>NC_082675.1:53530000-54155000 GCF_025265405.1 Mesoplodon densirostris | reverse complement strand
ACTGCCTTGTGTTTTTACACAAAATTCTGGAATTGCTAAGGTGCTTTGAGGGAGAAGATGTCAGGAAGGCAATGTTGAGCAAAAGACTGTTCTCAGCTATTAAGTAGAAAGCATGGAGCAGTAGAAAGCGAGGCATTTGGATCTGCAGGGAGGGGTATGGAGGAGACATCAGCTTGAAACTCTCACACATTTTATGAAGCCATATGAGTTTGGCCATTAAAAAGATAACACCTACATGCAATGATTGTTTCCTCTTCAAATGAAATCTGAGCTCTGGTTTGAGGTTCCAGTGATGGGTAATTTAGTGGAAGCTGCCTTCGGCAATTTGCAAAGAACTATCTGAATACAGCATTGCTGTTCCTTAATGGTAATATTTGTCTTTAAGGAGAAGAAATGAGTCATGGTCAAATTTCACAAGTTCATGCATTAGATTGACTGAATCATCCACTATGTCCAGTTTTCTAGCCTCTTTAACTCAGTTTAATTGACAAAGACATCCAGATTTCGTGTGACCCTAAAACAGAACATTAATGGGTAGGCTGGGAGAGAGACTTGAAAACAGCCTTTATATTCCTATTACAAGAAAGATTACAATCAGCAACTACTATGTTTAGATAAGCCTATTACATGCTTTGAAAAGTGGCTTCGGTGGCTCCAGCAAGCAGCTGAATGATTTTGTGAAGCACATCTCTATCAAGGCTTCAAAAGTATATGCTTTTCCACAGTCTTCCCCGTGGAACACCGGAAATATTAATAGCTTTGGAGATGGACAGCCATGGCTTTAAATATTTACTCTCCTCCTTGTCATTTATTATCTGTGTAACCTTGGACATATCTATTCAGTTCTTTGAGTTTCAGTATACTTATCTGGTATAAGGTTGCTATGTTTTTTAAATGCAGTAGTATACTTAACTCTTCAGCACAGTGTCTAAAATAGAGTAGCAACTCAAAGAATGTTATTTACTATTAGCATTATTATTGTTGTGGTTACTTTTATTAGACACTGCTGTCATTACACTTTCTCCCTTGAAGGCAAAACCCCACTTTCCTGGAGAGTTCAATCCTCCTCAGTGTGACTCAGATAAATCCTGATAATTTAAGCAATTTGTGGTGATCCCAGTGACTTTATCAGAGACTAGTATAGCATTTGCCTTTGGCCAATAAAGAAGTAAGGGGAGGTCTTACCGGAGAGCTTCTTTAAAATGTTATTTTACTTCTACAAAGGGATATGAGGAAGAAATAGTCCGTCTTTTTTTGCATGATGTATTCCTGTACATGACACCAGGGAGTGAGATGATCACATGTGATAATGAAGTGCATAGGACAAAGACAAGGACAACATATAGAGAAAGAAACATGTAAAAACACAAACATGTAAAAGACAGAAGCAACATGGTTCGTATGTCAACATGGAGTCACTGAATTAACAGGAGCTGAGTACTTATGGTTATTGAGAAACTTAATTTACTTTGTTTTAAGTTTTAATTTAAAGCATATTTCCTGCTCCCTGAACCCTCAAGCATCCTAAATTGTGCATTATTAAACAAATTTATTTTTTTCTCCTTGTCCTATCCCTTCCACCTATAAACACAGACACACACACATATGTATATATATGTGTGTGTGTATATATATATATATATATATATATATATATATATATACACACACACACACACACGCACACACACACACATACATACATACATAACTACACAAATGTATGAAAAACAAGGCTGACATACAGGAAGGACATTTCCATGTCTGAACCTATTGAATGGTCAGCCTATTGAACAGAAATTCAATTTTATTTTATTTGGGTGTGATGGACTTAGAGCCTATTATGGTAAATGATCATGGATTGTACAAAGATGAATAAGGCAGTCTTTTGTCTCAACTGACTTATGATCAGGCACAGAAAATAAATGCATAAACAACTATCATTCAAGGCTTGGTGTAGCATGCATCTTAGAAGAGATATAAGGTTGAAAAAGGAGAGAGCACAAGAGGCAGGTCATGAATCTCTGACAGTGGAAGGATCCATTTGTATTATAATTAATGTACATCGATGTTCCATTTATTTGGCATTATAATTAGCAGCTTTAGTCTAATAGAAATGTTGCCTCTTCTTGGGGACAGTTACCAACATCTAGTTCTTATTTCCCCTCTGATGCTCATTTTTCTTCCAGCCCATTTAATATTTATCAAGTCCAGAACAGATGTAAAAGTCAAACATTTCTTCCTACATCTATTGTTTATGGTGTAGATTGAGTTTTGAGATTCAAAAACCTCTTTTTTCCACGTTGAGTTTAAAAAATATTTTTTTAAAACTTAGAAGCTGAGAATTGACCTTTTTGTCCCCCATTTTTCTCCAGTGACCTCCCATCCCTGAGGCAGAAAACCTAAATAGTCCTGGTTACTGCAAGAAATGGATGAGGTGTGAGGGTGGCTATGAGGAAAAAGGAAATTTTGTGAGATTAACAAAAAAAACAGGATGATGCAAAATACCATATCTCTCCTCATGAAAAGACACTAGAGAGTATGAACTAGCAATAGAGGGACATGTCCTGGAGGAATGGTGTTGAGTAAATTCCTGAATGAAGACTGTTAGAAAAGAGGACAGAGTATATTCTTGGAAGAATGGGTAAAACCAAGACGAGGGTGAATTTCCTATGACAGTCTCAGAAGAGTCCATGATGTACAGGCTCATTTGGAGCAACTTTTTCAAAAATAGTTGCTGAGTGAAATATAAACTTGTTAGGCCTTAATTTTATGAAACAATATATTCAGGTAAAAATACTAGGGAGTCAACATGGCAGGGACTGTGCTAGTTTCTACTGCACAAACAAGGTCAGGTGAGACCATCACAAAGCCCTAAGCAGAATGTCCTAATTGAATCAAGCTGAGAAGATGGTTGTGAGCAATAGGACTGGAATGATATAGAGAACATATAAGAGGGTAGGTCAAAGTGGAGATACATTGAACCAATAAGTGATTTGTGCACTAATGTACCTACATGTATGCACCGTCTTTCTCAGATCTACCTCATCTGTTGTCTAAGACAATCTTTTCAGGGATTTTGAATGCAGTTGTTTTTTCCCTCAGCCTTCTTCACTTCGAGATAAAGACTGTATAAGAACTTCCAGTTCTCTCTCCCAGGCTGCCACAGCTCTTTAAGCAGACATTTGAAGAACTGTCAGAAACAAGGGACAGAGAGCAAAAAGGGCAGACAAGGGAAGCAGAAGGCAGTGCAAAAACATGGGAAGTACTGCGGTAGCTGACCATTGTGCCAATTTCATGCATTCACACCTTTGAATGAGTGTTCAAAGTGTTTCATTTTGGGAGCCTCAGACAGTGGAACACTGATTGCGATGACTTCAGGCATTTCAGGGCACAGCTGGCCACTCGGCCACCCCTGTGTCCATAGCGGTTTTCTAAAAATAAGGGAAATAAAATATAGGTTATTTTCAGCTCTGATGGGTGAACCGCACTGTGAACAACTGTAGGATCCGGGTTGGATTTTTTTTTCCTTTCCTTTCTTTCATTTTCTTTTTTCAAACACCTCCCAAACCACATCACCTTTGAGGAATAGGATTCTTCTTTCACATAGTATGGAAAAAACAGTAAGAGAGAGAGATGCCATTTAAGATAAATAACAAATTCTGAGCTTTGGTTATCCCAGTGGTCTAGCCAGACCCAAATTATGTCTTAAAGAAAGAAAGAAAAAAAAAAGCTGGGGGAGGGGCAAACACTATAAAAATAGCTGTTGATATGGTACACTTACTAAAAACAAACAAACAAAAAACAAAATCACTTTGAGAGGTTTTATATGAAATTATTGTTTATTAAATTTAACTAAATTTTTATTAAATCTATTTACATTTTTAGTCAACTACATTTTAGAATAATTAATATAGTAAATAATGTCCCCAAAACCATCTCTTCTTCCATATTCTCCATTTGAAAGCTAGATATCAGAAGACCTGAATTCTAGATATAGTTCTGTTGCTTACTCATTTGTGTTGCACTTGAAAACTCACTTAATTTCTATAGGTGCTCACTTTTTTCATCAGCAAAGTGAGAATTAAAATATATATTTTTTAATATCATAAAGTCATAGAATTAGTTAATACTTGAAGAATTTTAGGGGTCATTTAAGTTATGTATTTCATTTTACAGATGAGAATGTTACCAGGTCACACAGCTGGTTGATGGAATATTTTTAATGAGCACCCAGCTGTGCTAATGACTGACATGTGTATTTTACACATTATTACCATCATCATTTTTGTTTCGTATACATCTTCCATTCCTATAAATCTAGTCCACTCATCCCTACTCCAAACACCAATATCACAACACTTCTAACATATTTCCCCATGATTGGCCACAATTTGGGAACTCACATATACATCTCAATAACATCTACCTAGTTTCATGAGCAAACTTAGGGCATCTTCATCCCTGTAGCCTTCCCTGACCACCCTTGCAAACATAGTATCTTCTCCTTTGGGCCTGCATAGCACCTAACAGCTCCATCACTTCAGCCATCCATTTATAAAATCAATGAATAATACAAGCAATCTAGGCCAGCCCGCTTCACAACTACTTCTTTTTGTTCTCAGCAGCTAGAACTGTGTATTCACATAATTTCCTTATATGTAAAAGGGGAATAATAGTAACACATATTTCATAAGGCTTTTGTGAAGATTAAATTTTATACATACATATCAACTTAGGCCAGCATTTGATGTATAGTGAGATCTATATTAATCTCGGTAATTATTATATTATTACTTGTTGTTGATGAGGATATGATAATGATGATGTTTTGGGGAGGTGAAACACCACTTCTAATAGGGACACACTAGAAAGTAAAGAAATAATTAAGTTCTTCTTCATCCTTCTTTAAAGAGAATTCCATTTCTTAATTCCCTGGATACTTGAGATTGCCTGAATTTCTTAGAGCTAAATTGAAAATACAATAGGATGCATATTTCTAGAGCAGTTGAGATTTCACTGCGTTGCCTTAGGGTTCCAGTTTCTTATACCTTTGTTTTGAAGGTAATGAAACATGAAGAACAGTGACATTTCTAGGTCTTTTTAAAAAGTATTTGATCCCCATAAATTTTAAAGACTTCTAAATGCATAAATATGGCAGGGAGGGGTTGGGGGAGGATACAGACTTTCTTTTTCATGTGTCCTTCTTCATCAGACAATGGTAACAATAGATGTTAAATCAGCAGCCACAAGTCATGTATCTTGCTGCTTTGGGGGCACCCACTAATGGCAGTATAAAAGGCTGTATAAAAAGTACTCTCAACTGAGACTTGGTATTAGAGTTTTGTCATATTCTACCTCTGAGTATGTGACAGAAAAAATATTTCTTCTTTCTGAGCTGAAGTTTCTTCACCTGCAGTCTTCTGGAGTTCAATTTGACTTAGTTTCTTTTAAGTTTAAAATTCTGAAAAAATAATATCTTTGAGTAGAATTTAACAGACCCTTTTCTGACCCAATGTGGGCCAACTTTGTGCTTAGTACCATAGGTGCTTCCAGTAATGGAGCAATGTTTTTGTATCATCAACACTATGCTTAGGATTATAAGTTCCATTACATCAGATTTTACAAAAAAACAAGGAGGAAGGATATATTATCTTTCTGGCTTAATTCTATATCACAAGAGCATGACAAAGCAATCTTTTTTGCCTAGCCCAGTTAAACAACTAATTCATCAACACAATGTGACTGAGCATATGCAGTGAGCTGACAAATTGTTGATAGTACATAAGGGTGACAAGAGAAGAAGCAAGTCTTTTCCTATAGGGTGTCTTGTTTGACTGACAAGCCTTTAATATATGAACATATACACAGTACAGAACTCTCTTCTCTTTCACTATACTGCAAGTAGATTTTGTAGCTGTAAGTTAAGTCAGTTTAAGGCATTGATGTAGAATAGTCTAATGTGTTTGTATTATGTTATGGGGGGTTATTTGATGAACTAGTCTATTAGTACATGATTAACATATTTTTGTACTCTTTGGAAACAGTCATGGATCTCTTTATAGACACTGTATTTACTCTGAATACCTATAGCATTTTATCCATAACCCTCTTGAGAAAACCAATGTATGACTTTATAGCTATGAGTTTATATATACCACCGTTCCAATATACTACATGACATTTAAAGATAAGAAATATTTTCTCTTCTATATGTATCTTCCCTAAGTTTACTATAATATCTGATACATACATAAGGTGACCACATGTCCCAATTAGCATGAGACAGCTCTGGTTTATGCCCATGGTCCTAGCATAATTATACCTAGCACTCCCTTTCACACATAAAATATTGATAATTCTCATTAGATGATAAATTACTTGGGCAACCTACTTATACATATATGTTTCCTATAAATATTTGTAAATGATGAATCCCCAGAATGAGACCCTCTCCATTGATTGGATTCTGTATCAATACTCATTTTTACTGTGGAACTTCAGGGAACAGAGGGCATTTTATGAGAACAACCAGGAGAATTACTTCAGGAATTATAAAGATGTATAGCTTAATGTGAATTTGGAAGCTATTTAATTTTCATTCAAAGAAGGGATTTTTCTACAGAATCCCCCAAAGATGGCCATATATCCTTGGTTACTTTATGAATGTGATACATGTATATGTGTCTGCCAGGTTTTGTCCTAAGTGTTGATTTGTAGCACTGACTAGAGCAGGTGTGTTGCTTGCATTCATGAAAATATCAAGGTTCTAATGTAGATAGAAGTTGCAAGTGTTCAGTGCAGGCCTCTCAGGGGAAATATCATTAATGTTTGGACTTGAATGATTAACAGGAAAAGCTTGGCAAAGAGGGTGGAGCAAGAGTATTCCTGAATGAAGCACAGCATAGAGTGAATCTCTGAAATGAAAAAAAAGCTTAGAGATTTTAAGAAACTGAAGGATGCCTAAAAAAGTCTAGTGGAAGCTAGAGATGAGGTGAGGGCTGCTGCACAGTGATACTGTAGTGGTAGGACAGGCCAAATCATGTACATCTGGAATCCCAACTGATTCTTGTGCCAGCCCATTCTCTAATGTTGCTTCAATCATGGTCAAGTTAACAGGCCCAGAAACTATGCTGGAGGAGCAATACCCATATTTACAGCCTTGCTTCATCTTTAGTGTTTTCTTAATATTGAATATTTATTCATTTAAGGGGATGATGGCAGGGACATTGGGACTAGAGTTAAGAGAAAAACCAAATACTTTATTTCAAAGAAAACCACTCCAATCACTGGGATTGTCTACTCATCCCTTAGTTTTCTCCACCACCCCTTTTTTTAATTAAAAAGGACATTTACATGCTAACTGGATCTTTATTCCTTGAGAGTCCCTCTGCTATTGTAAAGCCTTCCTTTTCTGGAGCATTTAATCCCCAGCTTGAAACATCACTGTTGATTGCAGTGAAGATGGTGATGTCACAAATGGAGGATTATGACTTCATGGGAGAAATAAGAGAGCAAGACAGACAGTTTCAAGAGACCAAGATCTTTTATTCATGAGAATGTCTCTATTAATCAAAAGGGGAGTGAAATACCAGACATAGAGAAAATGACAGCAGAATCGTAGCTAAATAAAATGTTCTTCAAAATTATCCTGGCAATGTCACTTTCTCTTTAGAGGATTCCTGAGAAATGCTATTGCAGAGGATAGGTTTGAGATTCCAAATCTCCCTACACTCAGCACTTGAGAAATACTTACCCCTGGGGTAATTGAAAGTATAATTAGGCCAGGAGCAAGCTCTTCCACATTTTGCCTACAATGTAAGTTTAACATTGCTCAGGGCCCCTTCTTGACCTTCTTCATTTGGGTCCTTGGAAAAGCTCTCCTCCATTCCATTTTGCCAGTGAAATCATTTTGTTCTAAGGTGTATGTATGTGTATATATATATATATATATATATATATATATATATATATATATATATATATATATAATGATTTTAACTACAAACTCAATATCTTTAATAGATAGAAGGCATTCAAGTGATATTTTTCTCTTTGAGTGAGTTTGGATAGTTGGGACTTTCAATGAAGTGGTCCATGTCATCTAAGTTGTTGAATTTATGAACACAGAATTATTCATAATATTCTCTTACTATCCTTCAGTGCCTGTAGGATCAGACGTGATGTTTCTGCTTTCATCTCTGATATTAGCAAAATGTTCCTCTATTTTTGTTCTTACTTATACTAGCTAAAGATTAATCAATTTTATTATTTTCAAATGAATGGCTCTTTTTCTTTATTGATTTTCTCTTTTGTTTTTCTGTTCACAATTTCAGTTATTTCTACCCTATCATAGTATCCTGTTCATTTTGTTTGCTTTAGGCTTAATTTGCTATTCCTTCTTTAGTTTCTTAATGTGGTAGCTTAGATTAGCTTACTGATTTTAGACCTTTCTTCTTTTCTAGATTATGCACTTAAGGCCATAAGTTTGCTGTTAAGTTAATTTTGCTTATCTTTATTTTAGTTAACATTTAATTCAAAAAAATCTTACAGATTTTCCTTTGATATTTCCTCTTTGTGCTATGGTTATTTAGTACTATGTTGTTTAATTTACAAATATTTGGAGATTGTATAGATATATCTGTTACTGATTTCTAATTTAATTATGCTATGGTCTGAGAAGATATTTTGCATTATTTCTGTTTTTAACATTTTGTTAGTTCCATCTTGATGGATACTTCATGGTCACTTAAGAAGAATGTGTATTTTTTTGTTGCTTGAGTGTTCTATACATACAAGTAGGTCAAATCGGTTGATAGTTTTTAGGTTACATATATATACTTTCTGATTTTTCTGCCTATTTGTTCTATTAATTTTGGAGAAAGAAATGTTGAAAACTTCATCTATAATTGTGAATTTGTCTATTTCTCATTCCAGGTCTATCTGTTTTTGTCACATGTGCTTTGGAACTCTGTTGTTTGTTTCATGGACATTTAGGATTATTATGCCTTCTTGAGGAATGTATCCCATTATATAAATCTTTCTCTATCTGTGATATTCTTTCTTGTCCTGGAGTCTAATTTGTCATAATAAATACTCCCACTTTATTTTTGTTTTGTTTTCAGAATAAGAAAATAAAAGTTTTAATTTTACTTTCATTTCTTTCTTTGATGTCTTTCCTTAATTTGTATAGACCTGAAATTCTGAGCTATATTATTTTTATTCTCTCTAATATACTTCTTTGAATACTTCTTGCAATGCAGGTCTACTGGCAACAAATTCCCTCGATTATTGTTTCCTCTAGAGTCTATTTCTCTTTCACTTTTGAAGGATAATTTTACATCATACAGAAATCTATGCTGATGGGATTTTTCTCTCAACATTAAATATTTCACTCCACTTTCTTCTCATGTACATGTTCTCTAAGACATTGGATGTAATTCTTTGTTCCTCAGTAGATAAGATAAACATCTTTCCTCTGGCTTCTTTTAGGATTCTTTTTTCTTTATCTTCGATTTCCTTTGTCTTTGTATCTTGAAAATGATATTCCTAGATATAGTTTTTGTTTATTTATTTGTTTTGGCATTTATCCTGCTTGGTGTTCTGTGAGCTTCCTATATGGGTGGTTTAGTGTCTGACTTTAATTTGGGGAAATTTTCAGTCATTATTGTTTTGAAGACTTCTTTGTTCCTTTCTCTCTTTCTTCTCTTTTTGATATTTCCATTACATATATGTTACATCTTTTGCTGTTGTCCCACAGTTGTTGGATATTCTATCTGTTCTTTTCAGGCTTCGTTCTCCTTGCTTTTTGGTTTTTGAGGATTCTATTGATATATCCTCTAGCCCAGAGATTCCTTCCTCAACTATGTCCAGTCTATTAATAAGTCCATCAAAGTCATTCTTTATTTTTGTTATAGTGTTTTTATCATTTTAACATTTTGTATTGTTTTTTCCTTGGATTTCCATCTTTGTTTACTCTGCCCATATGTTCTTGCATGCTGTCTACTTTATCCATTAGTGCCCTGAACATATTAATCATAGTTGTGCTAAATTCTCAGTCTGATCATTCCAACATATCTGCCATGTCAGGTTCTAATTCTTGCTTTGTCTTTTCAAATTGTGTTTTTTGGCATTTTGGTGTACCTTATAATTTTTTCTTGCTAGTCAGACATAATGTATCAGATAAAATAATTGCTGTAAATAGGCCTTTAGTAATGTATTGATGATGTGTAAGAGGGAGAAAAGCATTCTACAGTCCTATGATTAGGTCTTAGTCTTTTAGTGACCCTATGCCTCCAGGCTGTGAATTTCACAAGTGTTTCTCAGTTTTCTCTTTATTAAATGGTACAAGATGGCTAGAATGGGCTGAGTTTGGGTATTTTCATTTTCCCGTGTGGGAGGCTATTGTTGATTGGCATTGGATATTCCCTTTCCCCCAGAGCAGTTAGGATCTGATAATACCCCAGCAGGTCAAGTTCTGGTTAATTAGTTTTCCCCTGATGGTAGGCCTTGTTAAGAAGAAAGAAACACTCTGGTGTATATTGAAATGGTTCTTTTTCCCCTGCTGGAAGCATGAGAGAATTTTTCTCCAGTGTTCACTGTAGGAACCTGGTCAAGCTCTTGAAGATAAATTTCACAATATTGTGGGTGTCTCCTATGATTGGGTCCCCTGAGATTTTTAACTTTCAGACTCATCCACCTTAAGTCTCCGGAAATTATTCAATTACAGTTAAGGTTTTCCTAACCCGGCACTAGTTCCTCTGGTGGTTTTGGCTCCTAAGTTTCTGCCTTGGTAAACAGTGATTCCTGTATTCAGCTGTCTATGTCTCCATTTTGAAGGCAAGGGTTTGCTCTGTGTCCTTCCCTCTCTTAAAGAGTCAAGAAAAGTTGTTGACTTTTCAGTCTGTTCACCTTTTTACTTGTCATTAAGAAGAACCATTAAATCAGTCTAAGAGATTGGAGAAACATGGAAACTAGTTATATTATGTTGATAATTTTCCATTTCACAGAAATTTTTTCTTCATTATAAAGCTAGGGTTGCCAAGTTGAATTACCGAGGAGAATTTCTAAGAAAAATTACAAAATCTCAAAGAATAAATGAATTATTCATATATATATATATATATATATATATATATATATATATATATATATATATATATATATATATATAGGAAGTGATGACTTCCAAGCTCCTTATATGTGGAACTGGAAACCATACTTGTCACATTATCTTTTGATTAGTGTTTCTGTGGCATACCTTTCTTCATCCTTTTACTTCTAGATTAGATATTTCTTTGTGTTAAGGGTGTCTTTTTGTAGAAATAGATTTTTTCAGCTTTGAATATTGGGAGTTTTTCAAGCATCCCTTTTATATATTCTCACCACCCCTTTTTTTGAGCACTTCCTCATTTTCTGGTATTACAAGATGCTCCAGCTATATCTTGCATATTTCCTACCCAAGTCCTAGGATCAGACTTTTTTTCAAGGAATCCTGGTTCCTGTTGTTAAGGAATGATTTTGGAAACTATGATCTGGATGTTAAGTGTACACATTGCTACTGGAATGTCTTTGCTCCTAAGCAAAGACATATATATATAGAGATAGATAGATAGATAGATAGATAGATAGATAGATATAGATATAGATAGATACAGATACAGATATATATAGATACATCTATATACATATGTATATAGATACAGATGTATATATATATATATATATATATATATATATATAGAGAGAGAGAGAGAGAGAGAGAGAGAGAGACAGAGAGAGAGAGACAGAGAGAGAGACAGAGAGAGAGAGAGACATCTGTATCTCTAGAAAGTGAAACATTAGTTCATACTGATGTCTATAACTCCAATCCATGACCAGATGGGTCGTTCTAGCATTCTTCCCTTGCTTATCTGTAACTTTCCATTCTATCAGTAAGAAACCTAGATCCTACCATCTGTCATCCATTTATTTAATTGTTCCATTCCAGTATACATGTATAGTGGTTTTAGAGTTGGTAACTTCTACCTCTGAGGAACACAAATTTATCAACTAGAATATTATGGTTATGAATAGTTTCTTTTTTTTCTTTCTTTCTTTCTTCCTGCTAGCTTAAGTGACATTGTTTCATAATTTTGTGAGTTATTTTAAAAGATAACATTTACTCTTTATCAAAATGAAAAAGTTTCCCTGTATTACTATTTTGCTGAGAGTTTGCTTTCATTCCTCTCCATCACTTCTATTGGGTCCCACTAGTGTTTTCGGCCTACACATTTTGATATCCCCCACCCCCATGCAGATTAGGGCTTTTGCTCCTTAGGGAAGAAAAAGGAAATAGAGTGTAAAGACTTTCATGCTGGCCTCCATTCCCCTTCCCCAACTTCTGTAAGGTTCCACACATTCTCTCTGGCTACTTTGGATGCCAGTCTCTTTCCAGATGATTTTATTCTAGAGGAAAGAAAGGTGAGATGGGTCTTGGCAGAGTTTGATAGTAGTTGCTCTTCCTTTTCACTACTGGCATTGTGAGGAAGCTTTCTCAGGATTCTCTCTCTCCTTTTTTTTTAAACTGAATTATAGTTGCTGTACAATATTATATGTGTTACAGGTGTATAACATAGTGATTCACAATTTTTAAAGGTTTTACTCCATTTATAGTCATTATAAATATTGGCTATATTCCCTGTGTTGTACAGTTGATCCTTGTAGCTTATTTTGTACCTAACAGTTTGTACCTCTTTATCACCTACTCTTATCTTTCCCTTCCCCTCTTCCCACTCCCTACTGGTAACCACTAGTTTGTTCTCTGTATTAATGAATCTGCTTTTTTTTTTTGTTATATTCACTAGTTTGTTGTATTTTTTTAGATTCTACCTATAAGTTATATCATATAGTATTATTTGTCTTTCTCTGCCTGACTTATTTCACTTAGCATAATACCCTCCAAGTCCATTATGTTGCTGCAAATGGCAAAATTTCATTATATTTTATGGCTGAGTAGTATGCCGTTGTGTATATATATACCTCATCTTCTTCAGCCACATCTTAGGATTCTCTTAAAACTTTCCTTTAGGTACCTGGATGGGGTTCTTTGAGGAAAACCCTGCAAGAATATGTGAAACCCCCTATGTCTGAGGCCTTTCAGAATCTCCACAATCTCACAATAGCTCACACACTACTTTCAGCTATTTTTTCAAAATATCTATTTAAATTGATTTATAGGTTTGTATCTTGCTAGATGCAATCTGACCCAGGCAAATGAATGCTCAGGTGTTCCTGCTTCCTTCAGGTGCCTTTTTCTCTCTACATTTTATTAGTTTTTTGCCCTACAACCTCAATTCACTGACAGTTTTCATAAAGTCACTAATTTGCTGTTCTTCCAGTTTTTACCTTTATTGTAAAGGTGGGAATGGTGTTATTCACAGCTCTAGATCTTTGTGCTGAAAGCAGAAGCCCCCAAGACTGTGATTTTACTTTATTTAATTGAATGGAAATTCCTGCTGTTCACCACCAGAAACATTACTTAAAAGTATATGCATATGCAACTATATGCTGAATGTTGATTTTTGAAATAACAGGTTTGAATGTTTTATCATTCTCTTCAGGTCAGTTTTTTTTATACTTGCTTATTTCAAATCCATTGCAGTAGTATGAGCTCTTGGACTTTGATGAACTTTGACAGATGGACAAATTAGTAGGGCAAAGAAAATAAAAGCCTAAAATTGTCCTCATTTTATGAGAACTCATGAGCATTTGAAAAAGAGTTTCAACAGGGATATTTATCACCCAAGCATTCCCATTTCCCCCAAAAAGGCCATTCAACACAAGAACCACTTACAATACAAAGAGCTAATAGAAAGATATGCAAAAATATTTAGCAAAATGTGAGACAAATTCTAAAATCAGGAACCAATTTAGAATTGGATCAGTTAAAATGTTGATCAATTACAATCCCAGAATAATGAGATTTTAAATGCCACTAATTAGACAACAGTAGAAAAGCAGCAGCAACAATAACTACAACAACAACAGAAATGTTATTTTGTCTCTAGCCCAAACTTACTGGTTTATCCCAATTCAGACATAAACTCTTTCATGAAGGCTGCCCTAATCTTAACCAGAAAGAAATAATTACTTTCTATCTGAAACACTTATCTTCCTTTACTGAGCCTAATTCTAATCTGAATCTAACTATATTGTGAATCTAACTACATTGTGGATCAAAGGTATGGGCATAAATAAAGATCAATCAAAGGAGAACAAGCAAAGTCTACTTAGAGCTATAGCAAGGGAGTCAGGCACCATGACTTATGTTTAGCAAAGGCTTAAATGCAAAAAGATGAGTGGGGAAATTTTCTTGTAGAACAAAGGGGAAGTTTCAGGTGATGATCTGACTGGAGGCTGTTGACATGGTGTAGCTGAAGGTGAGCTAACTAGAAGTGGGACATTCTAGATGATTGGTCAGGCAGGGGTGCGTATTTGCTTTATCTGGTTGGTCTGGTTGGTCCCCAGCTGGAAGTAAAGACAAATATTATGGAAGCTGTCAGTTATTAATCAAAGCCTGGTCATTCTGGGACAATTGGATAGGGGTTATTTTTTAGCTTCCTGGATTGTTACTGGAGTTAGTGAGTGGTCTGACTTCCTGAAAGTCTGACTTATAGATAGATAACAGGCTGGTTTCTTGGGCTGGTTACTGTAGATTATGGGTTGGTTTCCTGGGCTTGTTGTTGCAGGTTGTGGGTCAGAGTTCTATTTTTTCATTAGGTCTGGTGATTGTATATTCAGTATCTCAATGGCAAAGAAATAAGTGCCCCAAAAGTCTAGACCTGACCTATTCAAAATCACCTATCCCTGGACTTCTTCCCAAGCAAGACATAGTCCCAGGTCTTAAAATTAAGGTTGAACTGAAGTTATCCTCATTAGGCCCCTTCATCTTTACTAAGGGAATGGTGTGCAGGGGAAAGTTTCAGGAAACCCTAGGGAAGTAAGAGGATCTACATAGCCATGTTAATAACAGTGTTGTGTTAAGAAAGCCCTTCAGATCTTTGGTTATAGAATATATTACTTAAATAAGGTATCTTGTTTTTAAACCTGAATTTTTAAATTTGTAAATGAATTTGGAAAAGATCCGTAGCTTTGCATTTAAACTCTCTAAAAACTGTGGAAAACCCATTAGTCATTTTTAATATTTCACATACCTTAACAGAAATAAATATTGCAAGAAGACTGCACAAGCTAATAAAAATATTATATACCACCATTTTTATTAATGCATTAATATTAATTATACATGATGATATCAGTCTTTGCATATTAGTAAGTTAGGTAGCTAATTCTTCATAATAAATATGGAATATGCAAACTATTTCAAATAAGAGGTCTCTAGAGTGTATAAAGGATACACTTTTCACTTTAGAGTAAAATAGTGAAAAAAACAAACAAAAAATCTCTTGACAAATGAACTTTAAGGTCTCTTCTGATTTCTATAATTTTATGCTTATAGCAGATTTGTTACTCCATTATTTTAAAAAAATGACATAAAGAGAACCATCTTTAGTGGGATTTATTTAACACAAGTAGAAAATGCAGTTATAACTCTAAAAATGTAATCAAGTCAAACGTATACATTTCAGTTTGAATTTATAAAATTTGAATTTGTAATGAATATGAATTCAAAATATATTTCTTAAAGGAAAAGAAACTAGAGGTAGCAAAACAGCAAAGTTTAATTTTTTCAAATAACTTTCATTTAAGAAGCTAATGAAAATTTAAGATTAATCATTATTTTTTTGAGTAATAAAATGGTTGCTTTGGAGAGCCTATAAATTGTCACTCCCTGATATCTAAACATTTCTCTTAGATTGAATTTGTATTATTGATTTGTTCACTATACCTTTTGTATTAGAACATTAAAGTGTAAACTTTCCAAATCATTGTGATTTCCTAATAATGGAGTCTGGAAGGATAATACTCAAAATGCATTTATTTGTTAGCACAGTGCACATATTTCCCATTTACTATGATATATTTATTAGGTTAAAATGTTGAGGAATAATCTATGCCTCTCCCTCCACTTCATTCAACACTTGGAAATAACATCCCTCTTTCAGGAGGACCATTTAGGGGTTGGCCATGGTCAAAGTAGATTTGCTTTGCTCCCCTAGATCACAGAAAATAAAGAACTTTAGAGAAATCCTTAACAGGATGATTGTTTAAGCTTTATTTCATCATCTTCTAGGATGGCCCCAAATTTTAGTGACAGAAATGCAGTGAATGCTAGCTGTTACAAATAGGGAGAATGAAGAATACAACTTGCAAATTCCCACTGCCCATACTTTTAGTAAAATGTTACAAGCAACTTTTGAAACCATAATCAGGAAGAATTCATGGCCTGAGAGAGTTGATTTTACAAAGATGTGTTTCTTTTTACTCTTTAAGATACAATAAAACACCTTCACAGAATAAATTGACACATTTTTCAGACATCAATAATATCAAATTGTGTGGTTTTATTTGCTCTCCACAAAAATGATACCAATATTAACAAAAATAAAAACGCTCAAGAAACAAAAATTCCCAAATAAGATGAATAAAGGTACTACACAAACAGTGATTACCTTGATTCTGTTAGCGCTGAAGATGTTCTTAATGAAACCCATAATCTGGTGCCTGGCCTAAAGTTCTAGGCTACTTTGAACATATGATTTCAAAATACAGTAATTAAAGGTGATCTTGCCATTGATTCATGACAGGAAACAAGGAGCTGTTAAGTGATATAACTTGTTGGTGTGTATTTTACTCTGTTCATATAAACCAGTGAAGCAAGATCAATTTGTTTCTTGCTTGAATTAGTTTTCTTGTGGGCACCTCAAGCATACAGTCAAGAACAGCTTCCAAGAAACAAATTTATTTTCCTGAAATGATGGTCTTTATTGGCAACATCTAGTTCTTTTAATTTTACAGTTGGTTTCCCAGTTATGATCTCTGTTTTCATGAAGCATGAGAAAAATCCTAGAACAGTTAATTGTGCTTACCATATAGTTTATGAATTAGTTGATTCTTCAGATTGGCAAAAGCCTTAGACTAAAACTGCACTCTCAGTAACTCAGTCTCTTTCTTTTCCTGACTCTCCCTCCTCCTGAGAAATAAAATTATTTGTTCTGCATGCATAACAGCTTGGTCATGGCAGGTATTAAATTATCTTTCTATCTCTATAATGTCAAATATCTATCTGCGTAGTGTGTGTATATGTGTGTGTGTGTGTGTGTATATATATATATATATATATATATATATATGAGAGAGAGAAAGAGAGACAGAGACAGAGAGATAGAGAGAAGGAAATGAAGTGTTGGAAAATCCTACTTCATCAGCCATTCATTCATCGTATATCTTACAGATATCATATGAATCCCATGAATCTTGGGTGCCCAATCTGTAACAACAAAAATGAAATTCAAGCAACCTATTTTGGAATTATCTGCTCCCAAAGGTATTAAAACAAAGGTATTAAAACTCAGAGATAGGAATATACTTTGTTGTTGTTTTTATTAATTTTTAGTTTTTTCATTGAAGTATAGTTGAATTACAATGTTGTGTTAGCTTTAGGTGAACAACAAAGTGATTTAGTTGTACGTACATATATATCTATTTATTTCAGATTCTTTTCCCTTACAGGGTATTACAAAATATTGAGTGTAGTTCTCTGTGTTATACAGTAGGTCCTTGTTTGTTATTTATTTTATATATAGCAGTAGAAATATACTTTGGAAAGGTGAAGCATTCATTGCACATTTCAGGGAATATTAATTGTCTTTCTGATACTACATCATCAGACAGCTCTGATGAAGCTAAGACTAGCCTGTGTGTTGTATTTGATGTTCCTAACAACAATACAAAATATCTTTTTGGTGCCTTTCTGCTGCATTTAAAGAAAGGGAGGAATACAGGTGCATTTTAAATGACTCTTCCAGCTCTGCCCAGAAGGGCTTGCTCAGCCCAGGAGGGAATGTCATTAGTAAGTGAGAAGTGACATGTTCTGTCTCTCAAAGGTTTCTTCATGTCCACTTTGGTAGCTCTCATTACATAGCCTGAATCCATTAAGACTGAAACAAGTTTACCCCACGAAATGTTTTTGTCACTAAAGAGGACATGCCACTCTTTAATCAGTGACAGAACATCTTCTCTGACAAGACTGAGTGATACAGTGAGCTCTGGTCCCACCTTTGCTGCCGAGAGGGAATATCCCTTACAAGGGCAGACAATATTCTTATTAAATTGTCACTGGTTGATCTATCAATGTTCCAGTGAAAATAATTCTTCTGAATATGTTTAATATAAATACCTATGTTAAATGAAACCTCTGGAAGTGGCAGGTCCCTGAGATAAGACCTGGTTACTAGACCTTGGTACTTTTCTGTTGGTATTCTGCTGGCCTGTTTTTGCTGCTGTTACTGAAACTCAGGTCTAGCTGCTCACCAATTAAAAGCCAATACTCTAGAGGCAAGGTTGGTGGAAAGGAAAGTTTGGCTTATTCCAGAGGCCAGCAGCTAGGGGGAGAAGGTGGACACATGTCCAAAGGCCAACTCCCCCACAGACAATCTGAGAGGAGGAGCTTTTAAAGGGGAGTTTCAGGGGTGTATAGGCAGAGGTAGAGGGGTTACATGTAGAAACAGTATGTCAACTCTGACAGTCATCTTGAAATTGGTCATGTGGTGGTCTGATCAGTGTCATCTTGGTTGTTTTAAGTACAGTTAATCTTCAGTTCCAGGGTTGGTTTGTTACCATTTTTTTGAGGCCAGTTATTGGAATTGTGGTAGCTTATGTTATGGCTACAGTCTGGTCATCATGTAGTTAACTTCTTTCACCTAGTGGGGATTTCAGTATCTATAAAACAACTCAAAGTATGTGGCTCAGAATATTATATATAGCCCTTGAAGAAGAACTAAATGTCCTTGACTTTGTTTAATGACTAAACTATTATTATTTGGCCTTATTTGACTGTTTTCCTTTGTTTCTACCTTTTCTCACTTCTCTGATTAAATTTATTCTTTGACTAAAGTTTTTCTACAGACAAAAGGCAGGCTGAGGACATGCGGGCAGGTTCTTGTTCTGGGAAGGCCCCATAGGGTCCTGCTTCATTTTACTTCTGCTGCTACACCCAGCCTAGGACTCTCTCAGTGCATCTCAAAGCTGAGAAACCCTCAGGAGCTTCATCACCTCCTACCACCATTTCCATATCAGACAGATTGCCATCTCCCAGCCCAGAGGCTGGACAAGGGGCCGATACTATTACATCCCCTCCAATTACACTTCTCTACTCACTTCTTTTGGCAAATAGGCAAAATTTGACATGTAAATATGTCATGTAAATAGAAATCTAAATAGGTCAGCCACTCCTGCAGAGTGAAAGGTTCTGAATTTCAGCCACGGCTTGGATAGAGCTCTCTGAGACTGACATCTTCTGCTTGCCACCACATGTCACACAGTGCCTTCGAGTAAACCTCTCCCTGTCAAGTATCCTCACTACTCAGTTACATATTACTCAGTTCTTCGTTCTTCCTCATCTGAGCATGAGCAAAGAGTACATCTGAAAGTCTCTTCAACAAATGGCATTGGGAAAACTAGATATTCACATGCAAAAGAAAAAAAAATGGATCTTTATCTTATACTATAAGTAAAAAAATCAATTCAAAAAAACACAAGACCTGAAATTATAAAACTCTTAGAAGACAACATAATGGAAAACTTCATGACATTGGTTTTGGTAGTGATTTCATGGATATGACACCAAAAGCCCAAACAACAAAAACAAGTGTGACTACTTCAAACTAAAAAACTTCTACACAGCAAAGAAAATAATCAACAGAGTGAAGAGGCAACCAGTGGAATGGGAGAAAATATTTACAATTCACATATCTGATAAGGGGTTAATCTCCAAAATATATAAGGAACTCCTATAATTCAATAACAAAACAAATAAACAAAATCCTAATAAATTAAAAATGAACTTAGGATTTGAATGGATATTTCTCCAAAGAAGGTGTACAAATGACCAAGAGGTTCACAAAAAAATGTTCAATGTCACTAATCATCAGGAAAATACAAATCCAAATCACAATGAGTTATATCACTTCACACTTGTCAGGATGGCTATTATCAAAAAACAATGACAAGTGTTGGCAAGGATATGGAAAAAGTGGAACACTTGCACATTGTTGGTAAGAATGAAAAATGGTGCAGCCTCTATGGAAAATAGTATAGAGGTTCCTCAAAAAAATTAAAAATAGAACTACCATGTGACCCAGCAATATCATTTCTGAGTATATGCTCAAAGAAATTGAAATCAGGATCTCCAAGAGATATCTGTACTCCCATGTTCATCTGTATGCTCTCTACAGATAAAAACTGTTTTTCTCTCATAGAATCAATTTATTTAGGTTTGTATTCTGAATAAGGATTAAAGGGGAGTGTCGCCTGCCCAGTATATTTTTACCTGTGAACAAAAAGGAGACTCATACCAAGGACAAGGGCAATCCCATATATCCCTGTGTTCTCCATTCTTAGTCTTGAGCCTAGTAGTGCTGGTGGATGCACCAGAAAATGCTGGCATGCCCCAAGTTACTAACCAACCTTCACTGTTCACTTACAGACACCAGGAATTTTTTTTCACTTAGTAATGTTTATACTATTTTCTTCTGATTAGGCATAGTAATTTTTGGCATCAGAGAAAGGAGACTTGATTGGTACAGGAGAGGGAAAGGTCCAAGGGTGAACGTAATTCTCAGTAAGTTCACTCATGTCACTACCGCAACTCCTTTTTTGGTCCCAGGCTGGGAACTTTCACTTGAAATTAACTCCATGCTACTACTATTTAAATTTCTTCCTCCTGATATGCACTTCAGTTTATTTCGTTTTTATTGCATATCAATTCTTTAAAAATGACACCCATAAAATACAGTGCTGCTTTCTCAAAATTGTGGTATCTTTGAATGTACAAGGCGATAAATAAGCTGGGTGGTTAAACTTCTGTATTTCACACTTTAACTTCTTTGTCTCAGCCACTACAAAAGGCCTAGTGGGTCTGTCATATTTTGTGCCTACGATAAAGTGCTTATATGATGTCTATTAGTCTTGTATCCTTCCTTCCTTACCCTTTATTTATTTTTAATACCCCATTTCAGAAAACTTACTTTGAGAATTGTGATATGCCCTCCTATGGTGTATTTCTATGGCTTCTGGGTATCAGAGTTAAAGAAGCACAGTACTAAGGTCACTTCCCAGGTTTGCCTCATGCTTGCTCTATTTATCAGTGGGGCCCTGTAATCCCTCATGTTTCTAATATACCTACTTAGAGGATGAATACAGTTGCTCCCCACCTCTTTATCTTGACACCTTTTGCTAAATCCAGTGAATATCTCAACTAGTTTAACCTACCTTAATCTCCATCATTTCCATTACTTTTTTTTTTTTTTTTTTTTTTGCAGCACGCAGGCCTCTCACTGCTGTGGCCTCTCCCATCGCGGAGCACAGGCTCCGGACACACAGGTTCACGGGCCCAACCACTCCGCGGCATGTGGGATCTTCCCGGACTGGGGCACAAAATCGTGTCCCTTGCATCGGCAGGCGGGCTCTCAACCACTGTGCCACCAGGGAAGCCCCTCCATTACTTCTTGATTTTGCTTATTTCTTCTACTTGATCAACAAACATATGTACATTCATCTCTTACAAACTCTTGTGACCACAAAGCCTCTGTCACTTTCTATATTTATTTTCAATATCCCCTTTTCTTTGTTTTAACACATTAGTCCGTGTCTAATATTGCAAGAGCAAATGAAAAATAGATGAAATATTTTAACCTTTACCTTTCAATACTCAATAAGTAAAGTATTAATATAAGGCTTGTTTCCCTATAAACAGCCAAATCATTATTTTTCAATCCTGCATTTGTTTTTTTTTTTTTTTTTTTTTTTTTTTTTTGCTGTTCGCGGGCCTCTCACTGTTGTGGCCTCTCCCGTTGTGGAGCACAGGCTCCAGACGTGCAGGCTCAGCGGCCATGGCTCATGGGCCCAGCCGCTCCATGGCATGTGGGATCTTCCCGGACCGGGGCACGTGTCCGTGTCTCCTGCATTGGCAGGCAGACTCTCAACCACTGTGCCACCAGGGAAGCCCCTGCATTTTTTTTTTAATAAAAGAAAATGAGAAACCATCTAGAGACAGCTACCTTACATCTTCTAAACCATGGGAAGGCCAAGTATTCTTGGAGTATTATAAGAACTGCAGTTAATTCCAGTTTTTTAAATGAGAACTTTCTTCAATAATATTTCTAATCATCACATTGTTTTACACCACATCATAACAATTATCCAAATATGAAAGTAGGTAAGATTTTGTAACTCAGAAAACAAGGTTTCAAATGTCTACTGACACTATGAAAAAAAAGCTAGGCTATCTCTTTTATGAAAACCTTGCATATTCTATAAAAAACAGAGTAGGAGAACAAAATAATTTTGCTCAATTTCCTGAATATATAAATACAATACACAAGTAGCTAGAAGATTGGACTGAGTGGCTGGTTGATTGACTTATTTCATGGAGGTTTTGTAGAAAGTATTAAGGCTTACAACCTCTATTTTCTTTAAGACTCTGCTGTCTCACCTCCTTTCCTCCTCCAAATTTTCCATACTTTTGAAATTTTAAAATATTGACTGATCAAGTCAATAAGAAATTTTACTTATGAACATTCTTCATAAGTTTCCAAGGAAGAGAACATTATGTATTGACCTTCTGGGAGATTTTCAAACCAATCGGCTAAGTGTTTTCATCATAATAATCTCCTTTACAGAGCATAATTCACTAGTTATGTTATATTGTTCCCCCCCACCCATCCAGCTGCTTCAAATTACAAAAATAAGTTTCTCGACAAAGTGTGTAGCCTCTCAAAATCTTTAACTGTATTGTCTCCTTCTCTTAGTTTCCCAAAATGCTGGTGTGTGTGTGTGTGTGTGTGTGTGTGTGTGTGTTTAGAAAATTCCAATTTAAACCTTAAAAGAACTTTCAAACTTTTCTGTGATTCAGAGCAATTGGAACCCTATTTGTCAATGGTCAGAGTAGAAAATAGTACAATTACTTTGGAATAATGTTTGGCAGATTTTACTTATGTACCCTAAGACCCACCAAGTTTACTCCTAGTTATATAAAACAAAGATAAATGAAAACATATGTCCATACAAAGAATTGTGTTAACATGTTCATAGCAGATTTATTCATAATATCACTAAATTACAAACAACCCATATGTCTGTAAGAGAAAAATATATAAATAAACATATGAAGTAGTATTCAATACTTCTTGAGTATAAAAAAAATGAACTACTAATACACACATAGATATCAAAACAAGTCAAACGTTAAAAAGTGAACAGTATAAGTTTTCATTCATATAAAGTTATAGAATAGGTACACCTAATTGATACTGATAGAAATCAGAATAGTTCTTGCTTCAAGGTGAAGTTGTGGTGTGAGTATTGATTGAGAAGGGGCAGAAGGGAATTTTCTAGGCTGATGTAAGTGTTCTTTATCTTCATAGGGGTGTAGGTTACACAGATTTATTTAGTTGTCAAATCTCATCTAACTGTACACAGAAATCACCTGCTTTTCACTGTGCATAAATTATACCTATTTATTTAAGTCATCTGCTTATCATATAAAGAATATAAAATCTGTGGGGAAAAAATCTAAAAATAAAAAGTATTATTCATCAGGGAAATTTAACTACTATTATTTATGTAATTAAACAGAGAATACAAAGTAATTTAAACATGCTAAAACTAAATAGTTAATAGAAGCAAAATTGAGGTATTTTAATTATCTTTCAAAGTAACAAAAAACAATAGTGTTACATAGGTTTTAGATGAATTTGCTTCTATAATGGTTCATTCACATGGCCGTTTGTGGGAGGCCTTGGTTCCTTACAGCATGAACCTGTCCACTGTGCTGCTTGAGTGCCCTCATGACAAGGCAGTTGGCTTTCCCATGAGCAGGTTATCCAGGAGAAAGCAAGGATGAAACTACATGCCTTCTGAGGCTTTGGGTCAGAAATCACACATGGTTACTCCTGCCCCATTAGAACCTAGTCACTAAGTACAACCCACACTCTGGGAGAGAGATACTAGGTTCCATTTATTGAAGAGAAACCTGTCAGAGAATTTTTAGACATATTTTAAAACCAACACACAGTGAATGACCTCACCTTCCCCATGTTTCCGACACTTGCAAAGAAAAAAAAGGAGTTTACCAGGTAGAATTTCTAAAAATAAAGTACTGGTGTTAACAATGAAGCACTGCCATTTGGTGAGTGACCTGCAGGCTGTAAAGAGAAAGAATAGTCATTCCCAGGACTGATACCAGGGTGAGGCAAGTGAGGTACCAGAGTTTAATGAGACACTTGCCTCAGATACAGATTAAGGGGGTGTAAAATTAATGCAGAATGGTTGTTTTGCATTAATTTTCATTTTTAATAAATATTGCCTTATAACATTATGTATGTTGATTATTGATTTTTGTTTTACTCCCCTTAAAGTTTACACCCAAGGGCTTCCCTGGTGACGCAGTGGTTGAGAATCTGCCTGCTAATTCAGGGGACATGGGTTCGAGCCCTGGTCTGGGAGGATCCCACATGCCGTGGAGCAGATAGGCCCGTGAGCCACAACTGCTGAGCCTGTGTGTCTGGAGCCTGTGCTCCGCGGCAAGAGAGGCTGCGATAGTGAGAGGCCTGCGCACCACGATGAGGAGTGGCCCCACTTGCCGCAACTAGAGAAAACCCACGTACAGAAACGAAGACCCAACACAGCATAAATAAATAAACTCCTACCAACAACATCTTCTTAAAAAAAAAAAATGTTTACACCCAAAGCTAATGTCTCACTCACTTTTTTTGCTTAACCCTTGCCCCATTCTCTTATACTTTCCCCTCTTCCTACTTTATATATATTAGTGGCTTAAGGCCAGTATAGAGTAGTCTGAAATTAGTAGATCCTCAAAATGCTGGAAACAGACTAGAGGTAGCATAGAACAGTGGAAAACACCCACGCTTGATATCAGTGGCAGCATGGGTACCAGTGAAGTCCTGCTCTAATTAGCCACAGGACATTAAGAAAGTCACTTCACTTCTCAGTTTGTCAGTTTCTTGGTGACAAACTTGAAAGGACTGAATTAGATATTTTCTAATGCCCAGTGAAGGATTAACATTTTGACAGCAGAAAATCTTAGTCTTGGATGATGCTTTTCTTTCCCTGAATCCATCATCTGTAGCTAGAGACATGAAATCCATTACTCTTCAGGGTAAAGCTAATGCCTTTCCTATGTGATTGTTGTTTTAATTTTAATTTGGAATCATTTTTTTGCACTCATTTGGCAGGTTTGCCCAATCTCGCTCTGAGGTAGTAATCAGGACATGATGTAGTATTGGTATCAGTTTGTATTTTCATTAAGGTGCCCTGAGGACTTCCAGCACTAGATGCCAACAAATTTAAATTATTAATTTTATTACAACAAGAATTCTATAATGACAGAGTTACTGAAATGCGTTTTAAATTGGTTTTTAAATAGAAAAATAAAGAGATCGAATTTAAACACTTGGGAAATAATGAAAAAGTGAGACAGAGCTGCTATTGATTTAAAGTCAGTTAAGGGAATACTATTTTAAAGTTCAATATTCACAAATCATTGACCTTAGATGAGATACTAACGAGAATACTCAACAACCTCATAGGTATGTAATAATGAAGAAGAAACCAACTAATAATGAACAAAAACTGTGGCACTAACAAGTAAGAAAGAAAAAACTGATATCACTGATTAATATTATTTTAATTGATTCTACTTTTTACTAAGAAAATACTACATTTCAACATGCTTATTTAAAAATCTACTGTAAGTAGGAGATATATAATCAGAAACAAGTGATGGACTCACAGCTGCATTTCTGAATGATCTTGGGTAAATCACAAAAAAACAATTTGAAACTGTCTTCACCTGAAAAATGGGGACATTAAAACCCTCACAGAGGGAGTTTTGTGTGGCTCAAATGAGTTACTGTGCATGACTGTAATTTGTAAACTGTGAAATACTCTGCATGTATAAAGAATTTATAAATTTGTAGATATTTCTCATTTCCAGTTAATATTATTGGGAGTCCTGTGAAGGGGATAGAGATGAAAGAATAGTGGAATTCTAATGTGACTTTATCCATCAGATGACTCAAAGCTGACCTTGAAACATACAAGTGCATAGATTTCACTTTCATTCAGAGTGATATGATGAGCTCTGTAATAAATAATAGTAGTGCAGAACTTTTGAAAAATCCTTTTCATTTTTTGTGTTTATTAGGTGCTTAAACAAGAAGAACTTTGCTGGCAGACACAGCAACAAATCAGTCAGCAAATCTCAGCAGAGTTTCCCTGTGTCTGATTTGCCACAATCAGCCACCCTCATGTTCCCTTCCTAGTTCTGTTTTATCAACACACCCAAACCCAATTGTGGATCACTCTGGGGTGGAAAAATATTCTTCGGTCTGACAGGTCTAGATTGGGGCTAGAGCCATACCATTGGTGAAGGTCCAAGGAATCTAGATTGGCTTTGTGCATAAAGGAAGAAAACATTATCTATGGGGAAGCCAGAAGCTTAATGGCTCATGTAAAAAGAGTGTGGCTGGTGTAGGAGGTTGTAGAGGCAAAATCTGAAAGTTAAACCAGGCTACAAGTTTAGTGAAAACATTTAAGGGTGATTGATGAGTTAAAGACCATAAAGATTCCAAGACTAAAATATGGGATGGAGAGTGAGCAGCTTAACACTGGCAAAGTAGGAAGGGCAAATCCAGAAACACCACTTCTCACATTCTCTGTCATCACAAGAACAGCCTGAGTCAAAAGAACTTAGTGAGAATCAGAACCATACCTTGGAAACAAGGAAAGCCCATTCAGTGTTGAAGTGGTGTTCTGGCGGTGTGTTTAGATTTTTGGTTGTTTGTTTGTTGATGTTGATACAACCCTCAGCTAGAGCAGAAGGACACAAAGACATCTTATTTGTTGTTCCTACAGGGCAAAGCCAGGGGCTGCTAATAAGAAAATTATTTTCTCTAATATGACAATATGTGAAGAGTATTAGAGGAAAAGTAATGTTTGGGTGATGATTGCTTAACAGGCCATCCTATAAGAAGAACACTGTGTCCATATATCTATTTGTGAATGAAAATCTGAGAAGCCATTTTCATATTGCCCTTCCCTTTTCTCCTAGAATCTAGCTAGACAGCAATGAATGTCAGGGAACTGTTTGGAATAATATAATAGCTACAATTTATTGAGGGCTATATGTGTCAAGCTCTGGGCTGTTTTCCATTTATGAGCTCATTTAAGCCTCACTTCAACCTCATGTAGGAAATAATATTATCTCTGTTTTACCCATGAGGAAACTGAGGCCTCCAGCCAGCAAATAGTAGAGTGAGACCTGAACACAGTTTCAGTACAAAATCCCACTTTATAACACCATATTCTACTATTTCGTTCTGGGACTTGTGGAGGAAACCAGATGAAGATGTGTTCCTGTAGAGTGTGTGAAGTTTTTCTGATGGTGACAGGTCGGGGACAGGGTGGAGTGTCTTCTGGCAGAGGTGCTGACTGGTCGGGTGGTTCATATAAGCTGGTCTGTAAATTAAGGGAAGGATAACTAAATTAGAAGTGAAGGGAGCACACAAAACTCACCCACTTTCTGAAAGGCTGAAACTTAAAATAACTTCCTTGAGGATTACTAAGGAAAAGTCTAAGCTAAGTAGATTTTCAACCTCTGTTATTATGCTGTCATTCTCTCTGGGAGTACTGTGAGCCTTTGGGAAAGACGGGTCTTACATTCTGATAGAAGCAAAGGAGACAACTTAGGCAAATGAGCATTCGGTTGGTCTGGTCCAATTTCCAGTAAAGAAGGTAACACTGAGTTCTTGGTAGACCTCTAGAGTGTACCCCAGGGGGTCTTCCACAACCATGGAAAAATCCAAAACTTGGGAAAACAGGAGATGCCCCATAGCAAAATAAAATAAAACCAAGTTTCTAGGTTCATTAAAGGCCCCCCTTGGTAGGGTTCTGAATATAGAAGTTACACTCCAAGAACCCAGGAGGTTACTCTGAGCAGTTTGCTGCTGGTTTTCTCCTGACTTTTGAGTATCCATCTTTTGTTTGAAAAGGAGAAAGGGGCAATAGCAGCTGACTACTTCATTTATTTCCTTTCATAGCTTTAGCTTCAGATTCTTTTTTTCTGATGACCACTGATAGATGTTTCCATGCTTTCTACCCATGGGAATGCCCATCTGTTTGCACTCCATCACTCTTCCAGCTGAATTTGACACAGTTTGTCTCTAATTTGTCTCTAATAAGTTTCTTTTCCTTACTTTCCCCAATCCCAAACTGAACATCTGCCTTGTACATTGACAATATTAATATATCCCACTTGAGCAAATGCAATATGCTCTCTTGGTGTCACTCTCAGAGACAGTACTTGTATTGTCAATTGTGATAATTATACCATATTACACCAAGGAAATATGTATTTTTCATAATGGTCGGGGTAATCAGTGTGTATTGTGGCCCCAGTGTCGAAGGCAGTGTCAGGGACCTTATAGGCCCTCAATGGATATTGGTTGAATGCATAAATGAACTTTGTCAAATAATTCTTAAATTTAAAAATATTATGATTATTGACACTTTCTCACACACCTCATTTGCACACATATTTTCCTTCTCAAAGAACTTAGAATATCACTTGATTTATCATTAGAGAAGTCATGCTACCAGGTACAAAAATGTAAGACTTACTCTACAAACTTATAGATATTGTCAAACTACCTAAAAATGGAAAATATCCCCTAACGTAAAGTTCATGCAATCAGTATTGTGATGTCATAGAATCAGTATTGTGATAAGGATCCAGAAGGTATTTTTAAAATACAGGTAAATTGATTTCCCTACACCTTTGAATTCCTCATGACTTCCATTTTATGGAGTAAAGAATTTTAACCTAGAACTGATTCGTAAACATTTTATGTTCAAAGACTCTGCCCCAGATAATTTTGCTATGACAGTCTCCTCCTTATGGAAATCTTAAGGTTCTCTAACCTCAAAATTCTAGAATTATGGAAAGTTAAATTGAATTTTTAAATTCAAGCTATAGAAATAGAAGCAATTTTTTGGATGCTAATCTAAAATATGACCATTTCCCAAAGCTCCTGATTGCATCTGTTTTAGAAAGAGACTACTCCTGGGAGAAACACAAGTTACATGCTGTTTCTCTTCACACATAACCCCCCTTTATCACTGACATGACCTGAATTCCAACAGCTGGCTAACCCTATCACTAGTAATCAACCATCACCCCAAGAAGTGAACATAATCAAAAGCTAAATCAAATAAATATGTCTTACTCTCTGTTCTGACGTCGGCCAAGTTCCATTTCTGGTGAGAGGCCAAGGGAAGAGGGTGCCAAAGGCATATGGCTGTGGGTAGCATTGTGCCAGAAAGATGTCAACACACTGGAAAGGATTCAGAGAAGAGCAGCGGGGGTGATTAAGGGGCTGAGGAATTTACTTATGAAGGAGATTAAGAGAGCTAAGTGTGCATACATTGGTTAGGCAATATATGGGAGGCAGCAGAGTTGGATATAATTTAAAGTGTTGACAAGTCTGCACAGGGAATTAGTGGCATGGGAAGCAAAGGAAATACTAAGGCTTGGGAAAGAGTAGTAAATAAGGATGAAAACCAGAGTTTAGTTGTCATCAACATTTCTTAAGAGAATGTTGATTTAAAGTAAGAACATTTTATCATAGATAAAAAGGAGATAAAAAACCAGAATGTGAAAACAACCTGACTTGGCCTGGAACAAAAAACCTTAAGAAACAAAGAATATCTTTCCTATTCCCTTCCCTATTAGGGCATCATTACTAAGAATGTGTCTACTTCCCACTTTCAACTGCATGTAGTTCCTCAGCCATATTCACAAGGATCAGTGGCCCAAGGTTCACCACTTCCCTTGCCCTCTTCTTATCAACACTGTCATCCCTGAATCTTCTCCCCACTTGGGTGCTTAGTAAGCACTCAGTACATGACAGTGATATATATATTTAAAATCTTCTTTGAAATATAATGCACATTTCATACAATTCTCTCATTGAAAGTGTACAATTCAATGGCTTTTAGTATATTTAGAGTTGTGTTTCCAACACGATAATCAAATTTGCAATATTTTTATTACATCAAAAAAGAACTGCACAGCCCTAAGCTCTCATCCCCAAACGCTCACAACAATGTGCTTAACTCCACAAATTAATAGACATTGTCAAAGCTTAATAAAAAATGAAAAAGACTACACTAAAGTGATGATTATATAAGCATTACTTTGACTGGGATCAAGATGTGGCTTATAAATATGGGTAAACTGACTTTTCTCCATCTTTGAATACCTCACAAATTCTATCACATAGAGCAAAATGTTTATAATCTCAAGTTTCCCCCTTCTCCAGCCCTAGCAGAATACTAACTTACTTTTAAACTCTGTAGATTTGCCTATTCTGGACATATCGTATAAATGGAATCATACAATATGTGGTTCTTTGTGACCAGCTTTTTAAAATTAGGAAAATGTTTTCAAGGTTCATCCATGTTATGGAATGAATCAATACTTTGTTCCATTTTATAGTTGAATAATATTCTATTGTATGGATATGCCACACATTGTCTATCCATTCATCAGTTGATGAATATATATGACTAATAGAGAATATCACAAAATTTTTTTCTTATGAAATGTCTGGTCATTCATTTAATCACATGATTCAATCTGGGGCATCGTGAGCTGATTTCATCATCTCTCCCAGGAAAGAGATGCACTGCCTACAATCAAACAAATGATGTTGGAATTTGTTGTTCCTTTTCAGGTTTTGTTGGAGATATATTTGGCCAGTCAATCCAATGTCCAATGGTTTGGATAGATTGTACTTCCAATTACACATGACATAGAATATATGGACACGGTCTCTCTTTATGGACTTTGCCCTTCAGTCTTTCCCCAGAAGGATAAACAGTATAGTGTAGCAGAGGCTGGTGTAGCCATCTTACGCTTCTACAAAAATGAAGTGAGCTATCGTCTGTCTTCTTTGAGTGTAGGTTTCCTCCTCAAAAAGTAATGGAACAAGATGTTTTGGAATATTCTAGCAATGGACTCAAAATCATACCCCAGTCCATAATAGTGGTGTGACCTTGAGAAAATTATTTTAAATCCCTAGAATCCAGTTTATTCATGGAGACAAAGAAGTTTAGAGGATTGTATGAAGCAAATTAAATGATATACAAAAGTATCTGGCACATACTTGGGGATCAATAATGTTGGTTGATTTTAACAAGAAGTGATCTTACAAGGAGTAAAGGAGTGGGAGCATATGAAGGCAGGAAAAGACTTAAGGTGATTCATAACAATATCTAATAATACCTCCTATACAGAAGGAAAAAAAATAACAGCCATCATTTAATAGCTCTTCATATGCCGGGCACTATTCTCCAGATCTTTTCATATATTAGCCCTTGCAACTCTCCTGTGAATTAGATATTACTATTACCTTCATTTATTAACAGAAGTATTTTGTCAAAGGTCACTCAGCTTGTCAGAGGCAGGATTTGCATGCAGGTAGCTGGTTGGAGGACTGAATTCCTAACCACCACACACTGCAGATGCCCTTGTTTTCCTGAGTATACAGGCTGGGGACATTGTACATGGAATGGGATATTCAGGTCTTGGATGTAAGAAGGACTTGTTCATCAAGAATCAGTTTCTTGGAGGTTAACAATTTAGCTTTCACTATTAATTTTAAACATATTGTTTTAGATATCACTCTCTTTTCCCTGTGATAACTTCAACTTTAACAACTCTCTCTTTTACCATGTTAAAGCCCAAGAAAAGACCTTGGCAAAAATTGAGCTGTCCATATCTTTCAGAGTTGTTTTTTGTATGCCATCTTTCATTGCTATAAACTCACAAAGAGGAGCAGGTGGTGAGGATAAAAATATGTTAGCATTCATATTTCTAGCCAAAAATCACCTACATTTCATTTGAGGCAAATAGGAAACAAGCAAAAATACCTCCCTTCTATTCCTATCCCATCTCTGCCCAACAGTCAGACCATGCTCCTCCAGTCCTGGATTATTGCCATTCATCCTGCCTTCCCACGTTCTCTGTTACTTTAAGCCCTTCCTGCACCAGGCTGCCAGAAGAGCCTTTGTATAATACATTACCTGCCCCCGCTTCTTCAAGAGCCTCCAGTATATCCCTACTTTTGAAATATATCCAATTTTAAACCCCTGTACTTCCCCAAGCTCTCCCAACACATTCCTGTGCCTCAGTAAAAGAAATCTCATCATTGTTCCCTAAGCCTGGTCACCCTCACATCTCACATCTGTCTTAATACCCTTAGGAAGACACGCTACTCACTACACACACACACACACACACACATACACACCTACATGCACACACACATAGTTATGCATGCACAAGTGCACAGTAGTAGAAAGAATGATAAACACACAGTAAATATCAGTTCTTCTTAATTCTTTTTTTAAAAATTTTTATTGGAGTATAGTTGATTTACAATGTTGTGTTAGTTTCAGGTTTCCCTCTCTTGTTAGGGAAAATGGTTTTCGTAACTTTCCCAGCCTGGAGTATCCTCTCTCTGCCTAAACCCCTGCCATACTTGGTGTCACACTGTTTAGAATTTGACTGTTCTTTAATGATAAACTTCTAGGACTCATTCTCTGAGGGATTCGGTTAAGGTGCATTTTTGAAACTAGGCTGGTTTTTAAATGGTATTGACTACCTTCTACGTAGTTGATTGATTTATAAGATATATCAACATCTCAGATCAAATATTATCTCTTTTCTGTAATCTTCATGTACCTGAATCCAATTTTTACTACCCTCAGGGAAAACTAATTTTTCCTCTCCACTTCCATAATGATGTGACTAATAGATTGTTCTACCATTGCAGATAACACCTTGTACTCTGGTTATTCTAATAAAGCTACTTCCCCCAAACAGAATATGCACTTCTTGAAGGCAGAGGCCATACTTTGCTTCTATCTCAAGGGCCTCTGTACCTAATAACTTAATAAATTGCTAAACAAATCTGGATTAACTTAATTAAAATAACAGAACTCTGAAGGAAGAGGATTAAATGTGTCAAAATGGGTTAGGGAGTGAAGTTGGAGTTGCTCAGATGTACAGGGTACTTCTTCTTTTCATACACTGCATTAGATTTGCTCTTTATCCAGGACCCACTGTGCCAAATCAGGCTTGTGATTAAGATCAAGTCTACCGGGAAATCAGCAGAGTTGTAGATCGTTTGAAAAGGGCCTTGCTGTCCAAAGTTTGCAACTCTGGCAAACAGCTGTTATGGTTTTATTGTTTTATTTTTGCTGCTTTTAAAGGGCAAGATTTGAAAAATCAGGGAATTTATAAAAAGAATTTCAGTACGAAAAGAACACTCCAGGAATAATTTTCTCTGGAAACAAGGTGAGTTACCAACTGCATAGTATCCTGGGTGCATGGTAGCTGTGCCAACTTCAAGGGCTGCTTAGTCCAAACTCACCTTTTTCAAGGTGTAAAAGGCCTATTCTGCCCTCAGGCAGGACTGCAAATATACTGACTCTATTTCCAAGAACCACTTTCAGATCCATTTAGAAGCTCTCAAAGAATGTGTCTCCCATCCTGTGAGGAACTGAAATTTTTTCCTCATTGGATCACAGAATATTCGGGCTAGAATAGACCTTAGAGGTCATCTAGTTTAAATTTCCTTTATTTTGTTTTTCCTTTTTTCTTTCTTTTTTATCTTAGAGAAGAAACCAAGAGAAAGAAAGAGAAAACACACAGCCAGTTATCCCAGAAGGAAGGCTGTGATGTCAAGTTAACTTCATTTTCTGCAACATCTCAGAGCCTCTGCTGGTTTTGGTTTTTGCAAAAGTTCACACCAATGTGTTAAAGGGTTCTATCCATATAGTTGATTAAACAAGTTAGTGGTCTCATAAAGGCAAAATGCTACCTAATGTTATGTCTAAGCACTTACTTTTTCTATATCAGTGTTATAAAAACAGAAGTTCTTGGACTTTGTTATTGTGTATCTGGAGGATGAAGGGTAAGTAAGTATGAAGTTTATACTGAAAATTCCATATGTACATCCAGGAGTGTGTGTGTGCTTGTGTGTGCATGCATTTGCATATGCTTGTTTGCATAGGACTGGTAAGGTTAAAGGTAATGACATATTTACAACATATTTACCTGGTATCCAGTGGCTTCAGGCACCTTGACAGAAGAGAAAGAAGACAAATGGGGACTCTCAGATTGAGGGAGGGGTAACAAAGCATCCTTGGAAAGTAATGTCTCTGGACTGAGGATCCCTTGGGGAAGAGCAATGGGGAGTTCTGCAGTGATGACTGGGTTTCACATAGCAAGAAGTCACATTACTAATGTAACTTCCTGCTTGGGTTCTACTTACTTTCTTTATGATTCTTTGTCCATTTATGTACACTCAATGGAACTAGTAACATGATTATGCTCTTGAAACAGTTGATGTAAGAAAGAAAAATTCCTTGAAAGTATAAAGGGATAATGAAATAGAAGCCATCTATTATTTTGACTGAAAGGACAATGTCTTTATACATATAAAAGTGTTTCTCCATGTAATGCCAGTTCTCCATGGCAAGGACTGGTATAGGTTGGTCTGAAAATAAACCACTTACAGAGCCAGAATCTGCAATATGAAAAATAGAATAAATAGAGGTCTACATACTTCATTTAATATGTGAACCATCAGTCATGTTCAGGCACATATTCTGCCTGCTGCTTACCTCACCCAATTTGATTTTGGAGCAACCCTCTTTCTGATTAGACATAGACACCTAAAAATACTGATAAAGGTCCAAGTCTGTGTCTAGTAGAAATTTTTCATCTTTCAGTCAAATCAATATTTTATATTTGAACTTCTTGAAGTTCAAAATCCTTGAAATTCTGTAATTTAGCCATAAATTTAAGCATGGCTTAATAATATTGCCAGATAAATTAATAAAGGAAGAGCACGTTTGGGGATTCCAGGTGTGGGCACCTCAGGTACTTGTGGTGCTCTAAGCTTCTTTGGTTTAAACCAGTCACACTGTATCTTCATCTCAGCCCACTTTATAACTTTAATTAAACAAAATTAAAATTAATTATTAATGGAATTAGATGAATTAGCTAAGGTGAGCTGATACTATTTTTGTTGTTGTTCTTTGTAAAGTGTCACTAGTATACCCAACATGAAAGAGTTTAGCTTGAATAGTGCTGAATAACAACAAAGTTCTTGCCCCAAGGAGCTTTCCTTCTATATACAAGTCAGTAAAAGACAGATCATAACTCAAGGTGTAGCTGACAGAAGCTGCTACTTCCAAAATAAGAGAGTATCCATGGCAAATTCTCATCAATGATTGAAATGTGGTTCTCTAGAGAATCTAAATAAGGGATCAATTCAGTCATTGACTCAGTTGTTATGAATATTTAAAGGCACAAAATGAATTTCTTCTCTCAAAGTAGTGCCTCCTGAATGCTGGGACTACCATAGTTTTATAAAAAAAAAAAAAAACACTGGTCTTTAATTAAACCTATTTTAGTCACTGAATGGTCACAAGCCAATTCTTTCTTTGTGTTCAGTCTTCAGCTTGCCAACCTCAGGGATTGTTTTCATATCTTTGGCAAATATTTCTTTAAAATTTGTTATGGGGCAGACACTACATGATGACTGTACAATGGCAAGTAGAATAGGTATGAAGGAATAGATTTTTGGAGAGTATTTCAGAACATCCCCCCAGAGAGTGAGGGAATGAAGTGGGTAGCAGTGGGTGCTGTGTGAGCTCTGAGGCTGAGCCTTCTGAGCTGTATAACTCAATGGTTGGAGGTAGAACTCACTCAGAGGCAGAGCAAGTAGAAGACCAGGCTGGAAGGAGGACTCATGGGTTAAGTTTGCAGTTAATGAAGAGACATCTAAGAGCAACCTAATGTCCATCAACAGATGAATGGATAAAGAAGATATGGACTCTATACACAATGGAATATTAACCATAAAAAAGAATGAAATAATGCCATTTGCAGCAATAGAGATGGTCCTAGAGTTTATCATACTAAGTGAAGTAACTCAAACAGAGAAAGACAAACATCATATGATATCACTTATATGTGGAATATAAAATAATAATAATACAAATGAACTAACTTACTTACAAAACAGAAATAAACTCACAGACACAGAAAAGAAATTTAATGGTTACCAAAGGGGAAAAGAGGGGGAGGGATAAATTAGGAGTTTGGGATTAAAATATACACACTACTATATGTAAAATAGATAACCAGCAAGGACTTACTGTATATCACAGGGAACTATACTCAATATCTTATAGTAACCTATAAGGGAAAAATATCCACAAAAATAAATAAATAAATAAGTAAGTAAGTAAGTAAGTAACTAAGTAAATAAACATATATATATATATATTCTGAATCATTTTGCCGTACATCTGAAACTAACACAAAATTGTAAATCAACTATATTTCAATAAAAATTTTTAAAAAGGCAAAAAAAAGAAAAGTGAGATCAAGAGAGCATTTCCATATATGGGTTGGAACCCTGCGGCCAAATCGGACAAGATCCTTTTTTGCTGTCATGATGTCATAATGATAATAGCTACTATCTAATAAGACTTTTGACTGGGGGCTTATATCCATTGAATGTTTTTCTGTAGGAATCCTGAAATTGGCTGAAAGCACATGCTCTCACAGAGGATTCATTTTGCTTCAGTTGGTTGACTTAATCAACGTGGCACACCATTGTAATATAAAGACTAATTTGAGGTATTTCAGGTAACAGGCACATGAAATTTAGATCATGATCTAGAAGCTCATAGAAAGGTTTATTTAACATTACAAATGCCAGGGGAGATTTTTTTTTCCCTCTTCAATCCAGCATCAAAGTGAAACTGAGAGTGGTTCTTTGTTGGACATTCCTATAGAATGGGTCAATTCCTTACCCTTTGAGGTCTGGTTTTATGCAGAAGGCATAGATCACCCTTGTTCCATGGGCTATAGGCAATGTCTCCTTTCAGTTGCCTCCTCAGAAGATCAAAATGGGAGCTCAAAGGCACTAAGGTCCACCAAAAGCCCATTTGAAAGCAAATTTATTTCACTGTAGTTCAGCTTTTATTTTGTGTTTTGGCTTTTGAACTTGTCTTGATTTCTTGTCAGTTTAGTAACACATTTGAAAATGAATTTGAAAAGATATTTCATTAAGAACTTTAGTTGCTTTAAGTAGTATAGGTGTTCAGAGTATCTAATTTGTCATGGACCCAGAAAAGAAAGTTTGTTTGTTATTATTTACCAAACATCTGCTATGTGATTTACATTCATTATATTATCAAATCCTTAGAAAATCTACATGCAGTGCAGTACGTATTCTTATCATAGTTTCCAGAGGAAAGGATTGAGATTAGAAGAGATAAGTAAATTGCCCAAGGCAAGAGAACTTTTAGTGTTTTAGGATTTGAACTAATAGATGCTTAGTTCCCAAGCTCATGTGTATAAAAACTGTAGACAGTGGAACATTGAAAGAACACTTAGATCATTTTACCACCTGCTTTTTTGTCTATTTTTTCCCCTCCAAATTGTCTTGTTTTCTTTACCTCTCCAAATCTTTTGCTTCCTGAGTCTTTTCTATCTCAACAAACCACACCACTGTTTATCCAACTATTTGAGCTAAAGCAACCTATAAGTCATTATATATATATATATATATATATATATATATATATATATATATATATATATACTTTTTTTTTTCTTTAGCATCCACGACAACCCTCTGGTCTAGGTCATTGTCACAAATTGCCTAGACTCCTGCAAGAACTCCATTAATTGCTTGTATCCCTTCTTCCACTAATGAATATATTTACAGTCCATTTTCACTTATTCAGCTTAAAAAATCTTACTAAACAGTAAATATCATTGTATTACTTCCTTTACTGAGAAATGTGATGGCTTTCCATCTTTAAATCATATTTCCCCTTCCAATCATAGCCTTTTAGATCTTATGTCATCTGGCCTTACAAGTTTCTCCAACATTATCTTGTAAAACTCTCTCCCTCACTCACCACTTTCCAGACTCACTGACTCCTCTATTTGTCCAAACATATCAAGCCTGTTCATATCTTACAATGATTGTACTTACTAGTCCTTCAAGTGGCATGCTTTCTGCTTAGAATTTTACATGCCTATCTTTTACTTATCCTTCAGATCTCAGCTCAATCACCTAACTTTTTCTTGTCCTTCAGATCTCAGCTCAATCACCCCCAATTTAAACAACCCTCTTATATCACACTGCTTAATTTTCATTTTGTCATTTATCTCTAAATTTATCCTATTTGTTTATAAATATGTTTTATTTTTTTTTGTTTTCCTTACTAAAATGCAACTGCACGATAGGAAGAGGCCTTGTCAATTTATTCAAAACTGTCTTAATAACATCTCAGAAAAAATGTGTTATCCAATGAATTCATTGCTGAAAAAAATAATCTCTAGAATTGGAGCATAGCTAAGTATCATTATCTATGAACACAAGTCACCATTTTGGGGGACTCCCAGCATAAGGCCAAGAAAGGATTTATCATTATTAGCTTGTGAATCAGCTACAAGGAGGTAGGGTTGAATTTGAATAAACAAAACATCCAGAAAGACAATAAAGGGCAGCACCACTGACACTATTGAGTTCAAGAACATTCTCCACAGAGAGCTGATGAAGGAATCAGAAAGCCAAAAAAGGAAGCCAATGCATTCATAAATGTACCTCACTAAAGCTGAGGCTGATGGTTTAATACTGGAATAACTGCCACACCTCTGGTCCAATTGTCTCTTAACATCGATGATATTAAGAGACTTAAAATTCAGATGCTGAGTCAGATAAGCTCCCACTTTCCAGCCTTGCTAACTAAAAGAAAGGGCCAAAGCAGCAGGAAGGTGGCCTCATCTCACTTCTGACTTCCAGTCTTACTCAAGTGCATCTCATTAGAAGGAGTTAATTTTCCCTAGAAATTTAGCTTCAAAGAAATGTGGGCTATATTGTCCTTAGGTTTTTTGGAACATATAATATAGAAGAATACATAAGAAAGAGGAATGAATGGATGCTGAATACCTATTAAACACAAAATGGCATCCGTGTGCATCACTCAGTGTGCTTCCCGAAAGCCAGTGTGCCTAGTGTAAATTCATAAGAAATTGAGCTAAGCTGGACTCCAAAGAAATGTACTATGCTCTGAAGATATATTAAGAATGTCATGTGATACACTCTCCTAGGGAAATTAAATTGACAGACAGATTGGTGCTTCTCATTGATTAGAAATGGTCTTAAAATTCCCCTCCCCTGATTGGATAACTGATAGCTTTATGCAGAACAATCCTATTTTTATCATCGTATTAATTAATCTTTCCATGATATGGAACTCTTCTTTCTGAAGAATGAGTCTGGGACATATGTAGTACTGAAACTCAAGTATGATTTCATGGATGACCCAATTATTTTCTCTTTGAGTGAGAGTACCCACTCTTGCCATATTCACTGGACTTTGCCTAGATCATTGTTGACACATTCCAGGGAAGTCCAAAGTCTTTGGTCATCTCATGAGGAAACTAAACATATGTGTAGGGAATAGAGAATATATCAACTACCTTTAACTGTGTGGAAAAGCTCAGTGCAATTTCTTCCTATATAAAATGGGGGAACTTCAGGGAGGTTATTATGTCTTTAAAATATATTAAATATAAACATGTGAACCAGTTGCCTTCTTTATGGCCAAGGGAAGCCAGGTTATGTTTTGGAGCAAATCTTAAAATTCCTCTTCAAATGAAATTTCCTCCAAGCTAATAAAACAAACAAATAACAACAAAACAAACAAACAAAAAAATGAGAAAAGTTGATGTCCATGAAGTCAGCCCCAACCAGTAACTCTCTTGTTTACTTCTTAATTTTCTGTTTCCATTTTTTTTCTCTTTTCTTTCCATGGTTGACTTATAAACCAGGTACATAAACTAGATGATGAAACTATTAGTAGATACTGAGTCAAATCTTCCAACACCTTTCCAAGCTTGGGGGATAAAAATAGGCACTAGAATGATAAAAATCAAGTGAAGATAGTGATTTGACCTCAGTGGAAGGGCAAAAGCATTAAGGAACACCATATTTTCTGCCTATAGACATTGGCATGCAAATAATGCAAATATTGGCATGATCTAGAAATTTCTCCATTAAAATATACTCACACATCTGGGCCACATATACAAACTGACATAGGAGAAATAAGAGAGATTCCCTTTCTCAGTATTCTCTGCCTCTCTTCCTTTTCCTTACTTACTAGTTAAAAAACAAAAGTATCTTTAAGTTACTGATAAGGAAACTAAGACCCTGAGAATCTAAGGACATTCTTAGAGTCACACAGAGGGTTGGTGGCAAAGCCATGAGTAAAGCCTAAGCTGCCCTTTGGCTCCCAGGCCAGAGCTTATTGTCAATATTCCTATCTCATGCCATCTTCTGGGAATGTGATACTCAAAGAAGAGCTCCAGTTGTCTCTAACACCACAAATGATTGCCCACCCATATGTTCTTTAAATTGGAATGTTTGTAGGTAGGGTTTCCATAAGACATGGTGTGGTGTTATAGACTGAATGTTTGTGTTCTCCCCAAAATCATATGTTGAAGCCCTAACCCTCAATGTGACCATAATGGAAGATAAGGTCTGTGAGGAGGTGATAAAGGTTAAAGGAGGTCATAAGGGTGGGGTTCTAATCTGATATGGCTGGTGCCCTTATAAGATGAGAACTCTCTCTCTCTTTGTCTTGTGAGGACACAGTATGAAGGGACCATCTGCAATCAAGGAAGAGAACTCTCACCAGGAACTGAACTGGCTGACACCTTCATCTTGGACTTCCCAGCTTCCAGGACTGTGAGAAAATACTCTTCTATTGTTTAAACCACCCAGGCAGTGGGATTTTGTAAGGGCAGCCTTAGTAGTCTAATACATCAAGGTATGCCTCTTCCTTCTAGAATACATAGAAAATATTAGACATTTATTTGCAAAGGTACTTTTGGAATTATATTATTTAATATCAGCTTTCCTGAAGAAAGTGCTTATAGTCAATTTTATGAAAAAAATTACCCAAGGTGGTATCCCATTTGTAAAACAAATATATAATAAAATATATTTGAAAGGATTAACAGATTTTAATACTGTATTGTGCTATTATTATTTTTTAAATTTGCTAGTGTATTTTTATTATTTTAAGTACTCTTGGCCTTAGTCCAAAATCAGACTCCTTCATTGGAATGAACTGTGGTGATCCTGGATGCTAAAACTAAGGAAACTGTACACAGGGTGTAACCAAATCCTACCTATCCAAGGAAGATCCATATAACATAATTTGTTTTACTGGCACTTTTTATATCCTATAGGAAGTAGAATATTTATTGATGCCTGTGCAGGAATTAATCTGAGTGATAAAAAGTAGAGTTAAATGTGTCTGTTTCTTGAGCAGATGATCTTAATAGGCATTTTCATATCAACTGATATTACATGTGCACATATATTTTCCCTTGTGAAGTGTGTGTATCTGTGTGTGTGTGTGAGTGTATGTGAATTAACCCTCACAATTTAAATATTATACTTGATACAATTCAGTATTGAGTGGCTACTACAAACAGAGAACCAATCTTATGCTGGAGGATTTAAGGCATCAGACACACGACCACTTGGATTGATGAGCTGATGAGGAAGTTAACACACACACAGTGTTTTAAATAAAATACGAGGCCAGAATTGCTGGTGCAGAGGACAAGTGAATCCTTGAATTGTGTGGAACTCTTGGAGGATGAAGCTTTCAAGAGCAACATGAGACTGGATGGATATTCCTTAGAGGACTGGTCAAATTTAATTGAACAGGAACCAATAATCTGAATATTGAAAGCGGATGGAACCTTCCCATGAGAATTTTGTAAAGAAGAGTCTGATATCCTCCCTTGTGTTGTCCCAACACACAAAACGAATATCTAAGATAATATGATCTGTATCTTTTATTCACAAATAACTGTCAGGTCACTTTCCTGGCTGCGGGGCACTTCGCACACTACCAAATTAGCCCCATTGGATTTGTGCACAGAAGTGCTTTTTGAGAGACTGTGGCCTGAAGGAAACATTAAGCCACTCACACATCCATATCTCAGTCCCACGGCCCTTCCCCACCTTGGTCTCTCTCAAGTAAACAGGGGAAGTATCTGCAGAAGACACAGAGTGGTTATTGGTAGCAAGCAGACACAGGTGCCAGGTGGTATGTACTACAGACCAGTGCTGTCCACTGGAAAGACCATGAGAGCCACACATGGAATGTCAATATTTTGGTAGCCATATTTAAAAAGGAAACAGAAAGAGGCGAAACCAAATTTAGTAATATATTTAATTTAACCCAATATATCTCAAATAATATCATTTCAATGTGTTCTCAATATAAAAAATCATTAATGCGATATTCTACATTTTTTTTCATAAGAAGACTTTATTTTTTTTAATTTTTATTTTTTTGTGGTACACAGGCCTCTCACTGTTGTGGCCTCTCCCGTTGTGGAGCACAGGCTCCGGACGCGCAGGCTCAGCGGCCATGGCCCACGGGCCCAGCCACTCTGCGGCATGTGGGATCTTCCCGGACCAGGGAATGAACCCGCATCCCCTGCATCGGCAGGCAGTCTCTCAAACACTGCACCACCAAGGAAGCCCCATAAAAAGACTTTAAAATCCAGAGTGTATTTATACTTACAGCACAGATCATTGGGACCAGCCATATTTCAACTCAGTAGCAGTGTTTGTCAAAATGAAGCAATGCAGGGCCTCCTTTTAAAGGGGAAATATCAATATATCTTGGACCATCACAACCCTAAAACTAGGTACAGACCTCTTATACTTATAGCTCATATATGCTTATAAAATCAACACAAATTGTTTAAATAAATTCCAAGCAAATAAATATAAATACAATGATTTCAATATGATATATATTTTGCAGAAGCTAAATCATGTCTGTGCAAAATAAAATGGCAATTTTAGGTTTGACCCACCGCAAATCTTCCTCTCTACAGGGACAGGCAAGGGTTTCATTGGGTTTTTCTCAAAGTAAGTGACTCATTTAAATCTTCTGTTCTCTTCTCATTAGCAAAAATCAAAGCACCAATACTTTGCATCAATTTTATTCAGTTGAAGAATGAAGGTGATCAAAAATATAAATGCAAAGGTGGGTTCTGAAATCACTCATATTTCTCCTAATTGTATACAATTACTTTTGAATATCTTCACATACTTGTCTACCCTGTATCCCCCTACTCATCCTCTCCCCCCACTAGCATTCTTTAAAACAAGTATACTTATCTTTTTCACTTAACATAATATTATAAGCACATTTTTCATGTTGCTCCATAGTTTTCAGGGCATTGCTCTTAATGGTTATATACTACTCAGTCAAGGACGTATCACCAGCATCAGCTCACTGCTGGACCTACTGTCTCTCATCTTTGATTCCTGTGTTGTATTAGATACTAATGAAAATGCAGCTCAGTGCCCATGATCTTATCCTTCTTGAAACTCTTTCCTGAGCACCTTGGTTTCCTGAGTCTTATCTACTCCCAGATTGCTAAGTGCCTGCATCTTTTCCTAGGCCTCTAAATGTAGGCATTCCCAAAAGCCCACTTCTTCTCTCCTCCTACTCTTCTCCTCCCTGGACTCCCCATCACCCAGGATTTTAGCTAACTCCTCTGTGCAGATAAAGTCATTCCATCTCCTCCAAGTTCTAGTTTGGCTTTTCCTATTTTCTACAAAATATGTCTACCAATCACCTCTGTGCAAAACAGATTCTAAACTGTGTGAACTTTCTCTGCTTTAGTACTTCCTCATCACAGAATCACCCAGACTTTTCTCTGTTAATTATATATAGCCCCATTCTACTAATGAACATGGCCTGAAAACTTTGAATTCATACATGTCTCTTACTTTTCCTTTGTCTGCCATAACAAAGCAGAGCACTTGCAAAGACTTCTCGTGAGTGATATTCCTATAGATATTGTCACTGTCACCCTTTCACTATTTCTTACCTAAGGCATAGCAAAGGTGCCCACTCTCATCACAGGCACACATGTTCTGGAAGCCAGTGCTGCAAGATCAATTTCCTTAAAGCAGTCACCTGATTTTGAATGTCTGCTCTCAGGGAACATTAGCTTTCACACTTGCCAACCAAATCAAATGCTCCCACTGGAGACATTTCCTTTCTAATCTCAGAATACTTTTCTACCCTCAGCCAGTGGGTGAGGACTTTAGATTGTTTAGACATGCGTGTCTTCTCTCCCCCATCAGACTACATGTTCAGATTCAAGGATCATGTCTGATCATGTTGAATCATAGCCAACACTATTCATAGAGTGAATATTTAACCAATAAATAAATAAAAGTTTTAAAAATGAATTGACACCCTTTAGCACAAATGATTTCATCAGTCAATTGACAAAAAGACTATGGAGCTAAGAATCAGTGGTATATGTTAGGGGAATGAAAAGCCACCCAGTGTAGCTTGGCCTGAGATAAAAAATGGAGGATCATAAATAACAGAATAGGGTTCCGTGGGCATTAGAATCAGAGAACCTGCGAATCTGAAGGATAATTTAATTTATACACTGTGGAGACTCATTGTACAGAGGAGATCATGATTTGTGATCATGATCACAAATTGAAGAAATAGCCTCTTTTCACTACTCCATTATGCTGTCTCCTTACTGGCATAACTACAAGTTGTGCTTACTCCAAAATCATTTGTCTTGAGACATTAAGTTTCTTATGTAGGTTTTCTAATCTTTAATTGATCATATTGAATCTATAACCAAGTCACAAGTGCTTAAAGGCCTTCCGGAAAAGAAACATTAGCCACAGATAAACTTTTGAAAAAGTAATTAACACCTGTTTATTACTTTACTGTTTCTCATTTGAAAGGCATAGCAAGCTTTTGAGAGGGTCAGACAATTATTATTATCTTATTGTATCATTGATAAAATTGAAGCCTAGATTGCTTTTGGGTGACCAAATGTCATAGTACTGACGCAGCATAGCCAGCAGTAAATCCAGTTCTTCAGATGCTTGGGCCAGGGTTCATTCTCCTATTTATTGCTCATTCATTTACTATTTTCCCAATGATTGGACCTGCTTGCAAATAACTGCAAAATGCAACATTGCAAATGTTAGATACCTATCTCCACTACTGCACTATACCGTATTCTCAATTAAGCTGCTTGCCTATGCTTTTCTTTTCAGGAAATTTCAATTTGGATCTGCATAGAAAATGCTCCTCTTCCTTAACTTGAGCTCACTGGGAAATAATAATCTTTTAAATAAAATATTTGTTCAATATGATTTAATCAAATTGTATTTTTTTTTTTCATTTTTTAACTTTCCCTTGACTTTTTTTTTTTTTTTTTCAGTTTCCATTGTGGATTCCTAAGCAATTTATATACAGCTCAGAGCTTATACTATAAGGTTCTGTGTTTTAGGGCTCTAAGAGATTTCCTCTGGGTTTGGTTATTGCTTCAATCCGATCAGTTAAAAGTAAGAAACTTAAACGTATGAGACTTGCTGCCTAAAGGCAGATGATTCTGGAATAAATAAAACTTTGGAATTCTTATCTCAATGAGGAGACTCACAGATTTTGTTCCTGTTATTGTTGCAGATTTTCAGCTTTCTATTTTATAACATAAGGAGTAGCTAAGTAAAACATGTTTTTATTTTCATTTTCAACTTGCATATATTAACAAATTAAAGGCAGACAGAGCTACAAGAGTAGTTCATGTTCTCTCTCCCTTCCCCCAACTGCATTTTAGGAATTTACAGTAGGGCTACCAGATTTTTTTCCCTAGCAATTCTAGGGACACATATTTGCGTATCTGTTTGCATGTATTTGAATTTTCATTTACATAAATTTGCATACTAAACGTAAAAGCTTCAACTACAAGTATATAAAGTAAAATAAAATTGATTAATTAGTGCAACCTACTATAGTTGTACCCAATCCCATTAATCTGATTGTGCTGGAAGACTTGTAGTCAGTTGTGGCCTGAAGGCTATAGAGACAGCTTTCCAGCTGTTCCTTAAACTGGGGCCAGCTCCATAAAAAATGTATTGTAGGAAATGGGAGGATCAGAACTAAAATTGTACTGGGAAGGAAACCCACACTTACATACACACACACATGAAAATAAAGGGAAAAATATCTTTATCTAAGGATCAAATCAGAGTATGGTATTGAGCTGGGTATAACCATAGATTTTGTCTTACATGCCAGTTAATAGTGAACAAATTAAAGCCTCTTCCAGACCCACGGAAATCACTTACCCTAGAAACAGTCCACTTCTAGATGTTTGGCAGCTCACCAAGGACACTTGGGGAGAGCATCTACTACTAGTAGACGTACCTCTGACCCACTGATCCCAGCTTTGTGAGTCCAACTCAACATGAAGTTCCCTCTCGTAACCCCACCATCTTCTCCTTTCTGTACCTTTCTTCCCAAGTTCTTTTCTGACTTGTTCATTTTCTCATGCTATCCATTCTGCCATTCCTGTCTTCCTCATTCATCAAAGTTGCAACTTCAAGGCTTAGCTTAAGTCTGTCCACATCATTAAAAATCAATAAGAACAACAATAAAAATAACTATGAAAAAAACCTCACTTTCCTATTTCAGGCTGCAGGTATCCTTTTCCTGAACCTCAATGACATCTACTCTCAATTTGATTCACCTGAGGCTGTACCGTGCTTTATAATAACATCTGTCTCATATGTGTATGACTTACCTCCATACAAAGTTGCAAGGTTTTGTGGAATAAATGCTAGGCATCTAAAATCTTCCAAGTGTACCTCATAATTCTGCAGCCATACCAGGGGATCATTGTGTTTGTTGATTGAATATTCATTATTTAAACAAAGAGTATTGCATGACATAGCAGGCAGAATGACAAGGAAAGAAGAGACTGAAATACAGAATCAGTAAATGTGAGTTCCGTAATGTAGGAGGGTCCTATTTGAAGTTTGCCTTTGGCTTGAGTGACCATAACACTTGGTTAAAGAGGCTGAAATGTACCTAGCACTTATTTTGTGCTGTGCAGTGAAATAAGTAGATTATAGGCTGTGTTTTATTTAATCCCCACAATAACCTGATGGCAGAGTGACCATTTTAATCAACATTTCATAGATTAGAAAACTGAGACATTAGACAATTTGTCACAGTTCACTCCTCTGTTGCAGCAGAGTTGGGACCCACACCTAATAGGTCTGACTCCAAATACTCTGTTTCAAACCACCAGATGGAACTACTCACTTAAATGTTTTTGCTTTGGTTCCTCATCTGAAAATACATGTAACAACTTCTACCTAGTACACTATGGGACTCAAATTAAATTATACAGAGGAAAAAAACTTGTGAACTATAAAGAGATATGTTTATAGTTATTTTAGGCAAAAATATCACCTAGTCCACTCACTCTTTCTCACTTAAGATTTAATATTTTGAGAAATCTTGAAAATTGTGACATCACTTTTACTTTGATTTAAAAGAACTCTCCAAACTGGCCGCCTGTCAGACTGATGAGAATGCATTTGGATACCAGCAGAACATGTACCTGGGGTCACTTCCCTTAGTTTCTCCAATTACAGAGCTTGATGTAAGGAGCTGAATCAACCACGAATGTAATCCCATTCCACACTAACGAGCAGGTGCTATCTCTTTGGCCCTTGGCATTTAACCCTGTTGAATTATGAATGTGCCTCCAATCCCACTGTTTGCCTTGGAGCTGGTTAGAATTAATGCAGTATCTTTTGGGGGAATTAGATTTTTAAAGTAGACTAGGCAATTTTTAAAGCAAATTTTGTTCAGAAAGCCCTGGTTATCTTAAGATTTGCCAGATTATGGGGAATGGCATTGACTCCTGGAAGAGCCCATGGAGTGGTTCTCTGCAAAGCCTGTGGCTTTAGTATTAAATAAAACTGGCTAGGCCAGGCCTGGGGTGTCCTATAAAATCAAATAGATGATATGTTGATTTCTCTGTCTCTTCATAGAAAGTGCTCCAGGGAAACTTGGGTCTCGGTTTTGTGTGAGATGAGACTTCTCCTTAGATGAGTATGAGTCTTATCTTCTAATTAGGAAGGAGAATATTCTGTTCTGCCCAACAGGCAAGAATAATAAAGTGTTAAATTCAGAAATGGGTACTTTATGTTGTTCTAACTCTAGTGTATGTCTCACTCTGTGGACATATCATGGAGACAGAATGGGGACAAATGGAATTCCAGGGATCAGGCCTTTCATCTACCTTGGCCCTCTCCACAGCCTGCTGAAGAAACCAGAAAAGGGCTATGAAACAGAGGTATTCCATGCACACTCTGACAGGAATTTACAGGTTTTTATGAAACTTCTTAGGGCTGGTCACAGTTTCTTTCTTACCTTTAAGATAAAAGAGTTAGAGACGATTTTAGCTTAAAAAAAGAACACATTTTGTCTCCACTCAAACAGATCTGTAGTTACTTTCATCTGTTCATTTTAATGGTTCACCCAGTAGATAAAAAAACTGAAGTCACATCACTTCCCCAAGAATAATGAATTTCTTAGATTAGATAGTATGTTTTGTAGTATAAAAAATGATTAATTTATAGAGTGATGAGCATTTCAGAGAACACTTTATCCACATTACCAAAGAAGATATTCAAATGGAAAATATGTACATGATAAGATGCTTAACATTATTAGTCATTAGGAAAATGAAGATTAAAACCATAATGAAAAAATAATAAAAAAATCTTTGGTGAGTATATGGAGAAACAGGAACCCTTAGATATTATTATGCTATGACTCTCCTACTGAGAGTGGTTTTTTTAAGTTCTCTATCCTCAGAAGAAAAAAATGTGCCATATAGAACTTACTATATGTATTATATTATGAAGAAGTGGACACTTCAAATCTCTCCTTTTACTGGAAAATATCAAATAATTAAATGGTGGGGTAAGATCTTTCTTCTACCTTCTAGTCCTAATTCGTCCTATGAAGCAAAGAGAACAGAGCCTCAAACATGAAATGAAAATCTAAATGAGTTCTAATTCAATGACTTTGGGTAACTTCACACTTTACTTTCATGAACAGGGAACTAAATTATATGACAGGTTGTTGCTAGACAAGGTTCAAAATAGACACCCATTAAAATGCTCTGAAAAAATATAGAGATTTACAAATATAAGTTAACATCTTATGGCTAAAGAAAATTATACTACATATTCTTAACTTAATAACATAAAAATAGAACACATTACAGGCCTTAGAGGTGGCATAAATTGGTTTAATTTTCTTCTTACTTTATTAGAAGGAAAAAATTCTGATTGCTTAAAATTCTATAAGCTCTTGGTAAGATGTCATTAAAAGTTACCCTTAAGTTAAGTGGTTATAGAAAATGATATAAAAACCACTCTAACCTAATCAAGCCACTTCGACATTTAGAGTAGTTTTTCAAAAATGAAAACATTTTTCACATTTTTGATGAGTGTTTGACCATTCAATATATCTTAATGTTTTGAAAGAAAACGATTAGTTTAAGACTCTGCATGCAATTGAAATGTTACTACCCCAACAAACTGGGAGTAAAATACAGGTGCTACTCCTACTTAGGAAAAGCTAATATATGGAAATACAGGTTTACAGAGCAGATACACTAGAATATGATAATTTTCATTATAAAACAGTTTTCCACTAACAGAAAGATTTTCCTCAGGGTTCCCCCTAAACATCAGGCTCCTTTAATTCACTTAAATATAACTCAATTTGCACACCAATTTTCAGAAGCATATTCTTTATGGAAAGGTAGGTATAACCACATAACAGCATGTACCTAGCCAGATGTTAATTCTCAGCACCTAGGACAGTGCTTCGAGCATAGAGCAATCAATATGTAATTTTTTTAGATGAATGAATGAATAAATGAATGAATATTATATAACCAGAGATCTCAAGTAAAAAAGTATCCATTAACAGTCTTTTGAGTGCTCGATAAAGTATTCAAACAAAATAACAAGGTGTGTGTGGTGGACTAGGAAGTAACTTTCTTTTAGAATTTTCAAATAAACCATATCGTATAGTACGTACTCATTATTGAGCAAATAATTGAGTGAACAACCTAATGAACTCAGTTAACAACTACATTTCCATGATCAATTTTTGTTTGTTTGTTTGTTATTTCTGTTTTTTTTAATTGAGGTATAACTGACATATAACATTATATTAGTTTCAGGTGTACAACATAATGATTCAATATTTGTGTATATTGCAAAATGATCACCACAATATATCCATAACCATACATAGTTACAAAATTTTTTTCTTGTGATGAGAACTTTTAAGATCTACTTTCTTAGTGACTTTCAAATATGCAACACAGTATTATTAACTATAGTCACCATGTTGTACATCTTGATTATACCCCATCACCAATTCTCAATTGAGAACACATCAGGATAGGACACGTGAAGAAAAAAAAAAAAAAACTATCAATAAAGGCTGTCTTTCTACAATCAGCAAAACAATTTTGAGGCTCTCCCAGCTGCTTTGTTTGATGCTGAACCTAAAGTATTCAGTCCATTACCTGGGGCATAGTTGTTCATTTTCTTATCCTAAGCTTTACACTGTTTGACTATTACTACCACTGTAACAAAAGCTAGCTTAATAGCCATTTCTTTTCCTTTACCACTCCTCAGACATAATCAAACAAAACATCCAAAACTTCCCGTTTTCCTCCACAATATTCAACTCAATTCTCCAGCCCACTGACCTGAAGCCACAGATGTCTAAATCCTGGGTGAGGAAGCCTGCTGATGACTCACACAGAAGTGGATCAGCTTACCACAGGCAGAAGGTTCTTCAAGGGGTGGCCTCCGCCTCCACATTAACCCCACTAATTCCTCCTGCTGAGAAGCTTCTGCTGCTGAAACACCTCATATTGTCCCAGATTTCCTATTCCTCTGCATGTTCCTTCTCTCCCTCTATCCTGGCTCCCTCACATGAAATACTTCTGGTTTCAGTCAGCACTCCCCTCTCTAAGAACCAAAATCCCAGTCAAGAGCTTACTTAAAAATGGGTTTTTAATTCAATGAGGGGGAGGTAAGAAAAGTGATAATAACTGAGGAGAAAATAGTTTATACAAGGGAGTTAATCAGCTGAGACCCTGCTCAGGAAAATCTGGGTGGGGGAGGGATGCAGAGACACAGGCTAGTGTCTCTTCAGGCCTGGGATGCTCCTCGCTGAAGAAACTAGCTCCAGAAGGCAAGCCTTGTGTGCCAATAGGAGAGGTAGGTGGGACAGGAGCCTAGGCTTGACATTCTCCTCAGAAGGTAGTTTCCCGTAAAGGATGGGATTGTGTTGCCATACCCAGTTTTATGTGCTTGACTCATGGTGACACCAAACAAATTGAAATGTTGGAGTTAGGAGCAGAGAAAAGTTTATTGCAAGGGTCAAGCAAGGAGAATGGGTGTCTAATGCTCAAAATACCCGAACTCTTCAATCGGGCTTCAGGCAAGAGGTTTTAAAGGCAAATATGGGGGGAGGGCTACAGGGTGTGTGATTTTCTTTTGATTGGTTGGTGATGAAGTAATAGGATGGTGTTCCATGAATCTCAATAATCAACCTTCTGGTTCCAATCCATCTGGGGTCCATGTGCTAATGTTCAGCCTGAAGTTATTATCCTCCACCTGAGTGGGGGACTTAGTTCCTGTAGAAGATCTCAGAAATATGTATCAGATATTTATATATATCCCTTGAGGAGGAATCAGGACCCTGTCTTATCCTGCACTATTGTTTCTTGATGCCGTTCCTTTGTTTCTTCATTCCCTTGCTCCCTTAATCAGTAGGTGTTTGAATCTACCCTTTGAGACTCAAGGAAGGTCTAAGAGGTTAAAAACCTTTTTCCTGCAAACAAGAAACAGAGAACACAAAAAGGCTTTTGTACCCAGGAGGACCCCACAAGGTCCTGCTTGGTTTCTATTTCAGAGAAGTTTAATCATTCCATTAAGAATACTTCATTAGCAGTCATCTCACATATTCCCCCTCTGCATCTTGACCTGTTAGTAAATGTCACTGTTAGGGTAGTGTATTAGCCAAGGTATGTATGTATGTATGTATGTATGTGTTGTATATGTGTGTATGTGTATGTGTGTGCATGTGTGTATAGAAAGAGAGAAAGAGAATGACCTGGAGACAGAATTCTTTCCTCCTCGTGGGACCTCAGTCTTTGCTTCAAGACCTTCAACACTTTGAATGAGGTCCACACATATTATGGAGGATAATCTGCTTTATTAAAATTCTACTGATTTAAATGTTATCCACATTAAATATAGATAGATAGATAGATAGATAGATAGATAGATAGATAGATAGATCACAGCAACATCTAAACTGGTTTTTGACCAAACAATTGGGCACCCTAGGCTTGCAAAGTTGACACATAAAATTAACCATCACAGACGTGGTAAAGACTAAGGGAGAGGTAAGGGACTGTGTTTAATAAGGGAAACATGACATGCACAGGCCAATCATGTTTTTGCAACCCACCTCCTGAGACAAGTGTATATTCATGTGTCTGTTCCTTCTGTCCATTTCCAGTTGGCTACTAATACTGACACTTGCTAGATTTTGTTTTGGACATTGTGCGCAATTGGGGTGACACACAGAACATGATTAAAAGAAACCAAAAACAAAAAAGTATTCATCAGGAAGTGTCTCCAAGTCTTCTCATTCTTCAATTTTATTTCCTCTTACCTTTGCTCTTCCCCCCTTTAAAAGTCCTGCTCACTTAGTCTCTGTCTACTGCTTAGTGATAGGCAAATTTCAAAGTGCAACTCAGGTCCTCTCTTTTTAAATAGCCCTCCTGATCTTATCTCTTCCTTCTTTCATACAGCTCATATTCATTTGGATTTCTGCCCAAATGTTGGATTTATCCACAATATGATCAAGTATTTCACCAACACCAATTCTATGGTCCCTTACAGATATAAAATTCACTATTTCTCTGCTAGGCATCAAGTAATTCTTGTGAGTTTACTGCTTCCAGAATGAAAAAGGGGGTGAGGTTTGGAAAATATGAGCCTACTGAAGTAAAGACTGATTAAAAGGGAAAATATTCACATGGGTATAGAAGTTCTCTTGTGTTCATTAAAAACAAACAACAAAATCAACTATAACAAAAAAAAATTCTAGTATCATATGGTCCAAACTACTATTTTGTATAGCGTAACAAAAAGGTCTTCATGCACAGAAGGTGTTTTAGTGCTTGTTCAAAGAATGAGTAAAAAAAAAAAAAAAGAAATGTTACTTGGAAATGATATTTTTTGTCAGTATCTTAATACAGAACATTTTTTAATGTCAGAGGTTTTTTTTTTCTTCTTCTTTTATTTTTTTTCTATTTTTAAAAATGAGCTTTAGGGCTTGTGAGTACAATATAGTAGATCCAAATCATTATTGACTGTTCAGAAAGAGCTGTGCTTTAGCTAGGATGTAAGAGAAACAACTCCTTGGGGAGGCATTATTTGATCTGAAAAAGTTGTATTATTATTATTACTATTATAAGAAAAGTTGGAATACGATTTAATTGGGGACATAACCAAACATATGTGGAGTAACAGAATAAGAAGCCAATATGAAAGGCTGAATTTATTGAGAAAACAATCTATAAGTATAAAATATGATCCAATTTTGAATTTTACAAGACTGGAAATGAAAAAAATCAGAGAAGATTTTAACTCTCTAATGAAGAGTACATAATGTTCTGTCAGTAATATCAATAACTTAGAACACTTTTCTAATTTTGATCTACTGTCAACTAGTTTGCTTTCAGTATTTTGTGTAAGCTCTGTATACACAGGTGCACATATAAACTATCAACCAGTTATTTCAAGATGCATAACTATGTACATGAATCAAAGTAAAGCAAAATCCTACCGTCCTTCAAATATAAGAAATTTGACCTACAATATCAGAAAGTTACCTTTACTTTCTACTTCATTTTCTGTACAAAAGGAGGTGAGGTTTACTCTGCAAAGACAGAACTATTTGATTCCTCTTGCTAGTTGTGCAGACATACTTTAAGAGAGCCTAGCATGAGAAGATCAAGTGCAGGGCAAGGAGAGGAACCCACACTGTGGCCACTCTTTCCTTTTACTTTGGCTTACTGTATGGTAAATAAATGTTTGCTGGGCCAGGCAGAGACAATGGGACAAAGAGAGGAATTCTAACAAATAAATTCTGCCATGTTCCTCCCTCTCTACACACCTAGTTCATGTTATACTTAATCCACGGTGACCACTCCCTTCCTGGAATAGGTCCTATATCTAGATTCTTTGAATGGTCAACTCAAGGTAAAGGTGTTCATTGACACAATATTCATTAACACAACAGCATTCATTGACACATATTTGCTGGACAAAATGCAAGACACTTCTACACCAACCACCTTATTGAAAACTAAGAAACACACTGAAAGGCACTCAGATTTAGGGGAGCAAAATGTGCAACCCCAAAATATCTCTTTAGAATGTGGATTATTTTGAGCTGAAAATAATCAAGACCCAAAAGACCCAGGGAAAACCTTTGACCTTCTCCCCAACAGCCTAAAGTTTGTATACAGAGGACCTGTTCCAGGAACGGAGCTATCACCACAGATAATTATATTACAAACTAGGTGTGTAGACAGGGAGGAATCTAGCAAAGTTGTCTCTCCGTCCCATTGTCTCCTCCTGTTCCAGCAAACATTTATTTACCAAACATTTGCTTTTGCATCTCCATATGACTTGCCTTGCTCTCCCTTGATGTCACAAACCCCTACTTACCCCAAACATTATATTTTGTCTTTAGCTGAAGATGATATTAAGGTGAGGGTTTCAGCCATTTGGGTGAGTTACTCAGTTTTCCTGGGTCTCTCCCATGTATATATAGGTTAGTAAACTTTGTTTTTCTCCTGTTAATCTGTCTCATGTCAATTTAATTCTTAGACCAGCCAGAATAACCTAGAAGAGTAGAGGAAACTTTCTTCCTCCCTGACACAGACAATATCCTCATTTTGCAGATCAGGAAACTAAAACTTAGAAACTATGCAATTGCTTAGCTCACACAGCTCTTTAGTGGAACATTCAACTTTTAACCCAGGCCCCTTTGACTCCATGGAGCTCTTGTACTCTGGAGTTATTTTCATCAGTGTAGGAATGGAAACAGTATTCTAACCCATCTTCTTACACTGCTGATTTTGAGAATTAGTGTGTTCATTTATATTTAAATAATATATATTGTCCAGACTATTTTATTAAATAGCAGTCCTATTTCCATGATTTTGTATTATTAGACTGATATCAAGATGATATTTGAGCTTTCCAGTAATTTCCAAATATGGCTTTGCCACTTCCCCAGTGAGGGCGTGGGCTAGGTCTCAGGCAACATGAAGCTCCTGTGTCTCTATCACTGGTCCTCAAAACAAGATGGAATATTTGCAGATGAGGTTAGGCTGCCTGTCAACTCCCCACAGTGGACAAAGAGACTCAAATATAACAAAACAACATGTCCTCTCTTTTATTACATATTCTAATTCCCAACTCTACCCTTTTAAAATAAATTGTTTTGTTTTCCTTCATCTCATAAAACTTCTATCCCATTTAAACTATTAAACAGTCTATTACCTTACTTAGGATGCCTGAGACTAACATACCTCCAACTCCTACACAATCATCATACCCGGTTTGAGATGTCTAGAATGCACTTATCAGTTTGAGGGCTACTGTGCTCTGTCTTCCATGACATTGAACATACATATTTAAGAGAATATTTTATAAAGAAGATTAGTGTCAGGATCCACTGTGAAAGCAAACATCAATATGTCACTATAGTTTGTAAAGACTTGGGAATTGCTTTTCTCTGTAAGAAAAAAAAAATGCATCAGGGACTATACTATTAGACGTACCTTCTTAGAAGAACCAGGAATGCCTTCTCATCATAGCTGAAATTCCATTGTTCTTGGTGAGTTTCTACAGATTTGTACATGTTTTTGAACTCAAAGAAATAGAAAGAGGCCAAGACCTATCATGGGACATTATGTAACATTAACACAATTTATTTTGTAGAGTGATATCTCAGAAGACTGAGGCAGAGATAAAAGAGAAAGAAAATAACACTATATTTTATGGTTACTTATACCCTAGTTGCCCCAGGCCACTGAGACTTCCTAGGTTTGCCCTCAAATCTTCCTTAATGGACATTTTTGTTGTTTTTGTTTGATGCCACCCCTTGGTTTTAGACTCAGAGAAACTCATGTACCTTTCAAATTTAAATGTTCGGTTTCTAGTACATTGTCTGGCCCAGTCTTCACTTTGTAAAGACAACCACAGAAATAAGACCGATTGATTCAACAATAGTAAATAATGGAGAGAATGGAAAACCAAAAAGAAGGAAAATGGCAGTACTTGGTTTATCTCCATGAGAGTTTGAACTCATTTTTCCCGTTTCCTGTTAAGTCTTCTAGGAAACAAATCACACATGTGTATACTAGCTACAGAACCTGTTCAGGAAAAGGTCCCAGGGGCTCCTTTTTAGCATAAATCAAAGTAAGATATAGAGGAAGGTAAGACTGGCCACTGCTAAGGTCCACACCTCAGATTAGTAGCCACATCAGGGCAACGGCTCTTCCTTCTACCCAGGCCTTCTTTATTCCTCTCCATGTGAAGCCCTTGCACCTGTTCAGGCATCTAGTACCCCAAAAGCTAGGCCAGCAAGCCAGTGTTTTCCAGGATTCCTCCACAAAAGAGATGCCCTTGTACCCCACTGCCCTCCACTATTCACCGTCCACATACTCAAGGGGGAGAAATGCTTCCATTTCCTTGGAAAATGCAAGCATTACCTGTTAGTGGAAGAAATGCATCCCTGATCAGGTAGCAGGGTCATAGCCTGGGGAGAACAGATTCCCTCCAGTGCTGGTGGTTGCTGCTGTGTCCCTTTCTCCTGAGGAAGTACAACCAGGAGTCCAGCTCATCCTAAACCTCACTCATCTGGCCTTGAAGACAAGTGCCCACTGGGGTGCTAATGAAAATAGGGCTCAGGGGTTATGGATGGCTCTGGTGAGGGAACAGAGACATGGTATGGGAGGGAAAGAGGAGGGGGAGGGGAGGGAGGGGGTACCCAGGGAACCCCAGGTGAAGGGTAAGGGAGGACCACAATTGGCCTCTGTCAACCACACTCAACTCTCTCTCTACTGGAGTGACTCAGGCCCTTTAGAAATATTTATTACAGACCTGCCCAGGACAATAGAAGTAGAACCCAAGGTGGTTCTGAAACAAACCAAAAGACCAACTATGACATCAAACAAAAACCCTGAACCATCTTACTCACTTTCTAGTCCTTCCCAGTTTTGCTTAGACTTAGATCTCTCTCATCTGTTGCCTGCCTATATGTTCTTCATTACAATGTAACCTGCACAAACAATGTGCTTCATAACTTATTTATTTTACAAAACAGACAAAACAAAATAACCCAAAGGTGTTTGTTTGAATACACTTGGATTTATATATTTTTCTCTCTGTTCTTTTCCTGTTGGTTTCTTGCTTCTTTGGAACTTCGTTCTGCCTGTCTTACTTTCTGTTCTTCTCTTCTATCTTCCCTCATTTCCTTCTTTTCCTTTTTCTTTCCTTTATTTCCTTTCAATTTCTCCCCCTCCTTCTCTCCTTTCTTTCTCCATCTTTTTCTTTCTCTTGTTTATTGGATACTGGGTAACGTGAGCTTCATATTTCACATTTTGACTATGGGTATGTAACCAAGACTGGGCAATAGGTGAATTAATCCCATAAAGAAGAGACTCTCAGGGCTTATTTTATTTGTCCTCTCTATCTTACCAATTCTACACCTAGGAGCACACCCAGATTTAAAGAGGCTTTCACCAGGTTAGGCAATACAGATAAAAATGTTTTTCTGTAAAAAATGTCTTCAGCAAACTGAATAATTGTGACTTTATTATTATTTAACTTTTTATTCTCTTTGTCAGTTGTATGTGTGTGTACACATGTGTAACATCACTCTTCCGACAAACTAGCATGATCTTGCTCAAGGTCGTCCCTCACTCTGCCTCTGAGAGTGGTTGATGTAAAATAGATACACAAAAAGTTCTTGATAACTACTTCATTTTTCTTATTAATACTTTTCCATTCTCTTTTGAAATTACTACTGTAGAAGGGTTTTATTTTGTTGTCTTTGGAGCCAAACAGTAATATCCAAATACTTTGTCATCACTAACTGGCTATGAGGAGGGAGGAAAAGCAATATATTTTTCTTACATTTCTCTCCCTTAATGGGTTGAATGCTACCAGCTGTCCAGATGTTTTGAGAATAAAATGAGATAATATATAGAAACTTGCTTTAAACAAAATGTCCAAGTTCTTTTCTCAATCTTAACCCCTTACTTCTATTAGGGACTTCAGGTACACTTGAGGAATGAATGAATTATTTTTCCATTCACATCAGTGACCTTATTTACTAGTCTTAGAGGCCTATGAGACATTAATAAAATGAAACTGTAATAAAAAATAACTTATTTAAAGATTAATATTTGCTAGTTCTAATTTCTTTGCATATCTTCTTATAATCTTCATGACAAATCTATGAGGTATTTCTTATTATTTATACCATTTTAAAGTGGAGAAAACTGAACGAGGTGCCTGTTAAATCATCATTCTGAGGTCACCTAGCTGGTGAGGGATGAAGCTGTGATTTGAACCATGCGGTCAACTGCACAATGTATTTCTCAACCACCAAGCTCTATTTCTACCACAGATGTAAGCTATGAGCTTCACTACCAGACAAATTAACACAATATGTTGACCCAATTTTAGGGTATTCCCAGAATTCTTGAAACCCAACAGTGGATCTTACTTTAGTAATTCATGTTTAGATTGAACTGTTGCTGAGCAACGCCTAAGTGAGTTTGCTTATATGGTGACAACAGAAAATGTAGCACTCATGTGTTTTCAAGTTCTAGACAGATGGGGGAGAAAAATATATTTAAAAAAAACAGAGGTGGAAGCCTTTCTAGGCCAAACTTAGTACATATTATAATTTTTATGACATTGGAGCTGGCAACATTCTGATTAAAGATCCACGACTTCTTCATTCAAAAGCAAAAGCTAGCTTAGTATAATACGAAATAATGTAGTATGAAATAATATAGAATAGAATAGAATAGAATAGAATAGAATAGAATAGAATAGAATAGAATAGAAATACCATGATTCAAGGTGGAACTGTGAAAACCATACTTCCAAAAAACTACTGTCTACTTTCCTCTCCATACAAGGTAGAATTTGGAGGGCAGGTGCTCCATGGTGAATGGCAGAATGAAGAGGAATAAGACAGCAGTGTAGTTGTCAGGATTAACTCCTCTCTGGGAAAGAAACCACAAGGGAAAACACTGAAACTCTTTAAAAACCATAGAACTTGTCCAGTCTCTTGAAACATCTATCAGCCTGTGTGGCTCAAAAGAAAATTTTACTTGCACTCTTGTTTCCCTTTTCTGTTCTGTGCAGTGGTCTTTGATCCTACCTTCAAATCATGTACTACTTCTTATTTTAATTAAATTTGTCCTCAAAGTCAGGCATTTCAAAAGGATGCAACTTGGCTATTCTTCTTGTCTGCCTAGAACTTCCTGGTGTAACCTCTTTCCTCTGTATTAAACTGGGTGATATTTTTCCATGGGTCACTGAGAGGGTGCTAATTTTATTATTTTTTAATTTTGTTTTTCTCTATTATTCTATTAAATATTCTGTCAAGTCCATGAATGAAATTTTTATTTCACATATTATGCTTTTCCTTTCTAGAATTTTAATATGGTTTGCTTTTACTATTTTTATTTCTCTGCTGATATTTTCCCATCTCTTTATTCATTGTTTTCCTTTTCCTTAAAGATTTTAACATATTTGTAATAACTGTTTTAAAATTTTTGTCTGTTAACAATAACATTTAAGTCATCTTGTAGTTGGCTTCTATTGATTGTTTTTCCTCCTTACTGTATCTAGTAATTTTGTTTGTTTTATAGTAAACATTATGGTTGATAAATTGGGAGGGTTTTTTTTTTTCATTTTCTATTATCTTTTCTGAAGGGAAGTTATTTTTGTTCTCATAACAGTAAATTTTGTTTGACTAAAACTCCAAAGTCTATCACTTAGTAGTGCACATCAGATACATTTTGCATTGTTGTTTTTTCTTTCAAACTTCCTGGTGTTACTTTCTGCCAGGCCACCTGAAATATACTCTGCCCATACATAGTATAAGAATCAGATGAGTTATTGGGTAAAGTTCATATACAACATTTTTGGCTGTCCTCTCTGAAGCTTCCTCCTTTCTGGAATGTCTTCTTTACTCTCTAGCTACTCTGGAAATTCAGAACTCTGTTCTGTGGCAGCAATTTGTTGATGACTTCTTTTGTCTTTTCCCACTGCACCAAATTGCTCTAATGTTTGATTTTGAGGCACAATATTCCTAGTAAAAATACCTATTTACTGTAAAAGTTCCAGTAATATCAAACTAAAATTCTTGCAGCTTTCACATTTTCACATCAGTATTCCTTCCACATCAGTATTCAAATGAACAAGACAGATTATTTAAACCAGCTATTTTCAGTATCTAAAAACAGTAATCTATCCCTATTTTCCTATGGCTTTCCTTCCATCTTCTCATCTTTCACACTGTCATTATTTCTCTAATAATTTTCTCTTTCCCAACCTCATTCCTTGCTGCACTACCTTTTCTTTCCTGACTCTGTTTTTTCTAACTTACATTTCTTTCTTTCTTATTTCCTCATTTAAAAATATATTTCTTATGTTTTGTGTTCATTAATGAGGTTATACCTTCCCTTACTTTATTGGAAAGAAATTTGTCACTGGCTTCCTTTATTCAAGGTATCAGGCAGCTTCCCACAACAGCTAAAGTTCTACAATTCTGAGCAAAAAGGGCTTTAGGGTGTTCTGAGGAACCCCCTTTTTACACTAAGGATTCTGAATTTGTGGTGGAATATACACTTCCTGTTACATGACCAATAAGGAGCTAATCACTCTGTTTAACATTCCCTGTACCCTCCCCACCACACACACACACACACACACACACAAATAGAGGCAAAGGAACATAGGATGCTGTCTCAAAAACTTAGATGTGTATCGGAGAGGAACACCAGACATCCCTTAAACAAGCACCACAAATTTTTATGTATCTATGTGACTTAATTCCACACTTTAATTATGCCTCTGATCAGATGAAATTATTTCAGGGATACCTTCATTGCCATCTTATCTAAAATAGAAAACCCAGGGTACTATGTTCCCTTCACTCCTTATTTTTCTTCTTGCTATCACTAGATAAATTTTCTGTTTGTTACTTGTTTATAATGTTTGTTTCCATCAACTTGCTCATCTTCTGCAAGGTCTTATTTGATAGAACTGCTCCACTGAATGTAAGGGCATTTTTAAGCTATTCAGCACTGAGTCTAGAATCTGGCACCTAATAGAAAACTGTTGAATAGAAATGGAATGGATGATGTGCCTCTAAGCCTAAGTGGTCTCGTCACTTCAAGTCTATAATCTAATCCATTTCACCTATGATCCATGGTTAATCAAATTTCTCCTCTGTTCAAAAAGTTTGAATGAGCATTTTACATTACAGATTAGGAAAAATTGTAAATCCAATATCTAAAATATTTCAGCATATTTCAGCCCAACTTTTAAAAATGTAAACTCCCTCTGTTATCTGATTTATACCCTGTACTAGAGTCATATCTGACCTTTTGGCTACCTGCCTTGAATGTGTGTTTTTTTTTTTTGTTTGTTTGTTTTTTACTCCCTCTTATATCTGTGGCAATTTCTTACTAATCTTTTGAATTCTGTATTAATTATTGCTTATTTAAATACCTATACCTCTTTGATGTTCTCTCATGGTATAGACCACGTTTTTACTATTTTTTGTGCATTTTGCTGTTCACTATTATACTCCAGTAGCCACGTCTTGCTCATTTTACATGTCCATAGCATCTCAAAGAAAGAATATCTCATAGCAGAGACTTCATAAACTTAATACAGTAGAGTTATTCCAAAGTAGATTGCAATTCTTTTAATTATGGGCAGGCTTAATCAGCATCATAAGCAATGTAGATCTTGAGCTGGCCTCTTAAGGAAGTATAAATATTGGACTGATGGAGGCAGAGAATGAGTGCCTTCCTACTAGGCAACAGGAAACCTGTAACTCAAGATACAGAAAGAACATGGCATTTTTAAGGAAGGTGAAGACAGAGCACTGACCTAAGAAAAGTGCCAGATGTTATGTCTTGTTTCTACAGTTTCCTGGAAATTCAGACTAAAATAAAGAAGTTTAACTCTCGTAGATTCTGCCTCCATGATCTTGGGTTTTGGACCTATTCATTTTTGTACTGTGAAACCCCTTTGACTGGAAGCATCAGACTATATTGGAAAGGTGATAAAAGCTTTGGCATGCAGTTCTACCATATAAGACCTTGCAGAAGATGAACAGAGGAAAAGAGCCTGGCAGCTATATAATTGAAAGGGAGGGAGGTGAATCAGACATTGTATGTCCTAAGGAATCACATATAGTGTAAGCAGTTCACTGATCTGTATCAACACATTAATGATTTATGTAGCTTTTAATTTACATCACAGACATATCTAAAATAATCAGATAGAAGTAGGCATTACAAATTCACTGCATGGGTCATAAAATGATTAGTTATTCAAGTGACTTCAGATTTGTATTTCATTAAGGAATCATTTTAATTTACTTTTAAACAGTTTATATACAGAGATTTAAGAACTCTTGCAAGACTATTATGCATACTCCAGCTTTTATGTATCCAATATATTTGAGACACTTGCATCTCCTTTTTTTCTCCTTGCAAGCAGTATTAATTTGTTTGAGAGCACACATCCAAATATGTGGCTCAATAATTTAGTAAAAACAACTTTAATTTACAGAAAATGCTTGGCATTTCTTTCTTCATTATTTCTATTATGTGCAGTTCATATGGGTTTGGGACCAGAAGGGGTCTCTTTCTGTTCCAATTGTGAAATTAAATTATCTAGATATTTCTACATCTCCTGGTCACTCTAGGTAAATACTCAACCTTTTATGTCACAAGTATCATCACAGTATCATATAAGGTTATTCTTAAAATAAAACTTAGAATTTTTTTGCTCCACGTTGATCATTTATAGATTAAAATTTGGCCTCAAAAGGTGAAGCAGCTTGTTTAAATGCTCACAGGTAGATGGAACTCAGGTATCCTGCTTCTTAGCTGAGTATATGTCTTACCATATCTTGAGGCTCGTTAACTCCATCTTAGCTGTTGAAGATATTTCTACTGTTTAAAAAGCCAACTTGCTGGTTCACTGAGAATGTTTATTTTCTTCTCCTTCCTGATCAAATACTGCAGCAATCTGTAAAAACATAACCAGGCTAGGGGCAGTTTAACTTGAAATTAATCTTATCTAGACTATTAAGCACCTAGTTTCTCTGGTTTCTGAAATTCTATCACAATAAACATTTTGAGATGCTGCTATCAACTCCAAAAACTAACACAATTATATAAAAAGCTTAGCCATTATCAAACTTATCTGGAAGTCAATGTAGCTCATCATGTCGGCAGCATCTCTGTCCTCAGCCTTTTTTTATTTTTTTTTCTTTCCTTTCCTAGTTCTTTATTCACTCCATGCTCTACCTTGTATGTCCTTAGCTCTTGCCTTCAGTGGACGGCTGTCATGTGGAACTTTATTGAGAGACTTCTGAAGCTCATGATAAATCATACTGCATGCATTGACACTGTCAACCTTGTCTGTAACCTTCTCAAAGTCAAAGAAGTTTGGCAGATTTCTGCTCTTGCCTAGATGAGGTTTTTCTCTATCTCTCTGTAGAAGTTGATAAGTCTTGTACCTTGCACACTGAACAAAGTTTCTATTTTTGACACAAGTTATAAGTGTCAAGTTAAATGATCCAGTGAACATTTACTTAAAATGTGTAACTTGCGATACATAAGTTATCCATGCCAGGCTAATGTTCTCTTTCTTTGTCTGTCAGCTCCACATATTACTTTTAAAATCTCCTGCTTCAGAGGCCCATTTTGTCCTTAAAAATTAAGGATAGAAAATGACAATTTAAACATTGAGTTATACATTAGCACATTCAGTGATGTGCCAAATGTCCTAAAACCAGACTTGAAAGTCTCACAGCATTTATTGCTATCTCTCTACTTTTGCCATCTGGAGCTCATCATGCCGACTTCAGTGATCATTCTGTGAAGAGTTCTAGGACTCTATTCTAGTATAAGAAGATGCTAAAACTAACTTTTGTACAACCTTTTCAAAATGGTCTTTTTTTAATATAAACTCCAATTTCTGCAGTTTGCTTTTGTTCACTTAAAATTTATTGTAAGATATTTTTAATGATTATACTTCATCATTTAATATCCCAGTTTTATTTTTCATTCTTTTTATAGCTTTTCTACAACTTCATAGTATTCCATTTTATGACTGCACCATCAGTTGTTAAACCAGTCTGCCACTAATGGGCATTAAAGTTGTTTCTAACTGGGAATGTTTATGTTTTTGTTTTTTGATCTCAAATCTGACCATGTTTCACAGTTCTCTATCTTCTGGAGGTTTCCCTTTACAGGTACACACTCAGACTAATTTCTAGGACTCTCTACAACTCCCTCCCTTTGTATATCATCTCCAACCTGATACCAAATATTATACCCTGCTGTACTCTAATAATAACCACTTTATCCAAATAAGCCTTACTTTTAATTTTAACTCCTTTGATTAAGCTGTTCTTTGCCTGAAAGTCTTTTGGCATAACTGTTTTTTCGTGTAAAAGTTTCTCATCATTCATTCAGCTACCCTTGACACTCCAGCCTGTAATCATTCTGCAACCTCTGCCCTCTTATTGCCCTATCATAATCTGAGCTCCGTGATAAGAGGGGCTGCGTCTTAGCATCCAGAGGGCCCCAGAACGCTATCCTGAGTGCCTCGTACTTAGCAGGTGTTCCCAAAGTTTTTTAGATTGGAATAGTGTTAAGTTGATCTCGTCTTCACATTCATTTAAATGATACATCTCTTACTTCATGTGTTTCACTGCATTGTGTATGTGTTTGTTTTTCTGTACACTCACACACATATGATATATGCACAAGTGTTTATATCCATCTTAAACTATTTTATATTCACTTATGACACTATCCCAGTATTCTACACATGATGATGTTTAATAGATACTTACTGATTGGTATTGCTTGGGATAATATTCAAAATTCTTAATAATCATAAGGGATGTTCAATCAGTCAAAATAGATGTTGGTCATAAACATTCAATACAGTTATAACTGTGCATACTACCTCAATATCAGCCCTGGATGTATCCTGTAAAGATAAATAAAACCTATATGTACATTAATTATGATCCCAAAATATCCAGACTGTCAAAATAAATTTACATAAGAGAACACTTCTAATATGATGGGAAGTGAGATTAATTTCACAAGTTTTATTAAAAATAATTGTGTCTTGTTGGTCTAGGAATAGACTAAATTCTTCCTGTTTACTTAGTATGCATTTTCCTTCTGTTCTTTTTATAACTAAAGAAATTGAACATGGAAGGAAAAGACTAAATCTAAGGCAATATCAGAGAGAGAATTTGACAGTTCTGGAGTTGCTGGAATTACCCAAGTAGTTTTCCTGAAACCTCTATCCTGGAATGTACTAGGAATATGCTATTATTATGAAGATTAAGGATTCCAGTTAAGAAAACATGCACTGTTTTCCAAAATTTGAATGTTGGCATCTCCTCATAATGGTGAACCAGGGAGGCCCTGTTGATTTTAGTTCCAAGCTGTAATATGGACTTGTATTCTAATCAATATCGTTCATTGTCAATGAGCTAAATCCATGTGGAGAAACCCAAAACCAAAGCTGGGAGACTGAGCATGAATGCAAATGCCAAAGGGTAAAAGCATATATATATATATATATATATATATATATATATATATATATATATATATATATATATATATATAGATATATATATATATATATATAAAGAGGTGTAAACAAGAAAGAGACAATTTCAAGACAGGAACCTGGAAAGAAAGACCAGGCAAAAACCTAAGTATATCCCTGGAGCATCTTTTATATCCATCTCTATGGAGCTTCTAGGGGTAACCTGTATTCAAGGAAGACAGTAGACCAGTTATTTGAATTCTTAAACAACAAATGCATTCATTCCTTCTTCTGTAACCTACTTCAATAAACATTCTTCATTTCTTACACTGAGCTAGGCCTGGTGCTAGGCAGTAGGGATTCAGTGAGAGCACATTAGAGAACCTCTGCCCTCAGGGCTTTACTCAAGTTGGAAAGTGAGGGAAAATGGACATAAAGTAAAGAATTAAGCAGGTGAATTCTAGGTGATAATGAGTGTCAAGAAGAAAACAAATAGGGTAAGCATATAGAGAAAGAGGCGGGGCTCAGAGAACTATTTCAGTGAAAGCTATACAAAGAAGTGAACTTAGAGCACAGGGAAGGGAGCCATGAAACCACCTGGAGGATGTTGTCCCAGGAAAAGGAATGTAAGAGCTTCCACCCAGGAGTGAGCAGTTCTGTTAATGGAATAGCAACAAATCAAGAGCAATAGAGTGATTCAGGGGAGCGTAGCACAAGATGAGTCACAGAGATAGGCAGGGGACAGAGTAGGGGACATTCCAAGTGTAACAAGAAGCAGAGTAATGTTGAAGCAGGGGCAGAAGGTGAAACGATGTATGTCCTAAAAGGATAGCTGGTCACTATGTGAAGAAAATAGAGAGATGATCATGAATGGAAGTAGGGAGACAAGTTAGAAAACTAATTTGGTAGTCTGGCTAGAGATGATGGAGATGGGGTAGGGATGAAGTGTGCAGAAATGTGGTCCAATTCAGTGTATCTTCTAAGGGCAGATTTGAGAGTACTTGCTCATGTGTTGGATGTAGGGAAGGGGAGGGTTGTCATTTTTCTTTAGGATCAAAACTATTGAATGAATAGTGGAGAGGAAGACACAGTTAAGAGAGAGTGAAATCAAGAGTGAGGTTAAAGACACATTAAGTTTGAAATTCTTATTAGACACACAAATAGGAAGGTTGAGTAAGTAGATAGAAGTGTGAGACTGGAGTTTAGGATAAAGGTTAGGGTAATAAGTATTTTTTTTTAACTAGTAGGTATAAGTATCTATGTAAGTAGTATGTTATAGCATATTATCTAGAGAATATGAAGTTGTATTTTTGTATTGCTTTTTATTATTGTCTTTTTCCTCCTCAATTAATATAACTTGTTCTATTGCTTTACCCTCTTTGGCCCTTATTTACCAGAATGTTTATTTAACATTTTAAAAGTATTTATTGAACACCTGTTTTGAAAATAATTAAGAGGTCCAGTAAGACTCTATCTTTCTATATTCTCAGGTTTAAAATAATTACAAATGCCTGTTATCATTTTGGTCTCTAGGTTTTTAAAAGCCCTTGAGATCCTTAAGAGGTCTAGGGAGGAATCATTTGGGGGACAAAGGTATTGAAAATTAAACTATGTAAAGTCTGAACAGTGATTTTTCAGCACTGGCTTAATATTAAATCTTTGAGAAGCTCTTAAAAAATACTGATGCTGGAATTCCACGCAAGACCAATTAAATCAGAACCTGGGTGACTCCAATAGTGTAAACCCCGTGATAACAACCAGTCGTTTAGAGGAACTGGGTTATCAACGACCCAATTGAGAAGTACTTAATAAGTTTCTAATCATGCTATATACTATAATAGATACTGTTAGAGACATATAATATACAATCGTTCTCATAATAAAAACTCATATTCTAGTTGCTGAAATAGAAATTACCAAATTACTTTATTGAAGTAGAAGGTAAGACTGATATGTAACAATTATACTAGTACTTATATATAAACCAAAGGAAATCTCAAAAAAGTTGTTGGGGAAACTTATATGCAATTTCTGAAAATACTGTCCATGTGCAAACATCATTTAGAGAACTTTACTCTGGAATACTACTAATAATGCTAATAATTTATGCTAATAAAGCTTCTTCCAATTGGATGGTTTTATTAATTTATTTTATTTTATTTTATTCTGTAACAATTTTATTGGAGTGTAACTGCTTTACATTGTAGAGTCAGTTTTTGCTATATAACAAAAAGAATCAGCTATACGTATAATTAAATCCCCTCCTTCTTGCTTCTCCCTCCCATGCTCCCCATTACACCCCTCTGGGTGGACTCAAAGCACCGAGCTGATCTCCCTGTGCTATGCGGCTGCTTCCCACTAGCTATCTATTTTACATATGAGAGTGTATATATGTCCATGCCACCCTCTCCCTTTGTCCCAGTTTAACTTCCCCATCCCCGTGTCCTTAAGTCCCTTCTCTATGTCTACCTCTTTATTCCTGTCCTGCCCCTAGGTTTTTCAGAACATTTTTTTTTTTGAGATTCCATACATATGAGCTAGCATAAGGTATTTGTTTTTCTCTTTCTGACTTACTTCACTCTGTGTGACAGATTCTAGGTCCATCCACCTCACTACAAATAACTCATTTTCACTTCTTTTTATGGATGAGTAATATTCCATTATATATATGGGCCACATCTTCTTTATCCATCCATCTCTCGACAGACACTTAGGTTGCTTCCATGTCCTGGCTATTGTGAATAATGCTGCAAGGAACATTGTGGTACATGACTCTATTTGAGTTATGGTTTTCTCAGGGTATATGCGCGGTAGTGGGATTGCTGGGTCATATGGTAATTCTATTTTTAATTTTTTTAAGGAACCTCCAAACTGTTCTCCATAGTGGCTGTATCAATTTACATTCCCACCAACAGTGTAGGAGGGTTTCCTTTTCTCCACACCTAATCCAGCATTTATTGTTTTTAGAATTTTGATGATGGCCATTCTGACCTGTGTGAGGTGATACCTCATTGTTTTTTGATTTGCCTTTCTCTAATGATTAGTGATGTTGAGCATCCTTACATGTGTCTATTGGCAATCTGTATATCTTCTTTGGAGAAATGTCTATTTAGGTCTTCTGCCTATGTTTGGATAGGTTTTTTTTTTTTGATATTGAGCTGCATTAGCTGCTTCTATATTTTAGAAATTAACCCTTTGCCAGTTGCTTGTTTGGCAAATATTTTCTCCCATTCTGAGGGTTGTCTTTTTGTCTTGTTCATGGTTTCCTTTACTGTGCAAAAGATTTTAAGTTTCATTAGGTCCCATTTGTTTATTTTTGTTTTATTTCCATTTCTCTAAGAGTAGGTCAAAGAGATCTTGCTGTGATTTATGTCCAAGAGTGTTCTTCCTATGTTTTGCTTTAAGAGTTTTATAGTGTCTGGCTTTACATTTAGGCCTTTAATCTATTTTGAGTTTACTTTTGTGTATGGTGTTAGGGAGTGTTCTAACTTCATCTTTTACATGTAGCTGTCCAGTTTTCCCAGCATCACTTATTGAATAAGCTGTCTTTTCTCCAATGTATACTCTTGCCTCATATCAAAGATAAGGTGAGAATATGTGGGTGGGTTTATCTCTGTGCTTTCTCTCCATCTTGTTTAATGTATCATTTAAAGCTTGTGTGTCTTTATTTGTTTTCATTTTGGATGATCTGTCCATTGGTGAAAGTGGGTGGAGTGTTAAATTCCCCTACTATGATTGTGTTACTGTCAATTTCCCCTTTTATGGCTGTTAGCATTTGCCTTATGTAATTGAGGTGCTCTATGTTGGGTGCATAGATATTTATATTTGTTATATCTTCTTCTTAGATTGATCCTTTGATCATTATGTAGTGCCCTGCTTTGTCTCTTGTAATAGTCTTTGTTTTAAAGTCTATTTTGTCTGATATGAGATGTGCTACTCCAACTTTCTTTTAATTTCCATTTGCATGAAATATCTTTTTCTATCCCTTCACTTTTAGTCTGTATGTGTCCCTAGGTCTCAACTGGGTCTCTTGTAGAGAGCATATATACAGGTCCTGCTTTTGTATCCATTCAGCCAGTCTATATCTTTTGTTTGGAGCATTTAATCCATTTACATTTAAGGTAATTATCAATATATATGTTTCTATTATCATTTTGTTAATTATTTTGGATTTGTTATTGTAGGTCTTTTCCTTCTCTAGTGGTTCCTGCCTAGAGAAATTCCTTTAGCATTTGTTGTATAGCTGGTTTGGTGGTGCTGAATTCACTTAGATATTGTTGTCTGTAAAGGTTTTAATTTCTCCTTCAAATCTGAATGAGATCCTTGCTGGTTAGAGTAATCTTGGTTGTAGGTTTTTCCCTTTCATCACTTTACATATGTCCCGCCACTCCCTTCTGGCTTGCAGAGTTTCTGCTGAAAGATCAGCTGTTAACCTTATGGGGATTCCCTTTTATGTTATTTGTTGTTTTTCCCTTGCTGCTTTTAATGTTTTTTCTTTGTATTCAATTTTTGATAATTTGATTAATATGTGTCTTGGCATGTTTTTCCTTGGATTTATCATGTAATGGAATCTCTGTGCTTCCTGGACTTGATTAACTATTTCCTTTCCCATATAAGGGAAATTTTCAACTATAATCTCTTCAAATATTTTCTCAGTCCCTTTCTTTCTCTCTTCTTCTTCTGGGACCCCTATAATTCTAATGTTGGTGCATTTAATGTTGTCCCAGAAGTCTCTGATACCGTCTTCAATTCTTTTCATTCTTTTTTCTTTATTCTGCTTTGCAGAAATTATTTCCACTATTTTATCCTCCAGGTCACTTAACCATTCTTCTGCCTCAGTTATTCTGCTATTGATTCCTTCTAGAGAATTTTTCATTTCATTCATTGTGCTGTACATCATTGTTTGTATGCTCTTTAGTTTTCGAGGTCCTTGCTAAACCTTTCTTGTATTTTCTCCATTCTATTATTTCCAAGAATTTGGATCAACTTTACTATCATAACTCTGAATTCTTTTTCAGGTAGACTGCCTATTTCCTCTTCATTTGTTTGGCCTGATGGCTTTTTACCTTGTGTCTTCATCTGCTTTTTGTTTCTCTGCCTTCTCATTTTGCTTAAATTACTGTGTTTGGGGTCTCCATTTTGCAGGCTGCAGGTTCATAGTCCCTGCTGTTTTGGGTGTCTTCCCCCAGTGGCTAAGGTTGGTTCAGTGGGTTGTGTAGGCTTCCTGGTGGAGGGGACTCATGCCTGTGTTCTTGTGGATGAGACTGGATCTTGTCTTTCTGGTGGGAAGGACTGCATCTGGCGGTGTGTTTTGGGGTGTCTGTGACCTTATTATGATTTTATGTAGCCTCTCTGCTAATGGGTGGGGTTGTGTTCCTGTCTTGCTAGTTGTTTGGCATAGGGTGTCCAGTACTGTAGCTTGCTGGTCCTTCAGTGGATCTAGTTCTAAGTGTTGAGATTGAGATCTCTGGGGGAGCTTTCACTGTTTGACATTATGTGGAGCCAGGAGATCTCTGGTGGACCCACGTCCTGATCTCAGCTCTCCCACCTCAGAGGCACAGGCCTGACACCTGGCTGGAGGACCAAGATGCTGTCAGCCACACAGCTAATTAGAAAAGTGAGAAGAAAGAAGAAAGAGAGAAAGAAAGAAAGAAAGAAAGAAAGAAAGAATAAAATATAATAAAGTTATTAAAATAAAAATAATTATTAAAAATAAAAAAATTAAAAAGTAATAAAAAAAGAAAAAAAAAGGATAGTCAAAACCCTAGGACAAATGGTAAAAGCAAAGCTTTACAAATAAAATCACACAAAGAAGCCTACACATACACACTCACAAAAAGAGAAAAAGGAAAATAGTATATATATCATTACTCCCAAAGTCCACCACCTCAGTTTTGGGATGATTTGTTTTCTATTCAGGTATTCCACAGATGCAGGGTTCATCAAGTTGATTGTGGAGATTTAATCTGCTGCTTCTGAGGCTGCTGGGAGAAATTGCCCCTTCTCTTCTTTGTTGTCACAGCTCCTGTGTTTCAGCTTTGGATTCGGCCCCATGTCTGCATGTAGTTTGCCCTCTGGCGTCTTTTCTTCACTCAGAGAGGATGCAGTTAAGTAGCAGCTCATTAGGTGGCTTTGGCTCACTCAGGCCGGGGGTGGGGTGAGGGGGAGGTACAGACTGTGAGGCGAGCATGTGGTGGCAGAGGCCAACATGACATTTCAACAGCCTGATGTGTGCTATTTGTTCTCCCCAGGAAGTTGTACCTGGATCATGTAACCCTGACAGTGGTGGGCTGCACAGGCTACTGGGAAGAGAGGTGTGGATAGTGACCTGTGCTTGCACATAGACTTCTTGGTGTTTGTAGCAGCAGCCTTAGCATCTCATGACCGTCTCTGTGTCAGCGCTGATAGTCATGGCTCTTTCCCATCTCTGGAGCTCAATTAGGTCGTGCTCTGAATGACCTCTCTTCACACAACCTGAAACAATGGTCTCTTGCCTCTTAGGCAGCTCCAGACTTTTTCCCAGCCTCCCTCCCAGCTAGCTGTGGTGCACCAGCTCCCTTCAGGCTATTTTCGTGAAGCCAACCCTAGTCCTCTACCTGGGATCTGACTTCCAAAGCCTGAGCCTCTGCTCCCAGCCCCCACCCATCCCGGCTGGCAGGTGAGCAGACAAGCCTCTTGGTTTGGTGAGTGCTCAACGGCACTTATCTTCTGTGTGGGAATCTCTCCACTATGCCCTCTGCACACCTGTTGCTGTGCTCTCCTCCATGACTCCAAAGATTCCCTCCCACCAACCCCCATATCCACCAGTGAAGGGGCTTCCTAGTATGTGGAAACTTTTCCTCCTTCACAGCTCCCTTCCAGTGGTGCAGGTCCCCTCCCTATTCTTTTGTCTCTGTTTTTCCTTTTTTCTTTGACCTACTCAGGTATGTGGGGATTTCTTACATTTTGGGAAGTCTGAGGGCTTCTGTCAGCATTCAGTAGGTGTTCTATAGGAGTTGCTCCCCATGTAGATGTATTCCTGATGTATTTGTGGGGAGGAAGGTGATCTCCACGTCTTTCTCTTCCTACATCTTGAACATCTCCTCTGGATTCTTTTATTTCTTTTTCTTCTCTGATTGCTGTGGCTAAAGCTTTTTAAATTATATTGAATAATAGTGGTGATAGTGGGAAACCTTGTCTTCCTCCTAATCTTAAAGGAAATGGTTTCAGTTTTTCACCATTGAGAATGATGTTGGCTGTGAGGTTGTCATATAGGGTCTTTATTATATTGAGGTAAGCTCCCTGTATGCCTACTTTCTGGAGGGTTTTTATCATAAATGGGTGTTGAATTTTGTTGAAAGATTTTTGTGCATCTTTTGAGTTGATCATATGGTTTTCCTCTTTCAATTTGTTAATATGGTTTATCACATTAATTGATTGGTGTATATTGAAGAATCCTTGCATTCCTGGGATAAATCTCACTTGATCATGGTGTATGATCCTTTTAATGTGCTATTGGATTCTGTTTGCTAGTATTTTGATGAGGGTTTTTGCATCCATGTTCATGAGTGATATTGGCCTGTAGTTTTCTTTTTTTGTGACATCTTTGTCTGGTTTTGCTATCAGGGTGATGGTGGCCTTGTAGAATGAGTTTGGGAGTGTTTTTCCTTCTGCTATATTTTAAAAGAGTTTGAGAAGGATGGATGTTAGCTCTTCTCTAAATGTTGGATAGGATTCACCTGTCAAGCCATCTGACCCTGGGCTTTGTTTGTTGGAAGAGTTTAAATCACAGTCTCAATTTCAGTGTTTGTGATTGGCCTGTTTATATTTTCTATTTCTTCCTGGTTCAGTCTTGGAAGGTTGTGCTTTTCTAAGAATTTGTCCATTTCTTCCAGGTTGTCTATTTTATTTTCATATAGTTACTTGTAATAATCTCTCATGATCCTTTGTATTTCTGTATATGTCATACTGTTCAGTATTGAATAGCATCAAGGGTTCAGGACATACTTCCAAAGTTAGTGCAGCAACAGATGAGAAGTAAGGTGATGCTGATTGGATTGTTCTCTCTGTGCTTCCATAATTGTCAGTTGGGAAGGCACAGGACCCTGTAGGTTTCCTGTGCTCTGTCATCTGTGTTCTGACACCTCTACCCCATTGTTCCTCCTTCCAGTATTCCTACCATCAACAGGCAAGCTACATATGGATTGGTTATCTCAGAGAGCCCTATCATTTTGAGAAGAGAGTTGGGTCCCAGGTGCAATGATGAGCCTACTTCATACTCCTGAGCTGGGAATGTGGATTCTGGGTCCTGGATTCCAAGGGTTGGCAGGCTGTTTGGTGGCCTGGACATCATGAAGAAGAAACTGAGACAAGTGAAAGTATCTTATGATTTTTAAAAGAAATACACCTATCTTATACTATTAAGCACCAATCCTATACTATATGGATATGGGGTGTTTCTTTGGAGAATCATCCAAAAGTGATTATATTGCCCTTCCTCATCACTTGAACATATAACACTTAAACATATAACACTTAAACATTTAGGGCCCTTACAGGCAGATCTTATTTTAGAGCTACAAAGTTTTCCTTTCTTTGAAAGGTTCAAATCCAAATCCTTTCTCCAGAAAAGGCTTTGAGTTATCAAAAAGTTAATGGTTTTGGAGAGTATATTTCTAGCATTAAGACTCTGTCAAGGTGATGCTATCTTTCCTTTAGTAAGTCCAATAAACTTACATTTGCTTTATCAGTAGGTTTTTTGGGCAAACTTTTTAGGAAGTTGGCAATCAATAGGAAATTTGTTAAAAACAGATAAAATAAGTAACCTTGTTATTAATATTAATAATCACGAATCATTGTCATTCCCAGTAAATTTTCTTGTGATGGCTGGACACTGAATCAGGTGACTTTTGGGAACACTTCTATCTCTGGGAATCTGTGAATGATCCTTTTCTAGTCTGCAGGAAGACTGTCTTGCTTTGGCCTTTCTTATTTCCTTGGATTTGTTGCATGGATACTTCTCTGGTTATTGATATTTTTTAATCAGTCACTGGCAATTTTGATTAGTATTTTGTTTGTTTTCCACTTTCTCCTAATTTCTTTGGGATTTAATATTACTTGGAATATATGACTTTCCTTTTTTGGCCAAGTATTTGTTTCAGAGTTAGCATCACTGACAGTAGGTAGACATAATTAGTGATGATGTTGTAGCTCTTGTATTATCTTATGCTTCAAATTTATGATTATAAATTCTCTATCTCCCAAATGTTCTCACTCCCAAAGTGCATATGCTCACAGGTGTAGAAATGATAAAAACAAACAAAAAAAAGAGAGACAAACAGATGTGGTGATTGTGTATGTGTGTGTGTGTGTGTGTGCCTATGTGTATATACATGTTTGTACTCCAAAATCCCTTATGAATTCAGTACTTTCACTATTGCCATTTTATGGAAAAGGAAACTGAAGTCCAGAGAGATTATCTAAGGTCTTATAAATAATAGGTGGTAGAGACGATATTCCAAAAACTGTTTAATAGTTTTTGAAATATTTTTTAAATGTAGATTACCATGTCTATTATTATTACTGTTGGTTTGTGGTAATTAACATTTTTAGACCTTTAGGGAGCACTTATACACTGTAATTTGTTGATGTAATTTGAATTGATACAAAAGAGACCATTAATGGGAAAAAGGTTGGAGGGTCTTTATAGGGAGATTGGAAGCTGAGGGAAAGAGGTTTGAGCCTGTGGTTGAAGAAACCCAGGGGATGTAAATGGTATGAATTAAGGATTATGGAGGGAGAAAAAAATGTCTCTCATGAAATGCAATATATGTACAGTTTATCAATTGTGGAATAAAGAGTCTTAGAATCCTAAATTTGGAAGGGACTAGCATACTCCAGGGCATTACTCGTAGGTACCAGTCTGAATGTGGGTATAAAGACTCTGACAAGTAGTGAGGGGATCTATGCATTTATCATTTTAGCCCTAGGAAGGAACTTAAGAGTTCTGTGAGTACACTTTTTTCATTATCCAGATGAATCTTGAGACCAGGGCCTGAGTTGGGAGGCCATGGTACCCAGGACAAAAATCCAGTTGTCTTGCTGCCCACTCAATATTCTTCCCAGCTCCCCACTCCTCTGCTTGCCTGTAGTGGAAATTCACCCTGAGAGGAGCTCCTCCCGTCTGACTTTGGCATCACAGTAACTGCCTGCTCAGACACAATTTCCTTCTCAAGCTTGGCACTGAGAAAAGCGTGACTGCATACCTTCTTAGGGAACAGAGGAAGACAGATGCTGTCTGAGGAAGCGGCTGGGAATCCTTCCCCTCAGTGGTACCTGGGCACCTATAGTACATAGGCCTGTGCTAGTGTAGTCTCACTTTCCATTTGCAAACTCAGAGCTCAGTGTTAATAATAGCCTGTGGTGATACTTTTCCCCAGAGGCTGTGATCTTCCAGGTGGTTGTTGCTTCTAAAACTGGTCCTCTGCTCTGTTCTTCTTGAAGGGAAAGCTCTTGGGAAAATCCCACTTAGAGGGACTCTTAAAAACAACAAGTAGCAATGTCTTCTTCAACTCAGAATGAAACTAACCTCAGTCTACACTCGACAAAGGAGGATGAACAGCAAGAAATAGTTCAGGAGAAGTTCTGTATGTGTCCTTTCCACATAGAGGAATTTAAATCATGCAATTTTTTCAATAGACATACAGGACTGCATCTCCTAATATGTGATAATTATTTGGAGAAAGGAGTGGGCAGGTAATGGTTGATTAACATAGAGGTTTTGTGATTTTTCTTATTTACACCCACAGAAATAAAACAAGTTTCAGAGAATAGTATGATGCTGTGTCAAAGCACAGGACTAAAATATTTGGTCTTTGTCATGTCTCACTACCCTTCATCGTCATGATCACACAGTTCTTTAGCTTTGTTACTTTGTACGTATGTTAGTTATCTCTCTAGCTATGTGTTCTCCTGTTGGTAAAATAAGGATCATAACTAATAGTAATTACTGTCTTCAATTATGCACATTCTCTGTTATCACTCTGCAGTAGCTTAGTTAGAAACAACAAGAAGACTGCTAGTATTATGGCCATCCTGTAAGTGCGAAGACTACACCTGAGAGAGATGAGATGATTTGCTTAACCTTGTGGAAATCAACTGTGGCACTGGCACTTGATTTCAGGCTGTCTGATGCTTGAGCTAGTGCCCTCTCAAATACCCCAGTCATCATGGTTCAAAGGGAGCCTCACCATGGATCATTTCAATGTACCCCATCTGGAGCCCTCCTTCACTGGCTGCCAAGAACACTGAGTGAGGGAGTGGGCATGAAGCTGTCCAATGAAGGGATTAGTGGTACTCATGTCGAATGTAGCTTTAAAATCTTGATTAGAAGTCACTCTCTCTTGCACCAAATTTCGCTCAGGAAATAGAGAAAAACGCTGTTTAGAGAAGTGGTTAAAATCTCAGATCTGGAAAGCAAGCTGCCTGTGTTTGAAGACTGCATCTGATATTCAGTAGCTGTGGGACCTTGAGCAAGTCATTTAGCTTTTATGGTTCTTGAAGTGGGGTTAATGGTAACACCTACTTCCGGAGTTAGTGCTGTTTTAAAATGGCAATGCATATAATAGGTTTAGCATGCAATGAAGTCTCAATGGACATTTTTCCTCCCTCCTCTTCCCCTCAACTTTTCCCTCTCCACCACCCTCTCCAGGAAACTAGATCACTATCAGAGGATGACAACATGAAATATCTGCATGATGTAAGTTATATTCAATGATGGGCACTTGTATGACATTTTTCAAAGCAGTGACTGGGATTTCAGAATTAAAATAATCCAAATGCCTATGAGATGTTGAGCTCTGCAATATGACATGACGCTGAAAATGGACTCATTGGGTCTAATGTCATGTGCTGGATTTTACAATTTCTGCCACATAACCATAGAAAGTGTCTATTCTAGCTTTCTTTGTCAAAAATATAATGCATTAAAATTATGTATATATAAATACATATATATATGTGTGTGTACAAACACTCACACACACACATACATATATCATATAGAGTAGTTTCATAGATATCAATCTTCCCACATCTCAACCATGTAAGTGGAGATTTGTCCTTGTCTTAAATACAGGACTTAAAGCTCAGACATATTAGGTTTACATTGAGACACAGGTGTATTTTCATTTTGACATCCTGCCACTTCAACTAAGAAACTCCTGAGAAAACCTTCAGTTCTGGGAACCCAGGATGGAAAACAGGCTAATGGGGTATGTATTTGCACTTCTCATCACAGAAGAGTTTGTTGATGACTAACCCCATTGGGTGGTCTGTAAGAAACAGAGCCAACTTGAGCCCTAACCTTCTTTTCTCCTCTTGGCCCCTTGCCCATGATTTGGCACATGTAATTCCAAAGATGATTCCAACCTCTTTAATCTCACATGGAAAAATTCCCACCAAGTTTGATAGTCTCACTAATTCCACAAATCATGTAGACCTATCTGCACCAGTATTAGAACACAGAGAATCCCATATTACATCTACCTCTAATTCCAGGTAAAATATCATGGACAAGAATCATGGAATGTTTAGCAAATGAAACTCAAGGGATATTTTGCTCCAAAATTCCCACTTTACAAATGAGAAAAGTGAGAATCAGAGAGATTAAAATAAATTTGTCCAAAATCATAGTTTCACTCATTGTTTTTAATTGTTTCTAGAATTTCATTTCTGTATGCATTTCCCCACAAAGAAGAAAACAAAGAATCATTTTCCTTTCATAAAGAGAAAGAGAAAAAGACAGAAGCAAAGCAACAGAATTTATCTCTATGAAAGAAAATTCTGTAGATATTTTGCCAAAAAGGACACATAGTGAAAATGGATTAGTTCATTTGAATGGTTTGTGGAAAATATATATTTCCCGAAGCAGGTGGTGCTATCAAAGTGAATAGGGAGGAAAATGTCGTGTATGAAAATTTTTTTTAATGCTAAATTTTTTAATGCATTTTTTAAATGCTATTTTTCAAGTAGAAAGGGAAATAACAAAAAATCCTACCACTGACTCTGACAGCATATTCTAATGGGTTCTGGCTATATTTTAGAGAAACACACAACCACATACAAACAGAAACAAATATTTTCAGAAAGGATACGTATAGAAAACCCTGGAGGTTTTACAGTTGTTAGACAGAAGAAAAAAAAAAGACAAATGGCCTGCCAGATAATGAGATGAGTGAACAAGTAAGTCATTAGAAGCTCACAAAATTCAATTTTCTGAGACATTTGTAGTACTGTTGATATAAGCAGAGGGACATGGATGGAATAAGAAGCAAACTATTACCCCATGGGCATTTTAGCAGAATTGTAGAATTTAGAACTTTAAAAAAAATATCTCCATGGATTAATGTGTAAATTAATTTGTTTTCAGTTTATTTCTATCTCACTATCTTTCTTATTTTTCTAGTTTTTTTTAACCAGTAGTAAAGTTCAATTCAACAATCATTTATTGAGCTCTAGTCATACAATATGTTTTGAACCATAGTAGACATTAAAGGGCATTTGGAAAGATTAGAAACCGTGGGAAAAAATGACTTATCCATTAGGAGAATTAGCCTATTCCATTACATACTAAACTATGTGTCGGTCTCTGCTTTGCATAGCGACCAAGTAATTTATCATCCTCACAAGGATACTTTTTTTCATCTTTCTATTGGAAGACAATCTACATAAAAAAGTGCATAAATCATAATTATACAGCCTCATGCCTCTTTCTCCCTTGTGTTCATGGACTTACCAATCTCTCTGTTGAAAGGATCAACCTACATTTTCCTCCATCTGGACTGGGTGTTCTGTGTAACAACCACAGTAACACTACTGCCGTCCACACCCATTGAGAGAGTTGCTGTTCACCACAGGCCCCAGGGCATGGTCACCCAGAGAGGAAAGGCCAGATCACAAGCCCATGTGTGCCCTGTTTTAAAGTTCTGCTTCCTTCTCTACCTCCCACTAGCCTTTGCTTGTGGGCTCCAGGAGGCTGCTCTTCACTTCTAAGCATATTAAGAACTCACTCAAGGCTCAGCTCTTGAGTGTAGCTCCTCCTGGTCCTGGCACACTCTCTAACAAATTTCCCCAATTCTTTTCATTTTTACCATACAATGTAGTACCTAATTAAATGCCTACATTTTCTGGTCACCGTTGCTTTATAAGTAATTTCATAATGCAGTCCCTAGCAAATTGTAAGTACTCAGTGATTGAAATCTCTACTTGAACTTGCCCTCAGGGTTACACTGCAGTCTTCCTAGGGCAGAGGGATTAGGTAGTCTTCCTGACAAGTTTGTTCAGGGTCTTGTTCTTTAGTGCTCGCATGAATAATACATTGATGTCTATTCAGTGTCTCAAGCTTGAACACGTAGAAACATCACAAATAATTTCCCAAACCTCATGCGTAGTACACACTGAGACACCACCTTGTTTGTTATATATCTTAGTGTTAGTTATAAATCTATAGTGATTATTTTTCCTTATCATCATCCTTAATATCCTCTCTTGGCTCAATCCATCAGTCCTTTTCTACTCCTACACTTTTACTATCATGCCTTAGCCAGAAATGCCTTGTTAAAATGACAATGAAATTGATCAAAGGGCCTGCTTGAAACTACAAATGGCTCTTCTTTGGTGTCAATTCTACAGTATGAAATTCAAGGTCTTTTGTGATACCTTATCCAGAATAGACATGACCAAACCCTTACCAGATTGTGATCAGAAAAGAGAGTTTGGGCTTCCCTGGTGGTGCAGTGGTTGAGAGTCCGCCTGCCGATACAGGGGACACGGGTTCGTGCCCCGGTCCGAGAAGATCCCACATGCCACGGAGCAGCTGGGCCCGTGAGCCATGGCCGCTGAGCCTGCGCGTCCGGAACCTGTGCTCCGTAACGGGAGAGGCCACAACAGTGAGAAGTCCGTGTACCACACCAAAAAAAAAAAAAAGAAAGAAACGGGAGTTAACTAAACTTTCTTGTTAACATCTTCCTTGGGGAAGCAAAATTTCAGATTAAATGGCTTCCTAGAAACAGGCTCAGTTTATGGCAGTAAAGACATTAATTAAGCAGAGTATGGGAAAATGTCAATGAGAATTGACAGCTGTGATTTCTCACTTAAAATATTAAGTAAAAGTTGCTGCATGCCTTTCTCCTCCACCCTCTCCTCTTTCTTGCTTCTCCACTATTTGATTAAATGCGCTAGAATGAAAACATCAATTCACTCTCGTTAGAGGGCAAGACATTATGAATTAATGAAGTCAGATTTGTGGGCAGTTTGATTCAATTCTATTACTTTCAAGTACTTATGATAACTGGACCTTAATCTTTCCGACACAGAGATCATTAGTTTCATTTAGCACATACGACATTGATCAGCTAAAAGTCATTTGTAAGTAGCAAAAATGTATATACATACACACACACACACACACATATATATATACACATATACATATATACATATATATGCACAGTGTTTATAGCAAGTCTATATTCAAAATTATTGGTTTAAGTAATTTTTAGCTGTATGTGTGTTTGTGACTATTTTGGATTTTCAGAGCTTTAACTGTTAACATTTCTTACAGCTGATTAACTGTTCAAATATTTTGTTCCTTTGTGCTTTTAGGCATGTGCTTTATAACTCTGTCACACTCCTCAATCTCTATATAAAGAAATGGGATTCTTTAAAATCAAATTTCAGTTCCATCTCTTCTCAATTTGGTGAACACGAATTAAAAGATTTTACTACAAGGAGTATCAAGTTAAAAATAACAATGATATTTATTGCAAGAGACCTCTAATGTAAGTCAAATTCCTTCCTGAGCTCAAAGATGAGAGTTTTGAAGCTGCATATTACTGGCTGAAAATCTTGAGAACAAGAGTGATACAAGCTTCATTACCTGGTGTCATGCTTATAACAGTGAAGCTTTCAGTTTTAAATGGTAGTTATTGAAAACTAACCAGATTGTGAGCATTTAAATCAATTTTCAGGAGACCAGAATAGTTGTGTTTGCTTAGAAGCTTATTCCATGGGCTCCTCTGACCCAACACTAGAAATATGTAATAATTTTTTGTCTGAAAAAAGAGCTTCAGGTAAAACTGTAATTTGCTTCTGCAATCATATCAGTTACTCTAGAAAAATGCAACCCCAAATCTCACATGAAAGTTTACAAATTAAAACCTGTAGAAATAATTTTAAAAGGAGATATGCGCAGGAGTGCTACGTGAAAATGTAAAGCTTCAGCAGCCAGCCCAGCTGAGTGATAACTAGACGTGAGGCACAAACTAATTGTATTTACCTAGTTCTCTGCTTTTTATGGTGAAACTGTGAGCATGGAGCTTCTGCAGTGGGAAGGAGAAGGATGTACACGCTGTTTTGCTCTCTTAAAGGTTCATGGAATGAAAGAGAACCAATAAGAGGAAAAATATGACAGTGTAGAGGAGGGAATTTAACATTTTGGCATTGAATAAATTTTTGTGGATCTTTCTTATCTTTTAAGTAGTTTTATCCTCCTTTGCTTCTTTTGTATTCTACCTGATGACTGATTCAGCAAAGGATTTTTTGTTTTGACATTATTAGTAACTTATTCTTCACACTGGACTTTTAATTCCCTGGAGCCAGACTCTATAGTGTCTTCTTCATTATTCATTTGTTTGTTTGCTTATTTATTTATTTTTCTCAGCATCAAGCACATCCAATAATTATTTTAAAAGTAAATTAAAGGGTAAAGAGATATAACTTTTTGAATCTTAAAGGTTTTTTTTAATACACTATCTCTTAGCTGCCTTTTCATTTTTTTAAGCAGGGCTTTCTACAACAACTCCAGATACAACTCTTAGGTATCCCAGTGAGATTTTTCCATCCCAGGGGCCTGGACCCAAACTGGAATAACTGTCAGCAGAAGTATTAATTGCCCCCCTTCTTGGCAGCTGGGGTGTGAAAATTGGTGTGGAGAAAGAGACTGAAATTTCTGTTCATCCCAAGAGGTAGCCGCCAGGGACATGATGCAGCCCATTAGGGGGACAGCTGTGTGCAGGCAAGTTTCATATCTGTCTGAACAGCTCCTACAGTCTGGGTAAATAAATACCTTAAATCCCTAGAGCCAGCAAACTTCTTTAGGATTTTCTCCTAATCTCATGGAGGCTGATTGTGTCTGGGCCTAAGGCACTTTGTAATTGTGAGTAATTTACCTTTGGAAGCCCCAGAGTCTGCATCTCAGGGAGTGTGACCACTCAAGAATTCCAGAATAGTACTGCTCATTCCCACCTTTCTCCCTTTACAGGGACCACTTATGCTTCCTAGGAACCCTCACTTTCCCTTTAGGAGAAGACAAAAAATACCCATCCTGTAAGAGTCAAAACAAAAACACTTCCCAATCACTTGCTTCCACTGATGAGTTCTTCCTCTGAGATCCTGCTTCTTATATATCGCTTGGTACCTTTGGCTGCATTTGCAATATGTCCTTTCTCTGTCTCTCCATCTGCACTGTGTTCTTCCAGTTCAGAATTCGTGTTTCTGTACCATGTCTAATGCAATATAAGATACAGAGTGGGTGCTAGTCCCTAGCATGACTGGTTAGTTCTAGTCAGTCTGCTTATGGCAAGGACCAGGGGTAGGAACTCTGATCATGACTCTCCCCATCCTCCTCCATTAGTTCCACATATTTGTACATTTAATAGCTTTTCCCCTGTGCTGTGACTGCTAACACTTTCTTACTAGCATGAGCTTCCTGAAAGCAGAGGCTTTGGTATCTGCCTGACAATATAAGAGAAGACTCAAAGGGAAAGACCTGCTTGGGGAAGCATTGCAAGCTGAGGAAAGACTTGCTCAAGGTGTAGAAACATGAAGGTGACTATGTCAGAAACTAATAAGTATTTCAATCTGAATTTCCAACAACAGATGGGGCCATCCAGGGAAAGTATCACTTGATATGCACATGCAGAATCTGGATGACACATATTCAAGAAGTTGGAGAAAGGGATACATGTCCTGAGTGGGGGTTTAGACTGCCTGACCTTCAAATCTCCAGTCTGCTGGAGACCTTGATTTTAAGGTCAGTGTGATAGTTAATTTTATGTGTCAACAGGGAGGGACCATGGGGAACCCAAACATTTGGCCAAACATTATTCTGGGTGTGTCTGTGAGGGTGTTTCTGAATGAGATTAACATTTGAATCAGTAGACTGACTAAAGCAGGTTGCCCTCCTTAATTTTTGTGGGTCTCATCCAATCAAAGGAAGACTAGAATAGAACAAAAAGGATGAGTTAGAGGGAGCTTTTCCTGCCTGACATATCAGCTGGGATATTGGTGTCTTCTGGCCTTTGAACTCAGATTTAAACACTGGCATTTCTTGGGTCTCCAGCTTGCCAGCTTTTGCACTAGAATGCCCATCATTGGCTCTCCTGCTTCTCAGACCTTCAGGCTTGAACTAGAGCTATACCACTGTCTCTCCTGGATCTTCAGCTTGCTGACTGCTGATCTTGAGGACTTGTCAGCCTCCATAATCATGTGAGCCAATTCCTTATAATAAACTCTCTCTCTCTCCATATATATGTGTGTGTGCGTATATGTATATGTGTGTGTGTGTATATATATATGTGTGTGTGATTGTGTGTGTGTGTGTAAATACATACAGAGAGAGACAGACAGAGACACAGAGAGACAGAGAGAGATCGCACTGATTATTTTTCTCTGGGGAACTCTGACTAATACAGTCAGTATTGTCTGTTCTATAAAGTGCTGCTCTCTGACAAGAGGGGATCAAGGCACGAGGAAGCTGGCCTTAGCCCCAGCCCAGTCCATCAAAAAATGCCCCCAGCCTCCCAACTGGACTCTCTGCTCCATTTGTTCTAAGACGAAAAATAAATTTTGTCTTTTTCCCCTCTGTTTTTACCAATCTGTCCTTTGTTATTTGGCAGGAGCTGGTAGCTTTTCTTGTGGTCTGACTGGATCTGGAAATAACATGGTTATTTTTGTTTAAACATAATAGCAAAGAAGAACTTGAGCTTATATGCAATTTAACCTTATCAAGCCCAGGCATATTTGTTTTTCTACAATCAGTATGCCTGTGTGATGTCAGGAGAGCTCTGAAAACAATATATTCTGAAGCCAGAGTTGTTAGTGGGTGGAAACTTCCCAAATAATAAGGATTGTGCACATGACTGGAACTAGAATGAGTTATTTAGTCCAATACAACTGGCTTTATTCTATATAGCATGTTATACAACTCAGAAACAAAATAGGAAAGGAGAAATAAATGAAAGGGAATAGGCTAAACATGAAGGAAATTGTATATTTGTGGGCTGTCTAGAGGCACTCAGTTAATAGTTGAATGAATCATAACTTTCAGAATAAACAATAAGATTGTATTTATACATGTATGCACATATACATATACAGATATGTAGAAAGATGTCATATGAGAGATACTACAAATGCACTCATGAGATCTTGTGTTATTGATGAATTGCCCTACACTGAGGTGTTCAACATGCCCAAAGACCCCTGTTATATAGTCTCGGTCCTTCTCTCTCCTGGTGTTATCTTCCCTTTGCATTATAGCGGGCTGCCCAAAACGCTCTTCACTCTACAAGTGCTCCATCCCATGCACCATCCAGTCAAATGGGGGCTTGCCCAAGCATCCATGATGGGGGCAGAGAGTTCTCTCTGAACTTGTTCTCAAAGAGAAGAGTACCCACATCTCAGAAACCATATTTCTAGTAACAGTGCTACTTTTGTTCCAAATTGCCTTTGTACACATTTATTCCAAGAGAAAATCGAGAACAGTGGCCACTAAAAATGAGTATGTGCTCTGAAAATGAAATGCGCTTTGCCTGTCAACAGTGTTGGCAAAATATAATATTCTGCCACCTATGGCTTCCTGTCCCAACCCCTCACCTTTAAACATACGCCAGGAGTTGACAGCTACAGTTAAATGTATTGGTGGATGTTTTAGCGAGGTTTTATACCTGTATTATATCTACTCCATGAAAATGACACTCGCAAGTGATGGAGGAGATAGTGTATTAAGAAACTAAAAATTCAGAAAGTTTGTTCTAAGTGACAAAGCTGTAAAAGAGAGTGTTATTTCACTTTTTGGACTCATAAGGTAACAAAATATAACCATCCAGACACTTTGCTGCAATTGTTGCCGCAACATATATATGTGTTGTCACTATCAGTAAATTTTGAAATAGAATGCTAATTCTTAGGGTCTGCACCAAGAGATCTGATTTATCAGGTTTCAATGGGTCCCTGGGTATCTGAATTTTAAACAGAAATATTTAGGACATTCTGATGAAAGAAATCTGTAAAACACGTACTTTGTGAATAACCACAGCCTTTTTTTATACTATCCCCCACCCTGCTTTCATTTAGAATTGATTCAGTAAATTTCTCCTTGGATAAAAGATAGAGAAACAAATCTTAAAATTTGTAACTAAAACACCTTTGGACTTATTTTCAGACTCTGGTATCTAGTCTTAACTCTTCATTTCCTGACTCTTACTATGAGATATTCCCTTAACCAATAAGAGTCTCAGTTTCTTTATTTAATTATAGGAAAATGACAGTATCTAGCTTTCATAGTTCCCACATGATTCAGAGAAATAATATTTGTTGAACTCCTTTGGCATTTGTCAATTGCTGTATAAAAGCAGGAAATCGTTCTAGTTATGAATATGAACACTGATGATCCCAGCAAGAGGGCATTCAGAATATACCTGGTGCTTATTATCTGGTCAGCTGGTGCAATGGGAGGTTGATGATAGAGATGCAATGAAAATCTTTCTTAAGATTTCTAAGAAGGGAGAGAATAATGAACAGTGGATCATATGGGAGGACATTGAAAAGGAACTGGACCATACAGTGGGTCTTCAGAAAAGGGTGGATTTGTTCTTAAATGGAGAATGTTGGTGGAGATGATCCAGGTGGAAGATAAAGGAAGAAAAGGCCCAGAGATGGGAACCAGCACCTCAGGAAACATGGAGATAACAATTAGTAAGAAAGCTGGTTTGAATCTCAAGAAATCAGAATGCTCATCCCATTTAATTCATTAATTTGAATAGATTCAGGTTGTACCCAAGTCTACAAAGCTTCCTCATTTGTTGGACTGATCAACATGCTAAACGTCCTGAACAATAGGTAAAAATTTCTTTAGTAGCAGCATTTAGAGCAAAATAACACAGCATCCAAGGAAACACTCATATAAAGACTGAACGAAGTACCATCCCATTAAAGTCATGGATTTATTGACCTATTGATATGGTTAAAAGGTCTCCTTGTAAAATTAGTGAATATGTAAATAGTGTTAACCTGAAGAAAAAGACAGATTAAAAAAAAGTCCTTGTTACTGAATTCGCATATTTCTTCTCCAAAGTGTCACATATTTTTCCTGCTAAATTCTTTATATTATCTCAACACATTTATTTTTTAAAATCTTTATTGGAGTATAATAGTTTTACAATGGTATGTTAGTTTCTGCTGTATAACAAAGTGAATCAGCCATACACATACATACATCCCCATGTCTCCCCTCTCTTGTGTCTCCATCCCACCCTCCTTATCCCACTCCTCTAGGTGGAAACAAAGCACCGAGCTGATCTCCCTGTGATATATGGCTGCTTCCCACTAGGTATCTATTTTATGTTTGGTAGTGTATATATGCCCATGCCACTCTCTCACATTGTCCCTGTTTACCCTTCCCCTTCCCCATGTCCTCAAGTCCATTCTCTATGTCTGCATCTATATTCCTGTCCTGCCCCTAAGTTCTTCAGAAACATTTTTTTTAATTCCATATATATGTGTTAGCATACAGTATTTATTTTTCTATTTCTGATTACTTCACTCTGTATGACAAACTCTAGGTCCATCCACCTCACTTCAAAAATATCAATGTCATTTCTTTTTATGGCTGAGTATTATTCCATTGTGTATATGTGTCAAATCTTCTTTATCCATTCATCTGTCGATGGACACTTAGGTTGCTTCCATGCCCTGGCTATTGTAAACAGTGCTGCAGTGAAAAATTTTGTACATGACTCTTTTTGAATTATGGCTTTCTCAGGGTATATGTCCAGTAGTGGGATTGCTGGGTCATTTGGTAGTTCTATTTTTAGTTTCTGAAGGAAACTCCATACTTTTTCCCATAGTAGCTATATCAAATTACATTCCCACCAACAGTGTAAGAGGGTGCCCTTTTCTCCACACCCTCTCTAGCATTTATTGTTTGTAGTTTTCTTGATGATGGCCATTCTGACTGGAGGGAGGTGACACTTCATTGTAGTTTTGATTTGCATTTATCTAATGATTAGTGATGTTGAGCATCTTTCATGTGCTCCTTGGCAGTCTGTGTATCTTCTCTGGAGAAATGACTATTTAGGCCTTCTGCCAATTTTTGGATTGGGTTGTTTGCTTTATTTTGATATTGAGCTGCATGTATATATTGGAGATTAATCTTTGGTCAGTTGCTTCATTTGAAAATATTTTCTCCCATTCTGAGGGTTGTCTTTTCGTCTTGTTTATGGTTTCCATTGTTGTGCAAAAGCTTTTAAGTTTCCTTAGGTCCCTTTTGTTTATTTTTGTTTTTATTTTCATTTCTCTAGGAGGTGGGTCAAAAAGGATCTTGCTGTGACTTATGTCATAGAGTGTCCTGCCTATGTTTCTTCTAAGAGTTTTATAGTTCTGGCCTTATGTTTAGGTCCTTAATCCAGTTTGAGTTTATTTTTGTGTATGGTGTTAGGGAGTGTTCTAATTTCATTCTCTTACATGTAGCTGTCCAGTTTTCGCAGGACCAGTTATTGAAGAGGCTAACTCTTCTCCATTGTATATTCCTGTCTCCTTTCTCCAAGATAAGGTGACCATATGTGCGTGGGATTTTCTCTGGGTTTTGTATCCTGTTCCATTGATCTATATTTCTGTTTTTGTGCAAGTACCATACTATCTTGTTTGCTGGAGCTTTGTAGTATAGTGTGAAGTCAGGGAGCCTGATTCTTCCAGCTCTGTTTTTCTTTCTCGGGATTCCTTTGGATACTCTGAGCCTTTTGTGTTTCCATAAAAATTGTGAAATATTTTCTTCTAGTTCTGTGAAAAAGAACTATTTGTAACTTGATAAGGATTTCACTGAATCTGTAGATCATTTTGGGTAGTAGAGTAATTTTTACAATGTTGATTCTTCCAATCCAAGAACATGGTATATATCTCCATCTGGTTGTATCAAATTTAATTTCTTTTATTAGTGTCTTATAGTTTTCTACATGCCGGTCTTTTGTCTCCTTAGGTAGGTTTATTCCTGGTATTTATTCTTTTGTTGCAATGGTAAATGGAAGTGTTTCTTTAATCTCTCTTTCAGATTTTTCATCAGTAGTGTATAGGAATGCAAGAGATTTCTGTACATTTATTTTGTATCCTGCTACTTAACCACATTCATTGATTAGCTCTAGTAGTTTTCTCATAGCATCTTTAGGATTCTCTATGTATAGTATCATGTCATCTGCAAACAGTGACAGCTTTATTTCTTCTTTTCTGATTTGGATTCCTTTTATTTCTTTTTCTTCTCTGATGGCTGTGGCTAAAAGTTCCAAAACCATGTTGAATAATAGTGGTGAGAGTGGGCAACTGTGACTTGTTCCTGATCTTAGTGGAAATGGTTTCAGTTTTTCACCACTGAGGATGAAGTTGGCTGTGGGTTTGTCATATATAGCCTTTATTTTGTTGAGGAAAGTTCCCTCTGTGCCTACTTTCTGCAGGGTTTTTATCATAAAAGGGTGTTGAATTTTGTTGAAAGCTTTCTCTGAATCTATTGAGATGATCATATGGTTTTTCTCCTTCAATTTGTTAATATGGTTTATCATATTGATTGATTGGTGTATATTGAAGAATGCTTGCATTCCTGGGATAATTCCAGCTTTATAATGGTGTATGATCCTTTAAATGTGCTGTGGATTCTGTTTGCTCGTATTTTGTTGAGGACTTTTGCATCTATGTTCAACAGTGATATTGCCCTGCAGTTTTCTCTTTTTGTATCATCTTTGTCTGGTTTTGGCATCTGGGTGATGGTGGCCTCATAGAATGAGTTTGGGAGTGTTTTTCCCTCTTCTATATTTTGGAAGAGTTTGAGAAGGATAGGCGTTAGCTCTTCTCTAAATGTTTGATAGAATTTGTCTGTGAAGCCATCGGGTCCTGGGCTTTGTTTGTTGGAAGATTTTTAATCACAGTTTCAATTTCAGTGCTTGTGATTGGTCTGTTTATATTTTCTATTTCTTCTTGATTCCATCTCAGATGGTTGTGCTTTCTAAGAGTTTATCCATTTCTTCCAGGTTGTCCATGGTATTGGCAAATTGTTGCTTGTAGTAATCGCTCATGATCTTTTGTATTTTAACAGTGACAGTTGTTACTTCTTTTTCATTTCTAATTCTGTTGATTTGAGTCTTCTGCCTTTTTTCTTGATCAGTCTGGTTAATGGTTTATCAATTTTGTTTATCTTTATAAAGAACTAGCTTTTAGTTTTATTGATATTTGCTATCATTTCTTTCATTTCTTTTTCATTTATTTCTGATCTGTTCTTTATGATTTGTTTCCTTCTGCTAATTTGGGGTTTTTTTGTTCTTCTTTCTCTAATTGCATTAGGTGGAAGTTTAGGTTGGGTATTTGAGATGTTTCTTGTTTCTTGAGATAGGATTGTATTGTTATAAACTTCCCTGTTAGAACTGCTATTGCTGAATCCCATAGGTTTGGGTCGTTGCGTATTCATTGTCATTTGTTTCTATGTATTTTTTTTATTTCCTCTTTGATTTCTTCAGTGACCTCTTGGTTATTTAGTAGTGTGTTGTTTAGCCTCCAAGTGTTTGTATTTTTTACAGGTTTTTTCCTGTGATTGGTATCTAGTCTCACAGTGTTGTAGTCTGAAAAGATACTTGATATAATTTCACTTTTCTTAAATTTACCATAGCTTGATTTGTGTCCCAAATATGATCTATTCTGGAGAATGTCCCATGAGAAATTGAGAAAAAAGTGTAATCCGTTGTTTTTGGATGGAATGTCCTATAAATGTCAATTAAGTCCATCTTGTTTAATATATCATTTAAAGCTTGCATTTCCTTATTTATTTTCATTTTGGATGATCTGTCCATTGGTGAAACTGGGGTGTTAAAATCCCCTATTATAATTGTCTTACTGTCGATTTCCCCTTTTATGGCTGTTAGCATTTGCCTTATGTATTGAGATGCTCCTATGTTGGGTGCATATATATTTACAATTGTTATATATTCCTCCTGAATTGATGTCTTCATCATTATATAGTGTCCTTCTTTGTCTCTTGGAACATTCTTTATTTTACCGTCTATTTTGTCTGATATGAGAATTGTTACTCCAGCTTTATTTTGATTTCCATTTGCATATAATATATTTTTCCATCCCCTCACTTTCAGTCTGTATGTTTCCTTAGGTCTGAATTGGGTCTCTAGTAGAGAGCATATATACAGGTCCTGTTTTTGTATCCATTCAGCCAGTCTGTGTGTTTTGGTTGGAGCATTTAATCCATTTACATTTAAGGTAGTTATTAATATGTATATTCCTATTACCATTTTCTTAATTGTTTTGGGTTTGTTATTGTAAGTATTTTCCTTCTCTTGTATTTCCTGTCTAGAGAAGTTCCTTTAGCATATGTTGTAGAGTTGGTTTGGTGGTGCTGAATTCTCTTAGCTTTTGCTTCTCTGTAAAGATTTTAATTTCTCTGTTGAATCTGAATGAGATCCTTGTTGTGTAGAGTGAACTTGGTTGTAGGTTTTTCCATTTCATCACTTTACATATGTTCTGCCACTCCCTTATGGCTTGCAGTGTTTCTGTTGAAAGATCATCTGTTAACCTTATGGGGATTCCCATGTATGTTAATTGTTGCTTTTCCCTTGCTGCTTTTAATATTTTTTTCTTTGTATTAATTTTTGATAGTTTGATTAATATGTGTCTTCACATGTTTCTCCTTGGATTTATCCTGTATGGGACTCTCTGTGCTCGTGGACTTGATTGGCTATTTCTTATCCATATTAGGTAAGTTTTCAACTATAATTTCTTCAAATATTTTCTTAGTCCCTTTCTTTTACTCTTCTTCTTCTGGGACCCCTATAATTCGAATATTGGTGCATCTAATATTGTCCCAGAGGTCTCTTAATTTGTCCTCAATTCTTTTCATTCTGTTTTCTTTATTCTGCTCTGTGGTCATTATTTCCACTATTTTATCTCCCAGATCACATATCCATTCTTCTGCCTCAGTTATTCTACTATTGATTCCTTCTAGAGAATTTTTAATTTCATTTATTGTGTTGTTCATCTTTGTTTTTTTGCTCTTTAGTTTTTCTAGGTCCTTGTTAAACATTTCTTTTATTTTCTCCATTCTATTTCCAAAATTTTGTATCATCCTTACTATCATTACTCTGAATTCTTTTTCAAGTAGACTGCCTATTTCCTCTTCATTTGTTTAGTCTGGTGTGTGTTTACCTTGCTCGTTCATCTGCTTTGTATTTCTTTGTTTCCTCATTTTGCTTAACTGACTGTGTTTGGGTTCTCTCTTTCACTGGCTGCAGGTTTGTATTTACCATTGTTTTTGTGTTCTGCCCCCAGTGGGTCAGGTTGGTTCAGTGAGATGTGTAGGCCTCCTGGTGTAGGGGACTGGTGCCTGTGATTGGGTGGATGAGGCTGGATCTTGTCTTTCTGGTGAGCAGGACCACACCAGGTGGTGTGTTTTGAGGTGTCTGTTAAATTATTAAGATTTTAAGCAGCCTCTCTTCTAATGGTTGGGTTTGGGTTCCTGTCTTGCTAGTTGTTTGGCATAGGGTGTCCACCACTGTAGCTTGCTCCTCGTTGATTGGACCTGGGTCTTAGCATTGAGACAGAGATATCTGGGAGAGCTTACACTCTTTGATATTACATAGGGCCAGGAGGTCCCTGGTCTGCCAATGTCCTGAACTCGGCTCTACCACTCAGATGATCAGGTCTGACACCCGGCCAGAGTACCAACACCCCAACTGTCACAAGGCTTAGAAGAAAATGGTGAAAAAGAAAGAAAGATAGAAAGAAAAGTATTAAATAAAATAAAGTTATTAAAACAGAAAATAAATTTGTAATTGAAAGTAATTTTAAAAAATGAGAGAAAGGAAGAAGAGCACAACCAAACCAAAAAACAAATCCACCAATGATAACAGCACTAAAAAGTATACTTAAAAAACATCAACAAAAAGAAAACCAGACAGTTAGAAACCTAGGACAAATGGCAAAAGCAAAGCTGTACAGACAAAATCACACAAAGAAGCATACACATAGACACGCACAAAAAGAGAAAAAGGAATATATGTATATATATATATAATTTAAAAAGGAATAGAGCATCAAAATCATTAAACAAAACCTACCATCGATAATAAGCTCTAAATACTAAACTTAGATAAACATAAAACCAGAAACAAATTGATGCAAAAAGCAAACTCCAAGTCTACAATTGTTCCCAAAGTCCATGCCCTCAATTTTGGGATGACTCATTGTCCATTTAGGTTTTCCACACATAGAGGGTACATCAAGTTGATTGTGGAGATTTAATCGGCTGCTCCTGAGGCTGCTGGGAGAAATTTCCTTTTCTCTTCTTTGTTCACAGAGCTCCTGTCTTTCAGCTATGGATTTGGCCCTGCCTCTGTGTGTAGGTCGCCTGAGGGTGTCTTTTGGGAAGTCTGAGATTTTCTGCCAATGTTCAGTAGGTGTTCTGTAGGAGTTGTTCCACATGTAGATGTAGTTTTGATGTATTTGTGAGGCGGGAGGAGATCTCCATGTCTTACTGCTCTGTCATCTTGAAGGTGCCCCTCTGGTCCTCTGCCCTCATCCTGAGGTCTTTGTGGCTGAAGTTGGACAGAGATGGTGAATCAGAGCTTCTCCAAGGCCTCAAGGGGCCCAAGGCTGCACCGTCACAACAGCAGTGAATAGAGTGTCCATCATGACCCTCCCTGAAAGCCAGATTAACCTCAGCCTCCTTGCACCTCTCTAAAGTTTTGATATAAGTTCCTATCAAAAATGGGGGTGGAAATACAGTCCAATATCTCAAACACCATTTGTACTTTTTGGTACTTTACTCAAGAGCACAGAGGGATATTTTTCTCTACTTTGAGCATTATGATTTAATAGAATTTTAAAATAGTATGTCAAAAACAAAAGAATAATTTTATTACAATGACATGAGAACTAAATGTATGGCTAAATGTATTGATACTCTGATAAACTATTTACTTTCCATTTCTGGCTCATGTACTTGTTTAGTGATTCATGTAAATGGTCAGAGTGTTAGAGACCTAAGCTCCCTGCTTATCAAATTGAATGGAATAAGTCCTCCTGCCTCACCATTCCCAATGGCGACAAGTAGGAAAGCACGTGGATGATGATTTTGGAATATTAAAAAAAAATAAATTCTCAGAATAGGAAGCGAGTTTTACTGACTATTTGCTAGATGGAAGGTGCTAGATCAAGGGGTGTGGAGGATCTGCAAAAGAAGTTGAAGCTTTGGGGACTCGACATCAGCTTACAAAATGCAAGATGAGCTGTTTCTTCCTGAATCTTATCACATGAATTCCCACTGAATAAATGCGTTCTGAAAAGATGCTTGGATGAGAAGAAAGAGCTGTAGGCTGGAGGTAGGAGATGAGGTCTCAAGTTTTGCATGCTTGAACCAGTCACTTTAGTTTTCTGTACCTTGTTTTACACGTGGTAAATTGAAAAGCCCTTGTTGCAAGATATCCAAGTTAGTATTATATGAAGTTTCAGAGTAAATTTAACATTGTGAGTGTACTAAGCATTAAGCTACTATATCTTACCTCTTAAAGCATCTTCCTACTCTACTTGATGATACCTAGAGAGGTACATAAAGCCTGAAAGAGGGAGAAGCTCTTGCTTGTATTTTTGTTTGTAGATGCTTCTTACTCTGGCAGCAATGTTTGGTTCCAGTAGCACTTAATTCCAACTTGAAAAAACTTAGCTCCATTCACAGGACAAGTCTCATTGTTCCTCCCTAGAGCATCCCACATTCCTCAGAAGACTATATCCCAGTTGTACACGCTCCTTCTTTGCAGCTCTTGAGGCAGCAGCTGGGCAGTCTTCACTCCTCAGAAGTCTGGTTCCAGCTCTGTGGGTTCCACCAATTGCCTAAGTTCTAACAACTCCAAATTCTTTTCCTGGGGCTGAGGAGTGGAACCTTCTTTTTAGTGTCTGCTTAATGTTACCTCAGTGGTCCCTTTTATCTGTAAAGTACTCCAATATTTCTTTAACTAATTCCCTGTATTACATTCTACTGTTAAAATAACAGGTGTAAACTTTTGGTTTTCCTAATTGGAGCCTGATAAATTTGGTGGCTAAAAGCAAGTTGGAGCATTTATAATATTAAAAATCTTTTCAAACTAGCCATATTTCTTCTTCTCCAAGATTCTGAGATACCATTCCCTTCTCCATGGTTATTCTTTCTATGTTATTTAAACAGAAGTCCTTTCTTTTCTATCATCAAGATCCTGCATGGATCTTTGCCATTGACATCTCTTTGTTGTTTGAGTTCTTGCAATACAAGCTGATTATTCTATCTGCACCATGGAAGCAGGTTGGATAGTCTTATGAAGACTTCAGGTAGGTTAAATCATAATTAATCTCAAATCAAGTCTAACATGAGCATTAATCTCTTTTCTGATTACTAGCCATAGACTTTGTGGACAGCAGTTGCTTTGCTGAGGGCTGACATTTGCAGGGAAAAGTACCCAGGTGGTCATTATGTCTACAGCCAGGAAGTAATGTGCAGCAGTCAGTGAACCTGGCTTAGTGAAAAACAAAAGCTTTCTGAAATAATTGGCTTCTTGCTACAGCCCTGCCACAACAGGTAGACAGGAAAGCATATGGGAATTGGTAAGCTTGGGAATGCAGATGCTACCCTCCTAGAGTGGCATTATTCATGTGCTGTGAACCTTCCGTTCCGAATGTTGGGTGATAGTTCAGGAAGATAATGGCCTCTGCCCAGGATCTGAATTCCTAGAGGACAAGAAGAAGCAGCACTGGGACTTCATTATAAGTTGTTCCTCTTGTAAGTTGCTGTAGCATGGAATTGGGAAAACCTAAAAAATTGACAGGGAGTTCAGTTCATAGCTTACATCCAGGTTGGAAACACATCCCAGCTTGATTCATTCATACAGTCTGTCTGTCACTGAGCATGAAGTGGGAGACATATATCCTGAATTATCTCAGTGTCAATGTTATTTCCTATTAACTTCATACGCCATGATATTTCCTATAAATTTAATTATGACAACATACTTTCAAGAATCCCCCTTAGCCACTGAAGGGGTAAAAATAATTTGCCAAGTCAAGAATAAAAATATTAAATTCAAAGAACTTGGCTGGTTGAACTATTGGCATCATTTAAGCCTTGAATATAAAAAGTTGAGTAAGGGAGACATTAATAACACATTGAAAGTTAAATTACAACTTAGATCTGACTAAATATCCAGAATGGGCCAGACTTTACCAAAGGGGCTCAAATTTAGCACATTTAATTTTTCAAAGAATTATTTGAAAAAAGACTTTTGCTGCATTTGAAAGAAAATTTTCTAGAACACCATACCACTTACCACTTTCCAAGATAGTTCACTTCTCCTCCATCTTAAATATTCCAGTAGATTGTAAACCTCTTGATAGAAGTATCACTAGGATTAAAGTAAAAGAACCAGGAGGTCACCCTTTTCAGCCTCCCCTTAAATGAGTATTTGGCCCTCCACCTTCACTTAGACATCATTCAATCTTGGCTTGAACACTGTCTTACTGTAGAATTCACTAACCAATAAAAACAACCATTCAGGTGCCTTAATTTTGCTTTCAGAATGAGAGCATCTAATCTCCTTGTTTATTAAAAAATTTCACTTCAATGCAGTCATGAAGTATCCCAAAAACCTTTCTTCCAGTCTGAACTTCCAGTCTCTTTCAGTTTCTTTGATGCACTATGCTTGAAGATACTTCCATATCCTGATCATTTTTCTTCTGGATAATTCCCAGTTTGTTAGTGTCTATATTTGTCACACCCTGAATTTAATATATCCCAATAATACTACAAACAACACTGTGATTTACTGAGAACTATGTGTTCATCACTCTTCTTTCAAATATACCACATTAAGTTTCCCAAAGTGCAAAGAATTAAGGTCCTTGGGTCCTTATTTTTAGAGATGACAGACATGAAGTTAAGAAAATGGTCTAAGCCCAGTTACTAGCGAGAGTAATGTGGAACCCAGTACCACCTGACTGTTAAGCCCAGACATGGTGCTGGAGCCAGGCACACTCTCTCTCCAAGTGTAGTCTAGGTTCTAAGTGTATATTACTGACCTTCATGCCCTCACAGCACCTGGTTCAATGCTTTGAATAATATTAATATATCTTCTTGAATGAGTGAGTGTATGGATAAATTACAGTGACAGCAAAAACTACCTCTTCAAAGCATGTGGATCACTTCCATACTTCCCCCACTTTCATCCTGGACATCTCCAATGGATGACAACAATAGCTTTAGGTCACCCAACCTCCCCCTGTCTTGCTCTGTCCTTGGTTCTCACAAAAGCGTTTATTTGTAAATGTATATTTTATCTTGTCACGCCCCTTTCACACCTGCAGTGACTTTGTGTTTAGTGTGACTCCAAACCTCTTCCCAGTGCTGTGGTCCTGTATCTCCCACCAACCCTGCCTGAAGCATTGTCCCTCCCCTTTGCTACCATTTTACTGTTTCTTTTTCTATTTCTGCCTGTGTCAAGCTCTTTCCTAACTCAGGGGCTCAGAAGCTCTCTCCCTGTGTTTACCTTTCTTTGGTTCTTAACTTACCTGTCACCTCTTCAGTGAAAACTTTCTGAACAATCCCATCTAAAATAACATTTCTATTATTCTCTATCTCCCCCCCCCCTTTTTTTTCTTGCAATCTGCAGCTCCATTTTTCACTATTTGGGGATTTACTTGTGTTTGGTTTTTGCCTGTCTCATCCATTAGAATGTGAACTTTAACAGGAGAGGAATTTTGTCCGATTTTCCTTGTATGTTGATGCATGCAAGTCCCTTTTTGAAGTTATTTTTTATATGGAGAGAACCAACTAGACACAATTGCTAAAGTCTTAGCTCTCTCTATTCTAGATTCCATTTGTTCTCCAACAGAACAGTGAGTGTGCAGGGACACTCAACAATTTTCTCCCAGCCTTCTTTGACTTTTACATACACACCATTGAATGCCTCACCTCTATGAGCTTTGTGTGATGATGCCATTGATGCTGGTGCCCTTGTACTTCTATTATAGCTGGTGCCTCCGTGGTGCTCACTCTTAGGAAAGGCAGGTCCCTCAAAGCAATCCTGTCCCAATGACTCATCACAATTATGGGACCTACACTGAGGTCACTTCTCCCAAGGCCAGAACCCCTGGGAAGCTGAATAATCTTCACTCCCCTAGAAAGAGTAAGATTGTTCCCCTCTGCTCTGAGATGCTATTCCTCCTTCTATCTCCCCACCTCCTACCATTTCTGTCCACCTGAACATTTTCTCCTGTACTCTGGTTGGCATATCGTGGGTCTCTCAATAGATCCAGTCTGGGGTAGACAGACTCAGCTTCCTTCTTTTTATTGGGCATTCTAGATAAATATCCATATTTTTTAACATATCCACTTTAATTTCCTCATGTATGCTAAAGGCAGTAACAAGTTAATTGCTAAGTAACAGGATTACATTTTAGCAGGAGTTGTCTTCTCCAAATAGTGTCACAATCCAAAGTTTAATCATATTTACTTTTGATGTCAGTGGGTAGAGAAATTTGTGTCTGTAAGAACTTTGATAAGCTAGGAATCCCATCTCAAGGTCTCTACATAATTTACCTATCCACAGGATCATAAATGACACTTCATTCTTTACCTCTTATGTATAAAAATGGAACTGAGTGCTTAATTTTCTTAGAACATCATATACATAAAATAAAAATTGTATACAGAGAATGACCAAATTATTTAGAACCTCTGCTAAGTCAGCATTTCCTGGGATGAGCGTTGAGGAAAGGATACTTTGAGAAGCATCTCAGGAGATAAGCTTTTAAACTGAGGTCTTTTGGTTGCAAAGAAGATGTTCATAATAATGGATGTGAGCTGGAGTACAGTGTTGTATGTCCTGCTCTCTTTTGAAGCCATATCACAGCATCTAGGTGAGGGATCACTGATTTATTTGTGGGTCGGTCAAAAGGCAGACAAAGAGCTATTCTTGATTCCAGGTCAAGCAAGGTGCACTGTCAGCACCATCAAGTAAACTCTCTATGACCTGGAAAACTGTATAATGTATTCCCTATAGAAGCCAATTAAGAGTATGAGTTGTTTCATTCATATTCAGGAAATGCATATCACTAACAACTTTAATTATGTATTGGACTAACTATATGAGGATTTATATAAACCTCAGGAAAGAGGTTTGTGTACATTTCTGTCTCTCTCTGTCTCTCTTTCTCAACAGATGACCTGAGTTAAGCAGTGAGTTATCCTGACATTTCACTTATCTTTCCACTCATTTTCTTTGCCAGAAAAGGATCTGCCACACTTGCAGGCAACAAAAGATAAAACCGTCTCATCCTCCTGTTTCTTGCAGCATCCCTAGGGGAAATGTGTGAACATGGTCAAATGCTTGAGCTTCTTGAGCTGTTGGGGAAAAGAAAGAAAGAAAGAAATGTCTCTTTCAGATGCCAGGGATTGTATGAAACCCTTTAATTATTATAATGTTGCAGAGGATGTTGAGGAAAGTAAGATGCATAAAAAGTCACATTAAACAAGGGAAAATTAACATGTACCAATAAGAAATCTAAAACCAACAGCATTTAGACATTTTTAAAGGTGTAGGAGTGATTGCTTTTTTATTTTTTCAACCTTAGGAAATTGTATCAATAACTTGCACATCATCCAGGACTCTTCAACAGTGCTATGTGTGAAATAAATGTTGATCATATTTTTTAGTGGAGAAAAATAGATAACAAATGCATCACATTTATACATGCTCTTATGTCAATATCTTAAAAAAACAAAACAACAACGAAAAAACCTATGTGGAAGAAAGACTTTATAACAGTAATAGAGCCATTAGAATATTTAAATAATTTCAAATTAATACAAATTTTCTATTCTACGCAGGTATGAAACTCAAGCAGAATATTGATTCACTAACACATAATCAAGATTTGAGTTTTTACTTAAATGTTGCTATATTGGGTCTCTTTGTTAGATAGAAATACACCATGGTTCTTCTTGAAGCCTACGAGCTTATTATAGTGAAAAACTAATATAACTTAGTTGACTTGCAACAACAATTAAATATTATTTTTTCCTCTCATTTCATGTATTTGTGTTTTATTTCCATCCAATTTACTAGTTCCTATTCTGTGTGAATTACTTATGATGATAATGCAGTTCCCTATGTGATATCTTTTAGGCATGCCACCGTCTGTGCTAGAGGTTTATTGATTTGTCCTGTGCCTTAGTACCAAGCTTAGAAATCCAAATATAAACAGAATTAGAATCTACCATGCATGAGGTTGCTAATTGTTTGGAAGTCTTAGAAATGGATATTAAGTTTTAATTATTTATCCATGACATAACAATAATGTGCTAATCATATGAAACATTAAAATGCAACCATTGAGTTAAAGACATTACATTCAACTCGACAGACTTTTGCTGTTTGAATGATGCATTTTAACTTTTCAGTAGAGGAGTTTGAGTTTTTCACACATCTCTCTCATCCTGGGCTTTGACCAAGTTTGAGTAAAAGCTGGAGCACAGAGAATCAGTTTCAAAAAGTGTTTGTAATTCTTATAGAAAAGATCTAGTGTCTAAAATTGTAAATCATATTTTCAAAAATGTTTTTGCAAAATGTCCAAGGCAACTGCTAGACCAAACAGAGAGAAGAGATGATCAAGTTGGAAATTTGTTTTTTTTTTTCTTTTCAGAAAAACATGATGAAATTCAGTAACTTTTTAAATTTAAAGACAATTACATTACCTTAGGAGTCATGTTTATAAAGAACTGTAAAAGCAGTAGCATTACCATCAACATGATATGAGCTACTTCAAATAAACCATGAGACACTAAGTGATGGAGGCCTTTCTAATTTTCCTGGCCATCTAAATAACCAAGCAGTATTACCAGTATTTGAAAGTTCTCAAACAGTCTAGATTGATATAAACTTGAAACTTGGGAGATTTTGAGTTACTTCCTATATTTACTGCATAAAAATTTCAACTCTGTTCTAAAAGGAAACCACAATTTTAGGCTAACATGTGACAATAAAAGAGAGTGGATTACTCATTTTACTTGATGATTGTGGTTGTGGAGAGATTAATCAATACAATATTTATCTCATGGATTTCATTTTCCAGAGTGATGGTTATGGTGAGTAAATAAACTATAAATTTCACTTAATGTTAATCAAATAACCTTCAATCTGTCAATATTTACCAAGCAGTACTTTGCAAGACCATGAAGGATGTAAATGTACAGTAAAGACCTTAGATCTGAGTGAGGACAGAGGATCCCTGGGGCTAAAGGGACATACCAACAATGAGTGTGCACTCCCTTCCAGAATTTGCTCTAGATTCTAGAGATCTTGGAATTCCCTTTATAAATGGTTTATTTCTAGCTACTTCTAGGTCCTTTTCCCAGGTCTGTTCCAGAGGCTGGATTGTATATTAGGTGTGCAAATCCTTAGACATGTAGGGTAGCCAAGGAGTATGTAGGGGGAAAGTTTCTAAGAAGTGAGTCATGCAGATCTGGGACTCCCTTACAGTATGCAACTAAACAGGGATGGGAAGAAAGACAGGTGAGGTGAGATCCCAGGCCAAAGCCACTTTCCCTACACCCCCATGTTCAAACAGAGCTCTGAGGAGTCTGAGAATTTTAAATTCAACTTAGCCTTCCAGGTTGTCATATAGGTACATTTGTCTAGGTAAGATATAACAATTTATTCTTAATTTATAACTTTTAAATGTATAGGATATATGAGGTTTCTGGAACCTATGTCCTTGATCAATAAAATGTTCAGAATGAGCTAAACGTGTTGTCATTGTCTGCAAGAATTTTACGTTTAAGGAGATGAAATAAAACATATAAAATATTCATTATGCCTCTAAAGGAGAATAAAATCAGAGTTCTTTAAACACAGTCCATTATATACCCATTTATTCTTATTATTTCAGCATAAGTAAAGAATTCTTAGCATGGTTATAGCTTCCTTAGGTGCTGAAGGAATCCTTTGTTCACAAGACTGGCTCCTCCTGGTTTTCTTTTGAGGGTATTCCAGGATTGGTTCAACATAATGTCTTAGAATATGCAGTGTTAAGTTTGTGTGTAGGCGTGTGTATATATTAACATAGAAATCTAAATTATTTCAGCAGTTTGAAAAGTAATGGCTGGGGGGAATGAATATCTACAGTGAATATCTTGGCTAAACATATTAAATATATGAAATTCATATTTGTCATTAGATTGACCTAGTTTCATCAGTACATATTTAAAAAAGTAATTAAACATACTGAACTAAAAAATGTAGGGTCTTTAATTTTGAAATGACTCCACAGTGTGGTCTAACTACTTTTGATATTAAAAGAAAAGAAGGAGAAATAATGAACTACCATTGAAATCTTATATTTTGGACATAGTCACTAACCCACAGCATGAGCAAATCTGATTTTCTGCAGATATGTCTTTAAACAGACTCTAACATGCAGAGCATGTGTCTACAATCTATGTTTACACGATAGAGGAGAATAGACCTAAATGTAAGAGACTTTGGCCTTTTCATTATTTTCATTTAAAAAAATGTATTTAAATTGAATGGGTCTAACATTCAACTGTCTCCTAATGCCTTTACCTAGTAGACCAGCTGTTCAGGCCTCTTAGGTAAATAACTAAATATTTTTATAAACCAAACAAATACATATTTAATCAATAGACTGGAACAAATAGAGCCTCAATGGGCAATTTTGATCTTGGGACAATTGGAAGATTATTGAGCTGGTAGCCCACTGTGGCTTATGGTAACATTTTAGAGCAGGTTAAAAAATGCTAAACTGAACTCACTTTAATGAAAGTCCTTAATGTGCAAGATTTAAAAGTCACAACAACATTATTATAGAGGGGGCAACCTGGATTAAAAGTAGTTCAGGTAATATTTGTTAAACATGCCTTATCACACATAAGGGAAAGAGAACTTAAGAGATTGGTTTGAAAGCAAAATAAAGGAATTTAAGACATTTCTGGGCATGCTGTTCCAATATTTGCATATTTATTTGTATGTATTTATTCATTTATATATTTATTATTTACAAATATTTCAAAAGAAGTTTTGTAAAGCAGTTTATTTAAAATGTTGCTGATGAATTATCGAGGTTTGATTTCATGTTATAGATGACTCATTTTCATGCATTTTTGATCAGTTGTTAGCCTCTCAAGGAACAAGATAGGCTGAGAGTAGGTTCTTTGTTCATGATATTAGAAATAAACACATATTTTAAATAGCATTGATAATTTTAAAGTTTGAATTTGTTTAAATAATATCCCATTGGCCTCTTCCTATCATGCCTTTGTACATACTTCAAGAAGACCAGGTACTAGGCATGGAAATTTCAATTTGTGTGTTCATCATTGGTACTATATTCAGTGTGCAGGTACTTTTCTGGAATCATCTTAAGTCTTTCATTCATTTTGTGAAATTTCATTGAATTAATATCAAAAGTAAAATCCTAAATTCACACAACCAGAGAGATGTAAACCATAATCGATCATAGTATGATGGAAGGTGGTAAAACACTGAGGTTGTCTCCATCATCCCTGCTGAGCTGCAGAAGTTCCATTTTCCCCTTGGGACACACCACCTAATCTAGATGACATGTGACTATCTGTTGTATGGACAGGCTGAGGGAACAAGTGGCAATTTGTATGGTAAATATTTGCAAAGCTTATTTTCTTTCGTTTTGTCAACTGAAATGCTTACAAAGAAAGGTTCTATTTTCTACATCTCTCTGGATAGTCATGTGCATCTGCTGCCCTGCAAATGCCTTGTTTCAGAGACGACTGTTCTAGGATCTTATGCATAGATGAAACATCTTGAAAAGGAACAGGAAATCCTATACATTAATGAAACTGCAAGGGAATCACAAGGATGCTTTACATTAAGAAACTGGGAAGTTGAGGCTATTGCTTTTCAATAACTTCCCATTGTCATTTACTTCCTGGAGTACAGGGATAGCATGTTATAGGGTGAGTGGTTATTCCAGGGAACACTCCTTATCTCATGGTCTTTGAGAATAATGTCACCTGGAATTGTTCTGTAACTGATCTGTGTGGCTTTCATAGTGGCACTGGCAAAGGAGACAGGTGTTGAAGCCTCTTACAGGTAATCAAAGACCTATAAATAGAGCAACTTTTATTAAGTAACTTTTAATGAGCACTTACTGCATGTAGAACTCAACCTAGAAACAAAATTCCATTATCTCCATATAACTGAAGTTGATATACAGAGAATGGTCTTTGTTAGGACATTTATTTTTGCCAGAAATACACTGGATATTTACAATTTTGAAAAGAAGTGTGCCAAGCACAATGGAGCTATAAAGATGGATAAAATATGTGCTTTTAGTGAGACCTATGGAGGAGGATACGATGACACAGAGCAGAGCTAAATCAATTCTATTTGCAACCTGGTTATCACCACCTCTTAAAATGGCAACCTCTAATCTACAAGGGGCTCACACTGCACCAGGGTTCAGTGCTTCAACACTATGATAGCTCCAAGACTGTGGAAATTCAGGAGAAATGGATGTTTTACCTATGGTCTGGTGGGGAAGCAACAAATATTTCATAAAACCTTTCAGTGTCTCTGTTCTCACAGTTTTTCAAACAACGTGACTTTCTCTTAAAACTTATCTCCCATCCCCTCTAAAAAGTTCCCTCTCTAGTAGGGAGGAATGCTTCTGTCTAGTATCTGCACTCAACTTGCATATCTCATTCAACCAAACAAGAACAGAGAAGTTCTATTTGTCAGTGGAGGGTGGTCTTCATTCTGGAACACAAAACCTAGGCTGTCATAAAATGAAAAACTTAATATTGATTTGGAGAATTAAGACAGGCTTTAAAAAAGAGGTAGGTTTGGTCTAAAAGGTCTCTAAGCAAGTCTTCATACACTGATAGATATGTTTTGCCTATATTTTCAGTGAGAAAAAAACCTACAGAAGAGATTTCCAGCATGATAATTGTACCCCAGAGGAGTGCAAAGGCAGTATATGCAAGCCAAAATGAGTTGGACAGTTGAGTAATTACACAGAGAATTTGATCAAGGAAGACATTCAAATTGGGTCATTGAAACTCTAAGTGTACTCGTCCTCAGACCTTGCATGTATTGGCAAATTAAGTGAAAAGCAGAGAGAAGTGATTAGTCAAATAATTCAGACTAAATAATATTTTACACCAATTAAAACAAAGTGTTTTTTTGGACAGTTTTCCTTGGTTTAGTTGATTTTATTATCCCCTTTATTCAACCAATGTCGACCTTTATTCCCTTGTGTGGTTGCCTCAGCTCTCCATCAATTTTTTTTTTTTTTCGTTTTTTCCTGGGGAAATAAAATCTAAGTTCTTAATCAGAAACCTAGAAAGGCTAACTTTGGAAAACAGAAGAATTTGTGCTTTTAAAGCTTATATTTAAGATGTGAATCATATACCCTCCTTCTGGGAGACCAAGGACAATCTCCATCATCTGACCCATTCCCAGCATAATTGCAAACTAGACAGAGAGTCTTCAGGAAGCCTGCGTCCAGCTCCTGATAGGGAGCCATTGTGGTGTTTATTTTCCCTTGTTCTCCTACAGGGCTTTGCTCTTCTCTGGAAGTTCCTACAGTGGAAAACACTGGCTAAAATTGTTTTGGCTGTGATGCTAATGCTTAAAAATGGCTTGAAGTGTTAACCCTCCTCAGAGAAGCCACTTCTCAACAGGTGTATCTCCCTTTCTGGGAAGCCTTTGAAAATTAGGGACTTGGTCTAAAGTTGTAAAGCCAGTTGATGTATTTCACAGTAGGGACGTATTCCTAGGCATATTCAGTTCCTTCAAATTCTATCAGTAGTCTTCTGCCTATTCTGAATATTTGTGGTGCTGGTATTGCATGTAAAAAAATCAGTTAAAATGTGAAGTATTGTGTTTCAATCCATCACTGTGGAGAGGTAATATGCTTGTTGTAATCAACTGCTGGTCATAGTGGCAGAATCATGGTAGCAAAGAACAAAGGGTTCATCAAGGACCATAAATAAAAGAGAAAAATGCTTTCACTTTCTGTGTCTAAACACATTCTCTATGCTAAGTTAAGGATTTTTGTGGCTTTGTGTGTCAATGTCATCAATAATGAAGTAAAACAGGATTAAATAATTGTAAATAATATTTCTCATAGATCCACTCATTAGCATGAAATGTTCTATGGCTGCTGTTAACCCAGGGCTCTCTGAAATCTGTCAAACTTTTCAGAAATATTCCCCAAAGGGCAATTTTAGACACTTGAATTATTTTTCTGTTAGATGCATTAACAAATATAGTTACAGTAATGCTCAGTTTAACTGAATGTTTTAAAACAAAGGGATTTTTGCCTCAAACTTCATGTACTACTGATTTGTTGAAGTTCTTAAAGTTAGCATTGAAAGAGAATGAGTTCATAGGATGTATTGATTAGTTTCAAGATTTTTCTTTCTGCTTAAAAATATTTATTGTCTATATTTTTTTCTAAAGATAGTTATAAGGGAAAGGAGCCAATGGACACCATGTATTAATTCATTCATTCACTTATCCTTCAGTCAACATTAATTAAGGGCCTAGCAAGTGCCAATCTTTTTTTTTATGTGAAGACATAATTTTTATTTTTATTTTATTTCTTGATTGATTTTTAGCATGTTTATTGGAGTATAATTGCTTTAAAATGGTGTGTTAATTTCTGCTGTATAACAAATTGAATCAGCTATTTGTATTCATATATCACCATATACACTCTCTCTTGTGTCTAAAATTCACACTCCTATCCCACCCCTCAAGGTGGACAAAAAGCACTGAGCTGATTTTCCTGTGTGATTCAGCTGCTTCCCACTAGCTATCTATTTTACATTGGGAGTGTATATAAGTCAGTGCTATTCTCTCACTTCATCCCAGCTTCCCCTTCCCCTGCCCGTGTCCTTAAGTCCATTCTCTATATTGGCATCTTATTCCTGCCCTGCCCCTAGATTCAATACAAGAATTGTTTTTTTGTTTTGTTTTGTTTTTTTAGATTCCATATATATGTGTTAGCATACAGTATTTGTTTTTCTCTTTCTTACATACATCACTCTGTAGGAGAGACTCCAGTTCCTTCCACCTAATTAAAAAAAAAAAAAAACAAACTCAATTTCCTTTCTATATATGGCTGAGTAATATTCCATTGTATATATGTGCCACTTCTTTGTCTTTAGGTTGCTTCCATGTGCTGGTTATTGTAAATATTGCTGCAATGAATATTGTGGTACATGACTCTTTTTGAATTATGGTTTTCTCAGGGTATATGCCCAGTAGTGGGATTGCTAGGTCGTATGGTAGTTCTATTTTTAGTTTTGAAGAAAACTCCGTAATGTTCAACATACATTTTGCATCCATTTACATTCCAACAAACAGAGTAAGAGGGTTACCTTTTATTGACACCCTTGCCAGCATTTATTGTTTGTAGATTTTTTGATCCTGGCCATTCTTACTGGTGTGAGGTGATACCTCTTGTAGTTTCAATTTGCATTTCTCTAATGACTAGTAATGTTGATCATCCTTTCATGTGATTGTTGGCAATCAATATATTTTCTATGGAGAAATGTCTATTTAGGTCTTCTGCCCATATTTTGATTGGGTTGTTTGTTTTTTTGATATTGAGCTGCATGAGTTGCTTGAATAATTTGGAGATTAATCCTTTGTCAACTGTTTCATTTGCTAATATTTTTGCCCATTTTGAGTGTTGTCTTCTTGTCTGGTTTATGGTTCCCTTTGTTGTGCAAAAGCTTTTAAGTTTCATTAGGTCCCATCTGTTTAGTTTTCTTTTTATTTCCATTTCTCTAGGACGTGGGTGAAAAAGGATCTTGGTGTGATTTATGTGCAGGAGTGTTATTCTTAAGTTTTCTTCTAAGAGTTTTACAGTGTCCAACCTTACATTTAGGTGTTTAATCTATTTGAGTTTATTTTTGTGCATGGTGTTAGAGAATGTTCTAATTTCATTATTTTACATGTAGCTGTCCAGTTTCCCCAGCAGCCCTTATAGAAGAGGTTGTTTTTTCACCAAAACAATTAGAGAGAGGAGAACAACAACAACAACAAAGCAAAGTTAGCAATAGGAAAGACATCATAAAGATCAGATCAGAAATAAAGAAAATGAAATGAATGAAATGATTGAGAGGATCAATAAGATTAAAGCTGGTTCTTTGAGAAGATAGACAAAATGTATAAACCATTAGCCAGACTTATTAGGAAAAAAAGGGAGAAGACACAAATCAACAGAATTAGAAATGAAAAAGAAGTAACAACTGACACTGCAGAAATACAAGGGATCATGAGAGGTTACTACAAGCAACTATATGCCAATAACATGGACAACCCAGAAAAAATGGACAAATTCTTACAAAAGCATAACCATCTGATACTGAACCAAGATGAAATAGAAAACATAAACAGACAAATCACAAGCACTGAAATTGAAACTGTGATTAAAAATCTTCCAACAAACAAAAGCCCAGGACCTGAAGGCTTTACAGGCAAATTTTATCAAACATTTAGAGAAGAGATAACACTTATACTTCTCAAACTCTTCCAAAATATAGCAGAAGGAAGAACTCTGCCAAACTCATTCCATGAGGCCACCATCACCATGATACCAAAACAAGACAAAGATGTCTTGAAAAGAAAGAAAAGAAAGAAAACTACAGGCCAATATCACTGATGAACATAGATGCAAAAATCCTCAACAAAATACTAGAAAACAGAATCCAACAGTACATTAAAAGGATAATATACCATGGTCAAGTGGGGTTTATCCCAGGAATGCAAGGACTCTTCAATATATGCAAGTCAATCAATGTGATACAACATATTAACAAGTTGAAGGATTAAAAACCATATGATCATCTCAATAGATGTAGAAAAAACTTTTGACAAAATTCAACACCGATTTATGGTAAAAACCCTCCAGAAAGTAAGCGTAGAGGGAACTTACCTCAACATAATAAAGGCCATATATGACAAACCCACAGCCAACATCGTTCTCAATGGTGAAACTGAAGATCAGGAACCACTAAGATCAGGATCCACTAAGATCAGGATCAAGACAAGGTTGCCCATTCTCACCACTATTATTCAACATACTTTTGAAATTGTAGCGACAGTAATCAGAGAAGAAAAATAAATAAAAGGAATCCAAATTGGAAAAGATGTAAAGTTCTCACTGTTTGCAGAAGACATGATACTATGCATAGAGAATCCTAAAGATGCTACCAGAAAACTACTAGAGCTAATCAATGATTTTGGTAATGTAGCAGGATACAAAATTAATGCACAGAAATATATTGCATTCCTATACACTAATGATGAAAAATCAGAAAGACAAATTAAGGAAACACTCCCATTTACAATCAAAACAAAAATAATAAAATACCTAGAAATAAACCTACCTAAGAAGAAAAAACACCAGTATGGAGAAAAATATTAGATCTGATGAAAGAAATCAATATGATACAAACAGAGGTTTGTATCCATGTTCTTGGATTGGAAGAATCAACATTGTGAAAATCACTATAGTACTCAAAGCAATGAACAGATTCAATGCAATTCCTATCAAATTACCAATGGCATTTTTCACAGAAATAGAATAAAAATTGCACAATTTGTTTGGAAACACAAAAGACCCTGACTAGCAAAAGCAATCTTGAGAAAAAAAAAAAGCAGACCTGGAGGAAATAGGTTCCCTTACTTCAGACTACACTAAAAAGCTACAGTAATCTAGACAGTATGGTACTGGCACAAAAAATAGAAATATAGATCAAAGGAACAGGATAGGAAGCACAGAAATAAACCCACGCCCATATGGTCACCTTATCTTTGATAAAGGAGGCAGGAATATACAATGGAGAAAAGATAGCCTCTTCAATATCTGGTGCTGGGGAAACTGGACAGCTAAGAGAATGAAATTAGAAGACTCCTTAACACTATACACAAAAATAAACTCCAAACGGATTAAAGACCTAAGTATAAGGCCAGACACCATCAAACTCTTAGAGGAAAACACAGGCAGAACACTCTATGACATAAATCACAGCAATATCCTTTTAGACCAACCTCCTAGAGAAATGGAAATGAAAACATAAAAAAAACAAGTGGGACCTAATGAAACTTCAAAGTTTTTGCACAGCAAAGAAACAATAAACAAGAGGAAAAGACATCCCTCAGAATGGGAGAAAATATTTGCAAATGAAGCAACTGTCAAAGAATTAATCGAAAAAATATACAAGTAGCTCATGCAGTTCAATATCAAAAAACAAACAACCCAATCCAAAACTGGGCAGAAGACCTAAATGTACATTTCTCCGAAGAATATATACAGATTGTCAACAAACACATGAAAGGATGCTCAACATCCCTAATCATTAGAGAAACACAAATCAAAACTACAATGAGGTATCACCACAGACCAGTCAGAATGGCCATCATCAAAAATTTTACACATGGTAAATGCTGGAGATTGTGTGGAGAAAAGGGAACCCTCTTGCACTGTTGGTGGGAATGTAAATAGATACAGTCACTATGGAGAACAGTATGGAGTTCCTCAAAAAACTAAAAATAGAACTACCATACGACCCAGCAATCTCACTATTGGGCATATACCTTGAGAAAACCATAATTCAAAGGAGTCATGTACCAACATGTTCATTGCAGCTCTATTTACAATAGCCAGACATGGAAGCAACCTAAGTGTCTATGGGCAGATGAATGCATAAAGAAGATGTGGCACATATATGCAATGGAATATTACTCAGCTATAAAAAGAAATGAAATTGAGTTATTTGTAGTGAGGTGGATGTACATAGAGGTTGTCATACAAAGTGAAATAAGTGAGAAAGAGAAAAACAAATACCGTATGCTAACACATATATATGGAAACTTATTAAGAAAGAAAAGAGGTTCTGAAGAACGTACGAGAAGGACAGGAATAAAGATGCAGATGTAGAGAACGGACTTGAGGACACAGGGAGCAGGAAGGGTAAGCTGGGAGGAAGTGAGAGAGTGTCATGGACATATATACACTCCCAAATGTAAAATAGGTAGGTAGTGAGAATCAGCCACATAGTACAGTGACGTAAGCTCTGTGTTTTATGCCCAACTAGAGGGGTGGAATAGGGAGAGTGGGAGGGAGACACAAAGAGAGGGGTATGGAGATATATATACATATAGCTGATTCACCTTGTTATACAGAAGAAACTAACATGCCATTTTAAAGCAATTATACTCCAAAAAGTTGTTTAAAAAAATGTTAAGGTAACCATAGGTGCGTGGGTTTATCTCTGGGCTTTCTATCCTGTTCCATTGATCTGTATTTCTGTTTTTGTGCCAGTACCATACTTTCTTGGTTACTGTAGCTTTGTAGCATAATATGAAGTCTGGGAGCCTGATTTCTCTAGCTCCGTTTTTCTTTCTCCAGATTGTTTTGCTCTTTGGGGTCTTTTGTGTTTTCACAGAAATTTTGTAATTTTTTTCTAGCTCTGTGAAAAATGTCATTGGTAGTTTGATAGGGATTTCATTGAATCTGTTGATTGCTTTGTGTAGTAGTGTCATTTTCACAATGTTGATTCTTCCAATCCAAGAACATAATATTTCTCTCCATCTGTTTGTATATTCTTTAATTTTGTCATCATTGTCTTATGGTTTTCTGCTTACAGGTTTTTGTCTCCTTAGGTAGGTTTAATCCTAGGTATTTTTTTTTCTTTTTGTTGCAATGATAAACGAGAGTGTTTCCTTAATTTCTCTTTAAGATATTTTGTCAATAGTGTATAGGAATGCAAGAGATTTCTGTGCATTAATTATGTATCCTGCTACATTACCAAATTCATTGATTAGCTCTAGTAGTTTTCTGCCAGCATCTTTAGGATTCTCTCTATATAGTATCATGTCATCTGCAAACAGTGACAGTGTTACTTCTTCATTTCCAGTTTGGATTCCTTTTATTTCCTTTTCTTCTCTGATTACTGTGGCTAAAACTTCCAAAACTATGTTAAGTAATAGTGTTGAGTGTGGGCAACCTTGACTTGTTCCTGATCTTAGTGGAAATGGTTTTAGTTTTTCACCATTGAGAACAATGTTGGCTGTGGGTTTGTCATATATGGCCTTTATTATGTTGATATAGGTTCACTCTATGCCTACTTTCTGGAGAGTACTTATCATAAATGGGTATTAAATTATATCAAAAGCTTTTTTGCATCTATTGAGATTATCATATGGTTTTTATCAATCAATTTGTTAATATGGTGTATCACATTGACTGATTTGCATATATTGACAAATCCTTGCATTCCTGGGATAAACCCCACTTGTTCATCATGTATGATCCTTTTAATGTGTTGTTGGATTCTGTTTGCTAGTATTTTATCTTTGGATTTTTTTCATCTATGTTTATCAATGATATTGGCCTATAGTTTTCTTTTTTGTGACATCTTTTCTGGTTTTGTTATCAGGGTGATAGTGGCCTCATAGAATGATTTTGGGAGGGTTCCTCCCTCTGCTATATTTTGGAAGAGTTTGAGAAGGACAGGTGATATCTCTTCTCTAAATGTTTGATAGAATTCTCCTGTGAAGCCATCTGGTCCTAGGCTTTTGTTTGTTGGAAGATTTTAAATCAGTTTTAATTTCAGTGCTTGTGATTTGTCTGTTTATTTTTTTTTTCTATTTCTTCATGGTTCAGTCTCAGAAGGTTGTGCTTTTCTAAAAATTTGTCTATTTCTTTCAGGTTGTCCATGTTATTGGCATATAGTTTCTTGTAGTAATCTCTCATTATCCTTTGTATTTCTGCTGTGTCAGTAGTTACTTCTCCTTTTTCATTTCTAGTTATGTTGAGCCTTCTCCCATTCTTTCTTGATGAGTCTAGCTAATGGTTTATAATTTTTGTTTACCTTCTCAAAGAACAAGTTTTTAATTTTATTGATCTTTGCTTTTGTTTCTTTCATTTCTTTTTCCTTTATTTCTGATCTGACCTTTATGATTTCTTTCCTTCTGCTAACGTTGGGGTTTTTTGTTTTCCTTTCTTGAATTGCTTTAGGTGTAAGATTGCATTGTGTAGTTGAGCATTTTCTTGTTTCTTGAGGTAAGATTGTATTGCTATAAATTTCCCTCCTGTAACTGCTTTTGCTTCATCCCATAGGTATTGGGTCGTCATGTTTTCATTGTCATTTGTTTCTATGTATTTTTTGTTTGTTTCTGTTATCTCTTAGTTGTTTAGTAGTGGATTGTGTAACCTCCATGTGTTTGTAATTTTTACCATTTTTTCTTTCTGTTATTTATATCTCATCTCAATGCATTGTAATCAGAAAATATACTTGATACAATTTCAATTTTCTTAAATTTACAAAGGCTTTATTTGTGACCCAAGATATGATTTATCCTGGATAATATTCCATGACCACTTGAGAAGAATATGTATTCTGTTGATTTTGGATGGAATCTCCTATGAATATCAGTTAAGTCCATCTTGTTTAATGCATCAATTAAAGCTGTGTCTCCTTATTTATTTTCATTTTTGGGGAACTGTCCATTGGTGAAATTGGGGTAATAATGTTCCCTACTCTTATTATGTTACTGTTGATTTCCCTTTTTATGGCTCTTAGCATTTTCCTTATGTATTGAAGTGCTCCTATGTTGGGTACATAAATATTTACAATTGTTATATCTTTGTCTTGGATTGATCCCTTGATCATTATGTAGTGTCCTTCTTTGTCTCTTGTAATAGTTCTTATTTTAAAGTTTACTTTGTCTGTTATGAAAAAGCTATTCCAGCTTTCTTTTGATTTCCATTTGCATAGAATATAATTTTACACCTCCTTTCCATCTGTAGGTGACCCTATGTCTGAAATGGGTCTGTTGTAGGTTGCATATGTATGGGTCTTGTTTTTGTATCCATTCAGCCAGCCTATGTCTTTCGGTTGGAGCATTTAATCCATTTACATTGAAGTAATTATCAATATGCATGTTTTTATTACCATTTTTTTCAATTGTTTTGAGTTTATTTTTGTAGGTCTTTTCCTTCTCTTGTGTTTCCTGCCTAGAGAAGATACTTGAGTATTTGTTGTAAAGCTGGCTTTGTGCTGTTGAACTATCTTAGCTTTTGTTGTCTGTAAAGTTTTTAAGTTCCTCATTGAATCTGAAAGAGATCCTTGCTGGCTAGAGTAATCTTGGTTGTAGCTATGTCCCTTCACCAGTTTAAATATGTCCTGACACTCCCTTCTGGCTTTCAGAGTTTCTGCTGAAAGATCAGCTGTTAACCTTATGGGGATTCCCTTGTATGTTAATTGTTGCTTTTCCCTGCTGCTTTTAATATTTTTTTCTTTGTATTTAATTTTTGATAGTTTCAGTAATATGTGCCTTTGCATGTTGCTCCTTAGATTTATCCTGTATGGGACTCTCTGTCCTTTCTGGACTTGAGTGACTATTTCCTTTCCCATGTTTGGGAAATTTTCAGGTATAATCTCCTCAAATCTTTTTTCAGACTCTTTCTTTTCCTCTTCTTCTTCAGGGATCCGTCTTATTTGAATGTTGTCCCATTTAATTTTGTCCCAGAAGTCTCTGAGACTGTCCTCAATTGTTTTCCTTCTTTTTTCTTTATTCTGCTCTATGGTAGTTATTTCTACTATTTTATCTTCCAGGTCACTTATCCATTCATCTACATCAGTTATTCTGCTATTGATTCCTTCTACAGAATTTGTAATTTCATTTATTTTGTTGTTCATCATTATTTCTTTGCTCTTTTGTTCTTCTAGTTCCTTGTAAACGTTTCTTGCATTTTCTCCTATGTATTTCCAAGATTTTGGTTCATCTTTACTATCATTACTCTGAATTCTTTTTCAGGTAGACTGCTTATTTCCTCTTTATTATTATTATTATTATTATTTGGTCTGGTGGGTTTTTACTTTGCTCCTTCATCTGCTGTGTATTCCTCTGTCTTCTCATTTTCCTTAACCTACTGTGTTTGGGGTCTCCTTTTCACAGAATGTAAATTCGTAGTTCCTGTTGTTTTTGGTGACTTCCCTCAGGGAGTAAGGTTGTTTCAGTGGCCTGTGAAGGCTTCTTGGTGGAGGGGACTTGTGCCTATATTCTGGTGGCTGGTGCTGGATCTTATGTTTGTGGGGGGCAGTGCTGCCTCCAGTGGTTGTTTTGGGATCTGTGTGAACTTAGTATGATTTTAGGCAGCTTCTCTGCTAATGTGTGGGGTTGTATTCCTGTCTTGCTAGTTGTTTGGCATGGGGTATTCAGCACTGAAGCTTTCTGGCCATTGGGTGGAGCTGGGTCTTAGCACTGAGATGGAGATCTCTGGGAGAGCCCTTGCCAATTGCTATTACGTGGGGCTGGGAGGTCTCTGTCTGTCCAATGTCCTGAACTTGGGTCTCCCACCACAGAGGCTCAGGCCTGACACCAGGCCAGAACACCAAGCCCTGTCAGCCATATGGGTGAGAAGAAAAGGGAGAAAAAAAGAAACAAAGAAAAATAAATAAATTAATAAAATAAAATTATTAAAATAAAAAACATTTAAAATTTATTAAAATTAAAAAAATAAAAAATAATAATAATTTTTTAAAAAGAAGAGAGCAATCAAATGAACAAACAAATCCACCAGTGATAACAAGTGCTAAAATCTATACTAAGGTAAACATAAAAATGAGAAACACGTCAGTCTCAGACAGAAAACCCCAAGTCTAGAGTTGGTCCCAAAATCCACTGCAGTTTTGGTTTGATTCGTTGTCTATTCAGGTATTCCACATATGCAGGGTACATCAAGTTGATTGCTGTGATTTTATCCGCTGCTCCTGAGGCTGCACCGAGAAATTTCCCTTTTTCTTCTTTGTTTGCAAAGGGGATTTAATGTGCTGCTCCTGGGGTTTAGATTTCTTTTTGACACCACCTCTGTGTGTAGGTCACCCTCAGGAGTCTATTCCCACTCAGACAGGATGGAGTTATATCAGCGGCTGATTAGGGGGCTCTGGCTCACTCATGCCAGGGGGAGGGAAGGGTATGGTAGTTATAACTGGAATGCGGGCAAACCTGGGGCAGCAAAGGCCAGCATGATATTGCCACAGTCTGAGGTGTGCATTGCGTTCTCATGGGGAACTTGTCCCTGGATTATGGGCCCTTGGCAGTGGCAGGATGCACAGGCTCCCGGGGGGTGAGGGGGGCTTGTGGATAGTGACCTGTGCTTGCACACAGGATTCTTAGAGGCTGCAGCAGGAGCATTAGTGTTTCATGTCCGTCTCTGGTGTCCAAACTGATATCTGTGGCTCATGCCTGTCTCTGGAGCTCATTTACATGGTGCTCTGCCTTCTGTGGGCAGACAAAGAAGGAATCCCCTATCCTCGTGCACCCACAAACAATGGTCTCTTGCCTCTAAGGCAGGTCTAGAATTTTTCCCGGACTCCCTCCCAGCTAGATGTGGTTCACTAGCCCTCTTCAGGCTGTGTTCACACAGCCATCCTCAGTCCTCTCCCTGGGATCTGACCTCTGAAACCTGAGCCTCAGCTTCCAGACCCCACTCAACCCTGTGGGTGAGCAGACAAACCTCTCAGGCTGGTGAGTGCTGGTCAGCATCTATCCTCTGTGCAGGAATCTCTCCGCTTTGCCCTCTGCACCCCTGTTGCTGTGTTGTCCTCCATGGCTCCAAAGCTTCCCCCCACCCTCCCACCCCCTGTCTCCGCCTATGAATGGGCTTCCTGGTGTGTGGAGACTTTTCCTCCTTCACAGCTCCCTCCAAGAGGTGCAGGTCCCGTCCCTATTCCTTTGTTTCTGTTTTTTTCTTTTTTCTTTTGCCCTACCCAGGTAGGTAAGGATCTTCTTGCCTTTTGGGAAGTCTGAGGTCTTCTGTCAGTGTTCAGTAGGTGTTCTGTAGGAGTAGTTCCACATGTAGATGTATTTTTGATGTATTTGTGGGGAGGAAGGTGATCTCCATGTCTTACTCCTCTGCCATCTTGAAGGTCATCCCCCGTGTACCAACCTTGTGAGGTACAAAGACATGACATAAAATTAGATTACAAGTATGGTGTAAGTGACAAATATATCACTTTCCATTAATTGATTTATATGCAATAATACTTACATTGAGCTTCTACTATATATCTGAAACTGTGAGTCATTCATTGAAGAGGCGTTTCTTGTCTCATTGTTACATTCATACAACCAACTCTAGAACTGCACCATTTATTCAGCATGCAAACAACAAAAGGATGGTCCCTGCCTTAAGTGACTACCTCAAATTTTCTGAGGACATAGACAGTGACAGTATGAAGAGATAGCCAATAAGATGGTTGTATGTTCTGGATGAAGTGAGGAGCTAGAAGAAGCATCCGAGTTGGCCAGGAACAGTCAGAGAAACAAAGATAAAAAGAACTACTTTGTAATGAGCCCTTATGAGGTGCCATACCCTATAATAAGCACTTGTCAGATATTATTCCTTATTTAAACTCCATTGCATATGAGGTAAGTATTAATATTATATTTACTTTAAAGATGTAGAAAATTGAGGTGAAGAATTGTTAAACAGCTTGCTTAAAATCCCATAAATGGGAAGATTCAAATTTTTATATGTCTAACTCCAAAGTTCCTAGAAGGATAAAGCCAGGGTATACTGGTCACAACATCACCTACTAGTGGGTTGGGTAAATCAGTTAACCTCTCCTGATCTCTATTTTCTCATATAATGAAAAAAAAAAAATGACACTAACTGAAGAACTTCTGGTAGTCTTTTCAGCTAAAACTTAGAGAGGATACTGAGGAGAAACTGAGCATCTCTTTCGTATGAGACACCTGCATCTTTGTATATCAAATTCCCAATATTGGTGTATTGTATTATAATTTTCCTTTTACTAATAAAACCGGATTATTTTTGTCCTGTTAAATAAAAAGTTGAATTAAGGTTGTGTCAGATTCAGGGAATACAGTAAAAAAAAATGTGCTTCCTTCACTTTGATACTAAGTGTTTACATATTTAAAATGTATATTTAAGTTACTCCTATTCTTTCCATTTACCAAGCTGAAAAAGTTGCTCTTGCCTGACATATTTCTCTTTTAACTCTTGCCAAACCTTATTCATTTCTCCAAAACAGAGAAAAGAGACCACAAATTATTCAAGTTATCCCTATGTTGGTGGAGATTTGTTCACTGGCTCTTTGGAATAAAGCAGCAATCTGCAGATTATTTCAAGAGTGAAATAAAGAACCGGCCAAATATCTTTAAAGCTATAAACTACTGCACAATATCATTTCAGGGAAGTATCCATGTCAGAAGGACAAAAGTAATAACTAGGATTATGGAATGATTCATGATGGAACACCTTGCCTCACAATATATGAGTTGAATTATGCTTGGTGATCTTGATATTCTGGCAAAGAGCAAACAAATATATAGAAAAATATGCACTAACCAATGCTATGGGACTCTTGGATTGAAACACTTCCCCACTCATTTTTGATTGAAGAACTTGGGAGGGAATAAAATCTACTGAGAGCATATTCAGAGGAAAGAAATGGTGGATGTTGGGTGAGAAAAAGAATGGGCTATGTGGCAAGCACCACCTGTGAGACAAGTGGTAAGGTTTTGGGTAAACCTTTGAATCTCTATGAGTCATAGTTCTGAAACAGAAACCAAAAAATATGGAGTTGTTTTAGAAACATTGTTTATGATAGTACTTTCTAAAAACAACCAGATATTAAGTGTTATACTATTTGTTCTCCAAGTAATAGCTTTGGGAAAAATGAGAAACTGCCATTATACCTAGATCAGGAATAGGGAAGGGTGATATTTTTCCAATATCTTATAGAAAAATAAGTGATAAAACCTTTACAAAAGCCTTTGATTTCTAACACTAAGCCCAGTTTTACTTTTTCCCATGTTCTGACAGCCTTCTCCACAATGTGCATCAATATTTTGAAAAGATGAGCACCACTAGAAGTAAAAAAATATTTGTTATTAATTGACCATTCTGTAATCCACACTCTCTATTTGGAGTTAGACTTTACTGGTTTCTGGTTTCAATAAAGATTTGAAACTTGTTAAAGTTTCACATCTTCAAAAAAAAAAAAAGGTAGCTGCAGAGGTGTGAGGCTACTCCTGTTCAAGCCCTTGAAATTTTCAAGTTAAGATCAAAATTGCAGGAATAAGCATACAATTTTTTAGATGATAAGACTTTTAGTCTAAGTGAGAATTAATGGCTAACCTTACAGAGCAGCCAAAGATGCCTTGCCTTATGTTTGAAGGCAATTTAACTATCAAATTGTCCATAGAGAAGAATATTTAAACATGTAGATGGAAAGGAATGGTCAGCCTAATGATCTGTTGGTAATCAACCATTTTTCTGTTAATGTGGCTGATGGTGAATTAGTCAAATGATATCCTTGAGGCACATGACATACTTCAAAGTGGTAGGTTATTGAGTATTTGGATGGGAACTACCATCACTCACAGTGGATATCAAAAGCAAGTGGCCAAAGGAGGCTACTGATACCCTAATGCCCAGTGACTTCAGGGTTCCTACTCTTATTCCAAATTTTTCCTAAACCACTTACTCATGCCTTAAATCACATTATGTGAAGACAAAATCTATTATTGTACTATAATGAAAAAATTGGTGGATATCATAGAAAAACATGTACAAAAGATTCAATCAGATGTAGTGTTGGAACCCAGTCCCAGGCATGCTGATTGACTTTTAACAATTACTAGGCTTCAATTTGCTTATCTACAAATAGCAGATGACAGATTATTAAAGGCAATAAATTAATTAATATATGTGGGAGTACCTGACATATAGTAGACACTCAATACATCCCATTTTCTTTAGCTTTATGCTATGTTGTTCAGGTTTTGCTTGCCACTGTTGTAATTTTTTTCCTTAAAAAAGTGATGATATTAAAGCTCAGAGAGGTAGAAAAAAATTTTGCATGTCAAACAGTTGTTTGTCATCTAATTAACCAATCCCAAGTGTTTTTCAAATCCTATGAATAATGTTCTATTAACCACAATATATAATTTACCAATTAATAATAAGGATAATATGGTCATCCATGACAAGTGGTAAATGGTAGAGATAACATGAAAGAAGAGAGCGATTGCTTTCAGTTTTTAGATGAATTTCTGCAGAGAATAACTAACTTGAAACAAGTCTTCAAGATAGGAGATCCTTTTATTTATTTTAGGTGTTCAAGATTCTTCTAATACACAAAAATCTAAGCAGCCATAACAACAATAGATTGCATTCTGCTAAACAACTCCCATAAAAAGACAATGACATATGTCTTCTCCTTCTCCTTGTGCTAACAGTGACCTGGAACATGCTGTCAGAGTGGACTACTGAAGCACAGAGACCAAAGTAAATCATAAAAACCCATTTAGTGTCGCTGTTCCTGTCGAATCTGTTAACATTTCACAGGCCAAACTAAGTCACATTATCTAATTCATCATCAACAGCTGAAAAATTATGCTCTGCCTACCTGCTGGGAGGTACAACAAAGTCACATGGCAAAGAAAGTAGATATTTAATTCTATAAATATTGAAGATTGAAGAATTTGAAACAACACAGTTAGAAAGCATGGAAATGGAGAAGCAAGAAGAGCTAAAATCCTGAAGCCTGTGGAATGAAAACCACAATCACAACAAGATAGAGAAAATGAAAAGCCAGAGGACTAGGTACCAGATGAAGGAACAAGATAAAATCCTAGAAAATCAATTAAATGAAGTGGAGATAGGCAACCTTCCAGAAAAAGAATTCAGAATAACGATAGTGAAGATGATCCAGGACCTCGGAAAAAGAATGGAGGCAAGGATCAAGAAGATGCAAGAAATATTTTAAAAAGACCTAAAAGAATAAAAGAACAAACAGAGATGAACAATACAATAACTGAAAGGAAAAATACACTAGAATTAATCAATAGCAGAATAACTGATGCAGGAGAACGGATAAATGACCTGGAAGACAGAATGGTAGAATTCACAGCCACAGAACAGATTAAATAAAAAGAATGACAGGACATGAAGACAGCCTAAGAGAGTTCTGGGACAACATTAAACACACCAACATTTGAATTATAGGGGTCCCAGAATGAGAAGAGAGAGAGAAAGGACCAGACAAAATATATGAAGAGATTATAGTTGAAAACTTCCCCAACAAGGGAAAGGAAATAGCCACCCAAGTCCAGGAAGCACAGAGAATCCCAAGCAGGAAAAACCCAAGACGCTGAGGCATATAGTAATCAAACTGACAAAAATTAAAGACAGAGAAAAATATTTAAAGGCAACAAGGGAAAAATGACAACATACAAGGGAACTCCCATAAGGTTAATAGGGGATTTCACAGCAGAAACTCTGCAAGCCAGAAGGGAGTAGTATGATATACCTACAGTGATGAAAGGGAAGAATCTATGATCAAGAATACTCTACCCAGCAAGGTTCTCATTCAGATTTGATGGAGAAATCAAAAGCTTTACAGACAAGCAAAAGCTAAGAGAATTCAACACCATGAAATCACCTGTACAGCAAATGCTAAAGGAACTTCTCTAAAAGGGAAACACAAGAGAAGGAAAAGACCTACAAAAACAAACCCAAAACAATTAAGAAAATGGTAATAAGGAACATACATATTGATAATTACCTTAAATGTGAATGGATTAAATGTCCCAACCAAAAGACACAGACTGGCTGAATGGATACAAAAACAAGACCCATTATATGCTTTCTACAGGAGACCCACTACATACCTAAGGACACATACAGACTGAAAAAGAGGGGGAGGAAAAAATATTCCATGCAAATGCAAATCAAAAGAAAGCTGGAGCATCAATACTCATATCAGGTGAAATAGACTTTAAAATAAAGACTGTTACAAGAGACAAGGAAGGACAGTAAATAATGATGAAGGGATCAATCCAAGAAGAAGATATAACAATTATAAATATATATGCACCCAACATAAGAGCACATCAATACATAAGGCAAATGTTAACAGCCATAAAAGGGGAAATTGACAGTAACACAATAATAGTGGGGGATTTTAACATCTCACTTTCACCAATGGACAGATCATACAGACAGAATATTAATAAGGGAACACAACCTTTAAATGACACAATAGACCATATAGATTTAATTGATATTTATAGGATTTTCCATCCAAAAACAACAGAATACACATTCTTCTCAAGTGCACATGGGTCATTCTCCAGGAGAGATCACACCTTGGGTAACAAATCAAGTCTTGGTAAAGTTAAGAAAATTGAAATCGAATCAAGCATCTTTTCTGACCACAACACTATGAGATAAGAAATAAATTACAGAAAAAGAAACCTGTAAAAAACAGAAACACATGGAGGCTAAACAATACTAAATAACAAAGAGATCAGTGAAGAAATCAAAATAGAAATAAAAAAATACCTAGAGACAATTGACAACAAAAACATGCTGACCCAAAACTTTAAGATACAGCAAAAGCAGTTCTAAGAGGGAAGGTTATAGCAATACAATCCTACCTCAACAAACAAAAAATATCTCAAATAAACAACCTAATCTTACACTTAAAGCAACTAGAGAAAGAAGAACCCCCCCCAAAACCCCAAAGTTGGTAGAAGGAAAGAAATCATAAAGATCAGAGCAGAAATAAATGAAACAGAAACAAACAAACAAAAAAAAAAAACAGTAGAAAGATCAATAAAACTAAAAGCTGGTTCTTTGAGAAGATAAACAAAATTAATAAACCTTTAGCCAAGCTCCTCAATAAGAAGAGGGAAAGGACTAAAATCAATAAAATTAAAAATGAAAAAGGAGAAGTTACAATGGACACCTCAGAAATACATCATAAGAGACTACTATAAGCAACTCTATGCCAATAAAATGGACAACCTGGAAGAAATGGACAAATTCTTAGAAAGGTATAACCTTCCAAGACTGAACCAGGAAGAAATATGAATAGAAATATCAAAAGTAATGAAATTGAAACCGTGATTAAAAATCTTACAACTAACAAAGGTCCAGGACAAGATAGCTTCACAGGTGAATTCTATCAAACATTTAGAGAAGAGCTAATACTTACCCATCTCAAACTCTTCCAAAATATAACAGAAGGAGGAATACTCACAAACTCATTCTATGAGGCCACCATCACCCTGATACCAAAAACAGACAAAGGTACTAAAAAAAAAAGAAAATTGCAGACCAATATCACTGATGAATATAGATGCAAAAGTCCTCAACAAAATACTAGCAAACAGAATCCAACAGCACATTAAAAAGGATCATACATCATGATCAAATGGTATTTATTCCAGCAATGCAAGGATTCTTCAATATACACAAATCAATCAACATGATACACCATATTAACAAACTGAAGAATAAAAAACATATAATCATCTCAATAGATGCAAAAAAATGTTTGACAAAATTCAAAGCCATTTATGATAAAAATTCTCCAGAAAGTGGGCATTGAGGGAAACTACCTCAACATAATAAAGGCCATATATGAAAAACCCACAGCCAATATAATTCTCAATGGAGAAAACTGAAAACGTTTCCTCTAAGTTCAGGAACAAGACAAGGATGTCCACTCTCACCACTATTTTTCAACTTAGTTTGGAAGCCCTAGCCATGACATTAAGAGCAGAAAAATAAATGAAAGGAATACAAATTGGAAAAGAGAACTAAAACTGTCACTGTTTGAAGATGACATGATACTATATTTAGAAAATCTTAACGATGTCACCAGAAATCTACTAAAGCTAATCAGTGAATTTGGTAAAGCTGCAGGATATAAAATTCATGCACAGAAATCTCTTGCATTCCTATACACTAACAATGAAAAATCAGAAAGAGAAATTCAGGAAACTATCCCATTCACATTGCATTAAAAAGAATAAGGGGTTCCCTGGTGGCGCAGTGGTTGAGAGTCCGCCAGCCGATGCAGGGGACACAGGTTCGTGCACCAGTCTGGGAAGATCCCACATGCCGTGGGGCGGCTGGGCCTGTGAGCCATAGCTGCTGAGCCTGTGTGTCCGGAGCCTGTACTCCACAACGGGAGAGGCCACAACAGTGAGAGGCCCGCGTACAGCAAAAAAAAAAAAAAAAAAAAAAAAAAAAAAGAATAAATCACCTAGGAATAAACCTACCTAAGTAGGTAAAAGACCTGCACTCAGTAAACTATAAGACATTGATGAAAGAAATCAAAGATGACACAACAGATGCAGAGATACACCATGTTCTTGGATTGGAAGAATTTATATTGTGAAAATGACTATACTTATCAAAGCAATCTACAGATCCAATGCAATACCTATCAAATTACCAATGGCATTTTACAGAATCAGAACAAAAAGTCTTAAAATTTATATGGAAACCAAGACTGAATATCCAAAGCAATCTTGAAAAAAGTGGAGCTGGAGGAATCAGACTCCCTGACTTCAGACTATACTACAAAGCTACAATAATCAATACTGGCAATATGGTACTGGCACAAAAACAGAAATATAGATCAATGGAACAGGATAGAAAGCCCAGAGATAAACCCACACACCTATGGTCAATTAATCTATGACAATGGAGGCAATGATATACAATGGAGAAAAGACAGTCTCTTCAACAAATGGTGCTGGGAAAACTGGACAGCTACACATAAAAGAATAAAATTAGAACACTCCCTAACACCATACACAAAAATAAACTCAAAATGGATTAGAGACCTAAATGTAAGACTGGACACTCTAAAATTCTTAGAGGAAAACATAGGAATAACACTCTTTGACAGAAATCATAGCAAAATCTTTTTTGGCCCACCTCCTAGAGTAATAGAAATAAAAACAAAAATAAACAAATGGAACCTAATGAAACTTAAAATGTTTTGCACAGCAAAAAAAAAAAAAAAAACATAAACAAGACTAAAAGACAACACTGAGAATTGGAGAAAATGTTTTCAAATGAAGCAACTGTCAAAGTATTAATCTCAAAAATATATACACAGCTCACGCAGTTCAATATTAAAAAAAAATAAAAAATGGAAAGACCTAAATAGACATTTCTCCAAAGAAGACATACAGATGACCAAGAGACACATGAAAGGATACACAACATCACTAATAATTAGAGAAATAACAATCAAAACTACAATGAGTTATCACCTCACACCAGTTAGAATGGTCATCTTCAGAAAATTTACAAACAATAAATGCTGGAGATAGTGTGGAGAAAAGAGAACCCTGTTGCACTGTTGTTAGGAATGTAAATTGATACAGCCACTATGGAGAACAGTATGGAGCTTCCTTAAAAAACTACAAATTGAATTACCATATGACCCAGCAATCCCATTACTGGGCATATACCCAGAGAAAACCGTAATTCAAAAAGACACATGCACCCCAATGTTCATCGCAGCACTATTTACAATAGCCAGGTCATGGAAGCAACCTAAATGCCCATCAACAGAGGAATGGATAAAGATGTTGTGGTACATATATACAATGGAATATTACTCAGCCATAGAAAGGAACGAAATTGGGTCATTTGTTGAGACATGGATGGATGTAGAGTCTGTCATTCAGAGTGAAGTAAGTCAGAAAGAGAAAAACAAATATCATATATAAATGCATATATGTGAAACCTAGAAAAGTGGTACAGATGAACCAGTTTGCACGGCAGAAATAGACACATAGATGTAGACAACAAATGTATGGATACCAAGGGGGTAGGGGGTGGAGTGTGAGGGGTGGGATGAACTGGGAGATTGGCATTGACATGTATACACTAATATGTATAAAATAGATAACTCTTAAGAACCTGCTGTATAGTACAGGGAACTTTACTTCACTTTGCTGTACAGTAGAAACTAATACAACACTGTAAAACAATTATAGCTCAATAAAAAATAAAAATAAAAAAAGGAAAGCCTGGAAATTATTCTAACCTATATCTTAAAAACAGACTACATACTATTTATTGCTTTATTTTTTTTTATAGTTTATATGATTCAACATGGATTTTTAAAATGTATTTTATTTTTTTTACTTTTGGCTGCGTTCGGTCTTCGTTGTGGTGTGTGGGCTCCCCATTGCAGTGGCCTCTCCTATTGCAGAGCATGGCATGCAGGCCTCAGTAGTTGTGGCACACGGGCCCAGCCGCCCTGTGGCATGTGGGATTCGCCTGGGCCAGGGCTCAAACCCGTGTCCCTGCATTGGCAGACGGACTCCCAACCACTGCACCACAAGGCAAGCCCCAACATAGATTTTTTTATAGGTCAATGGTCATCAGTACATTGCCATTCTCCTAAAGGAATATATAATTAAAAATCCAAATAACATTATATGTTCCAGAGCCCTCAATTATGTACCTCTGTAAGAATACAATCCCAGGGGGAAAAAAAGTAAAAAAAAAAAGAAAATTGGCATTTCCTTTCAAAGTATGATTTTAAGTCTAGGCTGACCTATAAAAAAAATTTAGGGCTGCCTATATTACATAAATTGGAGGTAGAATGATGTAATGCTTTGCTCCTTCTTTCCTTCACCTATGAAGAATGATGAATGCTTGCAATTATATTTTGTACAGGACAAAGTTTTGATTTCATAAAATGCTCAGATATCAATGTAACTGAGAATAAATTATTTCCTGTTAATTGAAGTTTTGGGGGAAGTTAAGGGTAACAAAGGGCCTTGGAAATATTGTGTATCCAGAAAGTTCAACCAGAGCAAGAATCAATAGGAGATATACATTAGAGATTTATTACAAGGAATTGGTTTATGCGATTATGGGGAATGGCTAGGCCAACATCAAATCAGTAGTGCAGGGTGTCAGGAAGGGCAGGCTGGAACTCTCAAGCATGAGCTGAAGCTGCAGAAAACTGGCAAAATTTCTCCTTTTTTTTCAGGGAACTTCATTTCTGCACTTAAGGTCCTACAACTGATAGAATCATGCCCACCCAGATTATCTAGGACAATCTCTCCTACTTAAAGTCAGCTGAGGATGAACTTTATCTTCAGTTACTTTCACAGCAACATCTAGATTAATGTTTGGTGTGTAATGGGTCCACAGCCTAGCTAAGTTGATACACAAAACTGATCATGGCGTACTATGACCCTAGGGATGGAGAAAATAGGCCCTAAATAGAGATAAGAGGGCTGTGAAAAACAAACTTTACTGACATCTCAGCTTTGCCCCAACTTGACCAGATCTGATTTTGAGATTTGAATTGAAATAGAGAAGTCATTTCCTTGTGTCTTTTGTCACCATTCCTAAAGGCACTTTGTCATAATCAAACTGACAACCTGCCTCCTTAGGAGTTTGTGGAAAGAGTTTCTCAGAGATGTGTTTAATCAGAATCACACTTGGAGAGTCTATCTCTGCTTTATCGTCTTAGGATTTGCTTTGTTTTTAAACTGGAACAGAAGAGAGGATGAATGGCTGGTATATTTGATGATGTATAATCACATTAATAATTTATTGCCACATTTGTCAATATATTAGTGCAATATGCTATCATCTACATTATTAACTGTTGCTCTTAAATGTTTTATACTGATCTTTTACATTTTTTATTTTGATGTGATAAATTTGGATCCAAGGGATTTTTTTTTTCTTTCAGAATAAGGAGTAAAAATATTGCATGAAAAGAACTTAGGAGGATTGAGCCCAGTCTTGCAAACAAAGAATGTCAGTATTTTCCTCCCATAGCTTTTTTACCTGCCCTTCCATTGCTCAGAGGTTGCAGGTATTAGAACTTAAAATTGGCAGATTGAATGTCTCTACACAGAAGGAACCCGGTAATTCCCCATCTTTGGCAACATCTCTGTAGTTCGTCAACAGAGGCTCCCACGTCGTGTGATGGTTTTGGAGTGGCCTTCGGTAAACCTGAATTTACAGCAGAGATGGCCTCTTCCAGTGGAATATCATTTTTAAATGTTATCTCTTGAAGTTGGGTTTATGTTCTTAGCTGTAATTATTGAGTGGTACCATCATTACTGAGCAGAGGCCAAAAATTAAGGCTGATTTGACATGTTCCACTATCTTGTTTAGTGTTTTTTTCATTTAGGAAAGTTAGAAGAGAAAGGAAATATTATAGAATTGAGATTTCTTTAAGTATGGTGACTTTCATACTAAAAAGATTAGCAAGCAAGTGACAATTTTGTACCATGAATTTCTTCTTGTTTGCCTCACAGAATATAAATTTCTTCCCACATCCCTGAGACGATCTAAATTTTACAGAATTACTATATTACTAAAAGGATTTGTGTTACCAAATTTTCTGCATACATGAAGTCACTTTGCTATTTAAAGAAATTTTCATGTGCCAATTTGTAAAACAATTACACATTATTTTTTATAAATTATGATTTGCATATATTACTTTTGATTAATATAAGAATCTCTAAACTTCTGTGATACTTATAAAAAACTGGTCAATGTAAGGGTTAGAAGATCTAGAAACTTCTTCCACTACATATATAAATGGAGGTGGCGTGTCTAAGTCACTCTCCCATTTCTGATCCTCACTAACTTCAGTGTTAAGTTACTGTGTTGTTTGGCCCCTCAGGAAATGAGGCTTAGAGCTGCTAAGTGTTCTTTCTAGACCTCCGTTTTTCTCTCCGTTTGTGAAATAGGGTAGCTGACTGGATAATCTCAAAAGTCTTTTCTAGTTTTGATTTCTTTGGGTTATCTCCTCAAAAGTACTTTCCTATTCCATCCTAGCAACAATTCTGTGTCTAAAACCCATATTCATCTCCATATATAATGATCAAGGTAATCAAATATATTTTATTTCTGTCAATTCAGTTTATTCCCCTAACTCTCTCTTTGGAATCTTTTCATGAAAACTGTTTTCAGAGGATGCATGGCCAGAGGGCTCTCCCACTATTACATAGCATAGAAATCCTCCAAAACCAAGCCAATGTGCCAATCTCATAATTGCATTTCCAGTGATGGTTTTTACTACTATTGAGTATATCGATTAAACAAAGGTTAGAATATAATTCATATTTCACATATATTAGTTTTTTTGTTAATGTGTAAATCTAAATATATATACATATATTAGATTTATTAACTGTAAATACTTGCTACTTATAAAATGATGTAACAAAATACGTTCAGAGAGAAAGAGACAGATCATGCCTAATATATCTATGAAGTGAATTGAATTAGAAGAAATACATCCCTATTGAAAAATCACATGGGTCTTCACTGGACCTACTGAGGTTAACAGGCATCAGAGGGCCAGTCCACTCTGACCTCTATCACAGTTTTTTATTTTTATTTTTATTTTTTTAATAACTTGAGACAAAAGGGACCTGAATAGAGTTTAATGAAGTTTATAAATGCCTATGCTTTATCAACACATTATTAAAACCTAAATTTTTTTATAGGTCATATTGACTATTTTCCCCAAATTCTGTCTTTTATCAGGATCATCATTAAAGTGTTATGATAGGACAAGACAACTTGTTTTCTTAAGAATCCATCCATTTATATAATGTGAAAAGTGACATTGATATTTTGCCTGCCTTCTCATCCATCATTCAGAGCAACACCTATCATCAGTTTATCTCAACCTTTGCTTAATGAGGTCTGTTTATATAAAACAAATCTCAAGCTTCAAGGGTTACTGTCATCCTTATAATAAAATTTAATCCTATTGTAAAGATCAACATTCATAACACTGTTTGAGTCATGTCCCATTTGACATGTTTACTTTTATTCCCATTTTACAAATGAAAAAAAAAATCTTATCATGCCAGTTTAAAAACTTTCTTAAATTTGTTAACCGGCAGGGGGTAGAGCTAGATTTCAAATTCTGGCCCAAATGTCTGAAAAATCATCAAAGCTCTGTGCTCTGAAATTTTCCCTGGGAAATGGGAGGGTTTGAGTCCTGGGCCCACAGTGGAGTACTCAGTGCATCCACTGGCACTAGCTTGGTTCCTGGCATGTGATGTTGTCAGTTAAGTGCTTTCAAATTGTAGGTGAACTTCTGGGCATTCCTTTCACAATGTTATGGCCTCCAAACATACTTCCCTTTTCCATATGTCTCTCTCTTTTCTATGTAACTATTCCTTACATATCTCAGTCATCATCAAGTAATGATTCCCTCAAACTCCTCTTAATCATCTTCTTGTCATTTTCTTGAAATCTTTCTAGTTATGCTACATTTATTTTGAGTACTGTGACCAGAGCTGTGTGTGGGATCCCAGGAGATTCAGGACATCTTCATCTCGACTTCAGGCTTATCTTCTCCCAGCCTCAGCAAATGTGAAGGAAATTTTAACTTTACATTGACACAGATTTCCAAGAGACGTTACTGTTTAGTCAGCAGTCATGTCATAATAAGCATCAATCATAATTAGCAGAAGAATGACAGTAAAGGAAACTTTAAATAATTGACTATTATTTTATATCACTGACATATTCTGTGTCTCCTTCCCAGAAAACTAAATGTTTATTTCCCCTACTTCATCAGTTGTCATTTTGGTGATGAAAAAGTAATGCAACCTAGCTTACATGAACAGAGGAATATGGTTCATGTGACTGTGAAGTTTGAGGTAGATCCTTCAGTCATGACTGTTTCTAGGGGTTAAAAGATTGTGTCTGAGTTATTTCTCTCTCTTTCCCACTTTTTCCTTAGTCTCTTTCAATGTGTTTGCCTCATTCTCTCCAACTTCATGTGACACCTTCTGAGCGGCTGACTGGGGCCACAACTGAAAGTTGTTCATCAAAATCCTCTTTTCTCATCCTCTTGGACAGTGTGACATGGCATTTCCTGTCCCCTACTGTAGTTGAGTGTGGTCTGTGATTGAATTCTGGCCTGTGGAATATGAGCAGAGTGTTGTTACCATTTCTGGGTCAAGGCTTGTAAGTGGGTGTGGCCGTCCATGCCCTTTGCTCTCTTGCCCTCCTTTCTTCTGGAGGAAGATAATACAGAAGTCCTAGGGGGATGGTGATGCCATAAAAGGTAAGGAGGCTTGGTTACTGAATCATCAATGGGGAAAACTTCATGCTATTGTTATTGTTATTGTGTTCAAATTATTATGCATTTTGGGGTTTCTTTATTATGGCAGCTCACCTGATCCCAGTGAATACTCTGTAACATATGGCAATAAGAAACTCCATCTGGAATTATTCATAAGGTCCATGATTCATAAAAAATGAGAACATCTTTTGGGATAGCTTAGACAGAAACAGCCAAGGTATTTTAAAGATAAACTTGAACAAATGGCATCTCTAAGGTACAAAAAGAGATGTTTTCAGACTCTGACTTCATCAAATTACATTATTTAACATTTAAACCAAAAATGTGATTCAGGGAACTTCTTCAAATGCAAACTCTTAGGTCACATGTCACAGATTCTGATTCATCTGATTTAGGCATGACCTAGGAATCTGCATTTGGGAATTGCCAAGGGATAATCTGAAGTGTTCCATTGACCAAGGTATGAGAAAAAAAATAACTAATAATTTTGGCCAAATAGGCCAGTTCAGGGTCTGGGCCTGGTATTTTGTGTTCTATCAATTTTATTTTCTGTCAAAAGAAATCATTCTTATTAATCAGAAAAAAATAATCCCTGTAGCTAAACTTAGGCACTAATTTGTAATACTGATTGTTACCTAGAAGACACAACACATATCTTGTCCATGACAGATGCTAATAGAATTGTACTAATTCAAGAGGGTTTGGTACAAAGGCAGTTCTCAGCCCTGGCTGCTCATAGAAATCACCTGGGGAGATCTGTAAAATGCAGATACCTGAGTTCCACTTGGGAAATAAAATTCATATTTTATGGCAAGATAAGAAAAATTAAATATATTTTTTTCTCTGCCCTTTGGCCTCCTCTTTCCACACTACTGTGCATTTTGTATCTGCATTATTCATTGACCTAACCTCCCCCACTGGCAGAAATACCTGCTTAACCATAAAGAACAACATTCTTCTAGCATCAACAAGACATCTTCTTAAAATATAACATTCCTTCTTGATCTTATAAGGGGCCACGATGATGCTTAGATCTGGATTGTGTAAACTGTCAATAATATATAATGTATAGCTCTCTCAAAAAACTTATATAACTGTACATTGACTTCTAACAGGCAGAACAGTTCTCAGAGCTTTCTGAGATGTTCTTACCAGGTTATAATCCTCAGTTTGGCTTGAATAAAATTTTCCATTTCTTTCTTAGATTAAATTTTCAGTCAGCACACTCCAGTTTTTGACTTAATTCAATGGAGACACAATCTAGGAATCAGATTTTTAAAAGATTCCCATGTGATTCTACTGTGGAGCCATTGTTCAGAGCATCACAAAACATAGTACTTGGACCAGCAGCTTATGCATTACCTAGAAATATATCAATATTAGAAATGTAAATTATCAGACCTCTAGAAACTGCTGAGTTGGAAATTCTTGGGGTAGGGTCCAGCCAATGGAGACTGGATATAAGACATGCCCAAGTTTAAATACCACTGGTCTAGGCAGTGGTTTCCTAATCTAATTGATTATCTGGGGAGACTGCTGAAAATAGAAATTCCTCAGCTTCACTACCACTTCAAGTTTCTAATCCAGAAAGTCTGAGGAAGGCTGAGAATAACCTTTCTTTCTTTCTCCCCCTTTTCTTTCTTTCTTCCTTCCTTTCTTTTGTTTTTTTGTTTTGCCAGCTTTGGGAACCACCTTCAAAATATTACCTGAAAATACAAACACCAATTTAGAATATCTGAATTCTAGCCATGCCGGTGTTCATAACTGACCACGTGACTGTGGATAGGGGATTCTCCCCTGTCCTCTGTACCAAAGCTTCCTCACAGCCACTGCTGACTCCCACCCTTATTGGGAAACTCTAATGAACATGAATGAAATTTGTAGTTTCAAAGCCACTGTAAATGTGAAATATGTCTTTGAGTGGAAGAGGATGTTTCCTGATCTCCTTCCGCCTCCTGGGAGACTATTACCCACTATCATGTCTCTTTCATTTCTTCTTCTTTAATGGAAAATCTCCTGTAGGACACCTTGTGCTCTGCTATCATCTTCATTTCCATAATTATCGTGAGCTAAAATTTGTCCTAGGAAACTCTTATTGCAACAGTGCCTCTCTGCAGGTTCCTCTCTCCATCTCTCTCTCTCTCCTTTTCTCATCTCTCTTTGCCTCTTCCTGTCCTAGAGAGTGTGTATCCATTTCATCCTCTTTTTCCTGTATTATTATTTAAATATCATGCAGTGGAAGTCAGGTTGCTGAAACATTTTTTTTTTCCTAACATCTTAATTGGAGTATAATTGCTTTACAATGGTGTGTTAGTTTCTGCTTTATAACAAAGTGAATCAGCTCTGCATATACATATATCCCCATATCTCTTCCCTCTTGCACCTCCCTCCCTCCCACCCTCCCTATCCTATCCCTCTATGTGGTCACAAAGCACCGAGTTGATCTCCCTGTGCTATGCGGCTGCTTCCCACTAGCTATCTATTTTACGTTTGTTAGTGTATAAATGTCTAAGCCACTCTCTCACTTTGTCCCAGCTTATCCTTCTCCCTCCCCGTGTCCTCAAGTCCATTCTCTAGTAGGTCTGCATCTTTTCATGAAGAACCTAGGGGCTGGACAGTTGCTGAACTTTTGGAGACAGATGAGGTCCCCCAGGAACACTTGGCACCAGCGTCGTGCGGTATCTTAGCATATGGAGTTGAATCTCTAGGCACTGACATTAACGCTCCTGCTTCAGGTAACTCATTTAGCTTTGGTATCATTTTACAATAAATATACCATCCACCGACACAAATTAGACAGCTATTGAGATTAATTTTGAGGCACTATCGGCAATATCTTAAATCAAAAATCATTCTTTATTAGCATGCTTGGCAGTATAGTGTGCCTGCCCTCCCCCCTCCTGATCCCTGCCACAAGAATAAATGAGGCCCCATGGTTGACATAGCGCATCAAGTGTTTTATAATAGTCTAATTGTAGCTAATGGTTTGTGCAGCTAATTAAGGTCCTATGAATTACAGTAATCAGTCAGGCTCATCCTTTAAACCAGATAGTTCTATTCAACCATCCCTTTAGTAAGAAACAAAATATCTAACTATTTATAACTGTAACTACACACACACACATACACACGCACACAGGCTGTAATGATCAGCCAGGTTCATTTGAGCACAAAGAGATTAATAGGACTGATTTTTTCTCTCCCTTATTGCAAAATATTTATTTAAAGAGGGACAAGTTTCCAGCAGCAACTCTAGTCCATGTGGATGGGGCCAAGGTGGAGTCTTCTGTGTGTCTTCTACCTGAAAACTGAGAAGTGAGTTGATACCAAGAGTAGCAGCTCTCTCCAACACCTCTCATAATCCATCCAGGTTGCAGCCCAGATTTACCTTTTTGTGTTTATGTTGTGGGAATCTAGATGCCTCAGAGAGATGGTGACAAAGAAGCCATCTGAATGGTATGGTTGGAATTCAAAATGGACCAAACTCCATTTGTCAACCAGCTGATGACAATGCCATCAACAAGATTAGTTTCCTTTGGTAGCAGTGACCAAAGACACAGATGAAGAAGTTACTGAACAATTCTAGAAGACCATTCCTCTTACAGATTTGTAAGAGGAATGGGATGATTTTCTCTTGCACTGGGTTTGATTTGAGGAGCATATTCTAAATAGAAGATCTATTAGAATACAAAAGAGCTCACCAAAGGCTTGAAGCATATTTAATTTCTTGGTTTATTTGAAACTTGACTAGACATAGCAGGAAATAACTTTTTTGTGTGTGTGTGTGTGGTACACGGGCCTCTCACTGTTGTGGCCTCTCCCGTTGTGGAACACAGGCTCCGGATATACAGGCCCAGTGGCCATGGCTCACGGGCCCAGGCTCTCCACGACATCTGGGATCTTCCCAGACTGAGGCACGAACCCATGTCCCCTGCAATGGCAGGTGGATTCTCAACAACTGTGCCACCAGGGAAGCCCAGGAAAGAACTTTTGAAGCAATTCTGCAAGACCTCTGGGGAACAGAGAAAGGGAGCAGTAGGCCTTCTCTAATGCTTGTATCTATGATTCTTTGAGAAGGAGAAACATTCTATAGAAATGTCATCAGTAAGACCTCTGTTGGAACAACGTGTGTCCTGGTCTCCTAGGGTCTCACTGCCAATGAAAAGTGGGAAAAGAAACAGGGATGTTCATGAAGGTCATATGGTTTCATTATTTCCAGCTCACAATCTCACAGAACTGAGTAGAACCTTGAAAGTTCAACCAGTTTTTCATCTTCTTTTAAGCAAGATTAAATTTAACTGCTCCAGACAGATGATTGGAGAACCAGTTCTACTGTGTAAAATTTATTCCTGTAGCACAGGTTTACTGCAGATTCTCACTCTCACCAACTATTTCTTTCTATCTGGTCAACATTTTCTTACTGTAATAAATGGACATTTCTTTATTATTTTAAAGGAAGGGAACTGATATCCTTTATGAATTCTTGCCACTCCCTCTCATTTTTCAGGTCAAATTATTCTTGTTTTATTAAATTTCCCTTAGATCTTCTTAGCTTGTCATTGTAAAATAGTGGAAACCTCATTTGTCAAGAAAAAAAAAGTGCTACTTGCCTTATAATTAGTTTTTGGTACTTGTTGTTGGTTATTCATTATATCCTCTCAAGATTTACATTTATAGGTGTCCACTTAATCTGAATCTTATTTCTAAAGGATTCAACTGTTATGTATAGATGTTTCCTTATTTCTGAAATGTCGATTATCAAACTAAAATGCTTACATTTACGCCTAGCTGCTAAAAAATAAATCAGTGCACCTTGTTCATAAAATTTTATTTATCAATTTACTTACTTATTTACTTACTCACTTATACTTTTGTAAGGCTATCGATGCGTTTTTCATGGTCATCCATGATGGTATTAAAAGTTTTCTTTTTATCTACTAAATACACCTTTTGAAGCATTAGCTGCATGTTGACATTTGATTACACATACTTCAAAGCTTTTTATGAAGTTTTTTTTTCATAAAAAAATGATCAGATGTTGGAAGAAATCAGATTGATGGAGATGAAGAATGTGATTTGCCCAGCTCTCATTACTACCTCCTTTTCCCTCCTCCTTCTGTTCTTTTCACATCTTTTTTCCTATACAATGGACCTTGTACTCTTTGTGGGGTTTAAAACTCAGCTTGTGTTGACCCAGATAATTTTGAAATAGATGATTCTACTGCAGGTCAAAAGATGCTGATCCATGCTTGGGAAATTTGTAGGGCAGAGTCTGGTGTTTTATTTGTACCACACCAGAATGAGAGTTGATAACAGCTCCCCCTCACCTGCTGTTTGTCCCCTTCTACAGGTCAGCATCTACAACCCTTTCTATATATGAAAAAATGATGTTACTAGTCATTCTGGGAACAACTCATATTGTTACTTCATTCTGTTGGCTTTAGGTGGAATAGGGAAGTACACACCCCATCCCCACCACATTTCACACCCTAAGTTTCAAGTATCTCAAAAGAAAAGATTATGATGTACAATTCCATTCAACCACCACAGTGTTCACTCAATCCCATAGACCTATAGAGTACAAAATACCCTTTTGAAGTCTGAAGGAAAGTTAGCTCTATCTAAAATGGTTTATCATGTTTGTGTGGCTGGAACTCTTGGGTATTTTCCTTGGCTAGACCTTCACCTATCTGAAAGTGCAGATTTGGGTTAGTTGAGACCTGAAGGTCTCATGATTTTCTGACTCCACATAGTTATTTAATGAGGGCAACAGAGCTACAGTTGCTCATAAACTGTTGACTGCAGAGTCTGGCCAGCTGCTTTTGGTTGACTTAATGTTATTCTTTTTGTTTTGTTTGATCCCCCTCCAGAAAGTGGACACTGTATTAATTGTATTTATAAATACTGTATGTACCAGTTGCAGAACCACAGGGCTCATTTAAAAAGGAAGATTAAACACATAAATTATTGTAATAAATTAAGCTGTCAGCTTCCTTTCCTCTCAGTACCCAGAGTATCTAAAAGAACCCCAATCCAAATCCAGGGGGGATATGGAGAAGAATGGGCCACCAGAAATACCAACATTTCATGAGAATATTTCAGAAAATCATCTGGCCTGTGGATACTTCTTCAAGATGACAAAAGGCCTCTCTATAATAGAGAAAAGCTAGAATTTCCCTGCGTGTATTCTACACTTTGTCAGTCTCTTCCTATTGTCTCCATTCAATCACTTGTCATGTTTGTTATAATTCCTCTTCATTTCCAAAATATATGGTTTGGAGATATTCATGTAGTCCATAAGCTAGTAAATATTTTTACAGAGAAAGCAATACAATCTAGAGGAAGGCACTGTTGTTATGTCACATGGTTACTATGACCAAACACCCTCAACCATACAGTGGAGCACATGAAATTATACATATTTTAGGAGGTAAAAGAACAAGTTATTTGAAACATACTTCTCTTAGAAAAGTTAAATGTACAAATAACAAGCACCTCAACTCATGTATGTAAGCTTGTATAAAAGAGAGGTTGTCATGCATCTTATAAAAATAATATAATAGCCCTAGTAGCTACTGCTTAGATGGCATTGACTGGATGCCATCCCCTCTTCTAAGTTTTATACATGTAGTTTTATGTATGTAGTTGTATGTTGGGAACAGCTAATAAAGTAAGTACTACTTTTATTCCTGCTTCACAGTGAGAATGCTGAGGTGCAGAAGGGTAGGGGAGATGCTCCAAGTTGTTCAGAATTTAAGTTCAAACACTCTTGCTCCCATATGTTGTGCTCTCAACCATAGCTGCATTGAATTCTGTACGGGAGGTGGCTGAGTTTTAACCAGAGAATCAATCAAACTCTCCCTTATGTAATTAATGAAGCAAATTTTTGTTGGCTGGGCTTGGGGAAACAAAACAGACTCAGGGCATGCCCTGAAGGGAGTATATGACGTACCAAGGACTTAGGTACTTCATACATAGTCACTTGCATAGCTATTTAATTCAAAACGTGAAAAATCTATGCAGAAAAGCATCAGGAATAAAATTAAGTTTTAGAGAACAAAACATTTCAGAAGGGGTAGTTGCTTATAGTCCACTATTTTCAAGTGAAAATAAACCAAATTATGAAGATGGTAAACTCATAAAGGAAAGGAAGCTTATCTATTTTGTCTCACTCTGTATCCCAAAGCCATACATCATGCTTATCACAGGATAGGCACTCACAAAACATCTAGTGATTGAGGAATCCTATGGAAAAACCAAAGACAGGCAATCTAAAAGAGCAGACCAACAGTACCAATGGCTTTCTTTCTCTTCCTCACTGTCAGAGTATGGCTTTACATAAGGATGAGAAAGTCTCTGTTCCATCCCAGTCTTATTAGCATCTGTGATACCTGTAGATACAGGCTGATTCAGATACATGCCTTTGGTCTCTTTTGAGCCATTGTTTGTATTAACAGTGGGCACGCCACTCAAAATCATCTCCCAGGCAACCCTTGTACAGCTGCCATGTTCTGACAGAAATTCCATTATTGCCAGGGGCTCAAAGGGAAATGTCATATTCCAACACTTGTTTGGTGATTTAGGCCAGGTATAACATTCCAACAAGAGATGATCCTTATTTGCTTGTCCTACATCATTGTGTTCAATAGCTCAGAGCTGGCAGAAAGTTCCTGTATGACCTTATCAGTGGTGTCCACTGTGGCTGCTGGAGCACTGAGGACAGGACAGGCCATGAGCTGTGGAGACGCTGTCTCCTTTTTTGTGTTCCCTTCTGTCTATCATATTACACTGTGACTTTGTAAGAACGAGTGCAAGAATTCCTTCCATGATGGTAGATGCTTATTGGCTGGCACACAAGCCTCAGATACTGGAGAAGGAAAAAAATTTTCTAGACTTGTTAAGTCAACTTTCTTTAGAGGAAAATTTACAACAGTGTCAGCAAGTTTCCTTACCTGCAGAACCTCTCTCTCTCTCTTCCCTTACCTTTCTTCCTTCCACCTTCCCTCCTTCCTTCTCTCTTTCCTTCCTTTTCTCCTTTTTTTTTTCTTTTCCCTTCAAGGACTGTGATTCTTTATTTGATTTTTCTGATACGGGCTTTCTGGAGTTTGGGACCTTAATTTTAGGTGACCATTGCATGACCTGGCTTTGTAAATACATTGGACAAACTACTCAATCTTCCAGTAGGATTTTAAATTTCCTTACTATATCAAACTGCTCCACCTTTCATACCCTGGGTTCTAATAAGTAACATTTCACTTTAAGGATGTATGTGCATTGCCTAGAGTTAGGGCTATTTTGTGTTTTTATTTCTATTTAAATAATTTCGCTCAAAATATGCTTCTTAACACAAACTATTTACTTTAGTCAAACTAGTGTTCTAAATGTCTACTTCTAAGCTTTGTGAGCTCTGTTCCTTGTAGAAATACCCCTAATCTCTTCTCTTTCTATCTGACCACAATCAATTCTGTAAGAAGCATTGGGCACAGGCAAAACTGGAAAGTCAGTATCCTCCCTTGTTCCCATGATTTTGTCTTTATGTGGTGTCCCATCTTCTTTGGGTGCTTCCCAAAGAAGTGCTCTTCCCACTTAACATCTCTTCTACTATGAAGACAAGATCTAATATCAGTAATTGAACTTCATTGTCAATGTAAGTTAATGTTTTCCTACTCCCAGGGGTATCCTCAGGATAATGAGAGATTTTCTTTTTAACTTTTATAGGAGTATAGCTGATTTACAATGCTGTGTTAGTTTCAGGTGTACAGCAAAGTACATATACTAGTGTGTATCTGTTAATACCCATCTTCTAACTTATCACTTCACCCCCCACCACGTTTCCCCTTTGGTAACCATAAGTTTGATTTCAAGATCTGTGAGTCTATTTCTATTTTGTAAATAAGTTCATTTGTATAATTTTTAATTAGATTCCACTTATAAGCCATAACATATGATATTTGTCTTTTACTGTGTAATTTACTTCATTTAGTATGATAATCTCTAAGTCCATCCATGTTGCTGCAAATGGCATTATTTTATTCATTTTTATGGCTGAGTAATAGTCCATTGTATATATGTACCACATCTGCTTTATCCATTCTTCTGTCAATGGATATTTAAGTTGATTCCATGTCTTGGCTACTGTAAATAGTGCTGCAATGAACATCGGGGTGCATGTATCTTTTTAAATTATGTTTTTCTCTGAATATATGCCCAGGAGTGGGATTGCTGGATCATATGGTAGCTCTATATTTAGTTTTCTAAGGAACCTCCATACTATTCTCCATAATGGTTGTACCAGAGAGACGTTTTTTCATAGGTTAAAAAAAAAAAAGAAAAAGAAACCTGGACAAGAGGAGAGGTTATAGTAATTCAATGGAACATCAACTATGTGTCTGAAAATGGGCCGTAAGCCTTACATAGGCTAACATGTTTATTTGTACAGCATGTCTCTCTATATCCTTATCCATTTTTTTTCTTTGTTTAAAGGTTCAGAGAAGATCCAGGGTTGGAACCCAGTTACATATACCCATATACCTTTAAAATCTCAGCATGGAGTGCAGTGTTCCATGTCAGGGCAATAGTCTCTTGTATTCCAGTTGAAATTCAAGCTCCACCTAGTTTGCTGGAACCTTCTCTATCACATGCTTTCCTTCCTCCTTGGAATTCCCATCAGAATGAGAATCTGTACTGAAAAAATGATAATTTCACTGTATATTGCCACTATGTTATAGTAATGGTTTTATTTGTATTTATCAACTTTATAACAGCTATAGAGTTGTTCTATCTAACAGCTCTCTACCTTATAAGCCTTCCATTAAAGCAGCTACTTTATTATGTCTTGTTATTTCTAACTACCTCATTTTTCAATGGTACCTCCTAGAACTGTGCGGTGCAGAGGTGCCTCTGTCTATTGTCAATCTTCCCTGGTGATGGTCAAAGTTTAGTTGTTTTAAGTCTAGTTGTTGTGAGAGGAAAACAGAGAAGTAGAAATCTAGAGGTCTCTCCTCACCTGTTGGCATTACCACATTCTGCCTTTGGTTCTGCCAGCTCTGGCACTGTCTCACTGACTTCCTGACTCAAAATAATTCTCACATAGGATCGTTTGGGTTATTCATAGCAGAAAAGCATAGATGAACAGAGAAACAGTATTGAGATTATCATAAAACTCTTTCACCTTGTTGGAAGATGAATGTTGACATGTGGCTTGTCGGTTTATATTTTAGAGGCCCCAGGTGATATTGTTGACCAATCACAATTCTCCTTCCTCCTGATCCTTTCTCATCATTTACTAAAAGCAGCCACTTTTGATTATTCATGGTTGAGGTACTCTCACTAGTGGTAAAGATGTTCTCTGAAGAGAGTTCTGGACACAAAAGGCACAGTATATAAAGAATTATAATATCTCCATTACTAGCTGGGTCATCATCATCAGGGAGCATATACAGGCAGATAGGGAACCAAAGCTGGGGCTATAGGAGTAGTACCTAGAAGTGTCCAGTATTATAAGCGCAGGGGACAAAAAGAAAAAGTCACTATTTCTACACATGGAAGGTTATCATCTAAGGGAATGCCAGACACATAAAGAAGTCATTTAAATATAACACAGAAAGTTCTATGACAAGGTGTGCAGAAATTATAGAAGAATGGAGAAGTAGACCTAACCTGGTTTGGAGGAAATAATCTCAGGAAACATTTTTTGTAGATTAAATCCTGAATGTGATTAAGGGGTAAAGAATATGATTCAAAAGACAAGGGTGCTGAGAAGGACACTCCAGACAGAGTTCCAGACAATATAGGCAAAGACAGAGAGGTGTGTTTAAGGCACAATAAGCAGCTTGCTATTATTAGATCTGGGATGGTACATCCATAATGGAGGAACAATTAGCTGGATCTCATCACTGACTGCAAATCTGGAGAAGAAATGGAGCTCAATTTAGGGTACAAGATAGAAGAAGTTTAGACCAAAGCAAAAGCCCAATCTTATGAACTGAACCAGAACAAAACAATGGCTTATTGGAGATTTGAGAGTTATCATTTCAAGTTCTCAGAGGATAAGTCTCAGAACTGATTGGTAGAAAAGCAGATCTGAAAAAAAAAAAAAAATATATATATATATATATATATATATAATCAGTAGTCAAACCTAGAGCAAGGTCTTCCCTGGTGGCACAGTGGTTGAGAATCTGACTGCTGGTGCAGGGGACACGGGTTCGAGCACTGGTCTGGGAAGATCCCACATGCCGCGGAGCAACTAGGCTCGTGAGCCACAACTACTGGGCCTGCGTGTCTGGAGCCTGTGGCTCCACAACAAGAGAGGCCCCGATAGTGAGAGGCCCGTGCACCGCAATGAAGAGTGGTCCCCGCTTGCCACAACTAGAGAAAGCCCTCACACAGAAATGAAGACACAACACAGCCCAAAATAAATAAACAAGTAAATAAATTTTAAAAAACTAGAGCAAGGGAACTTAATTAAATCCCACTGGAGGATTTCCTGATTCAGTTAAGTTTGAATCAGTGATTTGAAATGGCTCTGAGCCCTCACATGGTGAGTATTAGTTGTTAGAAGCTGGGGAATGTGTTGATTTGGAAATGGCACTGCCCATTCCTCTGAGATCTTTAGAGGACCCTAGGAAAGATGAAGAACTCATTTTCCCCAGCATAATTATTTGCAGTGTAGATTTGTTTCTGTATACAAAAACACAAAAAGTGATTGTAGGGGCTGGCTATCAGTTTATAACATCTTTAGTCTCAAATCCATGGATATCATTTGGTGCTTCAGATGGTTATGAAACTCTTAAAAATATATTCAAATTGTCTGCATGTATTTAAGTAAAAGGTCCATAAGATCCTACCAGAAGATCCATAAGATCCAAGGAGATCTTATCAGTACTTTAAAGAAGTTCATGATCCCAAATGTTTTAAATCCATTTGTGTAGACACAGGACATCATATTTACTTGCCAGAGACCATACCTACTACTTCTTTTGAGACACAATAGAGTTTGTGTCAAGTGAAGATATAGGTATTAGTATCAAATGAAGTGTCTGTGATCACAACGTTTTTTCTGGCCATTGTGTTTTTCTGTAATAGGTCAGAGTATGGTGCAAGCAGTATAGACTCAAACTCCACCTTTAGAGCTTCTAGAACACATTGAAGAAGCCTTCTTGAGTAAATACTTACTCTGTATACTCTACTGCTATTTTGTCTGAAGATTTCTCTCAACTTGTAAAATTGATTTCAGGATTCATAGTTCAGTTAATTGGAAAGAGGCTTATGCCAGATAGTTATAACTTAGGCTTAATGGCCCAAACCCAATACAAACTCAAAAACTGTGTGCTCTGGGAGACAGATTGTCTTATGTGAAGTTCTGTTCAAGATGCTACAAGAAGATGCTTCTATGCTTCCATTTAAAATTTTGCCTGGAGTATCTGGGCTCAATATTGTCTCATTGCCCTCTCATATTCAAATATCCACTTTGCCAGAAATGCCTTTAGCACAGTGGGTTTCAAAAATAACCTAGCTGAATGTATAACTTCTGGAATAGTCAGAGGAATGTTGTCTCTCCCTCAGAGCTCTGTATACAGAGAAGGATTCTGGAATTAGAGATGTTGTCCCCAAGTTGTTATTTATGGTAGGTTTCCTATCTTCTATGTCACTTCTGGGAATATTTGGTATTCTATTTTAGGAAAGGCTGTTTCTCCACCATATTGTAGAGAGCTAAGCTCTTTCACAATTCATAGTCAAGGTAAAAATCAGTAAAAGGTATAGTCTTGTTTTTCATATGAGAGGCTATAAGGAAGCTCTCTGAGTAACAAAATATCTTTGAGAAACGTTGGATGACCCAGCATTAATCAGATTTCCTTTATCAGTTTCTAAGACCATGATCCTTACCAGGTAACAGGTATAAGAAGAGAGTTTAGAAGCAGAGACTGCCAAATCTGAGACTGTTACTGTGTCTCTGGTCAAGTCAGAGAAAAAGTGGGCCCTTCCTAATGATCATGGATATGCCTCCTTGAGATTAATTTAAATGCAGTTACAAAGTATTGCCTTCCTATTAGCAGGGGACATATTCACAAATAACCTTATTATTATCATTTAAGGCCACAGGGAAAGACTCCATGGATGAAATAGAGACTTCTAGTGCTCACTCATATTTGGTCTTCTTTTCTTCCAAACATATGACAGGGTTCATTTCTGAGACCACTCCACCTTATTATTTGGTGGAACTACGTGGCTAGCTCTGGTCAGTGGGCTGTGATTGAAACTGATTGTTGATATAGAAGTGTCATTTGAATAAGTTCTTCCCTGGACTCTGAGCCATCACAAGGACAGTGCCCTGTACAGTCATCTAGACCTGCAGCAGATTTCTCATGAGTGAGAAACAAATTGTTGTGTTTAGCCATTGAAAATTTTTGTCTGAAGTACAAGCCTGTCCTGACTTAAACAACAGAAGAGGTATTGTGAGGTGTTGTTTGCAAAATATTTTTTTTTCCATTGCGGAGCACAGGCTCCGGACACGCAGGCCCAGTGGCCATGGCTCACAGGCCCAGCTGCTTGCGGCACGGGGGATCTTCCCGGACTGGGGCACGAACCCGTGTCCCCTGCATTGGCAGGCGGACTCTCAACCACTGCTCCACCAGGGAAGCCCTGCAAAAGAATTTTGATAGTGGATAGTAGAATTAGAAAAAAAAAAAGCATAGGCAAAATCATAACAGTGGAAAGTATAGTTTTCATTGGAGAGAAAATGAACAATTAAATTTGAAAGGAATATAGAGAAAAACAGATAACAAGACCGAGGCATAGATTAGAAAGTTAGCACTGGATTGATGCTTAATCCTGTTGGCAATAGATAATTGTCTATTGTAGTGAGGTCATATTAAGAAGAAAAATTAAAGTGAGAAGATACTGGAAGAAAAATGTACTATTTTAAAAATACTGATAAGAATAATAACATGTACAGATAGGGAAATAGCATCTATTAGAGTTAGGGGGAAAGCAAAGTAGGAAATATATTTAAAGAAAGAATATTGAAGAGAAAAGCAGTCTACTTGACTTGACAATAGACAGATTGTTGGAGTGAGGGCAGAGGGTATCTCAAAAAGCCAGGGTGAAGGCTGTTACAGCACATGGTGAATTAAACAGATTTTGTGTGCCCATCTACACACCTAATGTCTTGTTTATGGGATACTCTCCTCTGGGTTCTAAGCAAATAACTGATTTTGGACTAAAACCTAATCCTAAAGTAAAGCAGTCCTCTCTGAAGAAGATGGACTTGATATTTCCCTAAGCCCTCACTTTATCTCAGCTTCTCCTTACAATATCGATCCATATTATCTTTGGGATAATCTCAGCATAACTTATATCAACTCATGTAATTCACATCAGTTTGTCAGGCTAACACACATGCCTGGAGAGCTGACATCTGGTTTCCATACACATTTTTTCCAGGTTATTATGTGAATGAGGTAAACATGCAGATCTTCTCTAATTCACAAATGCAAATGGAACAAAGGAGAAGGAGACTGCTGCAAAATGAAAAGTTCTTCCAGAGCCGTGATATGACTACAGTTTAAAAGAATGTAAGAGGCAGAATGAAATAATGGTTAAGAATATAGTCATCTCTGAATTTGAATCCCTGATCTGTTACTACAAGCCTCTATATGCCTTGATTTTCATCTTGGTAAAAACAATCTACCTTGTAGGGGGATGTAATTAAATGGGATGTTGCTTGCAAAATCTCTGACACAGTATATTTTCAAAATAACCAGCAGAGTAATTCTGTTATATGTAAGTCAGGGCATGTCATTCATCTGCTCAAAACGCCCACATTTGCCTGACAATGTCCTCTGAGTCAATGTGACCTGGGCCTCTGGTACCTCTTGGACCTCACTCAGACCATTGGCCACTTTTACTCCCATTTGCTGAGTCACAGTCACTCTGATCACCTGCAGTTGCTTGAACACACCAAGCTCTTTCCCACACAGGCCTCCTCACTTGCTCTTCTCTTGGCCAGCATTGCACTCTCCTGAGTTTCCTTGCAATACGTTGCCCAAATGTCACTTATGTGGTGAAGCCCTCCCTCCCCATCCTGGCTAAACCAACCTTTCTCAATACCCTCCACACCTCCTCTCTATTATTTTCCTCTTCAGCACTTTTCACATTGTTAATACACATCTAATTTTCTTATTTATTTTGCTTAGCATCTTCCCTTGATGGACTATAAACACTAGGAGGACAGAGGTGTTCATCTGCATTGTCCATTGATGTGAAGAGTGACTAGCACACTCTAGAAACTTTATACTATTTTTTGAATGAATGAATTTCCAATACCATTATAACAGAAAGATCATGCAACAAGAGGCATGTGTTATTTCCTATCCAACGTTCTGTTCTATTGACCTTAGATCATGCACACTTGTCCCCTACCATAGTCTCTGACTCACCACCCAACACCTGGGCATGATTTTTTTGGAGAAGAGTGCTTGGTCCTGAAGTACATAAGCAGGTAAAATAATAAAACAAACATGCACCTCAGGACTCAACTTAGGTAAAGAGAAATAATAGTTGAAGAGGACACGGAAGATAATTGCCAGAATGGAGATAGAAATTGAATGAAATTCTAATACTTTCAGTTCCTTCTAATCTTTTCCACTTAGAGTATTCTCAGTGCCAAAGTGGTCATCAGATAATAATACAAACAAATTCTTACCTAGCTCTTACCATATGTCAAAGATTTTTCTCACTTTACATGCATTAACATTAGTCTTGGCAATAGCCCATGAGGAAGGTACGATTATTATCCCCATTTTACAGATGAGGAAACAGGGAAGGTGAGCACCTAGCCCAAGGTTACATAACTAGTAATTGGTGGAGTTGGACTGCAATCCAAGGCAGCCTCACTGTACATACTGTGGTCTTAATTACATTGCACTAGGCATATAATAAAATAATATTTTCAAATGTGAGTCAGATGAGGCACAATTTAGCATTTCTTAGCATTTTAACATTTTACCCATCCTTCTGCTGTCATCATGGGTAAATGAGACAGTTTGAAATGAAAATGATATAAAAAATGACTAGAAAGTGAGACAGAGCTATGAGATAGGACAAGCCCTGGTTTAGGTGTTTGGGGACTTGATTTCTTGGGGATACCACTAAGGATCTGCATGACCTTGGTTTAATATGTCAGCATCTTTAGGCCTAGTTTTCTCATTGTATGACTCTTATGGTCTCCTTTAGAATACAGTCTGGGATTCCATCACCCCACCAGAAAAGCTCTGTTTGTTTGGCATCCAGCGGCATTAATTTGAGGGTAATAGGGAATTTGGTTAAAGAATGGAGTAATCCATATTTTACTTTAAATTCAGATCAACCTCGTTGGGGGAATTTAAGAATTGGATATATATGGGAACAAACATGATCAGACATAATGGCTTTGGAATTATATCTTATTGGAGAAGTGCCAGGAGACTAGGAACAGCCAGAGCAAAGACAGTGAGGAAATGAACCCTGTGCTGACTCCATGTCAACTGGAGATGTCCAATCATTCTCAGAAAAAAATGTTCCCAATGCATAATAATTTTACTGAGCTGTAACTTCACCTTCTCCTCCCCTCCATTACAGCTCCCACTGGCTCAAGAAACACCTTTAAGTACAATGAGCCTTCAAGTCACTCTCATAGCAAACAAAACAAAACAAACAAACAAAGCAAAAAAGACAAAAAACAAAATGCAATTCATGATGGATATTTTAAGAGTCAAGGTAAAGTCAAACGTAGTGAAAGAAGGGGTCTTCTCATTACAACATTTGTCACCAGCTGGAGAGAAAGCAGGGCTGGGACTGCTGATAGCTGTGCTTGCTGGTGAGGCACTAGCTCAGTCTGTGCTCAGATTGACTGTACTTTGGAGAAATTTGAGAACAGGACCTGAAGGGGCAGCAAAGGAGCAGCTCAGTGTCTGAGCAGCTTTTCAGTGAGCCTGAGAAGGAGGGCGGTGGATGCTGTTGGTGGGAGAAGGGAAGATACTCAGAGGATGTCCTGGGGGCAGGCATTGGAAGACAGCTGTGGGCTTAGTTAAGGATGAAAAGCACAACAGCAAACTAAAGCCTGTCACTCTGAGCACATCATATAGTCTCAAGGTTTTCAGGCATGCCCTTCCAGAACATTCTCTTTTGATTGAGACTGCAGGTCCAGACACAAGAGAAAATAGGGAAAAAGAATATTGTGATTTTTCTCATATGTTTTTAAAGGTTTATGGAGCTATGACCAAGATGTATGAGACTGTAATTTCTGTACTCAAATAGAAATTAATGTAAATGCACCAATCATTAATACTCAAAATAATTATACAATATTAATAAATGACTCCATTATATAAGAAGATGCTGACACTGTTCCCTCACCCATCAAATATGAGAAGATGGATTAGACAGAGTAAACTTAAACATCAGCCAGGATGTTTGTGTTTCCCCAAAAGTCCTTGTGTCATGTCTTGGATTTAAGGTATTTCAGCTATGATACCTGACCAGGTACCTGTGCCCTTTCTTCCAGAATTTATTTTAGTGGCAGCTCATCTCTTACCCTACATCACCTTTCATGAGATGTGTGTGAGGACTCACAGCATAAAGTTACTGAATCCATTCATTAGACAATATTGTAGAATTAAAATCCAAAACCTACCAGAAAGGAGGAGTCTCTCATTATAGGTTGAATGTAAACACTACAAGACCATGCCTGAGCATTGTTTATTGCTCTCTCATGAGCCCCAAACAAGTGATTATTCAGTAATTGATTATTTGTTCAATGAATGAATCAGAGAATAGTTATCTTACCTATCAAACTCCTCCCTCTTAAAAAAATGATGCAGACATCTTCTTCTAGCAGTGTTGCATGTCTCTTCTATTAGAGTTGAATGTTGTTATTCCTGTTCTCATTTCTATCTACCTTCCCCTGTTTCTGGCTCCCTTTTCCCCACTAACTAGTCCTCTGCCTTCCATCACCTCACTTCTTTTGTCTAGTGAGATAGTGGAGGGAAAAAGAAAGAAAAAAAAAAAACCTCATCCCTAAAACATACGTATTTTATTATTATTCAAGCTAAGTTTAGGTGGAATAAACCCAGAAAAACAAGGAAGCCATTATTAAGAAAATGAGAAGCTATGTGTGATTTTTTTTCTTCCTGTTATTTCCACATGGTTATTGGCACCTCCATTTTATAGTGTTTTTAAAATTATTGTAGTGGAAACCTGCTCACAAAAATACAGATTTGCTTTCCATCATCACAACATGGACCTCACCATGTGAAGATGCAATTTGTATTTTAAAATACATATTAAATTCCAGTCCAGCCCTCAAAGCTATGTTTCCCAGCTTTTCTCCATCCGACCACATACAGATCCTCACTGCTTGAAGCAAACATGATGTATGGAAATCAGAATTCTCTTAAACTCCAAGGTGATTCTTTCCTTTACAAGAGTATTCACCAAAATGTTCCTAAGAAATAACTAGTTCCTCCACTACATTTAAATGATAATATACAAAAATTCAGTCCACAAAGAAAGTTGAGAGTGCAATTATGAGTTTCAGAGACAAGGAAACTAACTTACATGCAAATAATGATTTCTATTTTTCAGTCTTGTTATCAATCATTATTACCCAATTAAAGAAATTATTGCATTCTGAAGATAAAATAAGGTGCTAAGGGTAGGGATTCAAAGATAAAAGACATAGGCTGTGATTTCTAGAAGCTTATGTTCTCATTACAGAGAGAACTAAGTAAATATTTAGAACACAGTGTGATATGTCTCCTGTTAAAAATAAGACAACAGGTCCAAAATGAAGCCACTTCACCAAACCAAAACTCAAGTATGTTTTCGGCTCTCCCACAAATGGAATCTTAAACCAGTCATTCAGGAATCGCCTGGTCAGCACTAGCTAGGAAATCTGCCTTATAGTCCCCTGCCATACCCCCCGCCCCCCACCAAACACTAAATTCGCAATAACCAACCCATTTTCCTACCTACTATAACTTATTTTTTCCCTCTCCCTTCTGTTTCTAAAAGTCTTTCATTTTGGTCCTTGGAGCTCCTTTCTATCTGCTGGTTTAGATGCTGGCTGACTAAAATCAATTTTTGCTCAAATAAACTCAAAATTTTAATGTGACTCAGCTTGAGTTTTGACAGATCTGGGGTCAGAAAAGGGAACCAAAGGAGATCCCCAATGGCCTTCAGGAGCAACAAGCAACCAGACATTGATGCCTGTGGAGCCGCTCAGCTCCTGCTTTCTCGCTGCTTCTGCAGGTGGCGGGCAAGGCTTTCTCAGATTCTAGATACACAATTTTTGTGTTATGAGACTGTATTTGAGCATTTATTTTTCTGGACAGAGTCTGGAAACTGGCTGAAGTCATACTGGGTCTGACTTAGAACCTGGACACTGGTCGGACTGGTTCCAGGGACAGACTGGGTCTGATTTAGAAACTGAACTCAGTCTGGGTTTGGACTGGAACCAACTTAGAAAATGGACTGAGTCTGGGGTGGGGATGGGTCTGACATAAACTGGGTCCATTATAAGGCCTCAGGTGAATATAATTTTGTTTTAAGGCTGAAAAATAAGGCTAAACTTATTGAAGATAATCTCGAATTACAGTGGCCACAGTGGAGAACTTTATTTTTTTTACATCTTTACTAGAGTATAATTGCTTTACAATGGTGTGTTAGTTTCTGCTTTATAACAAAGTGAATCAGTTATACATATACATATGTTCCCATATCTCTTCCCTCTTGCATCTCCCTCCCTCCCACGCTCCCTATCCCACCCCTCCAGGCAGTCACAAAGCACTGAGCTGATCTCCCTGTGCTATGAGGCTGTTTCCCACTAGCTATCTATTATACGTTTGGTAGTGTATATATGTCCACGCCACTCTCTCACTTTGTCACAGCTTACCCTTCCCCCTCCCAATATCCTCAAGTCCATTCTCTAGTAGGTCTGTGTCTTTATTCCCGTCTTACCCCTAGGTTTTTCATCAAAATTTTTTTCTTAGATTCCATAAATATGTGTTAGCGTATGGTATTTGTCTTTCTCTTTCTGACTTACTTCACTCTGTATGACAGACTCTAGGTCCACTCACCTCACTACAAATACTTCAATTTCGTTTCCTTTTATGGCTGAGTAATGTTCCATTGTATATATGTGACACATCTTCTTTATCCATTCATCTGATGACGGACACTTAGATTGTTTCCATCTCCTGGCTACTCTAAAGAGAGCTGCAGTGAATATTTTGGTACATGACTCTTTTTGAATTATGGTTTTCTCAGGGTATATGCCTAGTAGTGGGATTGCTGGGTCATATGGTAGTTCTATTTTTAGTTTTTTAAGGAACCTCCATACTGTTCTCCATAGTGGCTGTACCAATTCACATTCCCACCAGCAGTGCAAGAGTGTTCCCTTTTCTCCACACCCTCTCCAGCATTTATTGTTTCTAGATTATATGATGATGACCATTTTGACTGGTGTAAGATGATATCTCATTGTAGTTTTGATTTGAATTTCTCTAATGATTAATGATGTTGAGCAGTCTTTCATGTGTTTGTTGGCAATCTGTATATCTTCTTTGGAGAAATATCTATTTAAGTCTTCTGTCCATATTTGGATTGTGGTTTTTGTTGTTGTTGTTGTTGTTGTTGTTAATGAGCTGCATGAGCTGCTTGTAAACTTCGGAGATTAATCCTTTGTCAGTTGCTTCATTTGCAAATATTTTTTTCCCATTCTGAGGGTTGTCTTTTGGTCTTGTTTATGGTTTCCTTTGCTGTGCAAAAGCTTTTAAGTTTCCTTGGGTCCCATTTGTTTATTTTTGTTGTTATTTGCATTTCTCTAGGAGGTGGGTCCAAAAGGATCTTGCTGTGATTTATGTCATAGAGTGTTCTGCCTATATTTTCCTCTAAGAGTTTGATAGTTTCTGGCCTTACATTTAGGTCTTTAATCCATTTTGATTATCTTTGTGTATGGTATTAAGGAGTGTTCTAATTTTATTCTTTTACATGTAGCTGTCCAGTTTTAGCAGCACCATTTATTGAAGAGACTGTCTTTTCTCCATTGTATATTCTTGATTCCTTTATCAAAAATGATGTGACCATATGTGTGTGGGTTTATCTCTGGGCTTTTTATCCTGTTCCAGTGATCTATATTTCTGTTTTTGTGCCAGTACCATACTGTCTTGACTATTGTATCTTTGTAGTATTGTCTGAAATCTGGGAGCCTGATTCTTCTAGCTGCATTTTCCTTTCTCAAGATTGCTTTGGCAATTCTGTGTCTTTTGTGTTTACATACAAATTGTGGAATTTTTTTTGTTGTAGTTCTGTGAAAAATGCCATTGATAGTTTCATAGGGATTATTTTGAATTTGTAGATTGCTTTGCTTAGTATAGTCATTTTCACAATGTTGATTCTTCCAATACAAGAGCATGGTATATCTCTCCATCTGTTTGTATCTTCTTTAATTTCTTTCATCAGTGTCTTTTAGTTTTCTGCATACATGTCTTTTTTTCTCCTTAGGTAGGTTTATTCCTAGGTATTTTATTCTTTTTGTTGCAATGGGAGTGTTTCATTACTTTCTTTTTCAGATTTTTCATCAGTAATGTATAGGAATGCAAGAGATTTCTGTGCATTAATTTTGTATCCTGCTATTTTACCTAAATTCATTTATTAGCTCTAGTAGTTTTCTGGTAGCAGTTTAAGGACTCTCTATGTCATCTTCAAACAGTGACAGCTTTGTTTCTTCTTTTCCAATTTGGATTCATTTTATTTCTTTTTCTTCTCTGATTGCTGTGGCTGAAACTTCCAAAACTGCATTGAATAATAGTGGGGAGAATGGACAACCTTTTCTTGTTCCTAATCTTAGAGGAAATGGTTTGTTTTTCACCACTGAGGATGATGTTGGCTGTGGGTTTTTCATATATGGCCTTCATTATGTTGAAGTAAGTTCCCTCTATGCCTGCTTTCTGGAGGTTTTTTTTTTTTTATCATAAATGGGTGTTGAATTTTGTCCAAAGATTTTTTTGCATCTATTGAGATGTTCATATGTTTTTTTATCCTTCGATTTGTTAATATGGTGTATCACATTGATTGATTTGCGTATATTGAAGAATCCTTGCATTCTTGGGATAAATGCCAGTTGATGATGGTGTATGATCCTTTTAATGTGCTGTTGGATTCTGTCCATTTTATTGGCATATAGTTGTTTGTAGTAATCTATCATGATCCATTGTATTTCTTCAGTGTCAGTTGTTACTTCTCTTTTTTTCATTTCTAATTCTATTGATTTGAATCGTCTCCCTTTTTTACTTGATGGATTTGGCTAATGGTTTACAAATTTTGTTTACTTTCTCAAAAAAACAGCTTTTATTTTTATTTATCTTACCTTTTCTTTCTTTCATTTCTTTTTCCTTTATTTCTGATCTGACTTTTATGATTTTTTTCCTTCTCTTAAATTGGGGTGTTTTGTTGTTGTTGTTGTTCTTTCTCAAATTATTTTACGTGTAAGGTCATGTCATTTATTTGTGCTTTTTCTTGTTTCTTGAGGTAGGATTGTATCACTATAAACTTCCCTCTTAAACTGCTTTGACTGGATCCCATAGGTTTTTGGTTGTAGTGTTTTATTGTCATTTGTTTCTAAGTATTTCTTGATTTTCTTTGATTTCTTCAGTGACCTCTTGGTTATTTAGTAGTGTATTGTTTATCCTCCATATGTTTGTATTTTTTTACAGATTTCTTTCCTCTAATTGATATCTAGTCTCATAGGTGTGGTCAGAAAAGATACTTGATACAATTTCAATTTTCCTAAATTCACCAAGGCTTGGTTTGTGACCCAAGACATGATCTATACTGGATAATGTTCCATGAGCACTTGAGGAGAAAGTGTATTCTGTTGTTTTTAGATGGAATGTCTTTTAAATATCAATTAAGTCCATCTTGTTTAATGTATCAATTAAAGCTTGTGTTTCCTTATTTATTTTCATTTTGAATAATCTGTCCAGTGCTGAAAGTGGGATGTTAAAGTCCCCTACTATGATTGTGTTACTGTCGGTTTCCCCTTTTATGGCTGTTAGCATTTCCCTTATGTATTGAAGTGCTCCTATGTTGGGTGCATAAATATTTACAATTGTTATGTCTTGTTGGATCAATCCCTTGATCATTATGTAGTGTCCTTCTTTGTCTCTTGTAATAGTCTTTATTTTAAAGTCTTTTTTTTCTGATATGAGAATTGCTACTCCATCTTTTTTGACTTCCACTTACATCGACTATCTTTTTCCAACCTCTCACTTTCAGTCTGTATGTGTCCCTAGTTCTGAAGTGGGTCTCTTGTAGACAGTATATATACAGGTCTTGTTTTTGTATCCGTTCAGCCAGTCTATGTCTTTTGGTTGGAGCATTTAATCCATTTGCATTTAAGGTAGATATCGATATGTATGTTCCTATTACCATTTTCTTAATTGTTTTGGGTTTGTTATTATAGGTCTTTTCCTTCTCTCATGTTTCCTGCTTAGAGAAGTTGCTTTAACATTTGTTGTGACGCTGATTTGATGGTACTGAATTCTCTTAGCTTTAACTTATCAGTAAAGTTTTTAATTTCTCTGTCAAATCTGAATGATATCCTTGCTTGGTAGAGTAATGTTGGTTGTAGGTTTTTCCTTTCATCACTTTAAATATTTTCTTTCACTCCCTTCTGGCTTGCAGAGTTTGTGTTGAAATTTCAGCTCTTAATGTTATGGAGATTCCCTTGTATGTTATTTGTTGTTTTACCCTTGCTGCTTTTAATATTTTTTCTTTGTATTTAAGTTTTGATAGTTTGATTAATATGTGCCTTGGCATTGTTTTCCTTGGATTTATCCTGTATGGGTCTCTCTGTGCTTCCTGGAGTTGATTGACTATTTCCTTTCCACATTACGGACGTTTTCAACTATAACCTCCTAAAATATATTCTCAGTCCCTTTCTTTTTCTCTTCTTCTTCTGGGACCCCTATAATTCAAATGTTGGTATGTTTAATTTTGTCCCAGAGATCTCTAAGACTGTCCTCAATTATTTTCATTCTTTTTTCTTCTCAGCAAAAATTATTTCCACTATTTTATCTTCCAGGTCACTTATCCGTTCTTCTGCTTCATTTATTCTGCTATTGATTCCTTCTAGAGAATTTTTAATTTCATTTATTATGTGGTTCATCATTGTTTGTTTGCTCTTTCATTCTTCTAGTTCATTGTTAAACTTTTCTTATATTTTCTCCATTCTTTTTCCAAGTTTTTGGATCATCTTTACTATCATTACTCTGAATTCTTTTTCAGGTAGATTGCCAGTTTCCTCTTACTTCTGTGTCTTTTAATTTTGCTTAACTTACTGTTTCTGGCGTCTCCTTTTTGTGGGTTTTGAGTTTGTAGTTTCCGTTGTTTTTGGTGTCTGCCACCAGTGGGTAAGGTTGGTTTAGTGGGTTGTGTAGGTTTCCTGGTGGAGGGGAATGGTGCCTGTGTTCTGGTGGATGAGCCTGGATCTTGCCTTTCTGATGGACAGAACCATTTCTGATGGTGTGATTTGTGCTGTCTGTGAAATTATTATGATTTTAGACAGCCTCTCTGCTAATGGGTGGGGTTGTGTTCCTGTCTTCCTAGTTGTTTGGCATGTGGTCTCCAACACTAGAGCTTTCTGGTCATTAAGTGGAGCTGAGTCTTAACTTTGAGACACAGATCTCTGGGAGAGGTTTAGCCATTGGATATTGCATAGAACCATGAGGTCTCTGGTGGACCAATGTCCTGAACTCAGTTCTCCCACTTCAGAGGCATGAGCCTGACACCCAGCCAGGGCACCAAGGCCCTGTCACCAACACAGCTAAGGAGAAAATGGAGAATAAATAAATAAATAATATAATATAAAGTTATTAAAATGAAAAGTTTTTAAAAACTTTAAAAATGAAACGAATTAAAGAGTAATTTAAAAAAGAAAAAAAAAGAAAGAAAGAAGAGAGCAACCAAACCAAAAACACATCCACTAATAATAATAAGCACTAAAAACTGCACTAAAAATATAAAGAAATAAAAATAAACAGACAGTACCATAGGACAAATGGTAAAAGCAAAGTTATAGAGACATAATCACAGAAAGAAGCATACACATAAACATTCACTAAAAGAGAAAAAAGAAAAAATATATATATATATATATGAAATATATATATTTAAAAAAGGAAGAGAGCAACCAAATCAATAAACAAATCTACCATTGGTAATAAACTCTAAATACTAAATTAATATATACATAAGACCAGAAACAAATTAGATGCAGAGAGCAAACACCAAGTCTACAGTTGCTCCCAAAGTCCACAGCCTCAGTTTTGGGATAATTCGTTGTCTATTCAGGTGTTCAAGAGATGCAGGGTACAAGAAGTTGATTGTGGAGATTTAATCTGATGCTCCTGAGGCTGCTGGGAGAAATTTCCCTTTCCCTTCTTTGTCACACAGCTCCTGCGTTCAGCATTTTATTTGGCCCTGCCTCTGCATGTAGGTCACCCTCTGGCTTCTGTTCTTTGTTCAGACAAGACAGGGTTAAAGTAGCAGTTGATTCGGGGGTTCTGTTTCACTCAGGCTTGGGGTTGAGATGGATACGGAATGTAGGGTAAGCTTGTGGTGACAGAGTCCTGCATGAAGTTGCAACAGCCTGAGGTGTGCTGTGTGTTCTCCTGGGGAATTTATCTCTGGGTCATGGGACCCTGGCAGTGGCAGGCTACACAGCCTTCCAGGAGGGTAGGTGAGGATAGTGACCTGTGCTTGCACACAGGTTTCTCGGCAGCTTCAGCAGCTGCCTTAGCATTTCATGCCCGTGTCTGGTGTCCACTCTGATAGCCACCACTCACGCCTGTCTCTGGAGCTTGTTTAGGTGGTGCTTTGAATCCCCTCTCTTAGTGCACGCCGAAACAATGGTCTCTTGTTTCTTAGGCAGGTCCAGACTCCTTTCTGGTTAGCTGTGGTGTACTAGCCCCCTTCAGGCTGTTTTCATGCAGCCAACCCCAGTCCGTTCCCTGGGATCTAACCTTGGAAGCCTGAGCAACTGCTCCCAGCCCCCACCAGTCCCAGCTGGTGGGTGAGCAGACAAGCCTCGTGGGCTGGTGAATGCTGATCAAGACTGATCCTCTGAGTGGGAATCTCTCTGCTTTGCCCTCTGCACCCGTATTGCTGTGCTCTCCTCCATGGCTCTGAAGTTCCCACCCCCCATCCCCTGTCTCCACCTGTGAAGATGCTACCTAGCGTTTGGAAAATTTTCCTCCTTCACTGCTCCCTCCCAGAGACACAGGACCCGTCCCTATTATTTTGTCTCTGTTTTTCCCTTTTTCTTTTGCCCTACCCAGGTATGTGGGGAGTTTCTTGTCTTTTGGGAAGTCTGAGGTCTTCTGCTAGTGTTCAGTAGGTATTCTGTAGGAATGGTTCCATATGTAGATGTATTTCTGATGTATTTGTGAGGAGGAAGGTGATCTCCACGTATTACTCCTCCACCATCTTGAAGGTCTCCCCTTGTTTGTCTCATTTTGTGTTCTGAAAAGTACACAACCATCAGTTTGGGGACCCTCACAATGTGGAGTCACAATATGACTCCAAAAATCTAGTTTAAATTTGCTGGTTTAATTAAAACAGACATAACTTTAGCGTTATTAGCATTAAATGTAGTACTTTTATTTTACCTAGGTTTACTAAAAGTCAAATAAGCTAATGTTATCTCTGTTACAGAATTTGTCAGCAAGAAAGACAACTTAAAATGATGAATAACTGTTTAATGCCTCATGAAATTATCATGAGTAATCTAAACATAATTGTTAAGAACAAGTGAATTAATTAGATGTAAGAGAAAACTTATAAATGTTTCAACAATAAGTATTCTTTATGGTATGTCTACTAAAAAATGGTTTCCAAAATATTTTTGGCAAACTTGAAACCTTAAGTTATACTGACATAAGTTTAATGATGGATATTCATTGAATATCTGGACCATTTCTAAATACAATAAAATATTGAAACATTAATGACTGAACATATTTTTTTTTCACTTTTTGTTTCCTTTCCCAGAGGATCTCAAGATATTTGAGTCTGTTAGCATACATGTTTTGTGCTACATTTAAATATTTACTCTGAGGAAGAATATACTTATAGAATTATGAAATATATTTATATATTTGCCAATGCACAGAATGCTATTGTTACAAAAAGTCCACAATGACTTACTTCTCAGTTTTCACTATGAATTAAGGATTCTAAGGGTTAGGTATTCTAATTGATATATGTAACTAAAGCTACTTAGACATAATAAGGATGAAAGGAAACAACTGGGTGTGGAAAGTAGATAAGGAAAGTAAAACAACTTATTGTTCCAGAATGAGAAAGAAGAAGAGCATAGGACAAAATCTGAACAGATGTATTTGTAGATGGTTTGGGGCAAAGGAATCCTAGGAAAGGAATTTTATGTGTGGTCAACCTGGCTAATATTTGAATGGGTTGGTTTAAATTTTTAATCAATGAGTTTTAATATTGAAAGTACACTGATAAAAAATTTGGTTTTCTCTCTGTTAAAATAACAAAAAAAAAGTTTTATTGGATTATTGGTCTTCTCTGGATAAGAGTTTGTGAAAGTATTTTTTGTTCGTTTTTTTAATTTTTGTTTGTTTATTTTCACCTTTTGGGTAATCTACCTGGAAAGCAATGATTTTGTGTCTTACCAAAATAACTTACCATTTCACTTTGTCTTTATCAGGTCTTTGATTACTTAAGAAAGCCTAGTTCTCTCTTTATTAAGCAAAGTTTTGTTCACAACTATTAACATTCTCTCTTTGCCTTTAAAATCTTCTGTTGTCACTTTGGTTTAATAGATAATTAAGTATGTTTTTCTAAAGATCTGTGATCCCATTCAGTCATATATTCTAAAAGTTTGACATTTGACTACTTCCCAAAATCAAATCCTAAATAGAATATTTTCTATCTCAAACTAACTTTGAGATTTTCCAGAGGGCTGCTGTAAAATCTAAAATGATTTGTCTCTTATCTTGTAAAAGAGAGATGTTAAAGTAATTAGGTTTATTTGGTATGTTAAATGACATGGGAAGCATTGCCAAATAAATGATGATAAAACTTCTGAGGTTATATTTGTGTGAATGCAGTTATTGATATGTGCTGTAGAAATTGTATGAAATTCCTAAAACTGTGATGTGTTCTGGTATAATGTTATCAGTCATAATTCCAGTTTTACCTAAGAATGTCATATGTCACAGAAATAACCAAATGTCTTTGACAATTCTATTGTAATAAACTCTCATCAAATCTTTAATCATGGGCGATTTAAAGTCTTTTGTCATTTACAGACAGTATCATTTTACTCTGATGCTTTGGTAAAAGTGAAATTCATGGAAAGGACCCTACCAAGTACTCTTGACTCTTTGTACCCTTGCCATATTATAAGGTATCAATTCTTGGGTGCACATTTCACGACTGAAGAAGGTTCTCCTTGACATCTGGTCCTGAGCAAATGCTGGAGACCTCAAAATCAAATTGACTAGAAAGAGAAGTAGCCAATATCAAGGTAGACTACTTCTACCCAAGAGGTCAGATTGAGAAGTTTTATTTCCACCCCGCTTCCCTCTCTGACCATCTACCTGAGCATACTCTGGAATTATTAGAAAAATAATGCCATTTTTCTCATATCTCAGTCCATTGCAAAGGGGGGTAATTCAACCTCCAAATGACTGTTTTTGCCACAATGCCAGTGATCCTGTGGTTCTGCCCTTCACAAAATTCTTCCTGATTTTCAAAACCTCATTTTCTCTGACACAAACTCAGCCCCCTCTCTGCTGTGTCAGATTCCCTAGTCCTGGGGGATCAATTTCCCTGTGCCTCTTTAACAACCCCAAATGTGGAACTTTTCATCCAGGCTTTGTACAAAGAAGGGAACACAGAACAGTGGTAACCAGAATAAAACTCCCTGTGCAGTCTACAGAGCCTTAATTTTTACTGTTCTCCATAGCTGTTACTTTTCCAGTCCTAAGCCACAAACTCAAGTGGGAAATACCAGGAGGCATTCGTGGTTCAAAATTTGTTTCCTTTAGTATATCTTTACTCCTCTGCCTAGGAGTAAGTGGAAATGAGCCTATGATTCGGAATTTCTTCTTAACTCTTGAAGTTACTGTGGAATCTGCTGCTAAAGCAATAGCTGCCCAACAAAAATCCCTACACTCTGTGGTCACTGTTATTCTTGATAGTATGATAGCCCTTGATTATCTTTTAGCTAAACAAGGAGGTGTTTGTACTATGGTCACCACTACTTGATGCACTTGGATTGATACTTTTGGGGAAAATGAGACTCAGCTACATAAAAAGGCTGACCAAGCCACTTGGCTTAAGAAAGTGACTCCTTCAATGGGATCTCTCTTTGACTTCTTTGATTCTGATTGGTTTAAGACTTGGGGATCATGGCTCGAGAGTACACTCCAGACATTGGGAATTATCATGCTAAGACTCTCTGATACATTGCATTCTTTCAAAGCTTTAAATGCATGTTTGCAGTCACTAGCCACTGAGTAAATTATATCCTTAGGAATGCAATGTCAGAAAAAGGAGCAAAGAGAATGACCAACTTAAAGAAAGGGAACATGGCATTGTGAATGCCACACAGAGATTCAGAAAAAAAAAAAACTGAGAATGCCAGAGTGGTAGCTGGATGTAGCCTTTATGCCTTAATTTTTCTTTTAATCATGTCTCTTGGGCTTAGAATCATGATCAAAAGGGAGAATTTGTTAAAAACAAGAAAACACTCCCAAAATGAAGATGCTTATGCTAAACCTCACATCACCAAATCAAAACTTAATTACCATTTCAACTCTCCCAGAAATGAAATCTTAAACCAGTCATTCAGGAATTGCCTGATCAGCACTAGTTAGGTAATTTGCCTCATACACCTCTGTCATGCCCTAAAGGAAAGTAACTTTGCAATAAGCAACCCAATTTTTTTTTCCTGGTATAACTTCCTTTTCCCTCTGCCTCCGGCTACAAGTCTTTCATTTCATACAACCCTTGGAGCTCCTATCTGTTTCCTAGAGTGGATGCTTCCCAATTCAAATCAACTTTTGCTCAAATAAACTCTTAAAAACTTTAATATACCTCAGTTTATCTTTTAACGACTCTCATAAAGGCATAGAGAAATACAGAGGAAGAACAAAGGAGGTTACATGTGGACATTGAGAAAGTTGAATGGGGGAAAAGGCATCCTTCTGGATGATACAAGCATACACAAATTTACTCTCCTCAGATCCCTTTGCAATGTCTTCTCCTTACTGCAATCTGGGCACATATTACACTGTCTTTTTCTGAAGCTGTAGTAAAATTTAGGTTCTAATTAATTTCACATACAACATAGGATCCTAAAGTATATGGTATATTTCCTTGGTGTACCACTGCCTCTACATAGTCTTAGACAGATGGAAAACAACAAATTTAGCTTTCTGATTGATTGATCATATTGATCTTCTCAACAGTTATTTGAATCACTTGAGTTTCCTCCTTGGCACTCTAAAGGAGATATCAACACCACTTGTTAATTATTTATAGTAGCCAAAAAGAACAAACTTAGTGGAATCTTCTAGCTCAAATGCAAGTTTAAGAAAACTCTACACACATGATCCACACACAAACCAGAATAGCAAAGTAATCAACCAGTGCTTAGGAGATTGGGCTTTGAAGTCATACAGACCTGTCTCTCTCACTCCAGAGCTGTACAATTTTGGAAGCCACTCTACCAGCATTATCTTCAATTTCTTCAACTGTGAAATAGAAATTATAATGTCTCTCATAGATTTTGTGAGAATAAAATTAAATCAATTACATGTAACTTTTAGCACAGTGCCTGGTACCAATAAAATAGTTTGTAAATGATTATAATTTTTTTAAATTATTTTATTCTACAAAGTGTTCTGTCTAAGCTTGTCCATTTTGAGAATACTCTGGACACTCAAGGATAATACTTGAGAAAATGTTGGATTGAGGGAGAATGAAAATTCTTTAAAGGCCTTGTCAAAACCATTATTTTCCAAACCCTGCATAACTGGAATCAGTCGTCATTGTCCCCAGCCACTTCACATGGGTTTTTCAACCCTCTTCTCTTGATGAATCATCTTTCTCTCTCTTGGATCTTGTGCCTGGATGCATTTTTCCCTCCATAGAAAAATTGATCTAGTATCCATTGTGCTGTTATTCTCCGTTTGTATTTCTTATCTTAATACGTAAGTAAGGCACGGTGGAATTTCAGGAAATAAACTACTTTTGGAGGGAGTACTTTGAAAACTTAGGGCCTTCTGATCACTCAGAATCACACTGTGCCGTCAGTCACTTCCTTCACCTGCACACACTATACAGCCTGCTTCTGGTTCTGCTGACTGAGAAGGACTCAGCTGTGATTTGTACACAGTTTTCTTTACACCCGAATGCCCTCAGGTAAGGGTGGATTAACTTGCCCTTGGCTTTCTTGGTGGGAGGCATCATCTGTCATACCTTATGTCTTTTTAAATTTTCTTGGCTTGAACCTTTCCATTTTGTCATCACAAGTAAGCTTGCAGGCAGTTCCAACTGTGAGCTATTTGAGTTCTCAGGTGTGTGTTTGAGAGGATGAAGACTTGTGCCAGGAATATAGGTTAATGCCAGTGCCAAACACAAATCCTTCTCTATCAGATTCTGGAGAAATCCTGGAAGTGACTATTAGAATAACTCAAAGCAGCCACATGGAGTTTTTATCCAAGAAAAGATGCAATTGGTCTATCCACACCATTCTTAGAGAAAGACGATTAGTATGAACTGAATTTTTGGTATATGTAGCAGTTTATGAGTAAAATTCCATCCTTAACTTGATCATCCCCATTTGTACTGGGTGTCATGGTAATTGCCCAGATGCCTACCATCAGGACTGAAGCCTTAATTTTCCCAGGTGCTGAGAGTATTAGTGTAGACAGCTCTCAGCCCTGCTTCCTGTCCTTTTCCAAAATTGGCTTTTGGCTGAAGAAAGCAGCTCTGTCCAACATCACACCCTCTTTCTAGGGGCCAGATCACACCCTCTTTCTAGGGGCCAGATAGGAGATCTGGAAAAACAGTAAAATATTGAAGGTGATAAAGGTTTAGCCCCTTTTCCCTAATTTGGGATAGCTGTTCAGTGCCAAGTCCAGACCCCATAAAATCAGATTAAGGCTCTGTTCCTACTGTATTGCAGCCCAACTTATCCTCCTGCCTGGTCCTACATCCTACATTCTCCTCACACAGTACTGCTCCTTAGAGCACTCTCCAATGAACTTTGTGTCCATCCTGTCTCAGAGTAGGTTTCGCAAGGAACTTTACTGGTAAAACCCATCATTCCAGATGTTCCTGAAATGTTAACACATATTCTCTGTAATATCCACAAAACATTTTCCTGTCCATTGTTTAATAGATGCTTAGCACCATCTCCAGAGTCAGAGAGGTCTGGATTTTCATGATTTCATGATGACCCCTTACCCAACTCATGAGGTATACAACTTGACAGCACACTTCACTTCTCTAGATGAATCAAGCAGCCTCCTGTAACTCTACGGTCTTATCTTCTGCACCATCACCTACTCCTCCATTTTTTAAATAGCTCTTTGCTCCAAGGACCTCCCAAAATACTACTCTCAGTTGTACCTTCTTTGTCCTCCTTCTTTATTAATAATGAAAATAAAAATGGAAAATACATTTGAATATAAACAATTATACTTAATTATTCCCAATTATCCTCCATAAAGTTAAAAGAAAACAAGGAAAACATTTAATTGATTATTTATATAGAATAAGTGAAGCCCTAGGAGACTGAACTTGATTCTCCTGCATGTGGTACCTGAAAAGTGAAAAGTGTCCTAGGACAGGGACAATGTCACTGGCATTGCTGTGCTGCTCACAAGGAGAACAAGGGGAAAAGCTCTAGCTCTCTGCACACCATGGCAAGACTTATGTGCACTATTTCCCCATCTCTCAAAAGCCAAGGAAGGAAAAGAATGCCTGTAATGGACAAATAAACTAGTAAGTGAATGAATGAAGTGTTACAGAGAGTTCTAGCCTATTATCCTAAAAGATGAACCCCAACCCCCTTAAGAAGCAGGGAAGTATGGAAAAGGTCTTTCCTCAAATTGTATGGGATTTTTTTTTTCTGTTGAAGTTTCCCATGTGAAAGATCCCCATTATGAATCTAAAGTGAAAAATTAGGAAAATCTAGTAAATTGCTCAAGGTCATCTGCTTAATGGAGAGATATCCAGGCATCAGCTCCTAACCAGCCCTGGGCCTGCTTCCTTGGATGTTCTGGAGTAATCCACCTGAACTCTTCAGTATGCAGGGGGGTTGTGTTCCTCAGAAGGTGGGTCAATGGAATTTTTATTTTAATTTACATAAGAGTTTCATAAATATTTATTTTCACCAGCTCTTTAAGGGTTGTCTTTAAGGCTGATTTATGTTTTCTTTTTCTCCCTCTACCTCTTTCTGTGTTTACTCCCCTTACTTCTCTCTTTGTCTAGTGTTTTACTCATTCACCAGAATAGCCATCAGAATCACACAGTAGAATTTTTTTTTTTTTTGGTATGCGGGCCTCTCACTGTTGTGGCCTCTCCCGTTGCGGAGCACAGGCTCTGGATGCACAGGCTCAGCAGCCATGGCTCACAGGCCCAGGCGCTCCATGGCATGTGGGATCCTCCTGGACCGGGCACGAACCCGTGTCCCCTGCATCGGCAGGTGGACTCTCAAACACTGCGCCAGCAGGGAAGCCCAGTAGCTTATTTTTAACTAAAACAAATGTCAAAAATAATAACTACAGACACCTTGATTGTTTATTATAAAATTTAATTAAAATTTATATTCTGTACAAGCAAGAGATTAAAATGGCTCAAAAATCAAAAGACAAATAGAATTATGGTGAAGAGTCTCCATGTGAAATCATGTACCAAAACACCAGTTCCCTTCCCCACAAAACCCTGTAATATTAAGTTCTTGACCTTCCTTCCAGAGATATGCCATGAGTATTCAAGCAAGTTATATAAAAGTATGTATAAATATCTTCTTTTTCTTACCTTGTTACACAGAGATAGCTGACTATAATATTTTACACACATGTTTACACTTTCCTTTCTTAATATAATGATTTTATATTTTAGAAATCATTTCCATCAGTACAGAAAGATGTTCTAATTCTTTTTAATGGCTATGTAATATTCCCTTGTATAGCTCTACCATAATTTTTTAAATGTGTCTCCTATAGATGAACATTAAAGTTGTTGCAACTTATTGCAATTGCAAACAAATTGTAAATAATTACTTAATAAACACTGACAGGATATAATCTTAACAGTAGTCTTAGTGCCTCAAAGAGTAAGTGTATTTGTAATTTTGAGTTATAGACAAATTTCCCTCCATACAGGTTTTACCAACTTATACTCTCACAAGCAATGCATGAGAACTCCTTCACACCTTCACCAATGTAGTGTGCCATGTTTCATGACTTTTTTTTTTTTTTGGTCATGGTATCTCAAATCTGTTAGTCTGCATTTATCTTTTATGATTCATGTTTATCATTATTTCAAAAATTAAACACCATTTAAATTTATTTTCTAAATTCATATATTTTGTCCATTTTTCTATTGGTCTTTTACTTAATGATTGAGAAATTAGCTTTCTGTGATTTAGTATTATGTTTTATTTTTTTTCTCATCTTTGATTTGCTAATGGAACTTGTCATCATGACACTTTTTTTTTTTCTAATTTTCATATCTTCAAATTTATTGGTGCTTTATGGGGTTTTAAGTTGTATGTCAAGATAAGAATTTTCCACTCTTTTGTTAAAAGAATTCAGTCATGTTTTCTTCTCATATCCCTTAGTTAAAGTAGTTGTTAGTGTCTTTATGAAAGGAATTATCTCATTCATAAACATTCTCATCCATTTGCTAATTATTTTTAAAAATCTACATATATTGGATTCAGGCCAAACATCTCCCAAATATATTTGAAAACACATTTACAGAGATAAAAATTTAAGTGATGTCAATAAGAAAAGTTTATAATGCTAGCAGTGTACAGAACAAAACTTTATAAGATCCTTAAGCAAGAGAGAAAACCTCAAGGTGGGTGGCCAGATCTCAAAATATTTTAAGTGTAGAAAGAACTTGAAGCAGGAAGAAAAAATATAAAGCTGTCGGACTTTACTACAACTCATAGGAATTTGGAATTAGTTCCTGAATGAGAAAGCATAAATTGAAAATTATGAGACTCAAAAACTTTCAGAATGAATATTTAGTGTGCAGCTGATCTGATATGTTTTTAAGGTGTCTCATTCAGCAAATCTGGGATCTGGGGAAAAAAGAAAACACAAATTTTCGGATTCTTTTCTCTGACATATTGCCCCAAGGTGGAGAAAGTGCAGGGTCAAAGAGGATATTCACATTTCTGTACCTTTTAAAGATAGAAAATAACCAGATCATATCAGCCCAATAATTCCTTAATAATAAAATCAATTTCTTTTTTTCTTTTAATGGCAGTGGGATACAATGGGAAAGATTTTAAGATATCAGTTGCTGTGGGTTTTATTAAATATCAGTATGTTTAGTTAATTTGTAGTGCTTATTGAAGGTTTATTTTGTGCCAGGGCCTGTGCAAAATGTTTGATATGTTTGACAAACAATCACAGAGGTCTTCATGGCAATTTAAGAAAGGTTGGGTGTATTATTGCATCACATTTTGAAGATGTTGGGAAGCAGGCCAGGCTGCCCCAAAATATGTCTCAATAGTATATTCATTATTTTGAATTAAAGTTACTTAAGAAATGACCAATGCACGAGGGCTACTCTAACACTCTCCCCTGTCTCTCTGAAAGCAGGAAATGAATCCCCTCTGAAAGGTGCACTCCCTGCATTTGGAGGCAGGACACCCTTATCACCAGAATAGGGAATTTGGGGCTAAGCAGCTTTTGTAAACAAATCTTGCTACTACTTTCATTTACTACCCCAAGTCCAAACTCTACTTAGATATTTTGCTAATTAAGCAGCCAAAGCTTACGTTTCTTTGTACTGTCAATTGCTCACAAATTTGTTTCTTTCTCTAAAAAATATAAAACCTGGGCTTCCTTGGTGGCACACTGGTTGAGAGTCTGCCTGCTGATTCAGGGGACACGGGTTCGTGCCCCGGTCCAGCAAGATCCCACATGCCGTGGAACGGCTAGGCCCATGAGCCATGGCCTCTGAGCCTGCGTGTCTGGAGCCTGGGGTCTGCAACGGGAGAGGCCACAATGGTGAGAGGAATGCGTACCACAAAAAAAAAAAAAAAAAAGCTGCCTTCTCTGGCCACGTCTTAGGTCTTATTTCTAAGAGACCTCTTTGTGCACAAATTAATTTTTTTCACCTGTTAATCTTTATATTAATTTTATTATTAATACAGCCACAAGAACCCAAGAGGGGTAGAGGAGGAAATACCCCTCTCCTTGAAAAAGATGACAGTCTGAGGTATAGAAGGACTATTTAAACTTGAACTGAAATCATGTTACTGAGGTGCAAACTCAAGCCTAAACTTTTAATAATGTATGGCCCAAATTTCTTATTCACCAACCACAAGATTTTAGACAATAAACATACCACAAAGCATTATTTACCTATGCTACTCCACTAACTTTTTAGAAGATTGTGAAAATATAAAGAAACGTTTATGAAATGTGAGAACATAAGGTGAAGAAAAAGGAAGTCAGCACAAATAATAATAGTGTTATTCAAAAAGTTGCAATGAATGGGAATCGATGTTGAAGTTTGCAAATTCAAGTCCATGGAAACCTACAGGGGAAAATGCATCAGAACTAAATCCTACAAAAAACTAATATTTACCTGTTTTTATCTTTAACTTCTTGGTAAAACTGTCAACTAGAAAAAAATGACTTAGAGCTCTCCTAATTTGTGATCTGGAAGTGAATCTGGGATCAACAGATCTAAGAATTTTCTCCCTTTTCTCACTTTCAAACTGTTATATAATAGATAATTTGGCCTTTGTCACTGGTTCCTGGGATGTGATAAAAATGTCTTTGTTATTCCTGTACCCCCTGAATCACTTGAGTTTATGCTAAGAGATAAATTTATTCACTATGGGCGCTGGTCTCCAGAAAGACCATACAGGATTGGACCATTGGTGCTTTGAGCCAGTATGACCTCTGGGGATATGAGGGAGCTTGGAGAATGGACCCAGTAGTCTGTGTGACTGAAAGTTTCTGCTGTGCAGCAATTTGCACAGAAATGTGTCTCAGTGACTCCCATGCTCATCCACAGAAACCCACAGATGGAGGAGACGGTGCCTTGTCTTTCAACCTACCAAAAGTGGCTGCTTTTGCTTTTGACGTCTATTGACCTTATCACAGATTTTACTCAAGCTCCCTGATTTGTGTACCCCCAACCTAAACATATACACCCAATATCCCTCTACCCTCTCTTCAGGAATCTGAATACTTTATGGAAGTACTCGGGAATGTAGAAAAATAATTTGGCTACTTTAGGACTTCGTGCGGACTGAATGTTTTCATTAGAAATAATTTCTCCCTTTTATGCCATTTCTGGCAACCTCTAAGAATATGTTATATATGAGTAGAGGGACAGAGAAAAGCTTGGGTGAGAGAAGAAAATATAGGAGTTTATCTCCTATATTGTACATTACGATCGAGTTAGTGCATCATGTCAAATCTCTGAGGAAGGAATGATTGCCTGGCATTGGCCTTACTCTTCTGTGGTCCATCAATTTTGAATCACTTCCCTGGTCCTCAATATCTGGGCTCTACTTGCTGGCTCCCAGTACCTACCATAGACCCCATGATGTGACAATTAGTTGGAGAGGACCTCCCTGAACTTCCTTTGAGCAGTCTGTTTGATACCCTGTTTTTGCACCCTATAGTAGAACTTACAAGATGCTTGGCTTATCTTGAGGCTCAGGCTGGACTGATCTGCCCACCCAGACCCTTTGGTGGAGAGGGTGATAAGGGAGAAATGTGAGTCTTATTCTGATGTTATATCCAGTTCTTAACATAGATCTTACAGTAATAATATTTGTAGAAGTATGTCTCTGTCTATGCAAAACTTGATATTTTTTAAACCTTAATATTTCTATTGAGATGAAAAGCTCCATCAGACAGTCAAATGAATGACATTTATGATTTTACCTGCTCATGCTCTCTTCCATATTAGGCAAATAGTAAGGGACGCTTAAATCTTTCAGTGACCATCTGTCAATTGGTCAGACTAATTACTGAGAAATTTTCACATTGTTATCTTATCTGCCTCCTCATAAACTGAAGTGTCTCACATAGTTACATGCTGGTATCCCATCAAAAGGCTTGGAGGCAGGCTTGTCTTCACACTGCTGTGATAATGAAAGTCATTTATGGTTTGTAACTGTGATAGAGTTCCAACTTAGAAGGATGGTGAAAAGCATTTAGCTGTTCCCCTATCTAGTAAATAAGATTCAAAAATAAGAAGAAAGGGGTTAATTTTAAATGAAGGTTATTTTTATTTGTAATTTCTTCCCTACAAAAGTTGGGTTTGCTTATTTTTATTAATTAAAGCTGAGTTCTATACTCTGTTTCAAGTTTCTAGATATGGCTCCTGAACTCAGCTATCATTCTGGCTTTTCTGTTCAAGAGTTATTTAAAAAAATAATTATTATTTTTTCTATTATTTTTTATGGTGGAAAAATAATTATTTTTAAGCTCAAAAATTTGTAATGTTCATATCAAAAAATGAAATTTACAAAACCCCAAGTTGGAGCTTATATTCATGATTTTATTCTGAAGTTCTTTCTTTATTTTTAAAGATTTTTATTAGAGTATAATTACTTTACAATGGTGTGTCAGTTTCTGTTTTATAACAAAGTGAATCAGTTATAAATATACATACATCCCCATATCTCTTCCCTCTTGCATCTCCCTCCCTCCCTCCCACCCTCCCTTTCCCACCCATCTAGATAGTCACAAAGCACCGAGCTGATCTCCCTGTGCTATGCAGCTGCTTCCCACTAGCTATCTATTTTACGTTTGGTAGTGCATATATGTCCATGCCACTCTCTCATTTTGTCCCAGCTTACCCTTCCCCCTCTCCATATCCTCAACTCCACTCTCTAGTAGGTCTGTATTTTTATTTCTGTCTTGCCCCTACATTCTTCTGACCATTTTTCTTTTTCTTTTTTTTTTTGTTTTAGATTCTGTATATATGTGTTAGCAAATGGTATTTGTTTTTCCCTTTCTGACTTACTTCACTATGCCTGACAGTCTCTAGGTCCATCCACCTCACTACAAATAACTCAGTTTCATTCCTTTTTATGGCTGAGTAATATTCCATTGTATATATTTGCCACATCTTATTTATCCATTCATCTGTCCATGGACACTTAGGTTTCTCCCATATCCTGGCTATTGTAAATAGAGTGGCAATGAATATTTTGGTACATGACTCTTTTTGAATTTTGGTTTTCTCAGAGTATATGTGCAGTAGTGGGATTGCGGGATCGTATGGTAGTTCTATTTTTAGTTTCTTAAGGAACCTCCATACTGTTCTCCATAGTGGCTGTATCAACTTACATTCCCACCAACAGTGCAGGAAAGTTCCCTTTTCTCCACACCCTCTCCAGTATTTATTGTTTGTAGATTTTTTGATGATGGCGATTCTGACAAGTGTGAGATGATATCGCATTGTAGTTTTGATTTTCATTTCTCTAATGATTAGTGATGTTGAGAATTCTTTCCAGTGTTTGTTGGCAATCTATGTATGTTCTTTGGGGAAATGTCTATTTAGGTCTTCTGCTCATTTTTGGATTGGGTTTTTTGTTTTTTTGTTATTGAGCAGCATGAGTTGCTTGTATGTTCCAGAGATTAATCCTTTGTCAGTTGCTTCATTTGCAAATATTTTCTCCCATTCTAAGGGTTGTATTTTCGTCTTCTTTATACTTTCTTTTGCTGTGCAAAAGGTTTTGTTTCTTTAAGTCTCATTTGTTTTTATTTCCAATACTCTAGGAGGTGGGTCAAAAAGACTCTTGCTGTGATTTATGTAAAAGAGTATTCTGCCTAGGTTTTCCTCTAAGAGTTTGATGGTGTCTGGCATTATATTTATGTCTTTAATCCATTTTGAGTTTATTTTTGTGTATGGTGTTAGGGAGTGTTCTAATTTCATTCTTTTACATATTGCTGTTTAGTTTTCTCACAACCACTTATTGAAGAGGCTGTCTTTTCTCCACTGTATTTTATTGCCTTCTTTATCAAAGATGAGGTGACCATGGCTTCTCTGGTGGCGCAGTGGTTGAGAGTACACCTGCCGATGCAGGGGACTTGGGTTTGTGCCCCAGTCCGGGAAGATCCCACATGCTGTGGAGCAGCTGGGCCCATGAACCATGGCTGCTGAACTTGCGCCTCCGGAGCCTGTGTTCCGCAATGGGAGAGGCCACAACAGTGAGACGCCCACGTACCACAAAAAAAAAAAAAAAAAAAAAGATAAGGTGACCATATGTGTATGGGTTCATCTCTTGACTTTCTATCCTGTTCAATTTATCTATATTTCTGTTTTTGTGCCAGTACCTTACTTTCTTAATTACTGTAGCTTTGTAGTACATTCTTAAGTCAGGGAACTTAGTTCCTCCAGCTCTGTTTTTCATTCTCAAGATTGCTTTGGCTATTTGGGGTTTCTGTGATTCCATACAAATTGTAATTTTTTTTTTATTTAGTTCTGTGAAAAATGCCAGTGATACCTTGATAGGGATTGCATTGAATCTGTAGATTGCTTTGGATAGTAGAGTCATTTTCACAATATTGATACTTCCAATCCAAGAACATGGTATATTTCTCCATCTGTCTGTATCATCTTTAATTTCTTTCATCAGTGTCTTATAATTTTCTGCCTACAGGTCTTTTGTCTCCTTAGGTAAGTTTATTCCTAGATATTTTATTCTTTTTGTTGCAGAGGTAAATGGGAGTGTTTTCTTGATTTCATTTTCAGATTTTTCATCATTAGTGTATAGGAATGCAAGAGATTTCTGTGCATTAATTTTGTATCCTGCTACTTTACCAAATTCATTGATTAGCTCTACTAGTTTTCTGGTAGCCTCTTTAGCATTCTGTATATATAGTATCACATCATCTGCAAACAGTGACAGCTTTACTTCTTTTCCAATTTGGATGCCTTTTATTTCTTTTTCTTCTCTGATTGCTGTGGCTAAAACTTCCAAAATTATGTTAAATAATAGTGGTGAGTGGGCAACTTTGTCTTGTTCCTGATCTTAGTTGAAATAGTTTCATTTTTTTCACCACTGAGGACCAGGTTGGCTGTGGGTTTGTCATATATGGACTTTATTATGTTGAAGAAAGTTCCCTCTATGCCTACTTTCTGGAGTGTTTTTATCATAAATGGGTGTTGAATTTTTTCAAAAGCTTTCTCGACATCTATTTAGATATTCATTTGTTTTTTCTCCTTCAATTTGTTACTATGGTGTATCACGTTGACTGATTTGTGCATATTGAAGAATCCTTGAATTCATGGGATAAACCCCACTTGATCATAGTGTATGATCCTTTTAATGTGCTGTTGGATTCTGTTTGCTAGTACTTTTTTTTTTTCATTTCTTTACTTTGACTTTGTTGGGTCTTCATTTCTGTGTGAGAGTTTTCTCTATTAGCGGTGAGTGGGGGCCACTCTTCATTGCGGTGTGCAGGCCTCTCACTGTCGTGGCTTCTCTTGTTGCAGGCCACAAACTCCAGATGCACAGGTTCTGTAGTTGTGGCTCACAGGTCTAGTTGCTCCACAGCATGTGGGAACTCCCCAGACCAGGGCTTGAACCCATGTCCCCTGCAATCGCAGGCAGATTTTCAACCACTGAACAACCAGGGGAACCCTGTTTGCTAGAACTTTGTTGAGGATTTATCCATCTATGTTCATCAGAGATAATGGCTTGTATTTTTCTTTCTTTGCGACATCTTTGTCTGCTTTTTGTACCAGGGTGATGGAGGCCTCATAGTATGAGTTTGGGAGTATTTCTCCCTCTGCTATATTTTGGAAGAGTTCAGAAAGGATAGTTGTTAGCTCTTCTCAAAATTTTTATAGAATTCGCCTGTGAAGCCATCTTGTCTTGGGCTTTTGTTTGCTGGAAGATTTTTAATCACAGATTTAGTTTCAGTGCTTGTGATTGGTCTGTTTATATTTCCTATTTCTTCCTGGTTCAGTCTTGGAAGGTTGTGCTTTTCTAAGAATTTGTCCATTTCTTCCAGGTTGTCCATTTTATTGGCATACAGTTGCTTGTAGTAATCTTTCATGATCCTTTGTATTTCTGCAGTGCCAGTTATTACTTCTCTTTTTTCATTTCTAATTCAATTGATTTCAGTCTTCACCCTTTTTTTCTTGATAAGTCTGGCTAATGGTTTATCAACTTTGTTTATCTTCTCAAAGAACCAGCTTTTAGTTTTATTGAAATTTGCTATCATTTCCTTTATTTCTTTTTCATTTATTTCTGTTCTGAGTTTTATGATTTCTTACGTTCTGCTAACTTCAGGGATTTTTTGTTCTTCTTTCTCTAATTGCTTTAGATCTAAGGTTAGGTTGTTTATTTGAGATGTTTCTTGTTTCTTAAGGTAGGCTTGTATTGCTATAAAGTTCCCTGTTAGAACTTCTTTTGCTGCCTCCCATAGGTTTTGGGTCATAGTGTTTTCATTGTCATTTTTTTCTAGGTATTTTTTGATTTCCTCTGATTTCTTCAGTGATCACTTCGTTATTAAGTAGTGTGCTGTTTAACCTCCATGTGTTTGTATTTCTTACAGATTATTTCCTGTAATTGGTATGTAGTCTCATAGCATTGTGGTCAGAAAAGATACTTGATACAATTTCAAATTTTAAAAAATTTACCAAGGCTTGATTTTTGACCCAAGATATGATCTATCCTGAGGATGTTCCATGAGCACTTGAGAATAATGTGTATTCTGTTGTATTTGGATGGAATGTCCTATAAATATCAATTAATTCCATCTTGTTTAATGTATCATTTAAAGCTTGTGTTTCCTTATTTATTTCATTTTGGATGATATGCCCATTGGTAAAAGTGGAGTGTTAAAGTCACCTGCTATGATTGTGTTATTATTGATTTCCCCTTTTATGGCTGTTATTATTTGTCTTATGTATTCTGATGCTCCTATGTTGGGTGCATAAATATTTACAAATTTTATATCTTCTTCTTGGATTGATCCCTTGATCATTATGTACTGTCCTCCTTTGTCTCTTGTAATACTCTTTGTTTTAAAGTCTATTTTGTCTGATATGAAAATTGCTACTCCAGCTTTCTTTTGATTTCCATTTTCATGGAATATCTTTTTTCAACTCCTCACTTTCAGTCTGTATGCGTCCCTAGGTCTGAAGTGGGTCTCTTGTAGACAGCATACATACAGGTTTTGTTTTTGTATCCATTCAGCCATTCTATGTCTTTTGGTTGGTGCATTTATTCCAATTACATTTAATGCAATTATCGATATGGATGTTCCTGTTACCATTTTCTTAATTGTTTTTGGTTTATTTTTGTAGGTCTTTTCCTTCTCTTGTGTTCCCTGCCTAGAGAAATTCCTTTAGCATTTGCAGTAAATTTAGTGGTGCTGAATTTTGTTAGCTTTTGCTTGTCTGTAAAGCTTTTAATTTCCCCAACAAATCTGAATGAGATCCTTGCTGGGTAGAGTAATTTGGTTCTAGATTTTTCTCTTTCATCACTTTACATATGTCCCGCCACTTCCTTCTGGCTTGCAGACTTTCTGCTGAAAGATCCTCTGTTAACCTTATGGGGATTCTTTTATGTGTTATTTGTTGTTTTTCCCTTGCTGCTTTTAATATTTGTTCTTTGTATTTCTTTTCTGATCCTTTGATTAATATGTGTCTTGGCATGTTTCTCTTTGGATTTATACTGTATGTGACTCTCTGTGCATCCTGGACTTGAGTGACTATTTTCTTTCCCATGTTAGGGAAGTTTTCAACTATAATGTGTTCAAATATTTTCTCAGTTCCTTTATTTTTCTCTTCTTCTGGGACCCCTATAATCTGAATATTGGTGCGTTTAGTGTTGTCCCAGAGGTCTCTGAGACTGTCCTCAATCTTTTCATTGTTTACTCTTTACTAGGCTCTGCAGTACTTAGTTCCAATATTTTATCTTCCAGGTCACTTATCCATTCTTCTGTCTCAGTTATTCTGTTATTGATCCCTTCTAGAGAAAGTTTAATTACATTTATTGTGTTGTTCATCTCTGTTTCTTTGCTCTTTAGTTCTTCTAGGTCCTTTTTAAATGTTTCTTGTAGTTTCTCCATTCTTTTTCCAAGATTTTGGGTCATGTTTACTATCATTATTGTGAATTGTTTTTTAGGTAGACTGCCTATTTCCTCTTCATTTGTTAGGTCTGGTGAGTTTTTGCCTTGCTCCTTCATCTTCTGTGTGTTTCTCTGTCTTCTCATTTTGCTTAACTTATTGTGTTTGGGGTCTCCTTTTCGCAGGCTGCAGGGTGGTATTTTCCATTGTTTTTGGTGTCTTTCCCCAGTGGCTATGTTTGGTTCAGTGCATTGTGTGGGCTTTCATGTGGAGGGAACTAGTGCCTGTGTTCTGGTGGATGAGCCTGGATCTTGTATTTCTGATGGGCAGGTCCGCATCTGCTGGTGTGTTTTGAGGTGTCTGTGACCTTCTTATTATTTTAGGCAGCCTCTGTGCTAATGGGGTTGTGTTCCGGTCTTGCTAGTTTTTTGGCATAGGGTGTCCTGCACTGTAGCTTGCTGGTCATTGAGTGAACCTCGGTTTTGGCATTGAGATGGAGATCTCTGGGAGATTTTTGCTGTTTGATATTACATGGAGCTGGGAGGTCTCTTGTGGACCAGTGTTCTGAACATGGCTCTCCCAGCTCAGTGGCACAGCGCTGAAACCTACCTGGAGCACCAAGAGCCTGTCCTCCACATGGCTCAGAATAAAAGGGAGAAAAGAAAGAAAGAAGGAAAGAAAAAGATAAAATCAAATAAATTAAATTTAAAAGTTATTAAAATAAAAAAATAATTATTACAAAAAAAAATTTAAGTAATAAAAAATAAAAGGACAGACAGAACACTAGGACAAATGGTAAAAGCAAAGATATACTGACAAAATCACACACAGAAGCATACACATACACACTCACATGAAGAGAAAAAGGGTAAATATATATATATATATATATATATAACTGCCCCCAAAGTCCACCTCCTCAATTTGGGATCATTCATTGTCTATTCAGGTATTCCACAGATGAAGGGTACATCAAGTTGATTGTGGAGATTTAATCCACTGCTCTTGAGGCCACTAGGAGAAACTCCCCTTTCTCTTCTTTGTTCGCACAGCTCCTGAAGTTGAGCTTTGGATTTGGACCTGCCTCTGCATGTAGGTCACCTGAGGACGTCTGTTCTTCGCTCAGACAGGACAGGCTCAAAGGAGCAGCTGATTCGGGGGCTCTGGCTCACTCAGGCCATGGGTAGGGAGGGACATGGATGTGGGATGAGACTCTGGCCGCAGAGGCCAACATGACATTGCACCAGCCTGACACATGCCATGCATTCTCTCGGGGAAGTTGTCCCTGGATCACTGGACCCTGGCAGTGGCTGGTTGCACAGGCTCCCAGGAGGGGAGGTGTGGATAATGACCTGTGTTTGCACATAGGCTTCTTGGTGGCTGCAGCAGTAGCCTCAGAGTCTCATTCCCATCTCTGTAGTCCACGGTGACAGCCATGCCTTGCACCCGTCTCTGGAGCTCTTTTAAGCCACACTTTCAATCTCCTCTCCTTGCACACCAGGAAAGAAAGAGGCAAGAAAAAGTCTTTTATCTCTTCAGCAGCTCCAGACATGCTTCCGGACTCTCTCCCGACTAGCTGTGGCACACTAGCTCGCTTCAGGCTGTGTTCACACAGCCAACCCCTGTCCTCTCCCTGGTATCCGACCAAATCCTGAGCCTCAGCTCCCAGTCCCCACCCATCACGGCAGGTGAGCAGAGAAGTCTCTCGGGCTAGTGAGTGCTGGTGGGCACCGATCCTCCATGCAGGAATATATCTGCTTTGCCCTCTGCACCCCTCTTGCTGCACTCTCCTCTGTGGCTCTGAACCTTCCTCCCTCCGCCACCTGCAGTCTCCACCCATGAAGGGCCTTCCTAGTGTGTGGAAACCTTTCCTCTTTCACAGCTCCCTCCCATTGGTGCAGGTCCCATCTCTATTCTTTTGTCTCTGTTTTTTTCTTTTTTCTTTTGCCCTACCCAGGTACGTGGGGAGTTTTTTTGCCTTTTGGGAGGTCTGAGATCTTTTGCCAACGTTCAGTAGGTGTTATGTAGGAGTTGTTCCATATGTAGATTTATTTCTGTTATATTCGTGGGGAGGAAGGTGATCTTCGCGTCTTACTCTTCCGCCTTCTTGAAGCTCCTCCCCTAAGTTATTTCTTTTCTGTTATCCCTCCAAATATTCATTTTGTAATTATTATTTTTGGAAAGTATAGTTTAAAGCTCATACAACTCTAAAAAGTCTTACACTAAATAATTTTGTTTTTATGCCTTAAATAAACTAAACTGGTTTCTACATTAAAGATTTCTATTTGCTATTTTCTCTGCCTATAACTCTCTTTCCCCCATCTTGGTGGGAATGGCCTTGAATCTCAGTTCAAATGTCACCATTTAGTTGGCCATTCCAGTCTAAGCAATTTAATTTCTTCTCTTATTGTGTCATTCTTTATTACATTGTCCAATTTTATTTTATTTATAGCTTTTAATATCATATTGAAACAATATGAATCTGCTCTCTAAAATGATAAGATATTAAGCAGCATTTTCATTGGACATATTGACCATTTATTATGTGAAATCCAATGAGATTAAAATTTGGGGTTCCTATACCTCTCCCCAAATAACTTAATTTTCCATAGTGGCTGTTTCTTCTGAGATCCAGTTCCTCATTTTCCATGCTATGTCTTCCATCAGCATGTGCTAGAGTCATTGCATTGTTGCATGTATGAGAAATTCTCCTTTGGGGAAATTTTCCAGTACTGCAAGTTTCAAAAGATAGGCATGTTCAGGGGATAGTAGGCACTGCATCAGAATTCCCTCTCCAGACTGGCTCTAATAAACTCATTACATTAAGATGAAAGTGACTGACCAGCTGTTCCTCTTCCATGAAGTATTTGTACTTTGAAGGGTGAGAAAAGTCTAAAACTGAGACACTAACTTTCTATTTATTGAATCCAGACATGAAGAAATATGAAAGAAAAGAAAAAAAAAAGAAAGCAAGGAAATCTGAAAGGGCTGTATTATCACTGCTGGGAATCATTCAAACTGGCTAGAGGGACTATAGGAAATGCTCTCTAGGATTCAATTGGTCCCTAAATTCTGCCTTGATTTTCATATTTGGCACAATCTAAGGTTCATTAGAATATCAGGAGTCACTATAGAGCCTCAAGTTTAGTGACCTCATTTGGGGCCAATTCTGTCATCATGTTGGGCACAGGCTGACTCGCAGAAAGGGTCACAGCTGGCTGAGGAGAGTTAATTATCCTCAGGATGTGACCACAAAGCCTTAAGCCTGTTACTCAGATATTTGCTCCTGCTTGCCAGTAGATTTGGATTATCAAGAAAGGCAAAGAGGAGCTCCTATTATCAATATGATGACATACATTCCTTATTCTGGGTAATGAGGGACTGAACCAGGAAAACGTAAGATGAAAACAATCGTATTATTTATTCAAATACAACACTTTTTTTTGAATGCTTACTCTGGGGCAAAGGACTCTTCTAGAAATATGTAGAGATGGTAGTTACTGAGGTAGATCAGGTTTCTGCTTCCATGGATGTTACATTCCAGTGACAAGAAATAGGCACAGAATAAAAAAAAAAAAGAAATCTAACAAGAAAGAATCAGGTCAATCACTATGAAAAAAATAAACAATGCAATGTGGTAGAGAATGACATTGTAGAAGAGAAAATTAGATTGCTTGGCTGGTATGGTCATCTAGGAAGGTAATATTTAAGCTGGCCATCTCTATAAAGATATAGAAAATAGAGTTTCAGGCAGAGGAATGATCGAGTAGAAATCCTTGAGATAGGTACAAGTTTTGTTTATTTGAGGAAACAAACAAAAAGGACTAGGAGAATATCTACTTTCCAAAGATTGAGTAGATGGAGTAGGCAGATTATTCCATCTTTTTCCTGCAAAGTATTGCTAATAACTTTGGGCCTTTTAAATACAGTGAGCATAAGATAGTTCTGAAATGTGGAGAGAATAAGACAGATTAACTAAGGACCTCAGAACTTGAGTAACAATAAAATGGTGAGTCCCTTGGGTTTTCTATTTTTGCCTCATACATCCAGACTTCGAACTGAAAAGAAGCTAATAAATCAGAAACACAGACAAGTACAAATAAAACAAAATAAAATTCCTAACAAAAGCATGCCCTCTCTAGCCAAAGACAAAGAAAATGGACGCCTAGCAAGAAAGAAAACTTTTAGATGGTAACTCCTCTACTCCAGCCAAACACCGTAGAAAAAACTGTTGCTGAACCCCTACCCAGGTCAGCAAAGGCTGAGAGGGAAATCTGCATTTCCAATCTCATAACACTGTAATGAAGCAAGCCAAAGCTCCTATTGGGGTGATGTCAGAGGAGATCAAGTAAGGAGTTTGGGTTTTCCTCCTCACTGACTTGTAATGACACCCTTGCCAAAAATGTCAGTGAAGACCACATGAGAAGGCTGGAATTCACCTCCACTCAGAATGAATAATGTGTCCCTTTCTTTCTATGAGGAGATGAAGTCAAAGGAGGATTGTCAGAGAGTTCAGCCATTCACCATTACTGAGCAATACCAAGGCCACACCAACCTCTACATGCATTATCAGTGGAGACCACATGGGGAATGGAAATCACAACCTGACCAGCAGTCATTAATAAGGAGCCCTCTCCCTCAGTTGTCAATGTAGGATGAATGGGGAATCGATTTAATCTCTATCTGGGAGGAACAAAGCAGCACCAGCCTTCCCCACTCCAGTGGTGTCAAAATACAGTATCAAGAGGATTCAAAGACAAGCCACAGACTGGGAGAAAATATTTGCAGAAGATACACCTGACAAAGGACTGTTATTCAAAATATATAAAGAACTCTAAAAATGCAACAATAAGAAAACAAACAACCCAGTTTAAAAATGGGCCAAAGATACAATGTTCATTACAGCACTGTTTACAATAGCCAAGACATGGAAGCAACCAGATGTGATACATATATACAATGGGATATTACTCAGCAATAAAAGAGAATGAAATAATGCCATTTGCAGCAACATAGAAAGACCTAGAGATTATCATACTAAGTGAAGTAAGTTAGAGAAAGACAAATGTCATATGATGTCACTTTTGTGTGGAATCTAAAAAATGATACAAGTGAACTTTTTACAAAGCAAAAACAGACACACAGACTTAGAAAACAAATTTATTGTTGCCGAAGGGGAAAGATCAGGGCAGGGAGGATGGATAAATTAAGAGTTCAGAATTAATGTATACACACCACTATATATAAAATAGAAAATCAACAAGGGCCTACTGTATAGCACAGGGAACTCTATTCAATATTCTGTAATAACGTAAATGGGAAAAGAATTTGAATGAGTAGATATATGTATATGCATAACTGAGTCACTTTGCTGTGCATCTGAAACTAAAACAACATTGTAAATCAACTCTACTCCAATATAAAATAAAAATTTTAGAAAACTAAAAAAATAATAATCTGATAAAGATTTTAAAGTAGCCATTATTTTTAAATATTCAATAAGCAATTAAAAACACACTTGAAACAAATGAAAGTAGAAATCTCAATAAATAAATAGAAATTGTCAGCAGATGAACAGGAGATAGAATGAAGAAGCAAGTGGAAATTTTAGAACTGAAAAATACAAAAACAAAATAAACTCAATAGATGAACTTAATAGTGGAATGTAGGAGAGAGGGGAAGTAATTAAATGGGAGGGTAGAACAATAAAATTACTTAATAAGAAGACAGCAATAAAATAGACTGGAAGGGAAACGAACAGAGATTCCAAAACCAGTGAGATTACAACAAAAGTTTTAACATTCGTTTAATCAGAGTTCTGGAAGTGGAGAAGTAATAAGGCATGGCTGAAAAAGCATTTGGAGAAATAATATCTGGTATTTTCATAAACTTGGCAAGACACATAAATTTACAGATTAAAAAGCTCAGTGAATCTCAGGGGATAATCCCAAGGACATAAGACACAAGATACACCAAGAGTAAACTTCTGAAAATTAAAGAAATATTTTAAAAAATCATAAAATTATCCAGAGATACATGACATATTACCCATAGGAGAAAGGTAATATATATGAAAGTGGATTACTCATAAGAAATCATAGAGATCAAAAGGAAGTAATGTAACATTTTTTAAGCCCCAAAAGAAAAGTTTTGTAAACCCTATATCCTATATCCATTGAAATATCTGTCAGGAATTAAGAAAAATTCAAAACGCTCTCAGATAAATGAAAATTAAGACAGCTGATCACAAGAAGACCTTTTCTAAAATAGTAGCTAAAAGGAACTTCTCAAAAGGAGAGGAAATAATAAAAGAGGAATACTTAGAATATCAGAACAGAAAAAGAATATTGTAAGCAAAATTATGAGTAAATACAATAGGCTTTCCTACTCCTCTTGAGTTTTCTAAATTTTATTTAACAGTTAAAGTAAATATTATAACACTGTCCAATGTGGTTCTAAATGCATTTAGAGGACATATTTAAGACAATTATAAATAGATGTGTATAAAAGAACATAAAGGGAGTTAAGTTTTATATACTTCAGTCAAATTTATAAAATGACACCAGTAAAATCTGATGTTATATATTAATACAATGTAATATGTAACATATTATAATATATAGTATAATATATTAAAATATAATATCTACAACAATCATTAAAAAGCTGTACAGTTTCCTAGGTTCTAGTTCAACATGTAAAAAGCTCCCAGTTTCTAGTTCAACATGTAAAAAGCTTACAAGTCATCACTTCAACATTCACAACAAGAAAAAAAAAAAAACTGAGAGGACTTCCCTGGTGGTGCATTTGTTTGGATACCACCTGCCAATGCAGGGGACATGCATTCGAGCCCTGGTCTGGGAAGATCTCACATGCCACGGAGCAACGAAGCCCGTGTGCCACAACTACTGAGCCTGCATACCACAACTACTGAAGCCCATGTTCTTAGAGCTTGTGCTCTGCAACAAGAGAAGCCACTGCAATGAGAAGCGTGTGTACCACAACAAAGAGTAGCCCCTACTCGCCACAACTAGAGAAAGCCCATGGGTAGCAATGAAGACCTAACACAGCCAAAAATAAATAAATAAATTTATTTTATAAAAAGAAAAAAAGCTGAGAAAACTGAAAAATAATGACTTTTTAAAGATTCATCAGTTAATTGAGGTCATAGGAGAAAGAGACAAACAGTGAAGAGTGGAGAGACAGGCAAATGAAAAGATATAGATCACCTTTGCTGAAGCAGAAGCTGCCAGAGCCAGTAATGGTGGGTATATTTAAATGTCAACTTCAGCTAATTTCTGGAGGTTAAGTGTGGACTAGCTTGAGAGTTAAAAGCTCCTAGGGATTCAGTCTATTGGGAAGCCCCCATACTTTTATGGGTTTTACCTCCAGGGACCACATCAGTTTCTCAGGGTGAAGATTAGAGAAAAAGCTCCACCTGTTTTGCTAGGGGAAGGGAAAAAGCATTTTGAAATATACCCAAGAAAAATAACCATTTTTGAATTAAGCCCAGATAGTTCTCCACAGCAAAGGCCTACACAGCAAGATATAATATTTCATCAAACCTTACATGGAATGAATGAAGGGAAATTACACAATCCCAGGCACTTCTAGACTTTCTGTCTCACCTAAGGTGTAAAACAAAAGATGTGAGAATCATAGTTCGAGACCAGAAGCCCACTAAAAGACAGATCAACTCATATTATTATAGGATGCTTCCTCTTCCCCAGCTTTTTTACCACCATATCAATAGTGAAGTCCTTCTTCAGCTTTTTCTGAGCACTTTTCAGGTTTGCATGGGAATACAGTTTTCCAGACTGTCAGAACTGTAATGGAGTTTTTCAAAGCCATCTATGGTTATTTATTTCCTTAGAACTCCATGGTAAAATTCCAGCTAACTTACCATTGTGTGACTTGTCCCAGCCATCATAACTTCAGGATACATAAAAAGACATTGGTCTTCTCCATTCTTTGACAATGAGACTAATGTTGTTTTCAACAATGACCATGGGATTGGGATTCTTCATTCTGCTTTAAATCATGTTAGCCTCCTTTAGCAGGGTAGTGGCTGGTTTTCATAGCTTTCTCTTTCATAATTGAATTTCCACCCTGATGGAGTTGGTAGTAGGAAGTAACCTTCAGCTGAAACACCAGACACTCCTACTTATCTTTATATATATATATATATATATATATATATATATATATATACACACAGCAGCTTCTTATTAGTCATCAATTTTATATACATCAGTGTTTACATGTCAAACACAATTGCCCAATTCAGAACACCGCCATCCCCACCCATCCCTGCAGTTTTCCACCCTTGGTGTCCATACGTTTGTTCTCTACATCTGTGTCTCAACTTCTGCCCTGCAAACTGATTCATCTGTACCATTTTTCTAGGTTCCACATACATGCGTTAATATACGATATTTGTTTTTTTCTTTCTGACGTACCTCACTCTGTATGACAGTCTCTAGATCCATCCACGTTTAAACAAAGGACTCAATTTCGTTATTTTTTATAGCTGACTAATATTCCATTGTATATATGTACAACATCTTCTTTATCCATTGGTCTCTTGATGGACATTTAGGTTGTTTCCATGACCTGGCTATTGTGAATAGTGCTGCAGTGAACATTGGGCGGTATGTGTCTTTTTGAATTATGATTTTCTCTGGGTATATGCCCAGGAGCGAGATTGCTGAATCATATGGTAATTCTATTTTTAGTTTTTTAAGGAACCTCCATATTGTTCTCCAGGGTGGCTGTATCAATTTACATTCCCACCAACAGTGCAAGAGGGTTCCCTTTTCTCCACACCCACTCCAGCATTTGCTGTTTGTAGATTTTCTGATAGTGCCCATTCTAACTGGTGTGAGGGGATACCTCATTGTAGTTTTGATTTGCATTTCTCTAATAACTAATAATTTTGAGCAGATTTTCATTTGCTTCTTGGCCATCTATATGTCTTCTTTGGAGAAATGTCTATTTAGGTCTTCTGCCCATTTCTGGATTGGGTTGTTTGTTTCTTTAATATTGAGCTGCATGAGCTGCTTATATATTTTGGAGATTAATCCTTTGTCCATTGGTTCATTGGCAAATATTTTCTCCAATTCTGAGGGTTGTCTTTTCGTCTTGTTTATGGTTTCATTTGCTGTGCAAAAGCTTTTAAGTTTCATTAGGTCCCATTTGTTTATTTTTTGTTTTTATTTCCATTACTCTAGGAGGTGGATCAAAAAAGATCTTGCTGTGATTTATGTCAAAGAGTGTTCTCCCTATCTTTTCCTCTAAGTGTTTTATAGGGTTAGGTTTTACATTTAGGTCTGTAAACGATTTTGAGTTTATTTTTGTGTATGGTGTTAAGGAGTGTTCTAATTTAATTATTTTACATGTAGTTGTCCAATTTTCCCAGCACCACTTATTGAAGAGGCTGTCTTTTCTTCATTGTATATCCTTGCCTCCTTTGTCATAGATTAGTTGACCATAGATGTGTAGACTTATCTCTGGGATTTCTATCTTGATCCATTGATCAGTGTCTCTGTTTTTGTGCCAGTACCAAATTGCCTTGATTACTGTAGCTTTGTAGTATAGTCTGAAGTCAGGGAGTCTGATTCCTCTAGCTCCATTTTATTCCATCAAAACTGCTTTGGCTATACGGGGTCTTTTGTGTCTCCATACAAATTTTAAGATTATATGTTCTAGTTCCATAAAAACTGCCATTGGTAACTTGATAGGGATTGCATTGAATCAGTAGATTGCTTTGGGTAGTATAGTCATTTTCACAACACTGATTCTTCCAATCCAAGAACATGGTATATCTCTCCATCTGTTGGTATCATCTTTAATTTATTTCATCAGTGTCATATAGTTTTCTGCAAAGAGCTCTTTTGTCTCCCTAGGTAGGTTTATTCCTAGGTATTTTATTCTTTTTTTGCAATAGTAAATGGGAGTGTTTCCTTAATTTCTCTTTCAGATTTTTCATCATTAGTGTATAGGAATGCAAGAGATTTCTGTGCATTAATTTTGTATCCTGCAACTTTACCAAATTCATTGATTAGCTATAGTAGTTTTCTGGTGGCATCTTTAGGATTCTCTATGTATAAAATCATGTCATCTGCAAACAGTGACTGTTTTACTTCTTCTTTTCCAATATGTATTCCTTTTATTTCTTTTTCTTCTCTGATTGCCATGGCTAGGACTTCCAAAATTATGTTGAATTAATAGTGGCAAGAGTGGACATCTTTGGCTTGTTCCTGATCTTAGAGGAAATGCTTTCAGTTTTTCACCATTGACAATGATGTTCGCTGTGGGTTTTTCATATATGGCCTTTATTATGTTGAGGTATTTTCCGTCTATGCCCATTTTCTGGAGAGTTTTTATCATAAATGGGTGTTGACTTTTGTCAAACCTTTTCTGCATCCATTAATATGATCATAGGGTTTTTATTCTTCAATTTGTTAATATGGTGTATCACATTGATTGATTTGCATATATTGAACAATCCTTGCATCCCTGGGTTAAACCCCACTTGATCATGTTGTGTGATCCTTTTAATGTGTTGTTGGATTTTGTTTGCTAATATTTTGTTGAGGATTTTTGCATCTATATTCATCACTTATATTGCTCTGTAATTTTCTTTTTATGTAGTATCTTTGTCTGGTTTTGGTATCAGTGTTATGGGGGCCTCATAGAATGAGTTTGGGGGTTTTCCTTCCACTGCAATTTTTTGGAGGAGTTTGAGGAGGCTGGGTGTGAGCTCTTCTTTAAATGTTTGATAGAATTCACTTGTGGAGCCATCTGATCCTGGACTTTTGTTTCTTGGAAGATTTTTAATCACAGTTTCAATTTCATTACTTGTGGTTGCTCTGTTCACATTTTCTCTTTCTTCCTGGTTCAGTCTTAGAAGAGTATACCTTTGTAAAAATGTGTCCATTTCTTTCAGGTTGTCCATTTTTTGGCATAGAGTTGCTTGTAGCAGTCTCTTAGGATCTTTGTACTTCTGTGGTGTCTGTTGTAACTTCTCCTTTTTCATTTCTAATTTTATTGATTTGAGTCTTCTCCCTCTTTTTCTTGATGAGTCTGGCTAATGGTTTATCAATTTTGTTTATCTTATCAAAGAACCAGCTTTTAGTTTTATTGATCATTTATATTGGTTTCTTTGTTTGTATTTCATTTATTTCTGCTCTGATCTGATATTTCTGCTAACTTTGGGTTTTGTTTGTTCGTCATTCTCTAGTTCCTTTAGGTGTAAGGTTTGATTGTTTATTTGGGGTTTTTCTTGTTTCTTGATGTAGGCTTGCATAGCTATAAACTGCCCCCTTAGAACTGCTTTTGCTGCATCAAATAGGTTTTGGAACGTCCTGTTTTCATTGTCATTTGTCTCTAGGTATTTTTTGATTTCCTCTTTGATTTCTTCAGTGATCTCTTGGTTATTTAGTAACATATTGTTTAGCCTCCATGTGTTTTTGTTTTTTACATTTGTTTCTCCTGTAATTCATTTCTAATCTCATAGTGTTGTGGTCAGAAAAGATGCTTGATATGATTTCAATTTTCTTAAATTTACTGAGGCTTGATTTGTGACCCAAGATGTGATCTATCCTGGAGAATGTTCCATGCGCCCTTGAGAAGAAAGTGTAAACTGCGGGTTTTGGATGGAATGTCTTATAAATATCAATTAAATCTATCTAGTCTATTGTGTCATTTAAAGCTTCCATTTCCTTATTAATATAATTTTGGATGATCTGTCCATTGCTGTAAGTGAGGTGTTAAAGTCCCCAACTATTAAAGTGTTTCTGTTGATTTCCTCTTTTCTAGCTTTTAACAGTTGCCTTATGTATTGAGGTGCTCCTATGTTGGGTTCATATATATTTATAATTGTTATATCTTCTTCTTGGATTAATACCTTGATCATTATATAGTGTCCTTCCTTGTCTTTGGTAAAATTCTTTATTTTAAAGTCTATTTTATTTGATATGAGTATTACTCCTCCAGCTTTCTTTTGATTTCCATTTGCGTGGAATATCTTTTTCCATCCCCTCACTTTCAGTCTGTATGTGTCCCTAGGCCTGAAGTGGATCTCTTATTGACAGCATATAGATGGGTCTTGTTTTTGTATCCATTCAGCAAAGCTGTGTCTTTTGGTTGGCACATTTAATCCATTCACTTTTAAGGTAATTATTGATATGTATGTTCCTATGACCATTTTCTTAATTGTTTTGGGTTTGTTTTTGTAGGTCCTTTTCCTCTATTGTGTTTCCCACTTAGAGAAGTTCCTTTAGCATTTGTTGTAGAGCTGGTTTAGTGGACCTTAATTCTCTTAGCTTTTGCTTGTCTGTAAAGCTTTTGATTTCTCCATCAAATCTGAATTAGATCCTTGCTGGGTAGAGTAATCTTGGTTGTAGGTTCTTTCCCTTCATCACTTTAAGTATATCATGCCACTCCCTTCTGGCTTGTAGTTTCTGCTGAGAAATCAGCTCTTAACCTTATAGGAGTTCCCTTGTATATTATTTGTCATTTTTCCCTTGCTGCTTTCAATAATTTTTCTTTGTCTTTAATTTTTGCCAATTTGATTACTATGTGTCTTGGTGTGTTTCTCCTTGTGTTTATCCTGTATGGGACTCACTGCACTTTCTGGACTTAGGTGGCTGTTTCCTTTCCCATGTTAGGGAAATTTTCGACTATACTCTCTTCAAATATTTTCTCTGGTCCTTTTTCTCTCTCTTCTCCTTCTGGGATCACTATAATTTAAATGTTGTTGTGTTTAATGTTGTCCCAGAGGTCTCTTAGGCTGTCTTCATTTCTTTTAATTCTTTTTTTCCTTATCCTGTTCTGTAGCAGTGAATTCCACCATTTTGTCTTCCAGGTCACTTATCCGTTCTTCTGCCTCAGTTATTCTGCTATTGATTCCTTCTAGGGTAGTTTTCATTTCAGTTATTGTATTGTTCATTTCTGTTTGTTTGTTCTTCAATTCTTCTAGGTCTTTGTTGAACATTTATTGTGTCTTCTCAATCTTGGCCTCCAGCCTTTTTCCAAGGTACTGGATTATCTTCACTATAATTATTCTGAATTCTTTTTCTGTACGGTTGTCTATCTCCATTTCAGTTAGTTGTTGTTATGGTGTTTTATCTTGTTCCTTCATGTGGTACATAGCCCTCTGCCTTTTCATCTTGTCTATCTTTCTCTGAATGTGGTTTTTGTTCCACAGGCTGCAGGATTGTAGTTCTTCTTGCTTCTGCTGTCTGCGCTCTCCTACTTCTCTTGAATACACACTTCTCAATTTGTAGTATGCCTTTGGTTGATTTCTAAAATATGGCTGATTTCTAAAAAGTCTGTCTGTTTTTTTCAATGCTTATTTGGATAAGGATTTGCCAGGCTCCTTACTTCTTCATTCCAGACGTGTTCCCTTTGGACTAATCTTTTGTAAGATTGATGCTATTTCTATTTTAAATATTTGGTAGAATTTAAGGTGAATTCCATTAGGTCTAGATTATTCTTTGTAAAAGATTTTAAATTAGATTCCATTATTTTAATGCTTATAAGGCTATGTTTTCTGAATGTTTTATTTTATTGGCTCTCTGAGTATTAATTATTCTGATTTTTAAAATTTATTTAAAGTAGTCCATTATATATTTTTATGATCTTTGTGATTTCTGTAGAATTTGTAGTCATGGCTTTTTTGTATCTGACAGCAGAATTTGCATAGTCTTTTGTTCTCAATTTATTTCACTAAATTGAAATTTTATTTTTAAATAATTTTAATTTCTAAAATATTACTTTTTCATTTAAATAATTTTTATTAAAATCATTTTTAAATAATTACCTTTTATCTTTGTTGGTTCTATTTTACATCTGTTTTCTATTTTATTAATCCTCATTTTGTTTTTAATATTTACTTCATTCTATATTTTTTCAGTTTAATTTTTCTAACTTCATAAGATAGGTGCTTAAATCATTGGATTTTAGCCATTTTTTTTCCCTTTCAAACATAGTAACTGAAATCTATAGATTTCTCCTAATCATAGTTGAAATGCATCTCATGAATTTTGATACATCCAATTGTCATTATTATTCAGTTAAAGGTATTTTCCAAATACCATGGTGATTTCATCTTTGATTTTAGGTTTCTTTGAAATATATTACTAAACTTCCATGAAGATTTATGAAAGATTTATTTTCATTTCATTTTCTTCATTTTAAATGAAGATTTATTTATACATTTATTCTAACAATTTATTTTTAAATTTCCAGCTTAACTGCACTGTGGTCATAGAATAAATTTTGTCTGACTTTAATCCTTTGACTATTGTTGAGACTCACTTTGCCACATAGTGTATGGTTAATTTTAATTAATCTTTTTCCATTGATTCTAAAAATATTTTTTATCTGCAGTTATTGTATTTTATAAAGGTCCAAATGACCACTAGGTAATTTGTCAATATTATTTTAAAGTTTCTATTATGAATTTTCTGATATTTTTGTCATTTGTTCTTTAAATTACTATGATTTGTTATGTTAATTCTCTCTCTGAATATATATAAATAAATATACATTATATTATTATGATTATATATATAATTATAGGTACATAAAATACAGAATCTTAAAATATTTTCCTTGACTGACACTTTATCATTATAAAGATCTTTCTTTATCTCTGATAATGCTAAAAATTACTTTGTCTACAAGTAACTATAGTTATAACATTTCTGTTCTTAATATTTTCATGCTATAATTTTTCAGTTTTATTTTTAATAATATTACAAATGTCTATTTTGTAAAACAACAAACTTCAATGAGTTTTCTTCTAGTCCAGTTAGGAAATCTTTGCCTCATACAGGATTTATTCCATTCCATATAAGGCATTCTTGAAGGATGTTTTGGGTTTACTCTAATTTGCACTTTTGTTTTCAATTATTTGATGACACACTCCATTTTTCTTCCTGGCTTCCATTGCTCTTCTACTCTTATTGTTTATTGTTGCTCTTTTGAGGGAAATCTATCCTTTTCACCATGCTTGCTGCTTTTGAGATTCTCTATTTATGCTTGGCTTTAAGTCACTTTACTATAATGTATCTAAGTAGGATTTTGTTTAATTATTACAGCTTAGTGCACTTTTAGAATATGTGGAATGTTTTTTATTTTTTCATCAATCTGGAACATTCTGAACCATTATCTCTTCCAACTGCTTTTTGTTTGTTTTAATTTTCTATCCTTCTCTGGGTCCCAAATTTTACTTTTGGTAGATTTTTTTCTATGTTATCTATGTCTTTAATGTTTTTTACCTTTTTATGAAAATATTTCATACTGCTGTGTCTCTGAGTTTTTCCTTCTTATCTTTTCTAGTTCTTTAATCTATCTTCCATCTATAGAGTATTTAATTCTGTTTTTATTTCTTTTAACTAAAATATTTGTTTATTTTTATGGTTTCTTATTTTCTACCTAAATTCTTCATCTTTTCTTTTATTTCTTTGAACATACTATGTTTAACCATTTTAAAGTTTATGTGTCATAACTTCATTGTATTGAACATTTATTGTTTTTCTTCTATTGTATATTTTCCCCTTTTTTTCAGTCACATTGTCTTTCACTCTTTCATACGTGGTGATTTTCCATTTAGTGTTGTATATTATGCCTATAAAATTTTAAAATAATTGAAACCACGGATTCTATTTTCTTCTTCCGTGGAGTGTTATATTTGTTTCTGGCAGGTGGTAGTCAAATGATCCTATATTACCTGAATATAACCAGACATCAAGAGATATAATACCCACAAATGATATGGTATGTGCTTCCTATTCCTAGGTTGTATCTTGGGAACCCAACTGAAAGTCTTGGCCCATGTAAGTTACCAGTGTCACCAATGGTAGGCTTTGAATTTTAGTTTTATTTAGCTCTGTGTAACTATCATAAAACAATTTCAATGTTTAACCCTCTCAGGCTTCCAACTCCTCTGCTAGAATGGGCAGATATGTTGAGCAGAAAAGTAGCATAAAATGTCAGTTTCACCTCTCTGGGTTTTTCTCTTCTTTGAGATCTTATCCCTGTAACTGTTCACTTCCTTGTAAGTAGGCAGATGATTTCGAGCATTGTATTTAAAATATTACATCCAGCCTTACATGTTTTGGGTTTGCATTACCTAGACTTCAATTCCCAGAATACTTTTTGTTTTTCACAGTCTTGAGTATGGCTTTTGTGTTGACAGATAATTTTCATTGCAAATATACAACTCACTCAACCCCTCCTGATTCTCTTCCTCTTCATTATCATCTCAGAAAAGGTTTGGGTATGAAAACATTTTAATCAACCCCCCTGTTATGGGTTAAATTGTGTCCCCCCAAAAGGTATGCTGATATCTTAATCCCTGGCACCTTTGAATGTGACTTTATTTGGAAATAGGGTCTTTGCAGCTGTCAAAAATAAAGCCATTAAGGTGGGCCTTAATCCAATAATTCTAGTGTCCTTATAAAAAAAGGAGAATAGACAAAGACACATGGACACACAGGGACAATGCCATGTAACAATGGAGGCAAAGATCAGAGTGATGCATCTATAAGCCAAGGATGTCAGGAATACAAGAAACTAAGAGAAATGCATGGAACAGATTATTCATTGTCAAATTCAGAGAGACCATAATCCTGCTGACACCTTGATTTTTTACTTCTATTCTCCAAAACTGTGAAAGAATAAATTTCTCTTGTTTTAATCTACCCAGTTTGTGGTACTTTGTTTTGACAGCATTAAGAAACTAATACACTCCTCTCTTAGCCCCAAATAATTTCTCAAAACCTAGGTTTCTAAATTGACTGTGACTTCTCTTTTTCCAGTCTTTGTATCCTCACAGCCCTTTCATAGATATTAATGGATTCCTTGTCTGCAACTGGTGACATTTGTGATGATTTTCTTTTACTTTCTGTTACCTTCCCTTTCTGGTCTGTCCTCCATGTTAATATTCTTCCTTTTTTTTTTCTTTAATAAAATGTAGTTCTTCTTTTGTATATGACTGAGACTGCTTCATCTTTTTGTTAAAGAATCAAGGGCTATAATGTTGTTCTAGGGGCTTCCGATGGCAAGAGATGTATATGGTAAACTCATGTTTAGTTTTCAGGAATAGACCCCATCTCTTGTATTTACTTGCATTTTCAACAAATTGCAATGGTAAATTTTGAGACACAATAGCATGTGAACAGATCAGGTATAATAAGGTACATTTACATTTTTAATGTTTTTGAAAATTTTTATCTGCTGACCAACACTATGAAATATTTTTTACATCATGGTCTAAATCACACACACACATATACACACACATATATAATTTAAAAAAAATAGTTGCATGCAAAAATGTTTAGCTTAATAAGATAAAAATCTGTTTTCTATTCAATTGTATGCTTTTATAGTTAACAAAATGTAGCTCATGAACAACTAAAAATGAACTCACAGTAACAAATCCTGATCCAAAATTTAAAGATCACTGACAAGGTGACTGGTTTTCTGCCTGACAATACTGATAACCATGGTGTAGGATTCCACATTAGTGAAGCAAAAGAAAGATCAGGAAGAATGCATCACTCTCTCATTAGATCTTTCTTCTGATTCCCTTCATATAATTCTCTGAAATTTATTTGTTTATTTCAGATTTCTGATGCACAGAAAGAAGACATATTTTTAAGGTTTTATTGAAGGAATTCTTGCCTGAAGGTGAGTGGAGGTGGGTACAGTGACTCCTCATATTATGTTCTATCAGAGGAATCTATTATTTCAACATCTGGTTTATTTGAAACACATTCTTTTCCTATTTGCTTTCTCTTTGCTGATGCAAAATTAAATTCCATGAAGGAACACATTTTATTTTCACCAGGTGGGTCTTTGATGCTATAGTTTTCTTCTGTGTTTGATAAAAGCCACTTGCAAGCTTATTTTTGGTTTAAACCATTGAATCAAATGTAAGGACAAACTCTATATCAAATATAAGCTACATTCTCATAGAACTGCTTGATATCAAGCGTGAAACCCAACAATAGTATGTTCTGCTAAAGAGGGCAGGGTGTTTGCTGGGCTGAGGCTTTTCTGAATTCCTGATGTCTGCACGTTTGCTTACGCATTGGTGCTCCCCTTCACCATTTGGGGCATGACAGGGAAAGATCAGAGAAAATATTGTTGGAAAGAGTTAACAGCAGGTGCCATGCTTGCTTATTGCTTCTTGCAGTTTTCAGCAGCTGATGCTTCACCATTAAATATTTTCATATACAGTCTTCTATTTGCTTTGAATTACTGACATATACTAAGCATAGCTCTCCAAGGACCCAGAGCCACGGCATAATAGGCTTCTGCTAATAGCTTGAAACTGTACAGCAATCTAGTTTTAAAATACAACACAAATCTTTATCTAAAAGCACTAACACCTCACTCTTGTGTTCGCAGAGTATGTTTTCACATTTCCTCTTGTGATGCATAGGAAGGGGGGAAAAGCTACAAGAGAAATGATGCATTCCGGGCAAGGAGCCAATTTAAAAAGTCTGTTCTTTCCAGTTTGCTGTCACTTGTCGTGGTTAAACAAAACACGGAGGAGAAAAAGAGAAATTGGCTTCAGTGTAAATGTCAACATTCTGATTAAAGCAAACACAAAGCATTCAGAACTCTTGACAAAAAAAAAAAATTAAATTGAATTATGAAGGGTATGCAAATGAAGCCCTTCCTCTGTATGATTACCAAGACTTATGCATTTTGTATTTTCTGTCTGTGCTGGAGGAATCTGTGCTGCAGGACAAGGAGTTCAGGAACAGCAAAGGGAAGGTGAACAACACATTTCCCATTTGACGACAGCTGGAACCCACTAAAATATTGGTTCAGAATCGCCCAACGCTTTTGCAAACACTGGGGAAGATTGGAAATCTGACTGTAAGGCCTGGTGCTTTCAGTCTCTTGTCTTCTAGCTAACCAAGGTTTCCCCTACAACACTAACCCCAAAAGAAGTTATTTAAAGGATTCAAAAAATGTCATTTGTTAGAGGGGAGAGCTTTAAGAAAAATATTAAAATGCATTGATGTCAACTATACTGTGTCACTTTCTCGGTATCTCTTTTAAGACCTTAGAACTTGAATTGTTTGAAATGCAGTTTGAGAGGACTCTCAGCGTGCATTCATGTTATGCAATTTTAAAGGTAGCATAATATACTCCATTTCTGTAATTAAAATTAATGGGAAAATAAAAAAATAAATGCTGTGTATTGGTCCTCTTCTCCTGGAGAAGAATATATTTGCCATATTGGGTGGATATGTATGGTCTGAGGATAAGAGACTACAGATGAGGTGTGTGTGTGTGCCTCTATATATGAAGAAGGTCATATGCTAAATGTGAGAAGAATTTTTCTCACCTTCCAGTCTTTTCTCTCCAGGATCTACGGTGCCATTGTGTTTCTGAACCTTACCTTTGCCTGTAATATTACAATTGCTTTCTGATTTATCATTGGCCCTGTCTTTCTGCTTTTGTGGATATTCTGAAACTGCTTTTAAACTGCAGTGTGCACTCAGCCTGTTATTTCTGACCCCAGAGTCTGAAATAGTTACTTAGTGCCTGTCAGGAAAGTCCAAACCCTGGCCTGATATTCAAAGCTTTCTTAACTAGCCTTAAACTAACTTTGTATTCCCTTCACAAAAATTTACTGCATATCTACTAAATGTCAGTCATTTGCCTTTTCCTCACCTTGTTGCCTACACATTTCCTACTTTGGGTTTACTGTATTTCTCTCCCATCATATTCTGTGTTTTTCCATTTACACCACATTATTCTTGTGCCTTTCCCTCACATGGACTTTCCTGCATTTTTACTTACCAGACACTCATATCTTTCAAGGCTAAATTTAAAAGGTTCCTCTTTCTTGAAATCTTTCCTATTACTGCATTTCAAAATGACTCTTCCTTCCCAGAATTTTTATATCTTCCTATTTGTAACCCTTGGAACTTATTAATATTACTTTGAATTAGTAATAAGTGTATATCTTACATCTGGCCTAAAATAATCTTAAAAATTGAAGCTTTTGTTTATACGTCTTCATGTCCTGCCTGAAATCAGCACACTGTAAGCTGTAAGATGTTCATCTAGATGATACTGGAAACGTTATGTTACCTATCAATGTTCCAATCCCCATGTCCATAATATGAGTATGATAATATCTCTAACTCCCAGGGAATTATGAAGATGATGTTTATAAAATTGTATAGAGCTCTAAGTTTTAGATATAATTTATATTATTTTAATTTTTAATATTGATAGTGTATCTAAGTACATAAATAAATGAATGAAGTTCATGGATATAGACACTAAAGCTGGAGCATGGACTATCTGCTACACGTTTTTCATAGATAGTTTAATAGAACTCTCACTATAACCTTGTAAGGCCTGTATTAAAATACTGACCATGTAGATGAGGCTGGATAGGCTATATACAGATAACCAGTCTGACTCTAAAGCCTGTGATTTTTCTCGAACACTCAGGAATTTAATCCTTGGACTGTCCTAAATAACAGAGAACTTTGTTAAACTAGACACAGGGACAACACACCACCAGTCCTACCATGGGCCCACCTCTCCATTCCTTTAGTGTATGACAGTAAGTTAATTGCACCTCAGAGAACCAGACATGTTTATTTTAAACCCCTAAACCCACCTTTCCCGTGCTGCCATTCTTTCCCCAGATCCATTGCTGCCTAGGATTTCCCTACATGTGTGTCCAAATACATTCATTAGCCATTTTATTTTACAATCTTCCAGGCTGCCAAATGCAGTCTCTGTCCTCATTGTAACATGTATTCCAGGTGATATTGATAAAACTTGTCCAGGGAGTAAGCTTTGAGAAATAAAGGACAGTCAAGTTCAAATGTATTAGGGATTACTTTACCCCAATCATATAGGAACATCAAATGTTTCCATGTGGTATATGGAGTGAGACTCATCACATTCTACAGGATAGAGAGACTAGAGATTATCAAATATTACATCCCATTTTATTCAGGAAAATGAGACCTGGAGAGGGTTTAACTACAATTAACCAACATAAGTCATTAGGGTTAATAAGAATTCTTGGGATGGTTTTCAATGGAATTCTCATTCATTCATTTATTCAATACTATTTCTTGGGCCTCCACATTATAGTTTCATTCACTGAAGAGAGCCAACCATAACTAGTCTCACCTCTCTGGGAGTTTACACTCTGGAAACTACATTATCTTATAAACAAAAACTATAAAACAAGAACAGGAATTCCAAAGAGATTATCACAGAAGTATTTCAAATAGGTGAATTAAAAACATACACGCACAACTATTAAGCATTTATGTGTAACTTGGGAGCTGGTGTGAAACAAGGCAGGTGTTTGCAGAGAAGATGAGGGCTTACCTGCTTCACCACCAACACAATCCTCCCAAGGGGCCTTGGACAAGAAGAAGCAAGGTCTCCCAAGCCCATTTCCCACGCTTTCTCATCTGCGCACTCAGATTTGGGAACGAAGGCTCTTTTTGTTGCTGTTTTCATGTGGAGAAAAATACATGTTTCTTCCTTCAAAGTAAACATTCTGGAAGCTGTTGTGATTGTTCAGATTTCTTTAAAGACCTTGACACCACTTACCATTGCTTTTTCGTCTGCAGGGAACATAATGAAACTGAAGTCTCTCATGGAGCTTTTATTCCTCTTCTTTCAGACTTAATAGAAAACAGTAGGGGACACTTGGGCCACCAATGTCAGTGCCATTTCAGTGTCTGCTTTGGTTTTGTTCTCAAGAAAAATGTCATTGGATTAATTTTTTTTAACAGGATATTTTGCTCAGAAGAAGCCCTGACATTTGACGTTTATCTTTCCTCTTCTCCCCCACGCCCCTTGCCTGCCTTTTCCTCCTTTGGGCAGGACAAAGGCCTGAGATTGAATGGGGTTTTCTCTTGATAGTACTTTGGCAATGACTTAGAACTTTGTTTGACCATGGCCATGAAATACATTTTAAATGAGAGCCAGCATGTAAACACAAAGAAACACACACACTCCTCTTTTGAGCAAAGTTTGTAATTTTACTGGACAATTTATGCCTTTTTTTTTCTTTTAGACACCTCACACTTCCAAAATATTAACTTTGAAGCTATTGCCTGATATTTGGCCTTTAGTAGTCAAGCCTTATTTTGTGCATGAAATCATACTTTATATATACTTCATTAGATAAGTATTTACTCTTCCTGATTTTTCAACTCCTTCTATTCAACTCAAAACCTCTGAGTTCTCAAAAGCTTTAAGCAGCCATCACCAAAACTATAATAACAATGAATAAAAACAAAACTAAACAAACTTTTTTTCTCGTTAGAGTCATATTGTGATATTTTGAATCCATTTAAGATCTACTAAATTAACTTCCACCACTCATGGCTTACAACAGGCCAACTGAAAACACTGCTTTGTCGCATAGAAGCTGAAGTTGTTACTAGTTGTGACAATAAGTCCTGAGAAGGATTCTGAGGCTGATCTCTATTGGAAAGTGTGCAGGAATCGATTATTCAGGTCTGCCAAAGGAGTAGCTATTGAATCTTCTGGAAGTTGTGGCATCCTTTGGTCTTCAGATAGCTGGGAAGTCCTCTGGAAGCTCTGTGTTTTATTCAGACTAAGAATCACTCAGAACTGTATTTTGATGTTGAGGGACCTAGGCACTTTCCTTCACAGGCCCCTCTATCAATTAAACAAAATATTTTATGACTGTGTTCGTATAAAGACAAATACAATCAGGGCTGGATTTATAATGGAACGTTGTTATTCATCATTAATATATTTGGTTTTTTCTTCTGATTTTAAAACAAATTACAATGGAAACATTTTCATATTGGGTCACAATTTGGCACCAGACACGAAGGGCAAGGAGAGAACAAAGAAAGAGGCAGTCATTCTATGTTGGTGTTAATAATAAGCAAGAGAACTTACTTAGGAGGCTTGTCTTGGGATCTCAGCACCCACCACAAGAACCTGAAAAGTTTATAGAGAGGCCTTAAAAGGTTAAGTAATGTATTCAGTCCAGATGGTCTCACAACACCTTAATCTCTTCAGATTGTGTCTTTGAAACATCTCTTAGTGTGGGAATAATGGTACATGGAACCCAGATTCCAAAGACAGCAGAGGGGGGAGGAGCCTTCTACTGCCCTGTCCAGCTCATGGGTCAGCTGGTGGTCACATCATTTCTATGACCTCCTCCCATATTTCATGAACTTATAAATGTATAGTTGGGCCTGGGCACTGTGCCTGTCATCTGGATGGATAGTTTGCCTAGGATCCCTTAATTGTAATGCAAAGTATACTTTGTAATTTAAAGATAGAAGAACTGACACTTTTCTCTTATGAGTAAAAACCATGTTCTAAATAATTTTTAGAATAATGAAGATTAGCTTATGTGGCTACATCTACTTCTTTTAGCTAATAGTACACATTTTGTGGTAGGTTATATTTAGAGATACCATAATGGCTGTGGGTAGCAGAACCATTTGGGACTTGGGTTGGGGATCAGAATATGTGTGGTCAGGGTTAAGCCTTAGGAATCTTACATGGAATTAGACTGGAAGAGAAAAGTTGTGGTTTAGAGATGGGATTTGGAAACTGTGACAAGAAATAGAATATTCTTTGTTCTCAACACTTTGTCCAGGACTACTTTTCTAAAAGAGAAATAAATATATTTTATACAACTAATATATGTTTTCAAACACTATAATAAGTTAACAGTACAAATAAATAAAAAAGAGAGAACATCCATAATTCCAGTAATTCCACAAAGATCTAGCCAATGTTAATATTATTACCAATAATATTTAAAAAGAAGATGTGTATATATATATATATATATATGTGTATATATATATATATATATACACATATATATATATATAACTACAGAGATGATGTATATAATCTATTATTACACAGATTGTTCTGCTACCTGAACTTCTACTCAATAATATATCATTGAAACCTTCCATATCATTAATTTTCAATCTAAAATATAATTCTTAATCCATGACAGGAGACCCATCATTTGTTTAATGTGCTCTTGATTATAGAATTCATGTTTTCCTTAGTTGTTTGCTAATACAGACAATGCTGTCCTAAATTTACATTGCCTGTGAGTACAGCTTCATGCATCTGTATTCTCTCAGAAAAAGAAATCATAGAAGTGGAAGTTCCAAGGTAAATTGTTATGTACTTCATATAGTTGACTGCTTTTTATGTTCTTTAATGAACTACATATTGACATCCATACCCCATGTTTCTCTTTTTCTTTTGCTTAGAAAACATGCTTTACAGAAAAAAAAAAGTTAATCCTATGATCATTGTACATATTGAAAATATTTGTATTATTTTATTTATATCCTTCTGACGTTGTTTTCTTTTTCTTGGCAGATGTAAAAATTTATTTGGTGAAAATCTAACAATATTTCCTGTTTGATTTCCTTTTGTGATGTTAGTATCATATTAAAAGCACTTCCAAACCTTAAAGTTATGTGAATATTCACTAATATTTCTTCTATCATTTGAAATTTTAAAATGTGTCTGTATTTAAATTTTATTCATTTCAATATAATATGTGAAGAATAATTCAATATTTTGCATTTTACCTCTGTATTTATTAAAAAATATATTCCCACATTTTAATTTTTTTTTTTTTTTTTTTTGCGGTATGCGGGCCTCTCACTGTTGTGGCCTCCCCCGTTGCGGAGCACAGGCTCTGGACGCGCAGGCTCCGGACGCGCAGGCTCAGCGGCCATGGCTCACGGGCCCAACCACTCCGCGGCATATGGGATCCTCCCAGACCGGGGCACGAACCCGTATCCCCTGCATCAGCAGGCGGACTCTCAACCACTTGCGCCACCAGGGAGGCCCTCCCACATTTTAAAGATAGCTTCTATAACATATATTAAATTTCATATGAAATGTGGCTGGTTTCTAGACTTTCTTATTTTCATTGATGTATCTGTTTATTTCTGTACCAACACCACACTATTTTAATTTCTAAACCTGTAAAACATAATAAAAAAGGGAACCCCTGATGGAGCATTTTTTTTATCAAAAACAAGCTACTCAATCATTTAATTTACTTAGAATAAATGTAGTATAGTTTTTTTTTAAATTAAACCTTTGGACAGCTTATTGAAATTGTACTAAAGTTAGTTTAATTCCAAAGAATAAATATTTTCACAATATTTTATCTTTCCATCCACAGTCATAGAACATTCCCTTATTTATTTATTTATTTATTTACTCGTATGCACATACACCTCTACACATACAATTACACATAAGCACATGTATACATGTAGATGTATAATAGATATATCTAGGTAGAGCTTTAGAGACTTCTTTGACTAATACATTTTTGCTTACTTCTTGATATTTTTTATTTTGGTTGCTGTGGCAAATATATAATCTTTTTTTTTCTATACATGTTCCAAGTGGTTATTGCTGCTCTATAGGAAAGCTTTATAGTTCTCTACTTATTTTGTAACTATAAACCTTGCCATATTTCAGTGTTAACTCAAACTAATTTTTCCTTCAATTCACTGAGTTTTTGGAGGAAATCTTATAATCTGTAAGTTATAGTATTCTGTCAGTTTCTTTACAATATTTATATCTCTATGTTTTTATTATCCTATTTCATCAGTTAGAACTTCAGAAACTTGTTGAATAATAACAGTGGTAGCAGGCATCTCTATTTCCTCCCAGAACTGACAAGGAATACCTCTGAGCTGTCTAGTCAAATAAGGTAACATAGTCAGTATGGAAAACAAGTTTTTATCCATATTCCTAGTTCATTTGAAAGTTTATTTTCGCTTTAGTCTTTTCATTTTAATAACAAACAGATTCGAACTTTATGAAATGCATGTTAGCACCTAATAAATACTTCATTTTTTCCTCTCTTTTGAACTTTTGATGGGATACATTATATTTATTGCTTTCCTAATGGTGAGCCCATCTTGCACACCTGGAGTAAATTTTATTTGGCCTTGATGTACCATTCTTTTGACATAGCACAGAATTTAATTTGTTAAAATTTTACTTACCATTTTTACAGCCTTATTATAGGTGTGGTTATTCTGTAATGTGTGTGTGCAGGAATATGTGTTTGCATACATGCATGCTCTTTAATAATCATGGTGTCAAGTTTATGCCAGCTACAGAAAATGAGCTAAAAAGCATTGTCTTCTTCTATGATCTGGAGCAATTTAGATTGTGTGGAAATGATAGCTTCCCTGGAAGATTTGATAGATCAACCCAGTCACCCAGATTGCTTTATATTTAAGTCAGTTTATCCAGCATTAAAAATAACTTTGCCCTGGGCTTCCCTGGTGACACAGTGGTTGAGAGTCCACCTGCCAATGCAGGGGACACGGGTTCGTGCCCCGGTACGGGAAGATCCCACATGCTGCGGAGAGGCTGGGCCCGTGAGTCATGGCCACTGAGCTTGCACGTCTGGAGCCTGTGCTCCACAATGGGAGAGACCACAATGGTGAGAGGCCCATGTACCACCAAAAAAAAAAAAAAACACAAAAACCAACTTTGTCCCTATAATCTATTAAGTTTTTATCAAGCCTCTACTATGCTGGATGTAGAAGGGAGACACAGGAATTGGTCACAATAGGTCCACAAGGAAAAGATGGTCTACAATACAAAGCAATTCCTTCTAAAACCCAAAAAGTGGAACACACAATGCATTTCGTTGGAATTCAAAAGAACAAACAATAGTCTTGGCCTCCTTGGCTTGGAAAGTTCTCTGTTTTTGTTCCTTGTTTATTTATTATTTTTATTATTTTATTTTTTTAGTTTTGTTTTTCTCTAAATGAGGAAGGATTTAGTCTTAATCTCAGGATAGCCTAACTGAGGAGTTCTGAGGGCACCTTAGCTGTATATGAATTGTGTGCTAGAAGCACAGGTGAGCATTCTGACAGAGCAGAGAAAGCACATTAGGACTATGTTAGAAGGAAAGACTGGAGTCAGATGCCTAGGGAACTTGCAATATATACAATTGTTCCATGCCTAAAAACTTATTATTTCCATTCATAGGTGTTTTAATGAAAACCACCAGCCTACTGACATTTAATGTCAAAAGTTCAAATAGATCACCTGCCTCCCTTCCAATTTTTTGGTCCTATGAGCCTTTGAATGTCTAAAGCCCTATAATATCTCTTAGCCTCTGGAGTTGAGCATAATTTGACCTAGGACTCGGGTAAAGAAATGATTTTCAAGTTAGCCTATCTAGTCCATTTTATCACTTAATCATGAATTTCCAACTCCTTGTGAGGCAACAACAATAGTGATTTGTATAAGTCACATTAGAGAAAGGCACATCTATAGCATATGAGTCTATTTACAAAGGGAATTATAGAAGATGTCTGCTTATTACCAAAAAAATCACCTAAGTTAAGACAGTGAAAGTGTCATTAAGACATTTTTCCATCCCTCAGAACCTGACAGGGAATTGTTCCCTATGGCACATTTTCTTGCTTCTCTTGAAGCCAGGTTTTAAACATCTTAAGCTATAGCACTACCCTCCCTTCCCCTGAGCTGTGACAATGCTGCCTCATAAATCTCTTTGGTCAGAATTCTTTCCAACATAACTCCAAGTCCCTTGTGATGGATTCTTTCTGCCCCTGGGAGGCCCTGTAGTTGTGTCATGTGCTAAAGGAAGGAATGTAGGAGTTGGATTTGTGCAAACATCAGAAAGTGAGTCTGTTGCTATCCTTCATTTAATTTCTTAACTATAAATTGAAATATTTAGATCTTATGGAATGCACCACTGAGTTATCACACAGGAAATCTCATATATCAACTAGTCAAGCATTTCTGTTACAGTTCATGAGAGTGGGAAATTTGGACATTTTATTCAACTGTGTAAAACCAGAGTCTAAAAGAGTGTCTGGCAATGGTAGATGCCTGATAAATACATGTTAAGTGCCTGGATATATGAATGGATTTCCACATGTCTGGTACAATATTATGCCCAATGGGGATTCTAACAAAAGAAACATAAGGCTCCTGCTCCACAGAATACTATGTCTGATGGGGAAGGCAAAATTCTTACTGGGGACTAAACACGTCTGTAAGTGATCAGTGTTTAAGTGTTATACCACAGACTCTGAGGTTCTGGAGGTGAGGTGTGATGTCAAAGAATGTGGGTACTAAGTGCTACTGGTTGATTGATAGGTTTTAAATTACCAGAGGAGGGGAGGGATCATCCATGGGCCCTCCTCTTTACACTTGTTCCCTTACATAATTCTCTAAACATACCTCCAACATCTGTGAATATGCTTACCTCCATTAATCCACAATTCCTGAAAACCTGGTTTTTATAACCTGTGATTGAAAAGACATTGGTCTTTGTTGAAATAAAATCACACCCAGAAACCCAGCTGGTAGGTCAATGGAAACAATGCTGCTATGACTGAAACAAACTAAGGAGCTTCTGTGGGACACCCTGAGCAGATTCCCGGAATTTCAAGGACTCTCCAGAAGAAGTCCAGGGACCACTGCCATCCACGAACAGATGAGGGACCCTGGTTCTATCTCTCCACTCTTCTTCTTAAACAGAACTTTCCACCCAGGCCTAACCAGCCCTTCACCCAGCTCTTTAGCTCAGGGCCATTTTCTGTGAGCGTGTAACAACCCAACACCAAGAAAGGAAGCACATAGTATCTGTCTTCAGCTCTTGTTTGTGTTTTTCTGTATTTTGTATATGTGTTTCTCCAATTCAAAAGTGAATAAATAGTGTGCAGGCAGTAATGACACCACGTAAGAAGGGAAACATAGAGTCCATGCACTGCAGCATTCATTTTTGCCAGACAGCACAGTATTGCAGAACTGGCCCTTTGAACAGACTATGAAGGTGGGTGTGATTTGGGCATCATCAGAATCTATCTATTACCTTAAATTGCCTCCTGCCTTAGTTTGTCCTAAAACTGAGAACTTTCACATTAGACATCAGTTTTTGAAGAACCCCATTATTTAGAAAATACTTCTGGGAGAAGTTACAGATTAAAATTTTGTTGCTTGTAAACAACTTTGCCTTGAATGAGTTTATCAATTTAGCTACCCAGTCACTTAGCTAAACTTTAGAGAAATGTGATCTAAAAACAAAAATATCTGATTCCTTTTCTTACAGACTACACTGTGTTCCCAAGAAATTTATATTTTGAAGCCCTAACTGCCAATGTGATTGTATTTGGAGATATGGTCTTTAAAGGGTTAAATAAGGTTAAATAAAGTCATATAGGTTGGGCTCTAATCCAGTATGACTGATGTCCTTATAGGAGGAAAAGGAGACACCAGGACTGTACAGAGAAAAACCCATGTGAGGACACAATGAGAAGGCAATTATCTGCAAGCCAAAATGAGAGGACTTAGGAGAAAATGAACCTGTGGACATCTTGATTTTGGACTTTCAGACTCTAGAAGGGTGAGAAAATACATTTCTATTTTTTAAGGCACCCAGTCTATGGTATTTTGTTTTGGCAGCCCTAGCAAACTAATATACCTTTTAAGTTTTTTTTTTTTTAATATAGTAATGTTACCGACATTTAGGATAGCACTTCCTTTAGCAAGTCTCACTTATGCCAGCCCCCTTTCCCCACAAAAAAGGTAAACAGGGATACACAGTACTTTCTTGTGTTCCCTTTGCTTACCCTCGTTTCAGCTCTTACTATACTGAGTTGAAGATTTCCTGGTCACTCACCTGGTTGCACCAATAAATTGAAGCTCCTTGGTGGGAAAGACTGTGTGTATGCAGCACAGTGCCAATCATATAGTCACGAACTCAATAAAAATTTGTTCTATTTAATCAAATTTAATGTATGGGAAGATTGTTATGTAGATTTTAAAGAGATATTCTAAAATCATGATTTTCCTCTGAAGAACCCATAGACTATGAAAATTGGCATCAGGATTGATTTGTTCTGTTAATGTCTTATTGTTTTACCAAGTAGTATGTCTGAAATGGGAGAAGTTTCTACCAGGTAAACGATGGGGCTACATATATATTTGTGTCTATCAAACAGTTGTGTTCCTATAATCATGTGCAACTGTTCCACCTTCTATACAAAATTTGTTTCCATGTCACATCAGTAGTTAGAACCTACAGGGCCATTGTATGGCTTCCAGAGAAACATTCTATGTCTTAGTGTTGGCAGACATGCAAATCCTGGCATGGCCCTTACATAGTTTTCCTTGCTTGGCTGTCCCATAGTCGCCATGTCCCCTTCTTAGAACATACCACATTAAAATTTCAAGAAATGCACCATCCCTCCCTTTGTCCACCTAGAAAACTCAATTATTATCTTAAAACTCAGTATAAATGTCATATTTTCTGTGAAGGCTTGAGAATGATGCAAAGCAGTCGGTCTTTCCATTATTTTTCCATAGCACTCTGAATATTCACTGAACATATGCTCTCCACATTGTGTTATAATTTCATACAAATTCTAGTTCCCCAAAGTTCAAAGAAATGCCAATAACAACACATCATCACAGACTAAGAAACAACTGTCAAGTAACTTAGTAGAAGAAGATGATGACTTGCCCCCAAATCTCAATTGATCTCACAACCTTTGGTCTCTTCTCTCTCTTCATTGCCTCCAAACTTTCCTCCTTAAAACAGTTATACACTGATTCTCCTCTATTAGGTGTGACATCAGGAGCACTGAAACTAGCCTGGCTTTCAGATTCACAGAAAATTTACTTCACTGCAAGATGTTCATCTTCGTAACACACATTTTGATCTTAGATAAGTTGAATTTTTTTTCCGTTGCAACATTAGTTCATTTCCTTCCTTCCTCCAGTTTTGTACTTCTCCACTCCATGATAATTGGAGAGAATATTATATAATTCACACAAGCAATATGCATGCCAAAGATGATGTTCATTCTTAATTCAGAGATGTTTATTCTCAAGAGGTCATCCAGCTATTTTTACCTTTGTCTTATGGTGTTTTAGTTACTTATGATATATACCATCTTCCCTGGAAAATTCTGAGATGTACAAGAAGTTTCTGACACGATGGACCCCAATATGTTGCTGAGATTCATGTAAACCTCCCTAAATATCCAACATGAATATATCACATTAGAACTAAAATTGCATAAAACCTACATATTAAATATAGGGACATTTCAGGAAAACGTCTCAAGGCAAAAGAGAATATGATGCAATTTAACAGAGCTATCCTAATCACAAGTAAGTCAATTCAACTTTTACAATCATCTCCAAAACTTCATCCGCCTTCTCTTCCTCTAATAAGTTTTCTCAATTTGCTTTTTATTGCTTCCATATGAGGACCCCTGTGTCATACATGTATTTGCCTGCTTCCATACTTGTTTTGGTTTAACTCTACCTGCAGAATAAGGTACAATCCCCTTAGCAATCTATTGCCTTCACATTGTGACCTGAATCCAACTTGTTGGATTGGGACTCCCTAGCTCAACCCAATTCTACCAGTATACATGATATTTTACCCTAACTGGATTCCTTAAAATTCTCGAAACATACATATCTTCATGTCTCTGAGTTTCATTTCATTTCAGCTCTTTCTGCTCTCTGAAATGTCCTGCTACACCCAGACCATATCTATTCATTCTTAGGACCCAACCCAAATTCCATCCCCATGAATTCTTTTCTCCTTTCACAGGCAAAATAACCTAACTCTTCATCAGTACTGTAGTGTTCAGTCACAACACTAGACATAGATCTTTGTTCTTTATTTTATCAGGTCATGTACTACCTGATATTTTCATAACATCTCATCCTCCTCTCCCTGTCTACAGACCCCACTCTCAAGGGGGTAAGTGCTGGATTTCTTTTCTAACCTCCACATTATATTTTCTGCTCCTCTAAAGTAAAGTATCACTCTATTTCATGTGACATATCTATATTGAATATAAACAGTGAGATTTTCTGAATAATGTCCAAATGTTTTATATACTGAATTTTAGGAATATTTAAAGTATTGATAAATTTTACATGTAAAGATATTTCCTGTTGACCATCTGGGAAAAGGTAAGCACTCATATATTTTCAAGAGGAACAATAGAGTGAATTTTTAAAGGGACATTTAGAAAAGCAAAAGCAAAGATATTTCTTATTTTTAAGGATGGCATGGGCTGCCTTCTTCAATTTTTAGAAATGAGATCAATACTATGACTCTTCCAAATTGAAGTTTCTAAAAACCTAGATAATAGGAAATTTGCACTTGAGTCCACCTGATACAATTGAGAAAACTGTGTGTGAATAAGAATGGAGTTCACAAGGAGAGAAAAATTTTTTAAAAAAAGAAGTATTTTTATCTCTGAAACTTTTGAGAAAGGTGATATGGGGAAGAGAGTCTTTCCCATAAAGTAGTTAAGGTCAACATTTGTCTGCTCTAACATGGATAAGTAAAATTAGTTAAGAGACCCTAAGAAGTGACAACCTAGGGAATGCAGTGACCAAAAGAAAACATACATTGAAGACGACTCTTCAAAGACTGAGGAGATTTTTTGGAAAAGAAATTCATTCACCTTTGTTTAACAAGCATTTTATGAACTTATTTAAACATAGAACATGTTTTTAACCAGACTGTGTGTGTGTGTTTGAGAGAGAGAGAGAGAGAGAGACAGAGACAGAGATAGAGACAGAGAGAGAGAGACAAAGAGAGAGACAGAGAGAGCGGGAGAGAGAAAGAGAGAGAGTCTGTGTGGGGTGGTGTAGAGTAGGTTGGGTACTTATACTGTGGAGGATATCTGAATGTCTTGGGCATTTTCTTCCTGAAGAGGTCTGAAAAAAGATAAGGAGTTTGAGTTCTTCTTATTCAAGCCCTGCTCTTTCTAGTTAAGTGAGATTATTTAAAATTTCCATTAGCTCTTAATCATGCCAAATATTGAAGGCAAGGGAAAAAAAAGATAAAGAAAATTCAACATCAGAGAAAAGAGAGAAAGAAGAATGGAGTATAAAGATGAAGAAATGCCTGAAAAACTGTACAAAAAACAGCAAAGCATTAAAAAAAAATCCCTGCCAGATGTAGCCAGCTAAAGTCTAACAGAAGTTTCAGTGGCAGGCATTTCATCTGTCATATCAAAACATTTTCAATACCATCTACCAATACAGCACTAAATTCTGGACTGCCATTAATGTCAACCCATTTATAATTTTGGCCTGCAGCACTACAAAAAGGCAGATGACAGCCTACTATTTCACACCTGCTGTTGAAATGAATACAACTGACTGAAACCCTTAAAAGCAGAAAAAAAGAGGAAGGGGAAAAATAAAGCCAACAACACTGCACAATGAGGCTGGAGAGAATTCACCGTTTGTCTTGCATTTTGAATACCACGTTTTGGCTGATGTGTCCTTTACAGATCTAATAGCAGTAAGTGAAGTGTGGCCCAGTTGTAGAAACCAGTGTGCTTCAGAATGATTTCCTCTCTCTTTAATTGGTACTATTTTACCCACTCACTGGACTTTCATGACTTATACCTGCTCACACTCTCTCTCCTTAGCCTAAATGACTATGATATACACCTTGTGTAACATTTCTTAGTAAACTTTGTCGTATATGGTACGGGGAATACTTTGATAAGCTTATGCCCTCTGAAATGTTGGAACTATTTCTCGTACTTCTTTTGGATGCCCTTGACTGTTCTCTCCCTAAGAGTTTGCAGTACAACATGGGGACCATAGAATGTTGGACATTGGCATAACAACTGATTTTGTTTTCTTCAACCAATCCAACTATAAGTAGTGTGCTAAATATAACTTTGAAAAATTAGATGCTCTAATCTAGTTGCTAATCTTTAGGTTTTCCTGACCTGGCCAGTTGTAGTTAGGACAATGTTTAAAGCAGCTGTCTGCAAAGTGTGGATGGGAGACTCCTATTTTTATTATAATATTGAGCTGTCATTTTTTTTTCACTGCCTTAACATTTGCACTAACCCAAAGTAATAGTGGGTGAAACTACCAGCACATAATCAAATAATGGGTGTTTTCCTGATATTGTCAAATAGTTCAAACCTCATATTATTCATTGGTTTTGCCATATCAAGAACAAACAGAAGTTTTTAATACATTCAGATTCTCTTGATACAGTACAAATCCAGGTTATGTGGAATTATACTGAATGGATTTTCCACTCATATTAGATTAAAATCAAAGTTACAAAGCTGAAAACAAGTCCCAAGTACACATGATTCTAAAATAAGTCCCATGTAATGCATATTTTTGTAGAACCCAGTTCTCTTCTACAGAACTTCAGCTATCTAAAGGAAAAATGAAGAACTCAATGAAATTTACTTAATGGTGAGATGTCAATCTTGGGAGAGAATGGTATGACTTTTTCTTTGCTTTCTCTGTTGGGTAGGGATTTCTTCAATAACCAATTCTTTGTAGAGGTTGGTGATATCTACCAGAAAACTGATTCTCATTTCCTGGTTAAACATTTGCTAAGACATCATTCTTGCTGATCTGAACTTGGGCTTTTTTGATCAAGAGAAAAAGAATTAGAGAGAATCTGTGGACAAAGAGAGGGGGAATCTGTGCATTCATATCATTGAAGTGACAAAGGCATATACATTAATTCCTCTTGGGACAACTGAATACTTCAAGCACGGGAAAGCTTGAAATGACTTGCATATATCTCACCCAAAACGTGCCTCTGATACTGGAGGATCCCCCAATGGTAAAATACTTTGTATATTACCGAGGATTCAGACTGAGAGGAAATGATGAGAAGTCCAACCATAGAGGACATTCTCCACATCCCAAAACTTATCTCTTGTAGAACATACCATGTGTCCCTCTAAGCCACAACTTGAATGCTTACCACACAGAGTCCCTCTACAGTTTTTCAATTAAGTAAGGAATACTTGATCTCTTCCACCAATTTCCCAGGAATCAACTCACCAGAGAAGAAAGGTAGGAGGCAAAAGTGGAGGAGGTGTTGAACAGTAGGCCCCACTCACCATCACAGAGGTTTCTAACGAAAAGGGCTGAGATTTATCTACCAAAAAGTGCCCTGTTAACTCTAGGAGCTTCCTCAAGTCTTTAAGTGATGAAAAGAGAAATTTGACAGGGCACAGTCAAAAGTACTGATTAGAAAAAACAAATAAAACTACTTTAAATTTGCTGCCACACTCAGTTCACACTTCAATCTATCTTTAGTAAAGTTGGTTTAGCTCTTAAATATGACAGTGGTTACAATGCATCTCAAATCCTGAGTTCATATAATTTTTAATATTATTACATTAGGTTACCAAATATTCTAAATAAATGACAATATCTCCTTGTATATAATATTGAGAAATACCTACAAAGCATAATTTTGATTTTTTTTTCATATAGCCAAGAATATCTTCCTCTGAATCTCAGTAATTCCAGTTGTATTTTTTTCATGTTAATGAGGTTACAGTGAATATGTGAACCTGCAAATAACCAATGTGCTATATTTGACTATGTGTTGTCAGCATCCTCTAATTAAAAAGAATTCATTTCAGAAACACTCATTCTTGGCACAAAGAGAAAAATCTCTCAAAGCATATGATTTGTAGAATACAGAAAAAAGAAAAGGTATAACAGTATCATCATCCATCATTACTTGGAGAACATCTAGAAAGCAGTCTGGCAACATTTGTTCAGAGAGTGAACAGTAGGATACCTCACCTTCTCTGAATCTTTTACCTATTTTAGGCTGTCTCTTTCTGAAAAAGACATAGGTTGCGTTGCAAACTTTTGTCTTAGAGCACTGAAGACTGAGAAGTAAGAACCTTGGAATTGTAAGGAATTGTAGAAGGAATCTGCAAAGCCATCTAACCCTTCATAATTTATAGGTGAATAAATTCTGGAACAGATAACTTGAATGATATGCCTAAGGTTCAGAGGACTGTGATTCAGATTCCTAATTGCAGTCTAGTCTTCTTCCACTAAGATTCCTTTTCCTAAAAACATTGGTTAACCTACCTCAGAAACAGTTCTAATTCTGAGTCTAAGGAACTAAGGTGAAAACAGGGGGTAGGAAGATTCTTGTTTATTGCATAGAAGAACAAGAAGAGCAAACAAATCAGTCATCTTTCTCTCCTTCTGGGAAGAAACTAGAGGACTCTAGAGAACAAAAGATAAAATTAACAACTGTCAAATAAATGGACATCTAGGACACAATTGAAACACCAGTCAACAATTCCTCTTTATTATATATAACTTTTGTTGTTTTCCAGGATCAACCGAAAAGTTCTAAGAAACATGGTCTCCATGATTCAGGCTATGGTCCACAGGTATGGAATAATGTCATTATGAAAGGGCAAAGATGATTAATGGCAATGGATTAATCTATCCTCTAGCAGTTCTTGTGATCTAATAGTTCAAACTGTATGACAACTACAGATTCATGGTGGATATTTGTAATACACTGTATAACTTTACAGTTTGTAACACTTGCCAAAGGGAAGGGAATCAGTAAGAGCTGAAAACCAAAGCGCCTGTTAGGGAATGTACTGGTTGTTATTTTCAGAAGGGACTTTGGCAAACTTAATACTGAGTGTCTGTTGCTGAAAGAGTAAATATAGCTGTGAATTGTTAGTGAAAATTGGGGCAGATCAGTTGCAGTGATACTATGGTAAATAAAGAAGTGGAACCAGAATGAACAAATGCATAAAGGCAGCCATGTTGTTGGATAACAGTGGGTTTATCAAATATTGACAAACATGAAATGATTGTAATCAGTCACTGTCAAAGGAGAACAGGTCTCCTCCTCTCTTTTACAAATGATCCAATTAAAGGAAACATGTTGGCTATAAAAGTCAAAATCAACAATGCACTATACACTGACAACCCATCCAACATACAAAATCAATAGTGCATTCTGCTGCCATCCAGCACAAAGCAACAGTAGCAACTTCCCCACCTCTTTAGTCAAATATGACACTGTATCAATCGATCAAAACTCAGTACTTATTGAGCAAGGCTACTGAAGAATGCAAACTGCATTGTACTTCTATACCTCCCTCCCTGCCCACACTCATTTTATTTCTATAAATTTTAACTTAAAGGCATAATACCTGAGAATGTTCTGTTGGCACGTAGAGTGTTTATTTGTATAATCACCATACAATTTGACATTGACTATATTTACAACAAGATTATAAAACACTGTAAGGTTAGAAATGCAAATGCCATTGAATCAAGAACTGTAATTTTAGTTCTGTCTCCACACCATGGCTTTGTCCAAGTCCTCCATTCAGTGTGACAAACAAGACATAAATGGCTCCAATTAGTCATCAGGCTTGCACTAACATTAAAAACAATCTGAAAGGGAACTGAACAAGGGCTGGATATGGAACAAATTGTGAGTTTGACAGAAGAAAAAAAATCCACAACTTAATATTTGGTATAGTGTGAAAAGGGCAGCAGAGAGGAATCAGACCACGACTCCATGTGTTCTGTCACCTTGAACAAATAATTTTTCTACTCTGGATCTTAAGTTTCTATAAAAATTAAGGAATAGGCTTAATGGACAATAGTAACTATAAAATGACTAAAGTTTTAGTACTCTAACACAGTGTTTTTTAAACATTTCCTTACCAAGATCCACAGTCAGAATATTTTCTATTATGACAGAGTGAATAACTGAAACAAATTTTATAAACAATATTTACCAGTATTATATGCAATGTTCTCTAATGTTTTCTCTTCTATCCATTTTCATTTTCTTTATAAAAGATGAGCATGACTGCCAATAGCTCACAACCTACAGCTTGAAGATCATTGTTTTATGGGTCTTTGCTTTTCCTTCTCCCCTACTCCTCTCTTCCTCTCTTGTGTCTCCCTTCTTTCCTCCTTTCTTCCCTCCATTTAAGCACCTCAACCATAAATTCCAAATGCGTAAATTCTGATCTTTTGTATTTAGCTGAATTTATATTTTCTCCAAATACTCTGTATTTCTCCATCCCATAAGGCTAGTACAATACAAGGACACTCATCTGGTGCTCAACAAATTCTTATTTAGTTAACTCCCCAACTCCTTAACCCCTTGGAGAACAAAAGTCATATGAAAAAGGCATCTATTACCTAGATTCTTGAAATTTGGGGGTAATATGTGGGGAATTGTATAGTTATTTAATATTTTTTACAATTTCCATAAAGTCAGAATGTGCCCAAAATATGCTTTTAAGTAAAAATAAGGATATAACATTTCATAGATAGTATGAATTCAACTAATGAAACCATAAAAAAGACTGGAAGGAAATGTGCTAATATAATAACAGTCTTTTTATCTCTTGATAAGAAGTTTATAAGCAATTCCCAAGCTCATCTTTTATACATTATTCTGTTCTCCAAATTGTCTTCCTTAACATGTACTACTTTGATGATTAGAGAAATCTTTTCTTTTCATTCCTGAGGATAAAAGACAAAGTATACTTGAAAATATTGTAAAATGATTTGGAGCAGTCTGTCAAATGTACACTATGAGTATCTATTGATCAATCGATCTACTGTTCGATCTATCCATCTATCTATCTAAATGTATATCCTTTCTGACAAAGAACTGGTGATATACTTAAAATGTATTTTTAGCCTCTGTTGCCTCTGTGTTTCTTAAATAATCCAGCATTAAGGTCACTTTGTTGCCAGTAATAGTATTTCTTTTTCTATGACCCAAGGTCATCTAAAATGAATTAAAGCTTGACTGTTACCTGTTCCCTTTAACCAACCTGAATTTTAATGTGTATAAGTTATAGATACAGTGACTGCTATGAGCTATTGGGGGCTAAACAGGTGTCAGCCACTGTTTCCTTTTTATGTTTGTGATCTCATTTTATTATTCCCCACAACTATCCCAAGTAAGAGCTTCTATTTGTGTTGTATTTTTACAGATGAGGGAACTGAGGACTGAAATATTAAATAGGTAACAGTTTTAAGTGATGAAACCCTAAGATGAATTTGGGTGATCAAAACTTTAGAAAATGTTTGTTCTCTTATATTTAATTTGTTCTGATTAATATTCAATGTTTACTGTACTTAATCTTCATGGATCAATGAAGTCAGTACTACCATTATTGCAACTTTACACATGAGAAAAGAGGTAAAGAAATGGCATAAGAGTAGGTAATAAAAAGTGAAACTTTAATATGTACTTAGAAGTCCTCAATAAAAATTCATTCCTATTCATAAAAATTCTAACCACATTGTTTAATTTTATCTTTCAAAATTTATTGATTCCCATAGAACTTAGAGAATTTTGTCTTTAAATACTCCCTTTCTTTTATTAAAACAAGGCTCGTGTGGGTATTCTAATGACACTGCCTTCTTTTGGAAGACATTTAAGAAATAAATATTTTAAAAATATAAATAGGAAACAAAAATGTACTTCTTTCTCAGCATTTTATGCTTTCGACTATAAATTGGTAAATAGTACTCAATGCTATGATATTAACAAGACATGAACAAATCAACCTGTTGAAACCGTGCAAAGGTTAAATGTAATAGGTTACTCCATCTTTTCTTCACAAGTCTGCCCAACTTATCTTTCTACCACAAAGAGTTCCCTGGTTAGTATTATAGTATTAATATTATCTTACTCTGTCTGCCTCAGGATTTCATAGTATTCCATCTAATTTTTTTTTATCAGTAGTATTGTCTCATTCAAAAGGCTTCATGGACTCTCCATTGGCAAGAAGCAAAGTTAAAATGCCCTAAATCAGTATGCAAGACCTCCTTCCATAAAGGAGCCCTAATTAGCTTTTTCAATCTGATTTACCACATTTCTTTCGGGTAGAGAAGTTACTCTGTATATATTTCTCTGCTTAGCATAGTGAAGGCATTAATAAAATTTTAGAGCCAGAAAAGACTTTAAGGCTCATCTCTCCAAATCAGGTCATTTAAAATAAAATACTGGTGCTAGAGTGTTCTAGGTCATAGAGAAGGTTAATGGTCAAGATGTTAACAGAACCTTTTCTTTTAGCTCTTAAACATGCAATTTGCTCAAGAAATATTTGTTGAATTAATTGTATTATTAACTATATGTTTGGATGATGCATTTTGTGACCTGGTAGGAATTGCAATGTTTGATGTCAGTGGATGGAATAAGCCAAGACAAGAAATGTGTGCAGACGCTGAGCCATTCAATATCAGTAAAATGCAATGACAGATTCTTCTGAAGACCCTTAGATGGAGAAAGTGCAGAAAAAAATGTTTCCTGAATTCCAATTTCCACAGAATATGATCATCAGCACACTCCTAATGAAATAAAGCCCATTTCTAAAAATGTCTCATCTCACTTTTTGTTTAGGGTCATTGGTGAAAACTAGGATCCAAATTGGTAGAATTAGAAGAGCTCTTAGGGATAAGCCATTTGGTCCAGCCAACTTCATTTTGAGTGAGGAAACTGAAGTCTAACAGTTTAGGATATGTGTAATATAAGACCTGACATTTGTTGTTCTGTTGTTGTTGTTTCATTTTCTGTAATGCATGTTCCTGACATAAGCATTGATTGTCGAGGGGGCTGGCATCCACTTCAAAGAGGACTATCTCAATAAACACATGGCCAGACACAGGAAGGGACAAAGAGCCAGGTACTCCCAGTTGAGGTTCCTTTGTTGTAGAGATCTTGGCAGATTTCAATAACTGCCCATTTCAGTCACTTGTTTTTTGTTTTCCTATGCTTTAAATTTCTGCTCTTATGTTTTAAATTTACCAATAAAGGGTAAGTCCATGAAATCCTAGGTCCCCACCCTGGATCCCAATACAAGAAGAACCCCAGGCCTATGTATTCTCTCTCTGTCTCTAATGGTGACCTTGCTGTGTGGCCCCAGGTGTTCTATGTAATTTCTAAACTTTGTAAGTAATACGGTTTTTTTTAAGTTTTCAAATGGTTATCACTGAAGTGTGTCTTGCAATCATCATAAGAACCACAAGGTCCAGTTCAGCTTCAACGTTGGTGATCAATAGGCTGAGACCAACACAAAACATTATGATATACAAGGAATCTTCAATCAAAAATCCATGAGTGATTTCAGCAGTGTTTTAAAACTGTATCCACAACTTTCTGGGTACCATGAGCATTCTCTTTGGTCTGTCTCTCACAATTAGAAAAAGACTAACAGGTCAAGCTCCAGGTCCCTTGCTTACACATGCAGCAATAGGTTTATCTGTTCTGAACATGGGGGTTCTGGATCAGATTCCCTAGAAGAAAAATGGGCTGCTGTTTGAAACAATTGATCCCTGGGAATGTAACTCAGAAAAGTAGCATAAGAGATGGGATAGACTCCATATGTTCTTCGCCTCTCTGTTGGTGTTTCTGTCTCACCAATATAGAGCTCCTACACTTTAGTTATGGATTATCAGGAGTGGGAATGGCAAGGAATTTAATGATGTACTGAGGCTCAATTTTTTAAATCCATTTTTGAAACGGTCTTTCATAGTCAAAACAGTCAACTTAGGAGGTTATACTAATATTTTAGTCATCTAAGCATTTCTGGAAACACTTTTGGGAATTGCCTTCAAAACCCAAAGCACATTGTTTCAACTATTCTTAATCATGGCAAAAGTGTGTCCTTTGAAAATGGTTTTGGTTTTGTACAATTAAAATGATAATTAGAATCAAGTGTGATAGATAAGTGTGAAATCAAAAGTTAGGAAAAAAGGAATGAGAGGTGTGTTTCTGGGAGCAGACTGAAGAGAAATACCAAGAAAGATTTAAATTCTGGCTGAAGGAACTGAATAGGTGTTGTCTCTTGACAGTATCAAATTGAAAGTCCAACATCGATTTGGGTACAAGAAATGCCTTGGTTTTGGGGAGACTCCAATTAGAGCCAAAGAGACCTGGTTTGAAATTCCATTTACACTATTTCTGATTCGTGGGACCTTGAATTTAACGAATCTGCAGTTGATTTCCTCAACCTACTTCAGGCTCTTCAGGTAGAAAAGAAATGCTTTGTATGAAGCAGCAACTCAGTTTTGGTCATGATAAGCACTCATAAATGGTAGACATTATCATTATCCTTGACATTAAGAAACATTTGTTCAGATTATTTATAGTTTTTAGTCACATTGTTAATAGACTATGTTCTCCATGAAAAAATATATATATATATGTAAATATGTATATATACATTTTTTTTCAAAATTCATGAGATAAAGGCCTGATCTTAGCAAAAATTTCAGATAGATTTTGAAAGATACCTCCTCCCTTCCCAGCTACTCTTTTCTGTGCTACCTCCTTCACAGCTTTGTGTGACATGTACCTTCCTGAAGATATTAACATGTTCTTTTTAAAATGAATCCTCTCTTTTTTTAGCTAGGAGACTGAGACACAGAGAGGCTCCCTGCTTTCTGCAAGACCACACCCAAGTTAGCTCCTGTCTGTAACATCAAGGTTTTGCCACTCTACCACCTGTTTCTTATCCTACCAAGGTATTAAAAGGAAAGAATTAACATACACTAAATGCCATCTTTATCTAATTAACTAAATCTACTTCATTTTCACACCCACAGCCCTAATATTAGGTATTATAATAGTCTCACTTGACACATGAGAATACTTAAGTTCAGAAAGGTTAAGAAACTGGTCCAAAGCTATACAGTGGGGAAGCAGTAAAACTGGGTTTACACACAGATGTTCCTAAAACAAAACACAAATTCTAAGCTCATTCACCATAGAGATAACAAAGCACAGAGGGTCAGGCTTTAAGATGCTCTACGACACTTGGTAGAAATGCTATGAAGCATATGAATCATGTGAATTAAAATTTGGTGATGGGAGAGTATCTCCTCCTCATCTGCACTGCTCATATCACATATCTCATATCTCATATCACAGTCTCAAGTGTAAGAGACGTGGAATCATGTCCTTTTCCTATTAAAAAAAAAAAAAAAAAAAAAAACCTTCTTCCTGGTCATTGCTGAACTAGATCTCCAGTCATGACCTAAAGGGTAGACAATCCATTGAATTTTGTAGTGGCTCTGAGTTGAATGAGCTCTTCAGCCATGCAATCGTATAAATGAATAATATGTATTAATTTCCTTTTTTCCTTTCAGGCTTGGCCCTGTGTTCCTGTAGTCTGTGATTTTGAACCATTTACCTGTATGCTTTTTCAGGGCACCAGTGGGTGAGTCCTTCTTTTTCTTTATTTCTTTATTTATTTTATTTTTTTTTTGAGTATTTCTTTTTCTATGTACTCATATACAATATTTAGTCACAACCTCATTGCACACTAGTGTACTCCTAGTCAAATTATTTGCCAAGTGAGAAAGTCTGAGTAGTTCAGAGCAGTGCTGCCCCAATGCTCAAAAGTGACTATGTGAAGACTGGGAGACTCTGATATGAAAAGGTCATTGAAGTTTGTAAACAGATGTATGTCCCATCACATTAAGAATTTTCTGCAAGTCATCTCTAAGTTCAGTATCATTTTCTCAATTTCAACTCTGAACACACCCCCCTCATTTACTGAGGAAGAGAGATATTATGCCAATATCCCTGGTGGAATATTGGAGTGTTGGGGCTGAGATTTCAGTGTGACAAAGTAAAATACTGAAGAGATTTCTTTCTCTTAAATAAGCAGTTTTTTTTTTCCCCAGGATTGTGGCTCTCTGGATGCTTCCATGAATCTGGTACAGTCACAATATTCTGGAGCAGCCTCTCTCTGGTGAGAGCCATTACATCAATGGCCAGTGTGTCATGCTAACTCTGTTCTACCTTTTCCTCTTGGAGTGGTTTTCCTTTTGTCATCCATTTTTTGCTTTTCTTCTGCACCAGAAGTCACATACATGGAAGTGCCAAGGAAAGCCTAGTAGCTGTTAATGCAGAGCCTTAAAGACGTAAACAATAATTAAATTTGCCTATCATCTCCCACTCTCAAGTATAGGCTTCAGATGGCCACTGAAAGATTTGGGATTTGAGGATCTGGTCCAATATTTTTCCATCTCAGCACAACTCATATTTGTTTAAAATGTGTTTGCACCTCCTTAATAAAAACATATGGGGAAGACACTTTTCCATAAGGGGAACTTTATAAATGTCCCTTAGTTTAACCAACAGTCTTAAAGAGTCAAGATTATAAACCAACTAACAAAGTGCTGACATTTCAAAGCAATTTTTATATCCCAGCACACTGCTAGGTGCTCTGAAATGCAATAGAAACATATGAGTAATCAGGTCACAATGCCCACAATTAGCCAACATAAATGGTATCTGGCTTACTTTTCCAATGGAAAAAAAAAATCCTAACTTCAGCTATTAAATAAAAGGATAGAATTCATTTCAGCTTCATTTTCTCTCAGCCTGTATATTAATATCTTGATTTCCCTGATAGTATCTAGGCATAAAAGTTATGTTTCCAATCTTTCATTTAGATGAAAGATATTCCCGATTGCCTGTTACACACTAAGGGCTAAGTAAATGCTCTTCAGCATTCCTTTAAAAAAATAAGAACCCACACTTATTTGGATGATTTTCTCTACTGTGGCTCAGGCGAAAGCAATACTGGGGCTGAGGCAACATTGTTAACCACACAAGTGACCTTCTAATTGCAAAGACTTCCTATCTCAACTGGGATATCACATCTAAAATCATATCCCAGTAATTTATTCGCTCCATTCCTTTAAGAGCTGGCTTGAGGTCAATGCCATCATGTGAGAGAGAGCTTCTCTCTTTCTACAGTAAACTATTTTCTTTTATTCTTTCATCCCCCCTCCTCCTCCTTTACTAATCTGTTCTAAAAGGAATTTCACATCAGACATGGTCAAATGTTGATGATTTTATCTCCTCCAAATGACTCTCTCTGGAGACAATTAACCAACAATTACAGGGTAAGTTCCCACAAGGTCACAGAAATGGCCTCTTAGTTCAGGACCAACCACCCCAGACCATGGAACACAGAGCTGCAAGAGAAATAGCTGCCAAAAAATTGTAAAAGAGCAAATGATGGCAAATTAGTTTGCCTTTTCCCTTCTCTAGACTGCTGTCTTCTCATCATTAAGTTGAGGATTTGGAGTAGAAGTCACAAGTCCCTCCAGTCTAGTAAAGAAGAAATGTGCAGTCCTCAGTAGGCTGTCAAGGCAGCATGGTGGTTTGGAGATCTGATCCATCTAGTTGGAAGTTTCCACCCTGCTGGCCTCTGACCTTTGGGTAGTTGGGAAGATCCTTAGTTTTTAAGCCTCGTTTTTCTCATTTAAGAAGAAAAAAAAATTGTAAGACTAAATGCAAAAGCAAATTCCTATCTCACTGTAAATACTCAATTAATGTAAATAATATTATTTTAAAAATTAAAAGGTAGAGGACACCAGGGATTGTCTCTTGTCATGTAACAGAGTTTTCCCTTTCTGCCTGACTTCCTATTCTCCCTTGCAGTACACAGTACACTAGTGTTGCATCAGGGAGACTCAGAACATATGTAAAACTTACATGGAAAATACCTCCTAGCCTGCAGCAATCACCATTTTGAGCCATCAGAGTGGCCTCCAGCTCCATATCCCACTTCTTGTCCCAGGCATATTTAAGGAAATCATAAACTTCTTAAACATGACTTTGCTCATGCCATTCCCATATCCCCCAAATATTTCCACAGCTTTTATTCTCACCTGTATAGTTGATATTTTTCTGCCTGTCTCGGGGTTCTCCATGGTCTGGCTTCATGCCATTTGTCCACTCTGAACCTTTCCTGTCCAATAGATATCTTCTCCCTATCCTCAAGAAATCTCTACTCCATATTTATTTTTCATCCCATGTCTTCATTCACATTGCTTGCTTCTTTAGGTATGCTCTCCTTCTCTTCCTTTTTCCTTTCCATACTGCTAATCTTTAAATATCTATCTTATTTTTCACCTCTTCTCTAAGGCTTTTCAAGTCTTTACTGAAGTTATTCTCCAAATCAGAGTTGCAAATGTTTTCTGTAAGAGGACAGATAGCAAATATTTTAAGGGTGTGGGGGAAATATCTCTGTGGCCATTACTCAACACTGGTTTTAGTACAAAAGCAACCACAAGAAATATATAAATGCATGGGTGTGTCTGTGTTCAAGCAAAACTTTATTTACAAAAGCATATAAGTTGAATCATACAGTATTTGTATTTTTGTGACTGGCTTATTTAACTTAGTGTAATGTCCTCAAAGTTCATCCATGTAGTGGCCTGTGTCAAAATTTCCTTCTTTTTTTATGGCTGAATAACATCCCATTGTATGTATATACCTCTCTTTGCTTATCCATTCATCTGTCAATGGGCATTTATGTTGCTTCCATGATTTAGCTATTGTGAATAATGCTGCTATAAACATTGGTGTAAAGTATGTCTTCGAGACCCTGCTTTCAGTTGTTTGGGGTATATATTCAGAAGCGTAATTACAGTATCATATGGTAATTTTAACTTTTCGAGGAACCATCATACTGTTTACCACAGCAGCTGTACCATTTTGCATTTCCACCAAATTTCTCAACATTCTCACCAACACTTCTTATTTTATTTTATTTTTTAGATAGTAGCCATCTTAATGGGTGTAGGGTGGAATCTAATTGTGGTTTTTATTTGCATTCCCCTAATGATAAGTGATGGGCATCTTTTTAAGTGCTTATTGGTCATTTTCCATCTTATTTGGAGAAATGTCTACTTAAGTCTTTTGCCCATTTTTCATTCATATTTTGTTTTTTTTGTTGTTGTTATTGAGTTTTATAAGTTCTCTATATATTCTGCATACTAGTCCTTATTAGATGTATTATTTGCAAGTGCTTTCTCCATTCCATGTGCTGCCTTTTCAGTATAATGATAATTCCTTAGATACAAAAAGCTTTTAATTTCCATGAAGTTCATTTTGTCTATTTTGTAGTTGTTGTTGTTGTCTGTGTCTTTGGTGTCATATCCAAGAAATCATTGTAAAATCCAACATCATGAAGATTTTGCAGTATGTAATCTTCTAAGAATTTTATTTAATCTGTGAAATACCATATTGTATATTCTGGAAAATGTCCCATGTTATCTTAAGATGAATGTACATTCAGTTGTTGGGTAAAGTCTTCTGTATATACTTCTATTATATCAAGTTAATTTTTTTGATTGATTGAGTCCTCTGTTTCCTTACTTATCTTCTGATTGTTAAATCCATTATTGAGGGGGGAGTATTGAATTACCCAAATGTTATTGTAGAATTATATTTCTCCTTACATCATGTCAATTTTTGTTTCATATATTTTGATGGCCTTATATTTTGGTGCTTCATATATTTTGGGTTTAGGTACATAAATATTTATAATTGTTATATATTCTTGATGTATTAAATATTTTACTAATATATAAGGTCATTCTTTGTCTCTTATAATCTCTTTTGATTTAAAGCCTATTGTTAACTTATTAAAGCCAAGCCCAGCTCTCTTTTGGTTATTATTTGTTTAGAGTTACTTTTCCATCCTTTAATTTTCAACTTATTTGTATCTTTCAATCTAAACTGAGTCTCTTGTAAACAACATAGAGTTGGATCTTTATTTTTTTCAATCTCTTCTGACAGTCTCTGTCAGATTGAATAGTTTAAACCATTTACATTTAAAGTAATTACTGATAAGAAGGAACTTACTTATGTTATTTTACTATTATTTATTTTCTATACAAAAAGCCATATAGCTTTTTGTCTAACATTTCCTGCATTACTATCTTCTTGCAACCATTTTAGTTATTGACATCAAAAAATTACATTTTTATACATTGTGTGTCCAAAAAGCATTAACTAGTAATTGTTGTTTAACATATGTCTTTCAAGTTATGTAGAAAACAGAATGTGAATTTACAGGCCCAGTTACAATAATATTAACTTTTAGACTAATAACTGTGTTTTTAAAAGAACATATTTGTCCCTTAGATAATGTAGAAAACAAAAAGTGGATTTACAAACCATTGTTACAATAATACTGGCTTTTATAGTTGTGCATTTATTTATCTTTACTAAGATTTTAAAATTTTTTTCAAGTGACTGAGTTGCTGTCTAATGTCCTTTCATCTTAACCTGCTAGACTTCCTTTAGCTTTCCTTATAGGACAGGTCTAGAGGTAACGAACTCCCTTAGCTTTTGTTTACCTGGAAATGTCTTAATTTATCCCTCACTTGTGAAAGACAGTAATTTTATATGTAGGACTGACAATTTATTTCTTTTAGCCTTTTAAATATATCAGTCCACCCTCTTCTGGCCTCCAGTGTTTCTGGTGAGAAATCTGCTTATAATCTTATTGGGGATCCCTTGCATGTGATAAGTCACTTCTCCCTTGCTGCTTTCAAGATTGTCTCTTCGCCTTTGGCTTTCCAGAGTTTAATTATAACATGGCTCAGTATGGATCTCTTTGAGTTAATCCTACTTGGAATTCATTAAATATTTAGATTTTTTTTTTTTTTTGTCATTTCAACTTAGGAAAGTTTCAGCAATCATTTCTTCAAAAAATGTCTCTGCCCCTTTCTCTCTCTATTCTCCTTCTGGACTTCCATGAATATATTGGACCATTTGATGGCACCCACTAAGTGCCTTTTTCTGTGTTCATTTTTTTTTTCCATCTTTTTTTTTCAGCTCCTCAGCCTCAATAATTTCAAATGTCATATCTTTAAGTTCACTGATATCTTCTTCTGCTTGCTTAAATCCAATTTTGTCTCCCTCTAGTTATTTTTTTTTCATTTCAGTTATTGTATTTTTTTAGCACTAGAATTTCTTTCTGGTTTCTTTTTAGGTTTTCTGTCTCTTTATTAATATTTCTACTTTGTTTACACATCATTTCTTGACTTTTCCATATCTTACTTTAGTTCTGTGAGCATCTTTAAGACAGATGTTTTAAAGACATTGTCTGATAGAGGCACAATTTGGTCTTTCTCAGGGACATTTTCTGTTCTTGTTGTTTTTTGTCCTTTGAATGGGCCATAATTCCCTATTTCTTTTGTATGTCTGATTTTTTTTTTTTTTTTTGCGTTATGTGGGCCTCTCACTGTTGTGGCCTCTCCCGCTGTGGAGCACAGGCTCCAGACATGCAGGCTCAGCGGCCATGGCTCACAAGCCCAGCCGCTCTGTGGCATGTGGGATCTTCCTGGACTGGGGCACAAACCCATGTCCCCTGCATTGGCAGGCAGATTCTCAACCACTGTGCCACCAGGGAAGCCCTGTCTGATATTTTTTTTCTATTGAAAGCTGAGAAGTTAAATCTAATAATATGGTAACTCTGGTAATCATATTCTCTCCATTCCCCAGTATTTGTTGTTTGGTTTGGTTTGTTTTATTTGTTTTTATGGTTGTAGGCTGTCTCCATACAGAGGATCAGCAAGGGGTGTAAACTTAAAGTCTTCCCAGGTCATTTCTGAGCCCACACCTTCCCCTGCATATGTGAAGTATTGTCTAACTTTCCTCATATATGTGGTTGTTTTTGAATGTTCCATTCTTCAATGTCTAGCTCCTAAAAAGGGGAAAAAGAGAAAACTGAAAGAGGGGAAAAATGTGCCAGCTCTTTAAATCCCCTTGGAATTGCTTCAGTCCAAGGAGGAGGAGATTGCAACAGTATAAATGAGTGTAACAGTGGCTGCTTTTTTCTGTCTCTGTACCTCTGTGATCAGAAGCATCAACTAGTGATCAGAACACAAATCCCTGATATTTGCAGGACAGTTTCTTATTGACCACCTTGACTCCTGTAAGCTATATGTAAGCTGCTCCAGGAACACATGCACAGCTGCCTGCCATGGGCTGGGGGTGGGGAATGGGTAGTTGCTTCTGAACTAACAGTTTAAATTGATTAAAAATAAGCACAATTAACCACTGGAGGTTTCCCCTGGAAGTTGGAAGGCTTCAATAGATTCCAGATTTCCAAAGTAATTACATCAGGCAGATGTTGCCTGTGCAATTGTGTAGGTGATGAGACAGATTTCTGATGCTTCCTATTCCAACATATTACCAGAGTCTTCTTAAAGCCTTAAGCTTTTATCAGAAAAAAAAAAATGCTAAACTTTAGACATTGTCCTGAATAGGAGCAATTGAATGTCTTCATGAGCTTATATCCTCTGTAGGAACTTCAGAAAATTAAAGACTATTGCCTCTCTACCTTCAAAAATTAATATTGAGGTTAAGAAAGTTACATAATTCTGTTTGGGGGGTAACTTCAAGAAATTCCAAGAGAATCCAATGTAAACATTACAGGTTTAATATTTTACCAATAAGACATTGGGTTGAACAAAAAGTTCCTTCAGTTTTTAAGTAAAAGTAAAAGACACATCTTTTTATTTTCACCAAGAACTTTACTGAACAACATATTTACCATTTTGTTCCACTATCTTCTGCCATTTTTCCAGCAACTTCATAATTCCAACTTCCCAAAACGTTTTATCTTTTTGAACAAAGTACTCTTCCAGCTGTCTTTTACAGTCTTCCAGGGAATTGAAATTTTTCTCCATTAAGAGAATTTTGTAAAGACTGAAATAAATGGAAATCTGAAGGTGCAATGTCTGGTGAATACAGAAGATGAATCAAAACTTCCCAGCCAATCTGTAACTGTTTTTGCCTGTTCATTAAAGAAACATGTGGTCTTGCATTAACCTGATGGAAAATTATGCATTTTCTGTTGACTAATTCCGGATGGATTTCGTGGAGTGCTGCTCTCAGTTGGTCTAATACTTGTTGGAATTAATTGTTTGGTTTTCTGGAAGGAGTTCATAATAGTGGACTCCCATCTAATCTCACCATATACACAACATCACCTTCTTTGGGTGAAGACTGGCCTTTGGTGTTGTTGTTGGTGGTTTGTTTTGCTTGCCCCACGATTTCTTCCTTTCTGCATTATTGTACAGTATGTACTTTTGATCGCCTATCACAATTTTTAAAAAAATGGAACGTTTTTATTATGTTTCAGTAGAGAATCGCATGCGGAAATATGGTCAAGAAGGGTTTTTTTGTTTCTCTTAACTTATGTGAAACACAAACACAAAGCTGTTAGCATAAGAAAGCTGGTGCAAATGATTTTCAACACTTGATTTGGATACTTTGAGTATGTTGGCAATTTCCCGTGTGGTATAACATTGATTGATTTCATTTAATATCTCAATTTGATCACTGTCAACTTCAAATGGTCTACCTGACCATGGAGCATTATTTAGTGAGAAATCTCCAGCATGAAACTTTGCAAAACACTTTTGACACTTTTGATCAATCACAGCACCCTCTCCATACACTACACAAATCTTATTTTGCATTTCAGTTGTGTTTGTACCTTTCTTGAAAATATAAAACATGATATGCCAAAAAAGTTGTTTTTTCCCCCATCTTCAATAATAAAACGGCCACACAAAAATTCACCAATTGTGATTAGTTTTTTTAAAATGCACGCTGATATGACAGCTCTCACAATATATCTAACAAAATTGTTGCAAATGAAGTTCATGACAACTAAGCGCTACTAGAGCCATGTTATGGAAATAAAAAAAAGAATTAACATTTTGGCCAACCCAATATTTCACATAGTAAGTAATAAAATGATGAATATTTAAGTTACATTCACTTGAGCTATGCGCTCACACTTTTTCAAAATAAGGAAAGTGATGTTTCTTTGGGGTCTTACAGTAGAAAAATGAAAATCTCTCCCGGAAATCAGAGATTCTTGTTTTGTTTTGTTTTGTTTTTAATTTTAAAGAGGCCTTTCTAAACCAGTGTTCACAAATCCCTACCACTTGCTTTGGCAAGTCAGAGTGTTGACATAATGGGTAGAGAAGGGGATTTAAGGTGGGGACAGGTGGGGACAGGATGGGGCACTGAAGGGAAAGGTAAAAGACCTAAGAAAATTAACTATGTTCTTTCTTAAATTTAACCAATAAAGAGTCTTAAGTCACATTGTCTCAGATATACAAGAGAGAAAGATTCTCATCAGACACTCTCTTCTCCAGTCCTCTGATTTCTCTGAGCACTCAAGAGTATTTTGTGTTACTTCAGTTGCAACAGTAACCAAAAGTTCAGCAATCTGGAAAAAAATTGAGCATTCTTAACAATAATGCCCTGGTGCCTTTAAATAGCCCTGATTATTTTCTCTTTTATTTTTTTTAACACAAACATTGCAATTTGACTCTTAGTGATGCATGCTTGAAGTTACAAACATGAGTTTTTGTGTAATGATAAAATACCCTCAGGGTCTGTTATAGAGAAAGAGGCTGGCTGTCCCCACATACTCCATGAGATGAACAGTTTTACTTTAGGGTAATTTGGTCCTGTATTGTACTCCTTTACAAGTGTTAGGCTTCCCACTACTACTTCAGTTTTGTTTTTGTTTGTTTGTTTGTTTGTTTTTTCTCTTCTGGCTAAGAGCTTATACCATCCTGTACCTCCTCAGCCTTCTGGCTAAACATTGACCTCTAATAGGCTTTGATAAGCACACGAGATATCCAAGATAGTTACCTTGCTAGTTTAACAAAATTAAGTAAGTATAAGTGAAAGTTTGATTTTTAATACATAGTGTTTATTATTAGTAGTATATTTGATTATATTTTTATTGTTAAAACTTCAGAATATGTAATTCATAAATAATTGAGATGATTCTTATAAAGGAGAGAGAGAAAAAAAATTCATTTGACTACATTACCCTGTGTATACCCTATAGTTTCCCTGTTTGCCCTTTTTCTGCCTCAGTTTCCTCCTGCAGTGCATTATCTTTCACATGCTACCTGAGCTCCTCATATTATGCTGTGAACAAACAAGTAGGTATTTGGCTTATAGACATAATTATTTGTGAAACAAAAACCAGTACAAATAATGTCATTAAAAGGAGGATGACGAATGGCTAAACCTCGAGTCTTCACTTGAGTCTGATTAAAATAGTCTGTGTGACTTCAAACAAGATATTTCACTTCTCTGAGATTCATTTTGTCTGTATCTAGAGTGAAAGGCTGAATCATCTCTAAGGTCCCTTCCAGTGCTAATACTCAAGGATTCTACTCTTTGAGATATGATCTTCCTTTTTATGTGAAATCCTCCAAAAACATCAAAGAATAATTAAGATCACAGAGTGATGCACATTCCAACTTTATAAGTCACATCAGATAAATTTTGAGGTTCATCTCCCAGATCTTGCCAGGCTGGAAAGCTTTATGGATGGGAAACAGTATCAGCATGGGGTTGGCATCACAGATTTCTTTTGCTGCACTAAACAACTCTGCTCACTGGGAAACCTATTCTTGTCAAATCAAATATTGGCCGCTCACCTGCCAGAGCACATCCACAGAGAAGGTGAGCTGACATGCATTAGATGAGCACCAGAATAAAAACTTGCGCAAGCCACAGACCTTTGGAAATGCAGAAGAAATTCCACTGACCTCTTTTTCTTCCATCTGCAGAAATGCTGCCTTGCTCCATTTTGATTCTCTGTGTAAACTGGAGCCACAAAGAAATATAGAAATACCACCAGGAACGCCTCTTTCCCTACATGCCCAACTTGATTAAAAACTGAGCCTCATGTCCAGGACTCTCTGAGAGCCAGGACTTCAGGCATCTCCAGACAAGTAAGGATCAGCAGGGCTGGGGCGACTTCCTACAGCTCAGAGTGCTTGCTGTCCCAGGTGAGCAAGGGAAGTGGGGTTTTCTCCAAGGCATAGGATCCAGGTGGTCAAAGCCCAGGCTTGCAAGATTCCCACACTTCATGCTCCTTATCAATGAAAAATTGAGGCAATGATGGAGGACAGACAGATGAGGCTGAATATCTCTCACATTTATGAGCCGTATGTTCTCCTGCAAGTTACTGAACTTGGTGCTTCATCTGAAAAATACTCATAACATTTTTTTCATTGACATTACACTGGAAAATTTAAGATAACACCTAACAAACTCTGGGTACAGTGTTCAGGGTATAGTTGTTCTGTATACTGATGAATGCAGGAATTAATTTTGCTGTGCCTCAGTATATTTATTTCTAAGTTGGAGATAATAATAGGAAATACCTTCTAAGGTTTTGCGGAAGACTAAATAAGTCAACCCTTACAATGTGCTTAGATCAATGCCTGGCACATTGTAGAATCTCTGTTATATCAGCTATCATCATTCCTGAGATCATGGTGGTGACCTCCTTTGTCAGAGGCAGTCTAGAAGTCCAGCCTAAGATCATGAGTTTTGACACAGCTTGCTTTATAGTTGATAGGTGAAAGTTGGACCTCTACTTCCTCATCTCCAGAAGCACACAATATATATATATATATACCTCCTGAGGCAGGAGAGTACAGGGAATAAGAGTCTGTCCTCTGGATTCATAGGCTCTTGGTTAAAACCATGGCTCCAACATTTATTGGTTGTATGCCTTTAGGTGAGTTTTTCAATCTCTTCGTGCCCCAGTTTCTTAATTGGTAAAGTGGGGGATTATATTAGTCTGTGCCTCTTGGGGTTGCCATGAAAATTAAATTATGTGTTAGAATGTTTTTAGCTTCAGGTTTCAGGGATCTGGCTCTTATAGCCTTAAATCATGAGTAACACTGGTACCTGAAAGGTAGTATGGTGTATGTTGCATGCCTGCTATAACTAGAGCTCTGTTCCCTTTTTCTGTGCTCTGATGCATCTCACTGATATGTATGGGTTTTTACCACACACTGGCTTCCTTTCTCATCACCAAGCAGCATACATTCCCATTCATGTCCTCCAGAAAAGAGAGGCAAGCCTCTCTTGTTTTCCTCTGACAGCAAAACACTTTTTTGCTGGAAGCTTCCAAATGTGACCTCTATCTTATTATTGATTCAAATTAGCTTAGGTCTTTGTATCATTAAACCAATTACTGGCAAGGGTGAAAAGGGAGTACAGGCTTCCCCTGCTTTCTGAAAGTAGAGTGTTCCTATGAAACCTTTCATAAGTTGAAATGGTGTAAAGGGAAGAAGCAATTACTTTGTGACACATCTTGTACACAGGTACAAAATAAATCCAGCACAGATGCTCACAGATGTAGTTCAAAGTTATGGCAGCCTGATGCTGAGATGCTGGGTGTAGTTCCAGGGAAGAGGCTTGGTGGTACCACTCCCTGTTCTTGGGTTGCCCCCTGCATCTATAATGGCTCACTGAAAACCAAAGCTGAATGTTATTTTAACTTTTCATCTTTTTTTTTTTCATAAAAGTGAAAATCCTATTCTGATTTCTATCAGCTAGTGAAATCAGGTACTCTTGTAGGTCTTTTGAAAAAATGAAGTGGTGAACTTTCCAAAAGTAAAGGATGTGATATCCTGATCCGTTTAGACTACTCATCTCGGCAGGAGGCTACATCCATGTCCAGTACAAATAGGGGCCTATTTAGGACTGGAACTGGAGTATCTAAAGATGTGATGGCATTAACATGATTACTTTTTAATTAATATATTTATTGGGAAATTAATTAACAACATATTAAAAGCATAAATCACAAGGTTTGGCAATACTAAGTACTTAAAAATGGAAGCTACCACCATGTAATTAATTCCCATCCCTAATCAAAGAACCCATCTACTCTACCTGGGCCAGCATACTCAGTGCTCATTCCCACCACATCTTTTTGCACCTGCTGTGTCTGATGCCTGGAATCCAATCCTCCTAAGTTTAACCCATCACACAACATTTAGCATCCATCTTCAAAATCATTTTTATGCTTCTTTTTCTGACGCCCCCAAATGAAAAGGATCTATTTCGTTTCTATGAACTCTGAAAGCACCTCTTCTAATGTATACACTTTGTTTTCTGAAAGATGCCACAACATTAATAATATAAATTAATAGTCTCAGCTTTCCAAGAATTAGTAAGGTACTGGAAGGTAGAGATAGAGTTTTTATATGTTCTTCCAAAGTGTCTGACCCAATGCAGTGCAGCTAATGGGTAATCAATGAACAATAGCTAGCTGATTTCTATAGATGACCAAGTGGACTCTGTAAAGGAAAGCCTTTTACTTGCTTCACTTTTTAAAGAATGAAAGGGTAGCAACACAAAAACAAATGCACTCACGGAGAGATTTTTTTTTTTCTCACAAGGAGACCTTTGGCATTGCCATCTCTTCATCAAAGTATAAATTTTGCTCTTAAGAAAATCTATGAACAGAGAAAAAGTTAAGTTTAGGGAGTCAGGAGTGGCATTGGAAATTAAAAAAAAAAATGTTTCCTCAGATGCCCCAAAACTAGTGTGAATGTTTTCTTATCCACATCTCTGAAATATAAGGACTGTTTCTATCCTCTCAGAAAAGCAGACATGCTCATTCCACATTCATTTTACCATCTGAACATTCCCAAGCCTTCCTACTCACATCATCCATGGATCCATAAACTACAGGTCAAGGGTAGAGGTATAGGGTGAGTTCTAGGTATGGTGACCACAGAGGACAAGTCACTTCCCATAGATCCTTGGTAGACAAAAGCCAGGTGGGGCCTGCCAGGTAACCTTCTCCTAGTTCCTTGCTAGAACCTATGAACTAAAATCCAAACTTTGACATGCCATTTAATTGTACTCCATCTGATGTGTGACTCCTTACTTCCTATTGCCTTTTCCACTGTGTTCAAACTCTGCTTTCATCTCTTCTCCAAGTATTGCTTCTACTCTCTGCTTAAGTTTTTGTTTCTGGATCCCTCTGATTGGAATTCTTCTCCTCCACCCCTCCATCTTTAAGACCTAGTTACAGTCATTCTCTGTCTCATAAGTCATTATTTTCTTCCTCTTCTTGACACCCTCAACTCAGCTGACCCTGCCCTCATCATCCCTCTCTTTGGAGTATACCATTCATTCAGCACTTGGTAATATAAACTGGTGTGGTTTTTCCTACTACTTCATGTGTGTTTGTCATTTCTCATCATTTTTATGGGAGTGAATTGGGGACTGGGATTGTCTGACTCCCCTTTAGTCTTTCCACAGTATTCAGCACCTCTCCCTCTCCAATTCACAGCCAGCACAGCGAATTTGACTATAAAACTCATGCGTGTTTGGTGAATTTCAAGTTATTACAGTGAATTACATTCCGCTCTGGACATGTCTGAGCATAATGTTATTTTTCAGAGTTTATCTCACTTGCTTGGTGTCAAGTTATGGTAGCAATAGGAATGCCTCTACTCTTTGCTCAATACTACACCAAAGACAAAAAGAATGGTCTCTCTTTAACCAAGAAACAATAAAGTTGCTCATATCAATGGGTAGTGTAAGAGGCAGTGGGGTGGAGAGTTCAAAATTCTGTGCTTGAATCGTCCATTCTCTTCCCAGCCTTCAGGGTCATGAATTCCAGTGTCCCTGGACCATTCCCAGCTCTTGATAAAATAGTTCACCCACATTACAGCAGCTCTGCTTGGTTCTGCTTAGGCCACAGAGAGGTACAGGGGAACCATATAAAACTGATTATTAGGCAGAGGGCATTGTTTATATATATTTATATTTTATAATAGTTGTTAATGATCTCTGTAATTTATAGTAAATGTAAATATATAATAACACAAGCTAGTGTTCCCAGAAAGCTTTGGTTTACAAATACATATTAAAACTTATTCAGAAAAAAATAACAAGTTACAAAGATACCAATAACCCCTCTAAAATATCATCTCACTTATTTGGTCCTCTTTACAACACAACTAAATATACTGACTTAGTGCTCTGTTCTGGGTTGCTGGTAAGAATAGTGCTGGTGGAGCAAGGGCAGGAGGAGGGACTCTGATAGACCGTGGTTATTTTTTTTTCCCAACAAAATAAATGCACAATAAGGGTACACTCCTCTGGGCACTGATCTCATTGTTCTTCTGTCTGGAATACACCATGGTTCAAGTTATTTCTGCTCAGATAACTAGCCATATATTCATGTATGTTTTCTTTATCCAAATTACCTGAGTCTATACATTAAACTGAAAACTGAGGGTCAAAGTCAGGCAAGCGTGCTTCACTGGCTCTTGTGGTAATCCTAAATTTCTGTATTCCTCATCTTGTCCAAGACCATTATCATTATCACCACCACAGCCAAAACGTCCCTTTTGAAACCTTTCACATGTATGTTTTTATCTCAATCTTATTATAAAGAGAACTGTAAACATATAGTTATCCAAATAAGGATGGCATCACTTTCATATAGGTTTTATAAAGAAAATATAGATTGTCTAAATCTTGGACTCTCATAATATGTGGACTATATATGTCCATTCTGCCCAGTCCTCTTGAGTATAGATCGCTTATGACAAGTATTTTTTTCTTGTTTAAATTGTCATGCAAAAAGCAACTGCTATTGTGAAGAGAATTATAACTTTATAATGAGTTGGGGGTAAAATTGTATGAAGTGTGAAACCCTGCTATTGTATTTCCTACTAGTGCAGACACCAGCACTAACAAGAAGAAGGGCTTCAAATGTAGCTGTAAGAATATATAAAACTAAGAAAATGAAAAAATAATTAGGGGTGAACAGCACTAGAAGAAATAATGACATACAAAACAATATAGAATACAGTATGCTACTTGGTACAGCACTACTTAATAATGATAATGAATTAAATAAGAATAAAATAATCAAATTTTTTACATAACTTTTTTTGAGAAGGAGAAGAGGTGAATAAATATATTAAAAGGGTGAAATACCTGCCTTCTATGAAGGAAATATAAATACATATAAATGTGCCAAATCAAAGTTTCAAAGTGAGTATTTTAAGAAATATGGAAGGAGTTACCAGAAGAACCTGTTATGAATTAAAGTAGTTGTCTCCAGGGAGTGGAGCTGGTAGTTGGGGAGGCATGGGAGAGGAAAGGCTACGTTTACTTGTGTTTTTTAGTACAATCTGAGCTTTTTAAAGGCTCATGTTACACTAGAAATAAAAATTAAAATTTTAAAAAGAGAAGTGGTCCTGGGATGTACCCTTGGAGCATTCCAGCATTTAGAGATCAGGTGAAAAATGAGGAACAAATGAATGGGAGCTAGCAGTGGTTGCCAGTGGAGCAGGAAAATGTCCAGGAGAATATGACGCCACAAGGTCACAAAAAATAAAATTGTTCCAAGAAGAAAGAGGTGGGCAGCCACATAAAAGGCTGCTAAAATTTTAAATAAGAATATAGATGTGGTCCTTGTATTTGGCATGATGTAGTGGGTTACTGACATTGACTAGCTGACTTTGGGTGAAGGGAAAGATGGAGCTCAACTGGAATAATTGAAGACAGATTGAGGAGTGAGGAATCTGTTACAAGGAATATAGAAAAGGTGGGTAGTTTTATTTTAAAGGGGCAGAAAAGTGAGGCAATATCTGGATTAAGCCATGGGTTCAAGAGAGCACCAGTCACCCAACATAACAGTCAATGAACATGAACTTACTTAATTGCACATGGGTGGTGGCTTTGAACTTGGACACCAGAAAATTCCTGCCCCAAAAATATCTAATGTCTCTATGAAATACAAAGTAAAATCATAAGGTAAGAATAGATGGTAATTAGAGGTATGAAGTTTAAAAAATGAAATACTATCTATCTCCCTAAATGAGAGTTGGGGTGGGGTGGAAATAGGCGAAGGGGATTCAGTTACAAACATCCAGTTACATAATAACTCATAAGGATGTAATACACAGCATAGGGAACATGGACAATAATACTGTAACAACTTCATATAGGAACAGATGACTTACCATGGTGACCATTTCATAATATATGCAAATGTCAAATCCCGATGTAGTACATGGGAAACTAACATAATTTTGTATGTCAACTATATTTCAATAAAAAATACATATAGGTGAAAAAAATAATAGGAAAAAATCATAGGAAGATTAATTTGGGCTTAGTGTTAAAACAAGGTAATAGTCAAAGAGTCTAAAAAATATTATCTTCTTTAGTGCCTGTGTGACCTTGGACAAGTGACTGGAACTCTCACATCTCAGCTTCTTCACCTTGTACATGGTGTACCAATATGGTGGTTGTGCAGCTTATACAAGTCATTGTATCCAAGCACATAGCATATTATGCATACACAGCAAATTATCTCAACAACTGCCCTTTCTTCCCTGGAACTAGTAGGTGCCATCTGAGCTGAGGCTGGGCTGTAAACCATCATGTGTACTGAAAAAAGACCTCAAAGGATAGAATAGGTATTTTAAATTAGTGCCCATAAATTCTGACTTCCTACTGTTCTGACCCCTCAGTGAAGTGCCATAATTTCTGTGATAAAATGACCCAAGCTAGTGTTCCAAAGTACAACCTACAACTGCTTTTTGCAGGGAGTGGGAAACCTGCTGATTATATATGTTTTAGAAATTTGTAGATAAAATAAAGGATTGCCTCAGAGATGACAAACTAACGCTACTGAATAATTTTAAATAGACATTTAGAAGAAGTTATTTAAATAACAAGTCAAATCTTTACATGATCAGAGATTGCTTTCTCAAAAGTTGCTTTGCTGGGGCTTCGCTGGTGGTGCAGTGGTTGAGAGTCCACCTGCCGATGCAGGAGACACAGGTTCACGCCCCAATCTGAGAGGATCCCACATGCCGCAGAAGCAGCTGGGCCCATGAACCATGGCCACTGAGCCTGCGTGTCCCGAGCCTGTGCTCCGCAATGGAATAGGCCACAGCAGTGAGAGGCCGGCATACCACAAAAAATAAATAAATAAATAAAATAAAAAGTTGCTTTATATATATATATATATATATATATATATATACTGTCATTATTTTAAACATGATTAAGAACCAGTTGATAAATATGTTTTTTACATATAGGCAAAACCTATGTTTTCAAGTTCAGAAAGAACTATTACAAGAAAGGCATTATCCAGACATTTCCCTCTCCACAGAGAAGAAATAGTAAAAATGAATGACCAGAAGGAGGAGCTTCAAGATGGTGGAAGAGTAAGACGTGGAGATCACCTTCCTCCCCACAAATACATCAGAAATGTGTCTACCTGTGGAATAACTCCTACTGAACACCTAATGAACACTGGCAGAAGACCTCAGACCTCCCAAAAGGCAAGAAACCCCCCACGTACCTGGGTAGGGCAAAAGAAAAAAAAAAAAACAGACACAAATTAGGGATGGGACCTGCACCAATGGGAGGGAGCTGTGAAGGAGGAAAGGTTTCCACACAGTAGGAAGGCCTTCACTGGCAGAGACTGGGGGTGACGGAGTGGGGGGAAGCTTCAGACCCTCAGAGGAAAGTGCAGCAAGAGGAGTGTGGAGGGCAAACAAGTGAGATTCCTGCATAGAGGATCAGTGCTGACCAGCACTCACCAGCCCAGGAGGCTTGTCTGCTCACCCACCAGGACGAGCGGGGGCTGGGAGCTGAGGCTTCGACTTCAGAGGTCAGACCCCAGGGAGAGGACTGGGGATGGCTGTGTGAACACAGCCTAACAGGGGCTAGTGTGCCACAGGTATCCAGGAGGGAGTCCAGAAAAAACTCTGGAGCTGCGGAAGAAGAAAGAGACTTTTTCTTGTCTCTTTGTTTCCTGGTGCACGAGGAGAGGGGATTAAGAGTGCCGCTTAAAGGAGCTACAGAGTTGGGTACAAGTCGTGGCTAACAGCGCGGACCCCAGAGACAGACGTGAGATGGTAAGACTGCTGCTGCAGCCACCAAGAATCTTGTGTGCAAGCACAGGTCACTATCCACACCTCCCCTCCCAGCAGCCTGTGCTGCCCGCCACTGCCAGGGTCCCGTGATCCAGGGACAACTTCCCTGGGAGAACGCATGGCATGCCTCAGGCTGGTGCAACATCACGCCGGCCTCTGATGGCGCACACCCACCCCACACTCTGTACCCCTCCATCCCCACAACCTGAGTGAGCCAGAGCCCCTGAATCAGGTGTTTCTTTAATCCCATCCTGTATGGGCATAAACAGACGCCCTCAGGCGACCTACATGCAGAGGCAGGACGAAATCCAAAGCTGAACCACAAGAGCTATGCCGAACAAATAATAGAAAGGGAAATTTCTACCAGCAGCCTCAGCAGGAGCGAATTAAATTTCTGCAATCAACTTGATGCATCCCGACACTGTGGAATACCTGAATAGACAATGAATCATCCCAAATTGTGGAGGTGGACTTTGGGAGATATGATATATATATATATAATATATATATATAATATATATATATATATTATATATATATTATATTATATATATATATATATTCCCTTTTTTCCTTTTTCCCTTTTTGTGAGTGTGAATGTGTATGCTTCTGTGTGTGATTTTGCCTGTATAGCTTTGCTTTTACCATTGTCTTAGGGTTCTGTCTGTCCATTTCTTCATTTTTTGTTGTTTTTGTTTTTAGTATAGTTTTAGTGCTTGTTATCATTGGTGGATTTGACTTTTGGTTTGGTTGCTCTCTCTTTCTTTCTTTCTTTTTTAATTTATTACATTATTTTTTTATTTTAATGATTATTTTAATTCTTTTTTTACTTTACTGTGTTTATTTTATTTTATTTTATCTTCCTTTTCTTGCTTTTTTTTTCCTCCCTTCTATTCTGAGCCATGTGGATGACAGGCACTATGTGCCACAGCCAGGCTTGGGCTGTGCCTCTAAGGTAGGAGAGCCAAGTTTAGGACATTGGTCCACAAAAGACATCCCAGCTCCACATAATATCAAATGGTGAAAATCTCCCAGAGATCTCCATCTCAATTCCAAGACCCAGCTCCACTCACTGACCAGCAAGAGACATTGCTGGACACCCTATGCCAAACAACTGGCAAAACAGGACCACAACACCACTCATTAGAAGAAAGGTTGCCTAAAATCATAATAAGGCCACAGACACCCCAAAACACACAACCAGATGTGAACCTGCCCAGCAGAAAGACAAGATCCAGGCTCATTCACCAGAACACAGGCACTAGTCCCCTCTACCAGGAAGCCTACACAACCCACTGAGCCAACTTTAGCCACGGGGGCAGACACCAAAAACAACAGGAACTACGAACCTGCAGCCTGTGAAAAGGAGACCCTAAACACAGTAATTTAAGCAAAATGAGAAGACAGATAAACACACAGCAGATGAAGGAGCAAGGTAAAATCCCAACAGACCTAACAAATGAAAAGGAAATAAGCAGTCTACCTGAAAAAGAATTCAGAATATAGGTCATATATTTGATCCAAAATTTGGAAATAGAATGGGGAAAATACAAGAAACGTTTAACAAGGACCTAGAAGAACTAAAGAGAAAACAAACAGTGATGAACAACACAATAAATGAAATTAAATATTCTCGAGAAGGGATCAATAGCAGAATAATGGAGGCAGAAGAACAGATAGTGACCTGGAAGATAAAATAGTGGAAATAACTACCGCACAACAGAATAAAGAATGAAAATAATTGAGGGCAGTCTCAGAGACTTCTGGGACAACATTAAATGCAATAAAATTTGAATTATAGGGGTACCAGAAGAAAAAGAGGAAAAGAAAGGGACTGAAGAAATATTTGAAGAGATTATAGTGGAAAACTTCCCTAATATGAGAAAAGAAATAGTTAATCAAGTACAGGAAGCACAGAGAGTCCAATACAGGATAAATCCAAGGAGAAACATGCCATGACACATATTAATCAAACTATCAAAAATTAAATACAAACAAAAAATATTAAAAGCAGCAATGGAAAAACAACAAATAACATACAAGGGAATCCAGATAAGGTTAACAGCTGATTTTTCAGCAGAGACTCTGCAAGACAGAAGGGAGTGGCAAGACATATTTAAAGTGATGAAAGGGAAAAAACTACAAACAAGATAACTCTATCCAGCAAGGGTCCCATTCAGACTTGACAGAGAAATTAAAAGCTTTACAGACAAGCAAAACTAAGAGACTTCAGCCCAACCAAACCAGCTCTACAAGAAATGCTAAAGGGACTTTTCTAGGCAGGAAACACAAGAGAAGGAAAAGAACTACAAAAACAAACAAAACAATTAAGAAAATGGTAATAGGAACATACATATTGATAATTACCTTAAATACATATTGATTATTACCTTATGTAAAAAGATTAAATGCTGCTACCAAAAGACATAGACTGCATGAATGGATACAAAAACAAGACCCGTATATATGCTGTCTACACGAGATCTACTTCAGACCTAGGAGCACATGCAGACTGAAAGTGAGGGGTTGGAAAAAGATATTCCATGCAAATGGAAATCAAAAGAAAGCTGGAGTAGCAATTCCCATAACAGAGAAAATAGACATTAAAACAAAGAATTTTAAAAGAGAAACAGAAGGACACTACATAATGATCAATCCAGAAAGAACATATAACAATTTTAAATATTTATTCACCCAACATAGGAGCACCTGAATACATAAGGCAAATACTAACAACCATAAAATGGGAAATTGACAGTAACACAATAATAGTAGGGGACATTAACAACCCACTTTCACCAATGGACAGATCATCCAAAATGAAAATAAATAAGGAAACACAAGGTTTAAATGATACATTAAACAAGAGGGGCTTAGTTGATATTTATAGGACATTCCATCCAAAAACAACAGAATACACTTACTTCTCAAGTGCTCATGGAATGTTCTCCAGGATAGATCATATCTTGGGTCACAAATAAAGCCTTGGTAAATTTAAGACAACTGATATGGTATCATGTATTTTTTCCAACCACAACGCTAAGACACTAGATATCAATTACACGAAAAAATCTGTAAAAAATAAAATCACATGGAGGCTAAACAATACAATACTTAATAACACAGAGATCACTGAAGAAGTCAAAGAGGAAGTCAAAAAAACACCTAGAAACAAATGACAATGAAAACATGACAACCCAAAACATGGAATGCAGCAAAAACAGTTCTAAGAGGGATGTTTATATCAATACAATCCTGGCTTAAGAAAAAAGAAACATCTTAAATAAAAAAACTAACCTTACACCTAAAGCAATTAGAGAAAGAAGAATAAAAAAAATAAAAACCCAAAGTTAACAGAAGGAAAGAAATCATAAAGATTAGTTCAGAAATAAATGAAAAAGAAACAAAGGAAATGATAGAAAATATCAATAAAACTAAAAGCTGATTCTTTGAGAAGATTAAAAAAAGTAATTGATAAACTATTAGCCAGACTCATCAAGAAAAAAAGGGAGAAGACTCAAATCAATAGAATTAGAAATGAAAAAGGAGAAGTAACAACTGACACTGCAGAAATACAAAGGATCATGAGAGATTACTACAAGCAACTATAAGCTAATAAAATGGACAACCTGGAAGAAATGGACAAATTCTTAGAAAAGCACAAACTGCTGAGACTGAACCAGGAAGAAATAAAAAATATGAACAGACCAGTCACAAGCACGGATATTGAAACTGTGATTAAAAATCTTCCAACAATCAAAAGTCTAGGAACAGAAGGCCTCACAGGCGAATTCAATCAAACATTTAGAGAAGAGCTAACACCTATCCTTCTCAAACTCTTCAAAAATATAGCAGAGGGTGGAAAACTCCCAAACTCATTCTACGAGGTCACCATCACCCTGATACCCAAACCAGACAAAGATATCACAAAGAAAGAAAACTACAGGCCAATATCATTGATGAACCTAGATGCAAAAATCCTCAAAAAAATACTAGCAAACAGAATCCAGCACCACATTAAAAGGATCATACACTATGATCAATTCGGGTTTATCCCAGGAAAGCATGGATTCTTCAATATACACAAATCAATCAATGAGATACACTATATTGACAAATTGAAGGAGAAAAACCATATCATCCTCTCAATAGATACAGAGAAAGTTTTTGACAAATTTCAGCATCAAATTATGATAAAAACGTTCCAGAAACTCAGCATAGAGGGAACTTACCTCAATATAATAAAGGCCATATATGACAAAACCACAGCCCACATCATTCTCAATGGTGAAAAACTGAAACCATTTCCATTAAGATCAGGAAAAACACAAGGCTGCCCACTCTCAACAATATTATTCAACATATCTTGGAAGTTTTAGCCACAGCAATCAGAGAAGAAAAAGAAATAACAGGAATCCAAATCTGAAAAGAAGAAATAAAGCTGCCACTGTTTTCAAATGACATGATACTATACATAGAGAATCCTAAAGATGCTACCAGAACACTACTAGATCTAATCAATGAATTTGATATAGTAGCAAGAAATAAAATTAATGCACAGAAATCTCTTGCATTTCTATACACTAATGATGAAAAATCTGAAAGTTAAATTAAGAAAACACTCCTAGTTACCATTTCAACCAAAAGAATAAAATATCTAGGAATAAACCTACCTAAGGAAACAAAAGACCTGTAGGTAGAGAATTATAAGACACTGCTGAAAAAAATTAAAGATGAAACAAACAGATGGAGAGATATCCCATGTTCTTGGATTGGAATAATCAACATTGTGAAAAAGAGTATACTACCTAAAGCAATCTACAGATTCAATGCAATCCCTATCAAACTACCAGTGGCATTTTTCAAACTACCAGAGCTAGAACAAAATACTTCACAATTTGTATGGAAACACAAAAGACCCCTAATAGCCAAAGCAATCTTGAGAAATACACACGGAGCTGGAGGAATCAGGCTCTGTGACTTCAGACTAGACTACAAAGTTTCAGTAATCAAGACAGCATTGTACTGGCACAAAAACAGAAATACAGATCAATGGAACAGGATAGAAAGCCGAGAGATAAACCTGCACACTTATGGTCACCTTATATTTGATAAAGGAGGCAAAAATATAGAGTGGAGAAAAGGCATCCTCTCCATAAGTGGTGCAGGGAAAACTGGACAGCTACATGTAAAAGAATGAAATTCGAACACTCCCTAACACCATACACAAAAATAAACTCAAAATGGATTAAATACCTAAATGTAGGGCCAGACACTGTAAAACTCTTAGAGGAAAACATAGCAGAACACTCTATGACATAAATCACAGCAAGATCCTTTTTGACCGACCTCCTAGAGAAATGGAAATAAATAATAATAATAATAATAACAAATGGGACCTAAGGAAACTTAAAAGCTTTTGCACAGCAAAGGAAAGCATAAATAAGATGAAAAGGCAACCCTCAGAATGGGAGAAAATATTTGCAAATGAAGCGACTGACAAAATATTAATCTCCAAAATTTACAAGCAACTCATGCAGCTCAATAACCAAAAAAACAATCTACCCAATCCAAAAATGGGCAGTTGACCTAAATAGACATTTCTCCAAAGAAGTTATACAGATTGCCAACAAACACATGAAAGAATGCTCAACGTCATTATTCATTAGAAAAATGCAAATCAAAACTCCAATGAGATATCATCTCACACCAATCAGAATGGCCATCATCAAAAAATCTAGGGCCTCCCTGGTGGCGCAAGTGGTTGAGAGTCCGCCTGCCGGTGCGGGGGATACGGGTTCGTGCCCCGGTCTGGGAGGATCCCATATGCCGCGGAGCGGCTGGGCCCGTGGGCCATGGCCGCTGAGCCTGCGCGTCCGGAGCCTGCGCGTCCGGAGCCTGTGCTCCGCGACGGGGGAGGCCACAGCAGTGAGAGGCCCGCATACCGCAAAAAAAAAAAAAAAAAAAAAAAAAAAATCTAGAAACAATAAATGCTGGAGAAGGTGTGGAGAAAAGGGAACTTTCTTCCACTGTTGGTGGGAATGTAAATTGAAACAGCCACTATGGAGAACAGTATGGAGGTTCCTTAAAAAACTAAAAATAGAAATACCATACGACCCCACAATCCCACTACTGCACATATACTCAGAAAACCAAAATTCAAAAAGCGTCATCTACCAAAATTTTCATTGCCACTCTATTTACAATAGCCAGGACATGGAAGCAACCTAAGTGTCCATGGACAGATGGACGGATAAATAAGATGTGGCACATATATACAATGGAATATTGCTCAGCCATAAAAATAAATGAAATTGAGTTATTTGTAGTGAGGTGGATGGACCTAGAGACTGTCATACAGAGTGAAGTAAGTCAGAAAGAGAAAAACAAATACCATATGTTAACACGTCTATATGGAATCTAAAAAAAAAAGAAAAAAAAAGAAAGATAATCATGAAAAAAACCTACGGACAAGAAGGGAATAAAGATCCAGACCTTTCCTAGAGAATGGACTTGAGGATACGGGAGGGGGAAGGGTAAGATGGGACAAAGTGAGAGAGTGGCATGGACATATATACACTACCAAACGTAAAATAGATAGCTAGTGGGAAGCAGCCACATAGCACAGGGAGATCAGCTTGGTGCTTTGTGACCACCTAGAGAGGTGGGATAGGGAGGGTGGGAGGGAGGGAGATGCAAGAGGGAAGAGATATGGGGACATATGTATATGTATGACTTATTTACTTTGTTATAAAGCAGAAACTGACCCACCATTGTAAAGCTATTATACTGAAATAAAGATGTTAGAAAAATACAAAAAAATGAAAATAAAACAACAGCAAAAAAAAAAAAAAAAAGAGCAACAATCAGATGTGCTTAAGCAATCCTCATGAAGGCTACTGGAAGACTTATCAGAAAGAAATTAGACAGGAAAAATAAATTGACCAACTAAACTAAGTGAAATTAAAAAGTGAGAAAGAGAAAAAGGGAAGAAAGATGGAGGAATGATAAATACATATATTTTTACCATTTGTTCATTTGAAGATGCTTCTCAGTAACTTCCCAGTCCAAAATTTGTTCCTTGAATTTTACTTATATGGTTCCTGGTTTTTGACTTAAACTTTTCCAAATTATTTGTGGTAATGAGGCCTTAAATAACATCAAACAAGTACAAAGATTCATATACATCTTCCATGTATGCTAGGAGCCTACAATTTCATTTAAGAGACAATATATATTTATGAAATATTTAAAAAATAGAACATTTCCACCGAATCAATGGTATCATCCAGAATGTCAATATGAATAAGCCAATAATATGCTAACAAACAGCATAAAATACTTGTTTTCAGTAAGCTAATTGAAATTGGAAGCCAGGAACCAGGGCTGTGGTTGAGGCTGTGATTCCATCACAAATAGCTCTGGGCCTCCGGGTGAGTCATTTAACCTTGCCTGTCTTCAGATTTCCTATCACCAAAAAGGAAATTAAAACTGGAATTCGTTCTCCCAAGTGGCAGCCTAAGAGACAGAGAGCATCTTATCATCCTATTTATAATTGTAGACTCGCAGAATTTTAGAGTTGGATGGGTCTTTAGCTACCACCAAATTAAACCCCTCATTTTACAGATGTTAGTGCTGGGACTCAGCAAGGTGAAGTACCTCATTCAAGGTCCAGCCAGGTGGTACCTGCCTTTTAGTCTAACAGTCTATCATAATGTAACACAGACTTATGTCCCTGAAAGCATCCTTTTCTTTTCTCCTCTTTATGCCCATCAAAACACCTGTGGTCAGTTAAAAAATATTTGAAAGCACAGGATCACATTGAGAAATACACAAATTATATACTAATGACCAATTTACAAATACTATAGCACTTAATGTCAAGTTTGATGTTTGCCTAAAGATGGAAGATCAAAGTTATAACTGCATTTCTATTATCCTTATTTGGAAAAGAATAGGAAATTCTTTGCTTAGAAAATTATGTTTGAGGTTATTTGGGAACGTGAATATATCCTGGCTCCTGATTGATTCTTCTAGGACCAGACTACCTCCTATGGAGATGGTCCCTCTTAAGAAGGAAGAAGAGGTTATAATAACCCAAGCTTAAAACCAAACCAAAACAAAACAAAGAGATCATATGTTACTTTCACAAGTCCATGAAATCCACATAATTGTGGTATGAAAAATTAGAGGAAATTTTCATTGGATTTCTTTCGGTCACATCCTGACATCTATTCAGCTTCACACATTTTTTTTTTTTCTAAGTACTTGAACAGGTGCAAAAGGACGTGTTTTTACAGTGGGTATTTTTACTTACATTTTGGCAAGCGAGCACAAATCATTTGGCCTAAAGTCCCAAAGATGCTTCCTTTCTATTTCCTGTGGAAGAAAGACATTGCCAACTCCATTTCAGTAACGTTTTAAGGAAGATGGAAATCTGTGCTGTCCTGTAAGCTCTGCCATTGTGTTTGCTGGTTTACAAAGGCATTTTCTATAATGTATGGAATCAACTGTTTCAAGTTTTTTTTTCCTTGCTGCTATAATTTTTATATCTCATTTTACTTCTGTAATTAAGACAGGTCTGGTAGGTTTTTAAATTAGCCCAGCTTTCATCTCTATCACACATTCATTTCAAAACTTTTATGAATATTTAATAGAGGTTTTATAATTCATGGTAATATGATGAACAGCCTTTTGGCCGTTAAGTCAATTGACAGAAAAAAAAAATTCCCTCTTCAGGCAGAAATAATAACGATTCTATTTCTGTTCCTAGATTGGTGATTACACAGTCACCTGTTTTCACATTAAACTTTGATGATAAATTACTCAGCAACCATGATAATATCAGAAGTTTTACTGGCCAGAACAAATTGTCAGTAAATGCTCACAAGGTAGAGAGAAAGCACTAACTCTCTTTCCCCCTGACCTTCCCCCGGGGGTTGTGGCTGCGACCCCACAGTCCAACTGACTTCAATTTCTTTCGTTTGTTCTTTTCTCTTTATTTTATTTTTTTGTTTCCTTTCAAAACTTGATCTGTCTGCCTAGTAAGAATATATTAATATTCCATTAGCATGGCTGCTGATTTGGCACGCACACACAGAACATAGGCTGCATAAAAACAGTTAACTTTGAGATGAATTTTAGTTCAAACAGGTTCATTTTCTATTCGACTCCCCACAGGGCATACATGCACATTAAAAAAAATATTTGGGGAAATGCCTCCAGATTAAAGTATGCATCAAATGATGCTGTTTCCAAAGCAACCTAGAGGTTTTATTTCATTTAAATATATCAAAGGTTTAGGAAAAGAGAGTCTGATGATAATACCTAAATATGTATCAGAGAATTATAAAATCTAACCTTAGTGTCACATCCAGGTAGCTGGAGCATCCTGCCTTCAGTATTCTATCAGCACCAAACTGGAACCATAAATGGTAAGAAATGGAGGAATAACACTTCATCCTCCAGCCCCTTGGAGTCTCCAAGGGCCTGGGAGGATTCCCTCACTATAGCAGACTGTGGAACTGGACCATCCCACCAGGCTTTTATGTCTCCTGTAATGGGGTCACAGACTCCACTGTCTCCCTGGGGAGACAATTCTGCTGCCTAATGGCTTCTACTCCAGCAGACTTTTTTTTTTTTTTTTTTTTTTTTTTGTGGTACGCGGGCCTCTCACTGTTGTGGCCTCTCCCATTGTGGAGCACAGGCTCCAGATGCGCTGGCCCAGTGACCATGGCTCAAGGGCCAAGCCACTCTGCAGCATGTGGTATCCTTCCGGACCGGGGCACGAACCCGTGTCCCCTGCATCGGCAGGCGGACTCTCAACCACTGCACCACCAGGGAAGCCCTCCAGCAGACTTTTTTCTCTGGTATGTAGACAACTCCTTTCTGCTCATTTCCTTCTCAGTAATGCCCCTTTTACTAGCCTGAAAATTCCACTTCGGGGTTTACAGCCTTAATGCAGAGGCTTTGATACCATAGCTCCTTGGCAGCAGCTTCATGGAGCTACACACACTACATCTTTTTAATCTCACTATGTATGTTAGGGCCTTCATCCCCTCGATCCATTTTGTGGCTCTTCTCTGTACTTTATCCAATTTGTATAAATATATTACTTGTATGAATGATGAATTTGACTCTTTGCAATGTATCAATGACCACATGATAGTAAATACTCAAACACTCACCATATCTACTGTGTGCACACACCACGCACATGCACTGGACCTTAATATATTCAATGCCCAAGGTTATAAACTCTAAAGGAATCTAAGTACCCTTTGCTTTACACAAGGAGAAATGCAGAGAAATCTGGATTACACAGCCCCTGCCCCAATCCTTCCAAACTTTATTTCTCAGTGAGATTTTGGAAATCTGTCATTGGGTGAGAGAGAATAGCAAACTGCATAACAGATCCATATCCTAGTTATTACCAATGCAAATTTGCCTCCATAAAAAGTCATTAAACATGAGCATGCCCAGGTCAAGTGTTATTTGGAGCCCCATGCAAGAAATAAAACAAGAGATTCTGTGAATATTCCCCTACCTCTGGACAGAGGTCTCACAGAGGGATGGGAAGAGTCAAATGTTATCTAAATTTCAGATGAAGTCATTTTGGAAATTATACCCTTTAACTCTGCTGAGGAGGAAGGGTGGAATTCACTCTCAACATTTCTACACGTTCCATCCCTTCTCTCTTCAAAGGAAACCTCAGAGCTGAGCTACCAAAGTGACATCAAGCAAACAGGATCCCATAAACATCAAATGCCTCTGATGTATAACTTTTGATGTGTGAACAGTGTGTCATTGTGATGCTGGAAGAAGCCCAGGTCCCTCCTTCTTTCTTGTGGGCTGCACAGTCTAATAGGCATAAAATAACTGCCAACTGGGCCCATGTGCATTTTAGTGCCTTTAGATGCTGAATAATTTAAATAATTTTATTGCAGTTAGGTAGGTGAACTTAAAAGCAAATGTTTACAGGATGGTTGTTGTGAATAGGTGGCTACTGTGGCACATACTTGTGCATACACACACACACACACACACACACACACACACAGCCTTGCAGATAGACATAGAACTAGGGAAGTAAAAGAGCAGGACTTTTTGTTATTATGTCTTCACCTTCAATACACGTGCAATTTGCATTTGATAATTCAACCATTCCTTTTTACCTGTGAGTATTTTTCATTTGTGAATCCTGTACAAACTACACCCTTACATAGATAAAAGTCAAATGAAACCTCATGATGGATTTTATCTTTCCACTTAATTTTATAGTTATAATGTATGGAAAAGAAGTTAGTGTTGATAATAGTTTATCCTAAGCCATTTCAAGGAATCTTCTGGACTAAGAGGAAAGTCCTTGACGTTGCTTAACATTGTGACAACTGGTGGTTCTTGTTCCTGAATGCATGCAATTTCTGTACTTCCAATTTTACTTTTGGGCCTACCTTTCTGAGATGATATTTATAGAGCTGAGTTTATATATACCTCTATGTGAAAAAGTAGACAGATTCACAGATGCAATGCATCATAGTCCATCCTTCTATCCTGTGCAATCCAGACTGGAGATTGGTCAGACCACACTGCTTCGCTTAGAGCCAGGAAGGTAGACCAGATGGCCTTAGAAATTCCCGGCAGCCATTGAAGCTTTATAAATATACAGCTGTGAATACACTAGTAAACATTTATTCTGGATGTTTCATACATGTAAGTATCTGAATAAGTGTCTTTCTTTTGGGCAGCTCAGGAATTGGTCACTGTTGTATCTAAATTACAGGTTATTAGAGTCTGTGTCATGTTGAATTTGTCATATATTTCAGTGACCAATAATGACTTTATTTTACATACCCTACTACCCCTGACCAAGTATTGTTTCATGCTTTAGAGACTAAAACTCTGGACAGGAAGAAGAATGGCATGTGCAAAGCTCACAGATTTTGATTTAGAAAGAAGTCAAGTGGAAAGAACATTTAATAAGGCTATACAGTCTGGGCACTGTGCTAGGCTGGTAACTTCACACATATACTTATTTGATCCTTATAGCAACCTTATGAAATAGACTGAACTCCTCATTTTACAGAAAAGGGTATAGAAGCTCAGAGTAGCTGACCAAGATCTCTCAGCAATCAGTAGGCCAAAATCCAAATTGTCAGTCCAGATCTGACCACACAGTGTCAGACGCTGTATTCATGTTATCTGCTGCAAAGGATGGAGCCTCAGAGTTTGTATCAGATTCTAAATTCAGACTCTGTGGGTCATCAACATCAACAGCTGGAGGAAAGAACTGAGTCACTATTCAGATGTACAGTTGCTTTATATAGAGGCAGAATAGAGTGTGGCTCCATGGCAGCATTTAAAGTGCTCTGGGGAGGAACCCTACTATTCCCCCAATGAGATCCACGACCTACTTGTTAGTGCCTGCATTTCTTAATGGGGAACAACACTTTCCATCTCACAAATGCGAAGAAGGCTTAAAATAAAGCCTCCCAGAAAGTTGTAGTACACTGTCTGAAATACTTATTCAGTTAGATAAGATCCCTTCCTGGGAGTACGTTTGAGAAGATAACAGAAAATATAGAAAATATGAGCTGGCTGAATGTCTCCCCTGAAGGAAATGACTGGGACATTTTAAATAAATATGTGTGTGTGTGTGTGTGTGTGTGTGTGTGTGTGTGTGTGTGTAAACTTCCAATTATCCTAGGCTAGGCATGTTCTGATGGTTTGGTGATTTGAATATGGGCATCTAAGAGCTATGTGATGTTAGTGGGTCAGGACCTTCCTTCCATCTAGAACATGGGGACAGGCATTTCTGTATACTGAGAATATTCAGCAACTTCATTGGAAATGCCTCATGTTTACTCACTGGAAATGTCTCATGTTTATGTGTTGCATGGAACAAACATATCAATTTCTCTGAGAAAAAATTTAGAATTAGAAGGAGAAATAAAAACTTCAGAAAAATAGTAAAGATAGTTGTTATTTTCCCCCTATATATAACAATGTCTAGCTGAGGTACATTTAGAAAACATATGCAAGTATTAAGGAAATATGCTAGCATGTTCTTCAAATATAGCTATAGAAACAAAGGAAAATAACCATAGTCCCAGCATAGCAAGAATGCATGATATCGTACTGATAAACCACTCCCTACTAAGAGAATAACTACAGTTGGTAGAGCAAAAAGGAATCTGAGCAGACCCAGTAAAAGCAAAAGGGCTTAACTAAATTACAGGGATCATGGTCAGATAGGAGAAATAACTGATTGATGAATAGGGATCAAATATTGATCTAGGGAGGTGAGTAATCCATTGCCTAAAGATATTCTGAAACAACTATGTCTGTTCAATTCCCTAATTGCACAGTGAAATGATTCGTTTCTTCCTCAGAGACTTATAAAAGAAAAATGTCTTAAATTAATTAAACATTTTGCTTCGACTGTTTAACATACAATTAGTGTTATTTTCCTAACATGGTACTAGTTATTTTACAGTAGTATTCACTAGTATTTTTAGATTATCTCTTAATATGACATATTTTCCATACATTAGTGGTCATAATGTAAAAAGTAATTATTGCCAGTCATATGGCTAATAAATAACATTGCAGAATATTTGCTAATTACAAAGTTCAGCTACTTCTGTAACATTAAATTGCTTAAAAATATTAAGGTTTACATTGCCAACTTGTTTCTCAAACAAAATATAAAGTCCTGGAGGGTGGAGGCTACATGTTTCTCAAACCTGAATGCCTTTTGTATCTGATCATCCAGTTGGTCACTTTGATTCCTCTTGCTCCTTAACATGGGCTGATTGCAACACCTTCTTCCTACCCTCAACTGCACTAACTTCATACAGACCTCATCATATCATTTTTCATGTGGAGCACTAATTTTGTTTTTCTTCATTTTGTCTTGCTCTTCTTTAAAAAAAATTTTCTCAGATCTATGCAGCATCTAGCTTTGATGACCCCATTGAGAAGCCCTCACTTTGTCTCCCAAGCCTCTTTTTTTTGGGGAATATGATTATCCTTTTTAGAACACTTGAAACATGGTGTTGTCTGTTACCTGTTTAATTATCTTTTGCCTGACAAGACTATGAGTTTTGTAAAGACAATGACTTTGAGTTATTCATAAATAAATTTTCACCAGTTTTTCAAGTTCTCAGTGAATATGTGCTGAATAACAAATCCATGGTAAGGATCTGGGCTCCAAATCATAGCTTAATAAATGCTGGTTATCTAAATTAATGTATTTATTAAACTTTGTAGGATCTAATTTATATTAATTAGACTTAGACAAAATAGTGTTTCCTCCTTTTGAGGCAATAAATGTCATGTCAAACATCAAAGAAGTGCTAGTTCAACAAACAGAGAACAGAATGAAGAGACTGTTATTTTCTGAACAGGAGAAAAGAATGTTCAATGTCCACCAGTTAGTTCTCCTCTGTTGTTTTTCTCAAGGGTGTATACATAAAGCTGCTTTTACTGTAAAAATGTAGATTTTTGCCTAGGAACCATTAAAAAATGTATTAAGTCCTTGTGACAACTGATTAATTTTAGTTTAAGTTTATGAATACAAAACAACAAGAGTGCTGGTATTTAACATGCATTTTAAGGATGTCACAGCAAAAGTAAAGGATGAGAAAGATAATTCAATTTGCTTTCTCTAAAAGGTCAGTTCTCCTGAGATAAAAATTGTCCCTTAGGGTACCAATGCCTTTCTCGGCATACTTCCCCTTCTGCTGCCTCTCTGCCTCTTCCTGTTCCTTAGGGATGTGAGCATTTATATTTAAGGACCATCAGACTATGTTGTTTAGAATGAAAGTGAGTTAGTGAGGAGAGCAGAGGGACACCCCATGCTTTTAAAATGAAACTTTAGGTAGTTTTGCCCTTGATTTTTTCATTATTCCAGCATATTTTAAGTTATTGTAAGTGCATTTAAGAAAAGGAAAGAAATAGAAATGGATACGGTCATTTAAATATTACATTTGCATGTCTTTGCCCATACAAAGATTGCATGCAGAGGTGAAGGCTTTGGTGAGAAAGATTATGCATCATTTTCTCAAAATTTATCCCAAGTGTTTTTAATCCAGATCTTGTATTTCTGCAGAATTGAATCTTTCATAACAGCAGGGCTCAGCACAGGGTCTTCACAAACTTGGAGGTCAATATGGATTTGTGGAATCAATGGATTAATATCTGACTCCAGATATGCTGGAAAACATTCAGTGCATGGCCCTTAGGACCCACTCAGTGATACTCAGTAGGTTTTAAAAACAAGAAAATTGATATTTAAGACACAGTTGTTTACAGGTTGAGCATAAATTTCTTTAAAAATAAATATTTAGCTTTAACTTTCACAGAATAATACAAAAAGGGAATCTAAGTGAGATATAATAAATCAGGTTATGAAAAAGTATTTGAGTATAATTGTGTATAAAGAGCAGAAAAATATATAACCCTTGATATTAATGATAGCACAAATCTGTGGATTAAATAAATAGCAAACAATGAATGACTAAAAGATACATGGAAGGTCAAAAAGAAACCAGGATACAATAGTATGATTTCATTAGAGATAATTTCTCAGAGGAAGAGAGATATTTGTTAATGGGGGACATGAGTGTTTGAATAGACTGGAAGACTTCCAGAAGAGGGTCTTAAAAGAGGAAACGTTTATAGGGATAGGTAAGGGTGCTCTGGAGAGAAAGTTTGATTTGAAGAAACTGAGCAAGAGATAAGAGAAACTTCAGGAGAAATGGCTAAAGTGTGTGGTGACATTTGTATTCACATATCTTCTGGGTGGAGATGTTCATATTAATAATCAGCTGCCCCTCCTTGGACCCCATGTCATCGTTTCATATTCAGATCAAACTATAAGTTGGGAGGAAACTACTACCATGAGGACTTCCAGACATAAGGGTCCACTGGTGATAGAAAAAGATATACCGCTGTCCTCAAGCACCTCAGACTAAATCAAATGAAGAGAGGGCATCCGTGCCGTGATGTAATGTGGTAGAAAGAACAGTCAAGTCAGCAGCCCTGAGTTTGGGTTACTAACTTTGAGTTACTACTTCATTGTGTGCAGTGAAACAAGTTTTTTAACCTTTCCAGACTTGACTTTCCTCATCGGAAAAATAGAGATAATTAAGTTATAATGTGAGAAATCATTCTCCTAACTAGGAGCTGCTGCCAAAATATAAACCATCTCCTCTTCTTTGAAGAATTATTTGGAAAGTCTGGTCAGGGAAAGCTTATTGGTAGAGGTCAGATTGAAGGTAGACCTAAAATATGATGGCTTCAAGTTCATGCTTATGAATAGTGGAAAGTAATATTATTTCTGTCACTGTATCAACAATTGCTTTCAGAAACACCTAGTAATTAGGGATAAAGTATAAACGCACAGAAGAGCAAAGCTGGAAACTCATTCCATGACAGGTGAACCCAGATCGTAGCAAATAGTATATCTTCTAATAACATTTTTTAAAAAGAAAATTGTACTTACTGATTTGAGCAATAACTTACAGTAAAATCCACTCCTTTTAGTGTGTGATTCTATCAAGCTTACTTGCTTTAAATGCAGACATAAGGTAAGACATTTGTGCTGATACATCTATCCTTGTTTGCTCATCCCCATTGTGACCACAGGGACATGACTTGTGAGTAGTTTGGTCAGGAAAGGAGAAAAATCTATATCCATATAGAGCAAAATAACTGACCCATAACTGTCTCATTGTCCCCCATGAAGGAATGACAGTAGCAATAGTGATGAAGATGGACAATGAACAAGGTATCTCATAGGTTCCTATTTTAATATCCTCAATTAAGGCTGGCCATAGCTATACAGTCAATAGACTGAGGACCTAGGGAACTAACCTCAGATGGGGATGAGAAGAGAGGAAGAAAATGGGTAGAAGAGTGAACTCTCTAGGCAGAATTATTGGTTTCCTCAAAATTGTTTGCAAAGTAAATTCCTGTATATTCTACTATATTAGCTCTCAGTTTCATGACTAAGCTGCTGATTCTATATCCCTCGTCTTATATGGAGTTGATCTTCCCTTCCATTAAGCTATTACAGTCACAGAAAAATGTACAAAGCTGTTCAAATGTCATCTAATGGAAAGTAAACTTTTTATAAACTATTACTACCAACAATCAACTAAAGTCTCAAAAAATGAAGCTAGTTCTCTTCCCATTTGACATCATAAACTCAGTAGTGAAGAAAAGAAATATAGCTCAAGTGCACACAGAATTTCTTGAATTCCAAGGCTTCTAGCAGTTTCAACTCTCAGTGGCTCACAGAGAAAGAGAATTGTCCCTTGCTCTTTTCCTATAGCCCACTCCCAAGTCCTACATGGACACGAACGAATTTTACAAATTAGCAGGGTGATATAAGCTAAAGAATAGAGAAGATCCAAACATAGGAGAGAAAATAAAAACTTAAAATGCATGCAAAATATCAAGTAAGAGAATATAACAATAATTAAACAACACAAGAAACACACACAAAATAAAGGAAATCCTTGGGGAATGAACTTATTTACTAAAATATATGACCAAAAAGTCTTATAAAGATATTGTTAATTCTTTAAGTATCACCAATCAAACTCACTCACTTTTTTTTTTTTTTTTTTGCAAACTACATTGGGACTATCATTCATTCTCTGGAGAGACATTTTTGTAGAGAAAAAAAGAGGCCACCATTGCTGTTGCCTCCCAAGGCTCCAATTGAACTTAAAGAACAACATGGCCAAGTTGGCTCCCTAAAAATGAATGACTGGCAATGGCCAGAGAAATGAGGATTGGGTAGCACAGGTGGAAATCATCAGATAGCATTCAGCCATCTCCTTCTCAACTATGGAGGATAGAGGAAACTTAAGGAAGAGAAGGATAAGGTTGGGGGAAAATCTCAGCCTATAAAACACTTCCTAATAAATGCTCAATTAAGAATATATACCGATAGGTATATACAAGAAAAAACTTTTTTGTTGTTTTTTATTTGTAATTTTTTATTGAAATATAGTTGACTTACAATGTTGTGTTAGTTTCAAGTATACAACAAAGTGATTCAGCTATATATGTATATGTGTATATATATAGATAGATAGATAGATAGATAGATAGATTCTTGTTTTTACATTCTCTTCCATTATATGTTATTACAAGGTATTGAGTATAGTTCCCTGTGCTACAGTAGGTCCTTATTAGTTATCTATTTTATATATAGTAATGTGTATAGTTTAATCCCAAACTCCTAATTTATCCCTCCCTCCCATTTCCCCTTTGGTAACCATAGGTTTGCAAATAAATATATTTTTGTTTGCATTTTGGGAAGCACCTCATTCACTAAGAATAATGTATATAATGTCAAAATGTGCACCATAAGCCTTCGGCTTAGCATCAATCCTTTCCTTTCCATTGAAGGAAAATGAAACACTCTCATTCCCTTGAAATCATCTTTTTTAAAGCTGAAAATTAGAAATGGTTTCCTTTATACTGCAGGGCAACCCTGTGAGAAGGAGAATTAGGTGTCCATGTTTAGTGTGCAAGACATCCCCTCAAAGTAATCCCTCACCCCTTTGCCACATGCTTGAATTTTTACATATTAGTCATTTTTTCCAACCCCATGTTACAGAGACAGGCACAGAAAAAAATTCATTCCATAGGAGGATGAAAGTAGCTCTCTTCCAAAGCAAAACAATTTGTAGTAAACTACTTTTCACATTTGTTGGATTTGGAAGAAACCAAAAATGATCTGACCTATGAGAAGCTGATTTTCAATATGACTTGGTTTGAATACAGGCTTCTAGAATTATTCCTAGAATTAGGGTCTCTTCATTATACAACTCTAGGAGATACCATTCTCAATGAATTCTATGTGAATGTGGCAGCAAAGTTGTGTAATGCACAGCCTGTGTAGCTGTACGTGCAATCCCATCTATATCTCTCTGAGCATGAATAAGACCGCTTGGCAATTTTGAAAGAGAATTATTTTAACTAGTGCAGATGGCTAGTTAAGCAGGCTTGTTAAATAGCCAGTGAACACTGGGCATATCAATAGGCCCTCTCCAACTTTTCATGATTTTAACCTCTTTTTTTTTTTTTTTTTTTTTGCGGTACACGGGCCTCTCACTGTTGTGGCCTCTCCCATCGTGGAACACAGGCTCTGGACGCACAGGCCCAGCGGCCATGGCTCACGGGCCCAGCCGCTCTGTGGCATGTGGGATCTTCCCGGACCGGGCAAGAACCCGTGTCCCCTGCATCGGCAGGCGGACTCTCAACTACTGTGCCACCAGGGAAGCCCAACCTCATTTTTAATAAGTATGGAAGATTTCAAATCATCCTTTTAAGAATAGAATTGGCACTGTATCTGTGAGGACTGTGTATTTATTATTATCACTGACTCTAATGTTCCTGAGTGATTTCTTCTCTTGAACCCTATTAACCAGCAAAACAATGAATAAAAATGTTTTAATCACAGATGTTCTATTTACATATAATATTTGTAAATTTTAAGCAATTCAATATCCATTATTTCATTTGACCCTCCCCTTAATGGTGAATGTTGCTCACAAGACAGATCATGGGACTGAGAATCCAGAGGATTAAGAAACTTGTCCCTTATCCAAAGTGAGTAGTACCAGGGTTGTGATGAATCCCCACATTTGTTCTGTCCTAATCTGCTATGTTTTCCTTTCACCATCTCTTGCTCCTTTCACCATCCAAGTAGAAACAAGTATATATACATTTTTGCTTATATACATTTTATTTGCTTATTATTTTGTTTTTTGTTAAAACATTAAATTAAATGTCAGACAAATTCAATTCTCCAGGAAGGAAGGGAGACAGGATCTATAGTTTGCTCTTATTTTAGGTGGGGTCACTTCATGAAACTTGGACATCATTGGCATGGCAAAATTCAAATATCTACCTCACCCTCGTCAATCCAACGCAATTACCCACATTCATGTTACAGAGCTCTCATGTATGTGTCTGCCTCCCCATGGCTCCTGTAACCATGGTTTTCTGTCCCACACACAAACCCTCTGCAGACTTTCAAGAAGGCATCTCCTTCCAGCCACTTAATCAGCACCCTGTCCCCCTGCTGCAGTCTGGCTAGACAACGTAGACAGTGTCACTATTAAGTTGCTGAGAATCAGATGTCATGTCACACATGCAGTTTCAGAAGAGTAGATATAAGAGGGACAGCAACCTCCCTGCCTGGTGACACTGTGATGGCTGGCCCTGTGGACAAGTGGCGTGGAATCTCATTAGCCTCTTTCCTGGCTGCAGCATTTCATGTTGAGCATCTGTCTACTCTGATTGCAGTTCTTAGCTTAGGGCCTTTGGGGATCATGCCTCTGGTCTAAGTGCTTTGTTACCACTTTAGTTTTCAACATGGAGGGGAGGACTTTATGAACTCCTTTGCCTATCTATCCAACTGGAATATCACCAATTATTTTCACCTCATCTACAACCAAGTTTTATCATTGCCCAGTAAAATGTCCTTTCTGTTTGTATTCCCATAACAGAACACTGAGAGTTTTATAACTTATCTTGGCCAAGACCTGGTGCAGATCTTTTTCTTATTTATTTCACAGTCCTTAGCCAGTCTGCTCCCTGTGTCAGGAGTCTTATTTAAACTAAAGTTCCAGAGCATATTTAGCTTTGCTTTCCACTGATTGGATTCTCATAAGGCCAGGTTATCTGAATGGTCAGTTTGTTAGTTAAACAAGTCAAGTTTATACATACCAACATTCTGTACTTGGGTCAGTGGGTATAATTACATGCCATCTTGGCTTCTACTAGTAACTGGTTAATACTTTTTAGGAGAATCTTGTAACTATGTATACATTTTCTTAACCAATAAGCTCTACTACCAACAAGAACTTTAAAGAAAGAGGGAGAACTATCTCCATCATCCTCTAACAACTCTGCATAGATATTTGTGCTTATTCTAATAGGCTCTTGATGGTTATTTGGGGCCCAGGGTACAATATTTTCCTACTACATCCCTTAGAGGTGCTTCTGGGATCCTGTGACAGCCCCTTCTCTGCATTTCCACACAGATGGCTCAGGCATTACTGTCAGTCTAGTGTTTGTCACTCTCACCTGTGCAGGTAAAAGTCCATGATAGTAGGACCAGGGTTAATTCACATTACTGTGCTCAGCTCCTGACATCATGCTTGGCACTCTGTAGGGACTCACTGATGTTTACTGAATTTTATTGAAACATATCAGGAATGTCCTGGGGGCAACTATGCTATGCTGGATAGCTCAGCTCATGGACTTGGAATGAGGTTTCGAAAGCAGAGTGCCAGGTGTTATTTGAGTGATTGGGGGATCTTCACTCTCTTGAGACTCAATTTCCTCTTCTGTAACTACCTACCAAATACTGTCATTGTAAAGACTGAATGAAGTAAGATGAATGAAACAAGCCCCCACAATGTCTAGCACATACTGCACACAAAACCAAATCTGGGTTTCTTTTTTTCTCCCCTTCTTCTTTGATACTGGTTTTGAAGGTGATTTTGGGAAACAAATATCCTTTAACACCCAAGCCTTCCAGTAATCTAGAGCCTCCTTGTGTTTCAAGTATTCTTGGTTGTCTGTTAAGTGGCCTGAAGCCATTAATGATTCACTCATTGGTCTTAATAAGCTAAAATGCCCCTAAGGGTACTTTCATAACACAGGCAAAGGGAAGCAAAGGGTTGAACCATTTATTCTTTGAATTTGATTGATGTCGACAGGCAATCTGGACAGCTGACGTTCAAATACACACTTTTTTTCCTTTTATTTCATGGCAGGATTGATTTTGGCCTGAATCATGTGAATAATTGCCTTAGCTCCCCTAGGACATGCCTTTCACTTTGTGGGTATAGACAGCTATAGAAAACAAGTATTATTTTAACCTCCTTAAAACATGGAAACTCTCAAACACAGAGAGGTTAATTGGTTTGACAAATGTCACACAGCTCTCAGTCCTGAAGCTGAGAGACAGCCTCCAGGTCTCCAGGCTACCCCTCCTCTCAACACATTACAGAAAACTATTACAGCTGCTTAAACACATCTATGCTTTAAATAGAAATAATAACCTTTAAAATCACACATTTCTTCCCTTTTAGGTATAGAAAATCATAGTCTGAAGCCAGTATAATAATGAATTGATAACATGTAAAGAATTTTTAACATGTCCATTACCTAAATGTCACATATTCTCCTATCTTAAACAATTTCTTTGCACTTAGGTAAACCAGATAATAGATTGTTGGGAAACGAACAAATAAAAGAGGTTAAAGTTGTGTTTTTTGTTTGTTTGTTTGTTGTTTTTGTTTTATCAAATGACTAATGATGCTATTGGGATTCATGAATTCATCCATTCAATCATGTGTTTTGAAATTCCTTCTACGAGCATGGTTCTGTGCTGTAGAAAGACAAATACACATCTTAGGCTCCCATTGGAGTGCATTTCCCTTAAGAATTAGTGAGGTGCAGCCCTGGAGAAAGATCAATACCAAGGTATGAAGGACTAGAATTCCCATCCTGGTTTTGCACTAACTGACAGGGCAAATCACAACTACCCATGAAGAATGGAAACTGCAGTATCCAGTTGGATTAACACTAATGGGTTTCGTTTAGAACCCAGTGAGATCATGTAAATGAAACCACTTTGAAAATGTTAAGGGACTCTATGAATGAATTACTATAATATTTCTATTAAGGGAAGAAGACAAGACTGTGATTAGTACAAGGCTGTATTTAAGCACCATCTCCATGGAAGGCATGTTATGAACCCTGTGAATCTCGAAAAGGAAAAAAAAAATTCATATGTGTTTTGGTAGTTGAAAATAACCCTTGTTTTGGGACTGGGTCTTGGATTGGAGCTTTTGTTTATTTAGTGTGTTTACCTTTATGTTGACAAATATGATGCCATACATTCTCAGTATAACTTCATATTTCATGAGCCATTAGGGAGCAAGTTATAAGCCCTATTTTCCCTTTAGATAATTTGAAGTCCATATATGTAAGTTCAAGATCGTGCTCAAGACCACATAACAAGCTACTCCTTAAAGATAGGATCTGTAACTATGGGCAGTGGGATTGGATTGTCCTCTACAAACCTAAACATGATATCATAGAGAAGAGGAAGTAGTAGGTTATATTAAGCTATGTGTCTCAATTTTGTGGAGCAGGATGCTGAACTAAATGCAAGTCTTTGAATGACCTGTGGATTTCAATCATAGCTGTATATCTCTCACCCCCTCACAAGTAATTGAAAGCTCTTGAACACCACATTTTGTTCTACTTAAAATGTGATTGCACTTCATGGCAGGGTGTTTCATAATACTGGAGCCCTTTGGAATCTGGAAGGAACTAGGCACAAGATAAGACCCAAGATAATTTGAATCTATTCTTAGTTTAAAGACTAATTTGTTCTGTGACTTTGAGCAAGTCACCGAATTTCCCTTAACTTCCCTACATTTAAAACTGGAAAAATACCCCTTTCCCTACTTCCCTTATAAGTGAAAAGATTATATGAGAATGTACAAGGATAATAAATGTTAATACAAAAGTTAATGTGCCTTACAAAAGCAAGATTTTTCTTAAGAGGTTTCGCTGATGGTTATTTTAGGAAAGGATAGCATATATGATCATCAATCAATCAAAGTGTCCTGATTAGGCTCTATAGAGAGGTCAAGAAATACAGCAGGATCATGAGAATTTAGAGGGGGGTACATCAAAATATGTAGATGTGATAACTACATACAGGTAAGCTCACACTCAATGAAATTGTTGCTCATTGAAGACCAAACATGTGGTACACATTTTAGAAAATGCAAAACTTCAGAGGAAAGAAATTTAGCTTTCACAGAAGTGGTGAAACTCTACCTTGGCCTGACAAATTGGTAGGACAAAGGAGGACAAGGAGAAGGAGTCATCATTTCTCTAAAGTAGACTGTAACCTCCATTAGGACAGAGATTTTGGTCTGTTCATTGATGTATCCTAGGGCCAGTTACCTTGTTGAGGTACTATAAACATGTGTGAATGGATCAGTGAGGGACGGAAGTATGGGCAAGGTCTGCAGGTGAAAATGAACCAGTGTACTGGAGCAAACTAGGCTATCTTCCTGACAGGAGAAGTTTCATGATGGAGTTTAGGAGATAATAAGTGTGAAAGAGCATTTACAGCCAAAGCCGAGAATAATACTGAAAGGAAGGATCAAAGCTTCCTAGTATTTGGAGCCATGAAGAACCCTAACAATGTTAAATATCTTAATCTGGGTTTGACAGACTCCCAGGCAGGGGATGATTTATAGACATGGTCTAGGGAATCCATAACACCCTCACTTAATATGGATTGAACAATTGTGTATGCAAGTGTGATTCTCATGTTTGGGCTTAGCTTTCTGTTAGATGCCATGAAACAGCCAAAGAGATCCTGACTGAAGTTCTGAAAGTCCACATATGTAGCTGCTTTGTTACATGATGAATCATTTAATCACATGTTGTTATGGCATTTGGGGAACCTTCATAATTATGCTATGCTTATTATTTCATTGTGATTAATCTCTTCTGCTACATGATTAAATATCTTTATTGTTCAACTACATCCTCAAGTGCCTCTGAGATGTTTCAGTGTGCTGAATTTAGTTTCAGTAATCCCTTCTTAAGATCTTCCCAAATAGTTGAGGCTACTAAGATAGCAGACCTAGAAAATATCTCCATACCTGCCTTTTTATCTAGGAAGAAAGATAAGGCTCCTATCATGAGCATCCATTCCCTACAACCAGAAGTAAAGAAAATAAAATACACAATGTGAATTTTTCAGTAAGTAGGCATGCATTTACATCAAAATTAAAGGAGGCAATGGAAATGTGGATTTGCAATGTCCTCTGAAAACTAAGTGGTGGTCCCCCAGTGGGGAAGGAATGAATGTCCATCAAGTTTGGTGAAACCATGGTCCCATACACCTCTATCTATAAAAATTAGCCCAGAAATAAAGGCTGGAATCTGATTCTAAAATTCAATCAGTTTTAATTCTAGCAATTGCAAAATTTCTTTTGCATAAATATCTCTCAGCAAGATGTAAGTAACATTACTAGTGATTGCTGATGAACCTGAGAGATGACAACTGTCTTGTCACCAGCAGGTTAACCAGCAGAGTTTACTAACAGGTGTCCTGATAAATGAATTCATGCACAAGCCTTCTCTTCACACCAGAAACTTAGATTTTCCTAACATTCTTACTGTGATTTCCTTGTTTTATTGTAGGAACAATGATATCTATGGCATCATGATCAAACAAATGATGCCAATTACAGTGCTGGAAATATACACACAGGTATCATGAAACATCTTTTGGACTTATCAGTTAAGGCAGTAGTAGAACAGAGGTTGCTGCACTTGCAGTGAAGTGAGTTCAGAATTTCAAAATCTTTGTGCATTGTCTGGCAATATTGAGGAACAAAAGACTGGATCTGGTAGAGAAAATAATTGTGTACTTGATGAGAATTCTGGTGAGGCCAGATGTATAGTTTTGGGACTCAGCTTTGAATGGGTATACAGGTCATTTTGATCTTGAATTTTAAGAAAGTCTATATTAAACCAGGTAGGTTTTAGAGTTGTGAAATTGGCTCTTATTTCTATGGACATGATGTAAGGCCTTAATTGGACCACAAGGTATTTTGGACTTAGCAGGACATGCCAACTTATGGCACCTTTGACCAAGTATGAACAGCTGCTGCTATAGTGGCAATTTGAAGGAAACTGCCCTTGGGTGTTCTGGCCTTGAGCAGAGACTCCTAAACTTGGACACAGGCAGAGGAGGGTCTCAGCACACAGCACTGGACTACAGACTCCTACAAAAGCACCCACAGCTAAAGTAAGAAAAGAGTGCATTTATGAGTAGAGACCCTTTAAGTATCTGATTATTTTTTTAACGTTGCTTCACCAATATGGTGGAAACTTCACAAAGAGTAGTAAGGACAATTGATGCCTGGTTGATTATACAAATATTAATTACCCTGTAAATTAAATGTACCTGATTAAAGAAGAGTTAGGGGAGGACCTTCAAGATGGTGGATGAGTAATACATAGAGATCAGCATTCTCCCCATAGATACATCAAAAGTACATCTACATGTGGAACAACGCCTACAGAACACCTACCAAACTCTGGCAGAAGACTTCAGACTCCCCAAAGGCAAGAAACTCTCCACATACCTGGGTAGGGCAAAAAAACAAAGAAAAAACAGAGACAAAAGAATAAGGATGGGACCTGCAGCTCGGGGAGGGAGCTATGAAAGAGGAAAAGTTTCCATACACTAGGAAGCCTCTTCACGGGCAGAGAAGGGGGGTGGGGATGTGGGTGGGGGAAAGCTTCAGACCCACGGAGGAGAGTGCAGCAACAGCAGTGTAGAGGGCAAAGTGGCGCGATTCCCACACAGATAATCATTGCCGACCAGGACTCACCAGCCTGAGAGGCTTGTCTGCTCACCCACCAGGACGAGTGGGCTGGGAGCTGAGGCTCAGGCTTCGGAGGTTAGATCCCAGGGAGAGGACTGGGGTTGGCTGTGTGAATTCAGTCTGAAGGGGGTTAGTGTGTCACAGCTAGCCAGGAGGTAGTCCGGGAAAATGTCTGGAACTGCCTAAGAGTCAGTAGGCCATTGTTTTGGAGTGTGTGAGGAGAAGGGATTCAGAGCACTGCCTAAACAAGCCCCAGAGATGGGTGCAAAATGCAGTTATCAGTGGGGACACCAGAGACTGGCATGAAATGCTAAGGCTGCTGTTACAGCCAAAAAAAAAGCCTGGGTGCAAGCACAGGTGACTATCCACAAATCGCCTCTCAGGAGCCTGTGCAGCCCACCACTACCAGTGTCCAGCCAGCCACGGACAACTTCCCCAGAAGAACACATGGAACACCTCAGGCTGTTGCAACATCATGCCAACCTCTGCTGCCATAGGTTCACCCCAAATTCCATATCCCTCCCTTTCCCTGGACTGAGTGAGCCAGAGCCACCTAATCAACTGCTACTTTAACACCATTTTGTCTGGGTATGGGACAGATGCCCTCAGGCAACCTACATGCAGAGGTGTGACCAAATCCAAAGCTGAACCCCAGGATCTGTGTGAACAAAGAAGAGAAAGGGAAATTTATCCCAGCAGCCTCAGGAGCAGTGGATTAAATCTCCACAACCAACTTGAGGTACCTGCATTGGGAAATACCTGAATAGACAACAAATCATCCCAAAATTGAGGTGCTGGACTTTGGGAGCAACAGTAGACTTGGGGTTTGATTTCTGCATCTAATTTTTTTATGGTTTCATGTTTATCTTAGTTTAGTATTTAGAGCTTATAATCATTGGAAGATTTGTTCATTGATTTGGCTGCTCTCTTCATATATATATATATATATATATATATATATATATATATATATATATAGTTTCCTTTTTCTCTTTTTGTTAGTGTGTATGTGTATGCTTCTTTGTGTGATTTTGACTGTATAGCTTTGTTTTTACCATTTGTCTTAGGATTCTGTCTGTCCGTTTATTATTTGTTTGTTTTTTGTTTGTTTGTTTTTTAGTATAGTTTTTAGCATTTGTTAACATTGGTGGATTTGTTTAATCGTTTGGTTGCTCTCTTCTTCCTTTCTTACTTTCTTTTATGACTTTTTAATTTTTTATTTTAATAATATTTTTAATTTAATAACATTATTTTATTTTTTATTTTTTTTATTTCTTTCTTCTTTCTCACTTTTCTTCTGAGCCATATGGCTGACAGGGTCTTGGTGCTTTGGACTGGTGTTAGGCCAGAGCCTCTTAGGTGAGAGAGTGGAGTTCAGGACATTCATTCACCAGGGACCTCCTGGCCCCACATAAGATCAAACAGCAAAAACACTCTCAGAGATCTCCATCTCAAAGCTAAGACCCAGCTCCACTCAATGATCAGCAAGCTACAGTGCTGGACATTCCATACCAAACAACCAAAAGGACAGGAAAACAACCTCACCCATTAGCAGAGAGGCTGCCAAAAATTGTAATAAGTTCACAGAAACCACAAAACACACCACTGGACATGGTCCTGCCCACCAGAAAGACAATAACCAGCCTCATCCACCAGAACACAGGCACCAGTCACCTCTACCAGGAAGCCTACCCAACTCACTGAACAATCTTATCCACTGGGGGCGGACAACAAAAACAAAGGGAGCTATGAAATTGTAGGTGTGAAAAGCAGATGCCAAACACTGTAACTTAAGTAAAATAATAAGACAGAGAAATACACAGCAAATGAAAGAGCAAGGTAAAAACCCACCAGAACAAACAAATGAAGAGGAAATAGGCAGTCTACCTGAAAAAGAATTCAGAGTAATGATAATAAAGATGATCCAAAATCTTAGAAATAGAATGGAGAAAATAAAAGAAATGTTTAACAAGGACATAGAAGAACTAAAGAGTAAACAAACAATCATGAACAACACAATAAATAAAATTAAATAGTCTTTAGAAGGGATGAAAAACAGAGTAAGTGAGGCAGAAGAATGGATAAGTGACCTGGAAGATAAAATAGTGGAAATAACTAACACACAACAGAATAAAGAATAAAGAATGAAAATAATTGAGGACAGTCTTAGGAACCTCTGGGACAACATTAAGCACACCAACATTTGAATTATATGTGTCCCAGAAGAAGAAAGAACAAGAAAGGGACTGAGAAACTATTTGAAGAGATTATAGTTGAAAACTTCCCTAATATGGGAAAGGAAATAGTCAATCAAGTCCAGGATGCACAGAGAGCCACGTACAGTATAAATCCAAAGAGAAACACTCCAAGACATATATTAATTAAACTATCAATAATTAAATACAAATAAAAAATATTAAAGGCAGCAAGGGAAAAGCAACAATTAACATACAAGGGAATCCCCATTAGGTTAAAAGATGACCTTTTAGCACAAACACTGCAAGCCGGCAGGCTGTGGCTGGACATATTTAAAGTGATGAAGGGGAAAAATCTACAACCAAGATTACTCTACCCAGCAAGGATCTCATTCAGACTTAAAGGAGAAATTAAAATCTTTATAGACAAGAAAAAGCTAACAGAATTCAGCACCACCAAACCAGTGTTACAACAAATGCTAAAGGAACTTCTTTAGGCAGGAAAGACAAGAGAAGGAAAAGACCTAAAATAACAAACCCAAAACAATTAAGAAAATGGTAGTACGAACATACATATTGATAACTACCTTAAATGTAAATTGATTAAATGCTCCAACCAAAAGACATAGACTGGCTGAATGGATACAAAAACAAGACCCGTACACATGCTGTCTACAAGAGACCCACTTCAGATCTAGGGACACATACAGACTGAAAGAGATGAGATGGAAAAGATAGTCCATGCAAATGGAAATCAAAAGAAAGCTGGAGTAACACTCCTTATATCAGACAAAATAGACTGTAATACAAAGACTATTAGAAGAGACAAAGAAGGACACACATAATGATCATGGGATAAATCCAAGATGAAGATATTACAATTGTAAATATTTATGTGCCCAACATATCAACAGCACAATATATAATGCAAATGCTAACAGTGATTAAGTGGGAAATCAACAGTAACCCAATCAGAGTAGGGGACTTTAACACCCCACTTTCACCACTGGACATATCAAGCAAAATGAAAATAAATAAGGAAACACGGGCTTTAAATGATACATTAAAGAAGATGAGCTTAATTGATATTTATAGGACATTCCATCCAAAAACAACACAATGCAATTTCTTCTCAAGTGCTCATGGAACATTCTCCAGGATAGCTCATATCTTGGGTCACAAATCAAGCCTAGGTAAATTTAAGAAAATTGAAAACATATCAAGCATCTTTTCTGGGAGCAACACTATGAGACTAGTTATGAATTAGAGGAAAAATCTGCAAAAAATACAAACACATGGAGGCTAAACCAAACACTACTATATAACGAAGAAATCACTGAATAAATCAAAGAGGAAATAAAAAAATACCTAGAAACAAATGACACTGAAAACACAATGACCAATACCTATGGAACGCAGCAAAAGCAGTTCTAAAAGGGAAGTTTTTAGCAATATAATCCTACTTAAAGAAACAAGTAACATAGTTTACACCTAAAATAATTATAAATAGAACAAAAACCCCCAAAGTTACCAAAAGGAAAGAATCATAAATATCAGAACAGAAATAAATGTAAAAGAGATGAAGGAAAAGATAGCAAAGATCAATAAAACTATAAGCTGGTTCTTAGAAAATAAACAAAATTGATAAACCATTAGGCATACTTATCAAGAAAAGAAGGGAGAAGATGCAAATCAATAGAACTAGAAATGAAAAAGAAGTAACAACTGACACTGCAGAAATACAAAGGATCATGAGAGATTACTACAAGCAACTATATGCCAATAAAATGGACAACCTGGAAGAAATGGACAAATTCTTAGAAATGCACAACCTTCCGAGATTGAACCAGGAAGAAATGGAAAATATGAACGGACCAATCACAAGCACTGAAATTGAAACTGTGATTAAAAATCTTCCAACAAACAAAAGCCCAGCACCTGATGGCTTCACAGGCGAATTCTGTCAAACATTTAGAGAAGAGCTGACACCTATCCTTCTCAAACTCTTCCAAAATATAGCAGAGGGAGGAATGCTCCCAAACTCATTCTACAAGGCCACCATCACCCTGATATTGAAAACAGACAAAGATGTAACCAAGAAAGAAAACTACAGGCTAATATCACTGATGAATATAGATGCAAAAATCCTCAACAAAATACTAGCAAACAGAACCCAACAGCACATTAAAAGGATCATACACCGTGTTCAATTGGGGTTTATCACAGGAATGCAATGATTCTTCAGTATATGCAAAGGACACCATGTGATAAACCATATTAATAAATTGAAGGATAAAAATCATATGATTATATCAATAAATGCAGAAAAAGCTTTTGACAGTATTCAACAACCATTTATGATGAAAACTCCAGAAAGTAAGCAGAGAGGAAACTTACCTCAACATAATAAAAGCCATATATGACCAACCCACAGCCAACATCATTTTAACCAAAGTAATCAGAGAAGAAAAAGAAATAAAAGGAATCCAAATCAGAAAAGAGGAAGTAAAACTGTCACTGTTTGCAGATGGCATGATATTATACATAGAGAATCCTAAAAATGTGATGAGAAAACTACTAGAACTAATCAATGAATTTGGTAAAGCAGCAAAATACAAAATTAATGCACAGAAATCTCTTGCATTCCTGTACAATAATGCTGAAAATTCTGGAAGAGAAATTAAGGAAACACTCTCATTTACCATTGCAGCAAAAAGAATAAAATACCTATGAATAAATCTACCAAGGAGACAAAAGACCTGTAGGCAGAAAACTATAAGACACTGATGAAAGAAATTAATGATACAAACACATGGAGAGATACACTATGTTCTTGGATTGGGAGAATCAATATTTTGAAAATAACTATACTACCCAAAACAATCTACTATTTCAGTGCAATTGCTATCAAACTACTAATGGCATTTTTCACAGAAATAGAACAAAACATTTCACAATTTGTATGGAAATACAAAGGACCCAGAAGAGCCAAAGCAGTCTTGAGAATGAAAAATGGAGGTGGAGGAATGAGGTTCCTGGGTACACACTATATTACAAAGCTACAGTAATCAAGAGAGTATGGTATTGGCACAAAAACAGACATATAGACCAATGGAACAGGATAGAAAGCCCAGAGATAAATCCACACACATATGGTCACCTTATCTTTGATAAAAGAGGCAAGAATATACAATGGAGAAAAGGCAGCCTCTTTAATAAGTGGTGCTTGGAAAATTGGACAGCTATCTGTAAAATAATGAAATTAGAACACTCCCTTACACCATACACAAAAATAATCTCAAATGGATTAAAGGCATGAATGTAAGGCCAGACACTGTAAAACTCTTAGAGGATAACATAGGTAGAGTACTCTAGGACATAAATCACAGCAAGATCCTTTTTGACCCACCTACTAGAGAAATGGAAATAAAAAAATAAATAAACCAATGGGACCTAATGAAACTTAAAAGCTTTTGCACAGCAAAGGAAACCATAAACAAGATGAAATGACAACCCTCAGAATGGGAGAAAACATTTGCAAATGAAGCAACTGACAAAGGATTAATCTCCAAAAGGTACAAGCAGCTCATGCAGCTCAATATGAAAACAACAAAGAAGCCAATCCAAAAATGGGCAGAAGACCTCAATAGACATTTCTCCAAAGAAGATATACAGATTGCCAACCAACACATGAAAGGATGCCCAAGATCACTAATCATTAGAGAAATGCAATTCAAAACTACAATGAGGTATCACCTCACACCAGTCAGAATGGCCATCATCAAATGGTCTACAAACAATAATTGCTGGAGAGGGTGTGGAGAAAAGGGAAACCTCTTGCACTGTTCGTGGGAATGTAAATTGATACAGCCATTAGGGAGAACAGTATGGAGTTCCTTAAAAAACTAAAAACAGAATTACTATATGGTCCAGCTACTACTGGGCATATACCCTGAGAAAACCATAATTCAAAAATAGTCATATACCAAAATGTTCATTGCAGCTCTATTTACAATAGTCAGGAAATGGAAGCAACCTAAGTGTCCATCAACAGATGAATGGATAAAGAGGATGTAGCACATATATACAATGGAATATTACTCAGCCATAAATAGAAATGAAATTGAGTTATTTGTAGTGAGGTGGATGGACTTAGAGACTGTCATACTGAGTGAATTAAGTCTGAAAGAGAAAAACAAATACCATATGCTAACACATAGATATGGAACCTAAAGCAAAAATGGTTCTGAAGAACCTATGGGCAGGACAGGAATAAAGACACAGATGTAGGGAATGGACTTGAGGTCACAGGGAGGGGGAAGGGTAAGATGGCACGAAGTGAGAGAGCGGCATGGACATATATACACTCCCAAATGTAAAATAGATAGCTAGTGGGAAGCAGCTGCATAGCACAGGGAGATCAAATCAGTGCTTTGTGTCCACCTAGAGGGGTGGTATAGGGAGGGTGGGAGGGAAACACAAGAAGGAAGGGATATGGGAATATATGTATACATGTAGCTGATTCACTTTGTTATACAGCAAAACAACACACCACTGTAAAGCAATTATACTCCGATAAAGATGTTAATAATAAATAAATAAATAAATAAATAAATAAACGAAGAGTTGGATGAGAGCTATATTCGAATATTTACCTCTAAGTTTTCTGTTTGATTTTTATCTTGGACCAACCCTGTTTCCTCCTAAGTGCATTGCCAAATGGCTTCATCATCATCACTTAGGAGAAGCATCCACCCCATAGATGCCACTAAAAGTCAATGCTGATTCAGTGACAATGACAAAATGGTATAGGATAGTTGGTGTTATTTTCTGTTCCTAAAGGGCAAATAACAGAAGTGTTGGGAATGGGTTGACAGACATACATGACTGAGCTTTTTGAAGAGAAATAAGGTCTTAAATGAAAGAATGGCTCTAGTTAAAATATAGTTCAGAGTCATATCATCTCTTGTCCACTTGCAGGCCTTGGATTTACTTCTATGTATGAGAAAAACTAGTCTAGGCATAAAAATACCCAAAGAATATTCAGTAATTATTACAATTATATGTTAGACTTCACCCAGGTTTAGTGTTTTATCATACTCAGCACTGTAAGTCTTTGAAGTAGACAAGACTAGACACAAACTATTCCTGCCTTAGGATCGGCACTTACCTTGGTACTACAGCCCCTGCCCTGTGACTCCTTGAGCATAGACCTCTGCCCCTTGAGACCTCTTTGTACTGACCTTCTAAAATTTGACCTCTTATTGATAGGTCTTAGAGTAACTAGTCTAATCAGTCACTAATCTTTACATCTCACATTCTTCTAGAATGCATATGGTACATTCTAGCCCCCCATTTTTCTACATTGGACTATCATACCATTCTCCCAATTAAAGTTGCTGTCTCCATTGTTGACCCTCTATCAAAGTTCTGGTGATAACTGAGATGCTAAGCTCAAGGTTTTAATTTAAATGAGTTTAATAAACAGAACATTCTCAGAGGTGAGGAACTGGCTAACAAAGACAAAAAGACTCAGCAAAGGACCCAAAGTAGCAAGAGCAGAAAGTCAAGACCACCCCTGAAGGAGTCTCATGCCAAAAAGCTGGTCCCATAGAAGAGGGACTGCCTGATAGTTGCCATGTCCTTAGAGGAGTAAAAACATTGATAAATGTGTGGCAATGTGTAGAGAGACTGGGTGGTATAAATACAGCAAACTACCCCTCCCTCTGATCTCAGTCTCTTGTCAATGTCTTCCACTGATGAACCCCTACTGGAATTGAGATGACAAGGGGCCTGGGCTGTACAGGTCATAGTGGTCAGTGCAGGACACAGAAGTACAGAGAATGTGTGAGTGAAAGGGAGCAAATGGAGGATGACCACCCCCTGCAAATCTATCATCCACAGACGAGCCAGAATCATGTCTCCAACATGCTCTACTTAGCTGATCCCTCCAGTCATCAAAATGCTCCCTTGCCTCCCCACCACCTACAGAATCAAGCCCAAGCCTGACACTCAAAATCCTCCTTGTTCTTGGCCTGCTGACCTCCCTGTCATCATCACCAGACACTCTGCCTCCTCAAATTATTTTAAACCATTATACTGTGGGGGTTTTTTGTTTTGTTTTGTTTTGTTTTGTTTTGTTTTTTTGTAGTTCTCCTCACCAACTGGGTCACTTCTTGCCTTTAGGCTTTTGTTTATTTAATTTCCTCTGGAATACACTTTCCCCTCTATATACCAATATATACTCTATATACCAATCAACCTCAAATGTCATCTCCTTTAGAAAGTCTTGGCCAAAATCTACATAATTCTATACATACAGCTGACCCTTGAACAATGTGAAGTTTAGGGACATCAATCCCCACACTATTGAAAATCTGAGTATACCTTTACAATCTGCCCTCGGTATCCATGGTTCCTCCATATCAGAGGTTCTGCATCCTCCTAGTTAACCAACTGTGGATGGTGCAGTACTGTAGTATTTACTACTGAAAAAAAAATCCATGTGTAAGTGTATATGCACAGTTCAAACCTGTGTCATTCAAGGGTCAACTATATTTCTTTTTAGAATTTACCCTAATATTAGATTAGACCATATTAAATTTTTGCTATTCTGCTGTTTTTGACCAACAAAAAATGCGAGTTCATATGTAGAGCCTGGCTCTCTTGCCCATAGGTAAGTCTCCTGAAGGCTGGGCAATCTTCTAGAAGGGTTTATTCCTTGTCGGGTAGCTCAATAGCTGCAAATGGTGGGTGCTTTATATCTGTGTATGGAACTGAACTGAACAAAGGTCCATATTTCATTTTTTCTAGGCCACGAGGAGGAGGGACTATATAAAGCTTGATTTCTCAACAAATATTTGTTGTTTGGAACATAAAACATCTCAAATCCTGTTTGTCAGTTCTCATAAGCAAGAGAAATGGGTGAAATGATATTTTCTAAGTTTGTTCTGGACTTGAAGTATCTCAACTTTTGGAGGACTCAGTTTGCAAAGACCTAACCACCCATCTCCACAGTTTTAAGAATTCTGAAAGTTAACTTAATAAAAAGAGAGGGTTGATATAATTGATCAAACATCCTCAATAGCAAAATACCAGAGGTGAGGCAGTAGGTTTTATACAAAGCATATTAATACACATAAATAAACCAGGTAGAGGCTGAGCTCCCTTGTTGTTTCCTAATCATCCCTTGCAAAGTGAAAACTGCAGCTGATAATATTTGATGTCATTCAAAGTACAAGGGCCTCCAGAAGCCAAGATCTAAGTGGGGCCGACAACCAGATGTGACATTTGAGCTTTCTAGACTTATAACCTATTTCCAAGTCATTTTACCTGCTATATTCACAAAAAAGAAAAAAGAAATGCCACCTGACCAAAAATGACTAATGAGTTTTCATAAATCTTTCTCAAGTTCTATCAAAACTAAGATTTCCGTGGTAATTCTCTTATAAAAAGATATGTAAAATTTATGCCAAAATGGGGGATGGAAAAGAGAGGTGCCTGGCAGCATTCAGAAAGCCAAAGCTTTTGAGCGAAATTAGCTCATGCTTCTCCCCACAGGAGTCATATTTTGGCCCCTCATTTCCTGAGAACACCATTTCTTGTGAAATATGAGGACACAACCTGTGTATATGTGTGTGTGTGTCTATGTGTGTACATTTTAAATCCCTCATCCTGAACCCCCACTGCTTAGTGAAGTGGGTCCTCATCCCTTCACGCCTCGTTAAGGTCAGGCTGGGCCAGCTGGCCCGGCTGTCCCTGTCCTCAGGCACAGGCGCCATTGTCCCAGAGCTCGCCAGCCTGCATCCCTTTGAAGCTGCTCCAAAGAAACTTTATCCCTCTGTTCCAGCTGGCGTTTCATTAAGCCCAGGCTTCACAGGATTTTCCACTCCCATTGACACATCAGAGCAAAGATGTAGCCATTAAAATAATGAAGAAAAAGGGAACTAGCAGAGGAAAAACGGTTCTGAGGGGAAATTGAAAAGGAGTACAAGGTTATTTAAAAAATAAAGGCTAACTGCAGAAAAATAAAATCTACCCACTTTCTCGTCTTTCCCTCTCTCTTTCTCTTTATTCCACCCCAATTTGTGTGTGTCCTAAGCTGTCCAATTTTTTCACAAAACTTCATAAGGAGTGACTTCAGAGAGATCCTTGTTCTATGAAAAAGCTGACAGTCACAGGTCTAAATTAGGAGCAGCTGATAAGAATCCAAAAGACATTCTGAGTACACGTGGACACAAGGGAACTCTGTGCACTGAAGACCCAGTGAATCTAAAACCTAACCTTCTCCCTTGCTAGGAAATAAATCATTGTATCTCCTGCTGGTTAGAAAGCAAACCCATCTGACTTATTAACCACCCTGTGGGTGACCTCCCGACAGTTTTGCCCAGCAGCGAGTGTCTGTTCCAGACCATACCTGTCAGTTCTTCAAAGGAACATTGGTTCCATATTTATTTTGTCATAACATCTTTTTTGATGCTTACCTGCTTCGTGGGTAATGTATCTATGATGTGAATTTTCTCTCCAGAATTAGTTTATGGGTTTAATAATCAAAATCATTGTGTGTCCCTTTTTTGCTATTTCTAAACAAAGACCTTGCAAGAGATTCTACACAGAATTTATATTTGCCATAATATCTAACCAAGGTATCAGATGCAGCAAACTCAATCAAAGACATGGACAAAGAAGATGTCATAAAAGGGCTTTAAGCTCCTAAAACAGCTGTGACAAATCCCAGGCACTAAACCTATACATTTTATCCCCCTGGGCCTCATTCAGGCATTGTGATTTCATTAACAAGCCTGCTTTTCTAGCATCTCTTCCCACAGGAATTAGAAGCAGTGACCTAGAAGTGGGCTCTTAGATATATGTCTGATGACAGAAGGGTATGTGACAGCTGACATGTAACTGAAGGAAGAAACAAGTCAAAAAGAATCAAAAAACAATGAACAAACATATTGCTTCACAGTGCAAAAATTGATGTTTATAAAAATTTATTTTCAAGTGTATTCTACAACTGCTGTTAAAATGCAAAATATATATACCCTTCAGAAGTGTACTATAAAATGGTTAAAATTTGTTTTTATGAAGCAAAATACATCAGGCATTTACAAATTTATGTGTATGGTCCCCCCTCATTTCAAGTATTTCAGATAGAATTGAGTGTCATCCATGTCAGTGTTCAGTTCGTATTACCCTGAAATCAGTGCCTCTTTATGCACTTAAATTAAAGACCATTGAAAGAAATGCTCACTTATTTATACAGACATTAAGAAAAGTTCACAAGGTTCAACGAAAGCCTATTAGAGTACTGATCTAGTGGAAACAGATACCAAATGAGAAAGGACCACACAGGAGGAGAATGACAAACTCATGCTCAAATCTTAACCCTCCCTTCTCAGCACTGACATTGTATGACTCTGGTCAGATTCTCCAACATCTCCTAGGTCACACCTGTGAGAAATAATTGAGGTTTTATATATTCCAGGATCCACATCTGGCTCACATGCAGAAAACCTGTGTTTTAGGAATTGGTTGTCTAGGGATGCACTCAACACAGAGTTGGACAAACATTTGGTGTGGGGCTGAGTAGAATCTTAAGGAAAAACATAATTGATCCATTGATTAGCATAGAGGAGTTAATTCTGTGGAAGATTAAAAAAAGGGAGGTGGAAAAATATTGCATTCCTTAAATGGACATTTCTTTAGGAAGAGAAAACACACACATGAAACAACTTTCCCAGAATAATCCAAGGAGATGATGGAGTATTGAACTGGAACTGAAATTACTGTAGTTAAGTCAGTCACTGAAGGTTGGATGCATCATGGTGGTGTTATGGTAACAGTAGGACTGAATGGTTTGGGGATGAGCACAAGGGCATTGCAGGTGGGGGGATGAGAGAAACTGCTTGAGTGGGGAGTAGCACAGTAAGCACTGGATGAGATGCCTGGTCAGTCAGAAGCCTCCTGCTATTTCCTATCTGGCACCAGTACACAGTTCTGCAGTGTCCCCTGTCACAGAGTCACACAGAAGTTTGGAATCTTGGCTTTGCCACTCATAAACTCTGGGCCATTGAGCAACAAGTATAACACTGCAGTACCTCAGTATCTTCATCTGTAAAAAGAAGTTAATACCTTCCGTGAAGAACTCCAAAAATTATTAAATGTGAAAATATATAACAGCCACCTGGCATAGTGACAAGTCTGAGCAGTCCATATAAAGCCATTTTCATTAGTTATGTTACTATCTATTGTGGATCATACTCCTCTGTCCTCTATGTTTGCACATCACCTCCTGAATACACATTCTCTGTCTCTCATATATTCCTTGCACTATTTTTCTTTTATATTTATCCTATTGCACTATTTTTAATTTTATTTTTTAATCAAGATACAATTGAAATTACATTAATTTCAGGTGTACAAAGCAATGATTTGACATTGGTATATATTGCAAAGTGATCACTATTTGAGTCTAGTTAACATTGGTCACCATCCACAATCATAAACTTTCTTTCTTATGATAAGAAATGTTAAGATTTACTCTCTTAGCAACTTATGAATATGAAGTACAATATTATTTGCTGTAGCCACTATGTTGTATATTATACACCCATGACTTACTTATTTCATAACCTGAAGTCTGTATCTTTTGATCACCTTCATCATTTTACCCAAACCCCACTCCCCAACTCTGGCAACCACCAATCTGTTCTCTGTATTTATGAGCTTGTTTTTGTTTTGTTTTGTTTTAAATTACACATATAAGTGAGATCATACAGTATTTGTCTCCCTCTATCTGAATTATTTCACTTAGCATAATGCCCTCAAGTTCCACCCATATTGTCACAAATGGTAAGATTTCATTGTTTTGAATGGCTGAGTAATATTCCATTGTATAAGCATACCACAATTTCTTTACACATTCATTGTCAGTGGACACTTAGGTTGTTTCCATTTCTTGGCTATTGCAAATAATTCTTCAATGAACATATATCTTTCAACTTAGTATTTTTGTTTTCTTTGGACAATACCCAGAAGTGGAATTGAAGAATCTTATAGTAGTTCTATTTTTAATTTTTTGAGGAACATTCATACTGTTTTCCATAGTGGCTGCACCAACTTACATTCTAATCAGCAGTGCAGAGGGTTCGCTTTTCTCCACATCCTTGACAAAAATTTTATTTCTTGTCTTTTTATAATAGCAAATTTAAGAGGTGTGAAGTGATATCTTATGGTTTTGACTTGCATTTCCCTGATGATTAGAGATATTGATCATTTTTTAATGTGCTGGTTGGCCTTCTCCTTTGGAAAAATGTCTATTCAGAACCTCTACCATTTTTAAAAAATTGGTTTATTATTATTATTATTTTGCTATGGAGTCGCATGAGTTCTTTATATATTTTGGATATTAACTCTTTATCTGACATATAAGTTGCAAATATTTTCTCCTATTCAGTAGGTTTCCTTTTCATTTTGTTGATGTTTTTCTTTGCTGTGCAGAGCTTTTTAGTTTGATGTTGTTCCAGTTGTTCATTTTTGTTTTTGTTTTTGCTTTTGATGTCAAATCAAAAACAAACAAACAAACAAACAAATTGCTAAGACCTACGTCAGGGAGCTTACCACCTATGTTTTCTTCTAGGAGTTTTATGGCCTCAGGTTTTACATGCAGGTCTTTAATCCATTTTGAGGTAATTTTGTGTCTACTGTAAGATAGTGGTCATTTCACTCTTTTGCATGTGATGGTCCAGTTTTCTCAACACTATTTATGGCAGAAACTGTCTTTTCCCTGTTGTATGTTTTTGGTTCCTGTGTCATAAATTAATTGACCATATATACCTGGGTTTATATATCTGGGATCTCTATTCTTTGCATTGATCTCTGTGTCTGTTTTTTTGCCAATACAATACTATTTTGATTACTATAGCTTTGTAATATAATTTGAAATCAGGGAGCATGAGACCTCTAGCTTTGCTATTCTTTCTCAAGGTTGCTTTGGCTATGTGGAGTCTTTTGTGATTCCATACAAATTTTAGGATTGTTTTTTCTATCTTTATTTCTTAAAAGGCATTGAATTTTGATAAGGATTGTATTGAATCTGTAGACTGCTTTGGGTAGTAGGGATATTTTAACAATATTAACTCTTCCAATCCATGATCATGGACTATATTTCCATTTACTTGTGTCTTTTTCAATTTCTTTCACCAATATCTTATAGTTTTCAGTGTACAGGTCTTTCATCTGTTTTAGTTAAATTTATTCCTAGGATTTTTTATGATATAATTGTAAGTGGGAGGGTATATTTTTACATTTCTCTTTCTGATAATTTGTTATTCATGTATATAAACACAACAGATTTCTTTATTTTTTTATCCAGCAACTTTACTGAATCTATTACTTCTAACAGTTTTTTGGTAGAGTCTTTAGGTTTTTGTACACATAATATCATGCCATCTGCAAATAGTGACAGTTTTACACTTTCTTTCCACTTTGGATGAATTTTGTTTCTTTTTCTTGCCTAATTGTTCTGACCAGCACTACCAAATTTATGTTGAATAAAAGTGTTGAGAGTGGGCATCCTTTTCTTATTCCTAATCTTAGAGGAAAAGCTTTCAGCTTTTACCACTGATTGTGATGTACCTGTGGGCTTGTAATATATGGTCTTTATTATGTTGAGGTATGTTCCTTCTATACCCACTCTGTTGAGAGTTTTTATCAAAAATCGATGTGGAATTTTGTCAAATGCTTTCTCTGCATCTGTTGATCTCATTATATGATTTTTCCCCTTTATTTTGTTAAGGTAGTTTATTACATACATTGGTTTGTGACTGTTGAATCATCCTTACATCCTGGAATAAATTCCACTTGATCATGACATATGAACCTTTTAATCTATTGTTGAATTCTTCTTGCTAATATTTTGTTGAGCATTTTTGTATCTATATTCACCAGAGATATTGGTCTGTAATTTTCTTTCTCATGGTGTTCTTGTCCAGTTTTAGTATCACAGTAATGCTGGCCTCATAAAATACATTTAGAAGTGTTCCCTCTTCTCCTATCTTTGTAAGAGTTTGAAAAGGATTGTTATGAATTCTTTTTTGAATAGTTCTTAGAATTCATCAGTGAAGCTGTGTGTCCTGGACATTTGTTTATTAGGAGGTTTTAAATTGCTGATTCAATCTCCTTACTAGTAGAGATTTTCTATTCATTTATGATTCAGTCTTGGAAGAATATATATTTCTAGAAATGTATCCATTTTTTAGGTTGTCCAATTTGTTGTCATACAATCATTTATAGTCATCTCTTATGATCCTTTGTATTTCTGTGGCATCAAAGGTAATAACTCCTTTTTCATTTCTGATTTTATTTATTTGAATTATCTCTTTTTTTTTCAGTGAGTCTAGCTAAAGTTTTGTCAATTTTGTTTACCTTGTCAAATAACCTGCTCTTGGTTTTATTGATCTTTTCTATTGTCCTTTTAGTCTCTAGTTCATTTTTTTTCACTCTGATCTTTGTTATTTCTTTCCTTCTACTAACTTTGGGTTTTGTTTCTTCTACTTTTTCTAGTTCCTTGAGGTGTAAAGTTAGATTGTTTATTTAAGATTCTTCATGTTTCTTGAAGTAGGCATTTATTACTATAAACCTCCCTCTTAGAACTGCTTTTGCTGCATCCCATAAGTTTTGGTATATTTTATTTCCATTTTCATTTGTATCAATTTTTTTTAAATTTTGCCTTTGATTTTTTTTTTTTTGTTGACTCATTGGTTGTTCAGTGGCATGTTGTTTAACCTCCACATATTTGTGAATTTTCCAGTTTTATTCTTGATATTATTTCTAGTTCATGACATTGTGGTTGGAAAAGATGCTTGATATGGTTTCACTCGTTTAAATTTATTAATATGTTTTATGGCCTGACGTATCACCTATCCTGGAGAATGTTCCATGTGCTCTTGAGAAGAATGTGTATATCATTGCTTTTGGACAAAATGTTCTGTACATATCTGTTAAGTCCATTTGACTAATGTGTCATTTAAGTTGTTTCCCTATTAATTTTATGTCTGATTGATCTAGCCATTGATGTAGGTGGGGTATTAGCTGCTATTATTGTATTGCTATCTCTTTCTCTCTTTAGATCAATTAATGTATTTAGGTGCTCCTATGTTGGGTGCATAAACATTTACAAATGTTATATCCTCTTACTAGATTGGCCCTTTTATCATTATGTAATGCCCTTCTTTGTCTCTTATTACAATCTTTGTTTTCAAGTCCATTTTGTCTATGTATAGCTACCTAGCCTTCTTTTGGTTTCCACTTGCATGGAATAACTTTCTCTACTACCTCACCTTCAGTCTGTGTATGTTTTATGTCTGAAGTGTGTCTCTTGTAAGCAGCATTTAGATGGGTCTTATTTTTTTTATTCACTACCTTTACTATATATTTACCATGAGATTTATACTTTCATATGTTTTCCTGTTACTAATTAATGTCCTGCCTTTCAGCTTAAATAATTCCCTTTAACATTTCTTGTAAGGTCAGGTTAGTGGTGACAAACTCCTTTAGCTTTTGCTTGTATGGAAAAAAACTATCTATCAGACCCTCAGGCAAAAGCTTTAAAAGAATACAAATATATACAGTTCTGTAGGACTGCAAGCATAAGCCCCACTGACACCCAGAGTCAGGCAATCTGGAGGTGTCTTTTGGGCAGGAGTCACAAAAACCAAGGCTACAAGCAGGTGTATAAGTTCATTCCTGAGAGATCCTGCTGATCTGTAGAGAGGCAGAGGGAGCGTGCAAAGATGGTCTCCTGGCCTATGTTCCCGGAGAGCACCTCCGTAGCCTCTAGATGTGTGCCAAACCTGACGTCTTCCCCTAAGGCCAAAACTCCAGGACTAGCAAGTAAGCCTTTTTCACAGAAAGACTGGGTATGTGCTTGAATCTTCTGTCTCTGCAGTGTCCTGGGACTGGTGGCCTGCCAAGGACTGTACCTCCAATTATTACAGTCCTGTAGAACCCAAGTCCCCTGACCACAAGAGCCTGGCAATCAAGGGGTATCATCTAGGTGATGACCATAAAAAACTGGGACACCAGACACATATGGGAGCTCCCTTCCAAGATATACTGATGTTCTGGACTGCAGCAGAAAGAGTGCAAATATAATACCTGCCTTCCCAGGTCTCAGGAAATGTTTACAGTCAGCCCTTAGATGTGTGTTTAAGTAGAAGCCAGCCCCTCAGGCTACAGGTATAGTTATAAGCTACTAGACCTCTTTCACAGAAAGATTGAGCTTCTGGGTCTGTTACCCTTTGCTGTGTCTTCAGGGTGGTAGTTGTTTAAAAACTCTTTCTCCATTGGTTACAGTCTTGTGAAACCCAGGACCATAAGCTCCTCTTTCCACCAAAGTCAGGCAATGTACAGTTGTCCCCTGGCAGCAGCGACAGCAATCTGGGCACTGAAGAAGTTCATAAGTTCCTTTCTGGAAGATGCTGGCAAGCTGGAAAGAGGTAGAGGGAGAGTACAAAGATTGCATTCACTGTCCTCTATTCTTTGAGAGAAGCTCTGTAGACCCTAAGTGTGCCAACCAGAAGCTAGTCCCTCAGGCTAAAGCGCCTAGACACAGAAATACTGGGGTGTGTTTTAGTCTGCTATCTGTGACGTGCCCTGGGAGTGGCAGTCTGCCAAGTACTGAGTCTCTGAGTGTTCCAGCCCTACAGGACTCAGGAACACAAGTCCTTCTGACCTCCAGAGACAGGTGATTTGGGGGTGTCCCTTGCATGGCAGCCATAAAAACCAGGTCACCAGATGTAAAAAAACAGGGCACCAGATGTGTGTGGAAACTTCACTCCAGCAGATACTGGCACTTTGGAGAGAGGTAGCATAAATACATGCATAGAGCCTGATGAGAACAAAAACAAAAACAAAAATAAAAAGAGAGAGAAAGAGAGAAAGGAAAGGAGAAAAATTTAAATTGATGAGAAAAAAGAAAGAAAAGGAAATAAGAAAAAAATAAAAAGAGGGGAGAAAAACACATGACGTTAGCTGGCTTTAGCAAGGCAGAGGGAGAGAAGGAAGTTGGCACCCCTCAGCCTTTGTCTACAGAGAATATCTCAGTAGGCCCCTAACCCTTGGACCACTGCTTCAAAGTTAGGAAATAAATCTCTTTCACATAAAGTCTGGGCACTTTCGAAAGGGCTGCATCTTCACTGGGCTCTGGAGAAAGTGAACCTGTGTGCAGGACTTTATGAGCCATTCCTTACTTCACCACAGTCCCTCTGGTCTCTTGTGCATGAGCCCCATTGGTTTTCAAAGCTAGATATTTTGGAGACTTTTCTCTCAGGTATCAGTTTTAAAAGATGGAGTGTCTAGTATCCAAACACTTCTTTCCCTTGGGCTCCAGGCTTTGCATTCCCTCTCAGTTGTGGACCACTATGCTGGGGGTGAGATTTATAGCCAAATTTTGTCTCAGCTTTTCCTACCCTCTTTGATTGCCCTATATGAAGGGGTCCCTCTGCCAGTTTTTAGTTTTTTGGGTTTTTTTTTCCTAGAGGTTCAGTATGTCCATGGAAGGAGGTGAGGGATCTTGCTATATTACCATCTTGAACCAGAACTCCCCAAATTGCACTATTGAAATTATTCTACTCTCTTCTCTGTTACCAAAATTACATCAACTTGCTGTCTTCTTTCTCATCCTTCAAGGTCTATATCAAGTCACAACTCCACTTAAAATAATCCTAAGATGCATGGGCTCATTTTTAGTACACGTTTTAACCTCTGCTATAGCTCTTGCTATAAACTGCATTGTATTATAAGTTCTAGTGCAGGTGACAATTTCTCATTGACTTGTGAGCCCTTATGAGACAGGAATACTTCTTGTTAAATTTAATTTTCCCCAGGGTCACTCTACATAAGCTTGATGAGATGGGCCTAAAGCATCCAATTCTCTTTGTTTTCTTCCTGAGGATAGAAGCCAAGGTTACTATTTCTGTTGTTAGGATGCACTTATATTTTTCATTACATGAGAAGTCTTAAAGGAAAATGATTTAGTAATCAAAATAAATAATCTGATACTTAGGCAATCTTGAGTGCATAGAGTATCTTGAAAAATGGAAAAAATTTTTGATGTCCTAACCCTCACTTAGAGAGGGTCCTAATTATAGTAATTTATGTTTCTGGGATTATAGATGTTGTGGTGTGTGTATGTGCATCCAAATACAATGACACTGTGTTGTCTGGCCTCATGCATGTTTTTCAAGCTCTCAAAATCCATTAAATAGATCTCATTTAGCTTTGCCTGATATGATAGCTTTTATTGTGTAAGTATGTGGGGAGTTTTTTTGTTTTTTGTTTTTTGTGTTTTTTTAAACAGAAACCAAGTGTGCCCTTTGGATGAATTGATTTCCTCAATCTCATGGTGAAATATTGCATTTCAGTTGTCAGTTTTGATTTATTGTTTCCTTAAACATTAAATATTCCTTTGGGGCTTCCCTGGTGGCGCAGTGGTTGAGAGTCCGCCTGCCGATGCAGGGGACGCGGGTTCGTGCCCCGGTCTGGGAAGATCCCACATGCCGCGGAGCAACTGGGCCTGTGAGCCATGGCCGCTGAGCCTGTGCATCCGGAGCCTGTGCTCCGCAACGGGAGAGGCCACAGCAGTGAGAGGCCCGCGTACTGCAAAAAAAAAAAAAAAAAAAAAAAAAAAAAAAAATTCCTTTGTATATTTATTCATTTCATTAAAAATATTCTCATCTTTTTCATGTCCACCTCCATAAATGCAAGGAATGCTTCTGTGAGGGAGCCTTTGGGGACACACAGAGTCCCCTCTGCAAAGTCTCCCTGGCTCCTGACCTTCCATTGGCTGAATGTTCCAAAAATCAGCAAACTCATGAAAACCCTGCCTGTTTTTGTTATGGAGTTTATAAAAACATGTACTAAATCTAATAACTTTGGTGTGTAATGAGGCACAGAGGATATGTGAGTAGTATGGTGTCCAAGCAGCAGTGGGCTTGAATGTTTTTTCTTGCTAGCAAATGTGTTACATGAGATTTGACCCTTAAATTGAGCACTGGGAGGGATAAATAGGGTAATCAAAAGGACTCCCGTACAGTCATAGGAACCTGGAGCCATCTGGTCAAAGCAAAAATAAATCAGTAACACAACTAGAAATGGTCTCCAGAGAACTTTGAGGATTGGTTTAGCCTCGTTGTGTCTCAAATTGTGGAGCAGAGGAAGCTGACAGCAAAGATCAGGAAATCAACTCTAATTAACACACACACACATAGTGTAGGGCTCAGAAGTCCTTTCAGTTTGAAATGCCTTACACCTGAGGGACTAAAACTTAGAAAATAATTCAAAAGTCCCCCAGCTTGGTAAAGACATAAATAAAAGCATGCATTTTAGGTTAAGCTTGTGAAGTTCTGATACAGAAAAACAAACAAAACATAACAAAAACAGAAACCCCATTTAATCAGAATTTAACAAACTAGAGCTTTTGGCCATGCAGCATCACTTTGCTGCCTTCAGTTAAGAAAACCAGTATCTGGCCCATCTCTTTAAGAAATCTGTCTTTCCTCAACTTTTTACATATGTGGCAAAGTGAGAAATTAACAAAATCATGTGAAATATTCAAGTAAAGCCATTTTTCTTCAATATATTATCTTTTGATACTTAGCCAAAAACATCTTATTTGTTGTACCTATTTTGAAAATACATGTTTTTTTTAATTTTATTGAAATACCATTGATTCACAATGTTGTGTTGGTTTCAGGTGTACAAAAAAGTGATCTAGTGATACATATACATATATGTGTGTGTGTATATATATATATATATATATATATATATATATATATACATATATATATTCTTTTTAAAAGTTTTTTCCACTATAGATTATTAGAAAATATTGCATATAGTTCCCTGTGTTATATAGTAGATCCTTATTTGTTATCTAGTCCATATATAGTAGTGTGTACATTTTAATCCAAAACTCCCTAATTTATACCTCCACCCCTTCCCCTTTTGTAGCCATAAGTTTCTTTTCTATGTCTGTGAGGCTATTTCTGTTTTGTAAATAAGTTCATTTGTATAATTTTTTTATAATCCACACATAAGTGATATCATATATTATTTGCCTTTCTCTGAATTACTTCAAATAGCAGGAAGAGAAATTAAGAAAACAATCCCATTTACCACTGCATCAAAAAGAATAAAAATACATGTTAAAACCATCCTAAATTACACTGATTCAAATCTCCAAAAGATAATGCATTAGAAATACAAATTAACACAAAAAGATATGTATAAATACTGTTTTGATTTCATATTTGAAAAAAGTTTTAAAATCATTCCAAATATGTCTTCTCCTACATCACGCAAAACATTTTGACTAGAATTTGCATTTTGCAACAGTTATTTATGATCATTTAATAGTCAGTGTTTTATGGAGTCATTCCTGCCCTAATCTCCCACGACTGTGCCAGTCTGTGCTCTGTCACAGGCCGTGCAGTAAGCCTCTTCACCCATCACAGCTTTCTGTTCAGCTCATGTGTAAGTGCTGACTCCATACAAGATGTTCCACTTAGAAATGTCTGAGTTGAAGGAAAGTGTGAGAGAAGGTGCCTGTCCTCAAAGTGTAGGTTCTGAAGGGGAAACAGACGTGGAGACAAATAAGAACATTCTGGAGAGTGTCACCAGTGAAATTAAGACACATGGTCTGGCTGGACAAGAAGGAGCATACATCCTGTCTCATTTGGCCCTGTCACATTCAACCTCACTGTGACTCAGTTTTCTCTCCTGTAAAATGGAAATCATGATGGTGTTCAACTTGTAAGTTTGTTTCTCCTTTAAATTTTTATTGGAGTACAGTTGATTTACAATGTTTTGTTAGTTTCATGTGTCCAGCAAAGTGAATCAGTTACACGTATACATATATGCACTCTTTTTTTGTTTTAGATTATTTTCACATATTGTAAATTTGTTTTGACACTTAAATGAGTTAAATCATATAAAGCGCTTAAGAACAGTGACCAGCAATATTTTAGAACACAAGTAACAACCAGTTTTCATACTCACATTATTACTGCGAATATCTTGTCTGTGGTGATTATTATTTGGTCTCCTTATGTATTAACTCTAGGTTTTATTTCCCTTCTACCTAGACGTTAGTTGTGCAAAGATTTGTTCAGTGCTTTACATTTTTATTCTTTTTTTAACTGATGCATAAGCCCACCAGTTGTGGGGGATATGGAGAAACAGAAGATACTCTTTTTTTCCCAAAGAGCTCCTGGCTTAGGTGGAAAGACAAGCAGCACACGCACACATACACAAACACACACACACACACACACACAGAGTTTGTAATGAGAGTGCAGTACACATAAAGTGATTGAATAGAGTATTTTCAACTTTATGTGGCAGGATGTTGGAAACCCCATAGCTCCATTATATACAACTAGTGTGTTAAAATTACTATGGACTATGTAATCTTGAACACGATTACAACATAATTCTTGCCCAACTTTTTGTTTTCTCTGAAGTTAATAATTATCTCTTTTTTTTTGTTGTTTAGTTTTCTAATTAACCCCCAATTTTTCTGATAGAACACAAATTTATCTCTAAATATAATCACTACTGTCATATAGTTACTAATGTCATTGGTTTCACTTTTTTTTCACTTTTTTTCCTTTGGACATATCTACCCTGCATCCCTCCTTCCCCTTGCTTCAATGTAGGCTGGGTACAGTCTAGACACATCTATGGTGTTAGGATTTCCCATTACCATCATTCAGAGAATTCCATTGCCTCTTTATGTGTTGAAACCCCATTTCCGGAATCATGTGTCTCCATCTATCCTGTTTAAATTGAAAATATTTTCTAGTATCTTTCTGAAAAAGAGTTAATGGTAGATACATTCTTAAGAACTCCAAATGTCTGAATACATATTTATTTTTCCTTATGTTTGATTGTTTGGCTAGGTATTCAATTCTAATCAGAAGTTTATATTTGTGAATATGAAAGCTTTTCTCCATTTCCTTTATTCTTAAATATATCCTCTTTAAAAATGAGATGGGGGAGACCCAGAGAAAGATGGCGGAAGAGTAAGACGTGGAGATCACCTTCCTCCCCCACAGATACATCAGAAATTCATCTACACGTGGAACAACTCCTACAGAACACCTATTGAATGCTGACAGAAGACCTCAGACCCCCCAAAAGGCAAGAAACTCCCCACATACCTGGATAGGGCAAAAGAAAAAAGAATAAACAGAGACAATAGGATAGGGACGGGACCTGCACCAGTTGGAGGGAGCCGTGAAGGAGGGAAGGTTTCTACACACTACAAGCCCATTTTCAGGCGGAGACTGCAGGTGGCGGAGGGGGAAAGCTTTGGAGTAGCGGAGGAGAGCACAGCAACAAGGGTGTGGAGGGCAAAGCGGAGAGATTCGGGCACAGAGGATCGGTGCCCTCAGGCACACACCAGCCCCAGAGGCTTGTCTGCTCGGCCACCGGGGCGGGCGGGGCTGGGAGCTGAGGCTCGGGTATCAGCTTTCAGTCAGAGTGCAGGGAGAGGACTGGGGCTGGCGGCAGGAAGAGAGCCTGAGGGGGTTAGTGCACCACGGCTAGCCCGGAGGGAGTCTGGGGAAAGGGTCTGGAGCTGCGGAAGAGGCAAGAGACTTTTTTCCCTTTTGTTTCCTGGTGCGCGAGGAGAGGGCATTAAGAGGGCTGCTTGGGGAAGTGCCGGAGAAAGGCACGAGCCGCCGGTAAGGCGTGGACCTCAGAGATGGGCATGGGACACTGGGGCTGCTGCCGCCGCTGCCGCCACCGCCGCCGCCGCCGCCACTGCCGCCGCACTCCCTGCGGGGCCTGTGTGCGAGCACGGGTCACTGTCTGCCCCGCCTTCCGGGGGGCCTGTGCACCCCGCCACTGCCGGGGTCCCGGGGCCCGGGGCCGGCTTTCCCGGGAAAACGCACGGAGCGCCATGGGCTGCTGCAACGTTACGCCGGCCTCTGCCGCCGCAGGCCCGCCCAACACTGTGTGCCCCTCCCTCCCCTCTGCCTGAGTGAGCCAGAGCCCCCGAATCAGCAGCTCCTTTAAACCCGTCCTGTCTGAGCGAAGAACGGATGCCCTCCGGCGACCTACGCGCAGAGGCGGGGCCAGGTCCAAGGCTGAGACCCGGGAGCTGTGAGAGCAGAGACAGGGAAATCTCTCTGTGCAGCCTCGGAGGCAGCGGATTAAAGCTCCACAGTCCATTTGATGTGCCCTGCATCTGTGGAGTACATGAATGGACAATGAATCATCCCAAATTGAGGAAGTGGACTTTGAGGACAAGATTTAAGACTTTCCCCCCTTTTCCTCTTTTTACAACGAATTATCCCAAATTAAGGAGGTGGACTTAGAGAGCAAGATTTCAGACTTCTCGCCCTTTTCCTCTTTTTACAACAAATTATCCCAAATTGAGGAGGTGGACTTGGAGAGCAAGATTTTTGATTTTTCCCCCTGCTCTCTTTTTGTGAATGTGTATGTGTAATCTTCTGTGTAAGATTCTCTCTGTATAGCTTTGCTTCCACCATATGTCCCAGGGTTCTATCGGTCCATTTTTTTTCAATGATTACTTTTTAATTTTAATAACGCTACTATATTTCACACTTTATTCTCTTTTACTTTACCTGCTCTTTCTTTTTTTCCTACCTTCCCTTCCTCCCTCCCTCCCTCTGCTCCTCCTTTCTTTCTTTCTCTTTCCTCCCTCCCACCCTTCTTCTTTCCACTTTCTTTTTCTTTCCTTCCTCCCTCCCTCCCTCCTGTCTTTCTTTCTTTCCTTCCTTCCTCCCTCCCTCCCTCCCTTCGTCCATTCACTCTGCCTTTTGCTTTCATTCCTCCCTCCCTCCCTCCTTTCTTTCTTTCTTCCTTCCTTCCTTTCTTCCCTTCTTCCTTTCTTACCCTCTCTCTTTCTTTCTTCTACTAATTCTTTCTTTCTGCTTCTTCTCCCTGTTATTCTGAGCCGGGTGGATGAAAGGCTCTTGGTGCTGCAGCCAGGAGTCAGTGCTGTGCCTCTGAAGTGGGAGAGCCAAATTCAGGACACGGGTCCACAAGAGACCTCCCAGCTCCACATAATATCAAGCAGCGAAAATCTCCCAGAGATCTCCATCTCAACACCAGCACCCAGCTTCAGTCAACGACCAGCAAGTTACAGTGCTGGTCACCCTAAGCCAAGCAACTAGCAAGGCAGGAACACAACCCCACCCATTAGCAGAGAGGCTACCTAAAATCATAATAAGGCCACAGGCACCCCAAAACACACCACCAGACGTGGACCTGTCCACCAGAAAGACAAGATCGAGCCTCATCCACCAGACCACAGGCATTAGTCCCCCCCACCAGGAAGCCTACACAACCTACTGAAACAACCGTAGCCACTGGGGACAGACACCAAAAACAATGGGAACTACGAATCTGCAGCCTGCAAAAAGGAGACCCCAAACACAGTAACATAAGCAAAATGAGAAGACAGAAAATCACACAGCAGGTGAAGGAGCAAGATAAAAACCTACCAGACCTAACAAATGAAGAGGTAATAGGCAGTCTACCTGAAAAAGAATTCAGAATAATGATAGTAAAGATGATCCAAGATTCGATTTCCAAGATCCAAAATCTTGGAAATAGAATAGACAAAATGCAAGAAACAGTTAACAAGGACCTAGAAGAACTAAAGATGAATCAAGCATCAATTAAAAACACAATAAATGAAATGAAAAATACTCTAGATGGGATCAATAGCAGAATAACTGAGGCAGAAGAACGGATAAGTGAGGTGGAAGATAAAATAGTGGAAATAACTAATGCAGAGCAAAATAAAGAAAAAAGAATGAAAAGAACAGAGGACAGTCTCAGAGGCCTCTGGGACAACATTAAACACACCAACATTCGAATTATAGGGGTTCCAGAAGAAGAAGACAAAAAGAAAAGGACTGAGAAAATATTTGAAGAGATTAGAGTTGAAAACTTCCCTAATGTGGGAAAGGAAATAGTTAATCAAGTCCAGGAGGCACAGAGAGTCCCATACAGAATAAATCCAAGGAGAAATACGCCAAGACACATATTAATCAAACTGTCAAAAATTAAACACCAACAAATCATATTAAAAGCAGCAAGGGAAAAACAACAAATAACACACAAGGGAATCCCCATCAGGTTAACAGCTGATCTCTCAGCAGAAACTCTACAAGCCAGAAGGGAGTGGCAGGACATAATTAAAGTGATGAAGGAGACAAACCTGCAACCAAGATTACTCTACCCAGCAAGGATCTCATTCAGATTTGATGGAGAAATTAAAATCTTTACAGACAAGCAAAAGCTGAGAGAGTTCAGCACCACCAAACCAGCTTTACAACAAATGCTAAAGGAACTTCTCTAGGCAAGAAACACAACAGAAGGAAAAGACCTACAATAACGAACCCAAAGCAATTAAGGAAATGGGAATAGGAACATACATATCAATAATTACCTTAAATGTAAATGGACTAAATGCTCCCACCAAAAGACACAGAGTGGCTGAATGGATACGAAAACAAGACCCATATATATACTGTCTACAAGAGACCCACTTCAGACCTAGAGACACATACAGATTGAAAATAAGGGGGTGGAAAAAGATATTCCATGCAAATGGAAATCAAAAGAAAGATGGAGTAGCAATTCTTATATCAGACAAAATAGACTTTAAAATAAAGACTACTAGAAGAGACAAAGAAGGACACTACATAACGATAAAGGGATCGATCCAAGAAGAAGATATAACAATTGTAAATATTTATGCACCCAACATAGGAGCACCTCAATACATAAGGCAAATACTAACAGCCATAAAAGGGGAAATCGACAATAACACACTCATAGTAGGGGACTTTAACACCCCACTTTCACCAATGGACAGATCATCCAAAATGAAAATAAATAAGGAAACACAAGCTTCAAATGATACATTAAACAAGATGGACTTAATTGATATTTATAGGACATTCCATCCAAAAGCAACAGAATACACATTTTTCTCAAGTGCTCATGGAACATTCTCCAGGATAGATCATATCTTGGGTCACAAATCAAGCCTTGGTAAATTTAAGAAAATTGAAATTGTATCAAGTATCTTTTCCGACCACAATGCTATGAGACTAGACATCAATTACAGGAAAAGATCTGTAAAACATACAAACACATGGAGGCTAAACAATACACTACTCAATAACGAAGTGATCACTGAAGAAATCAAAGAGGAAATTAAAAAATACCTAGAAACAAATGACAATGGAGACACGATGATCCAAAACCTATGGGACGCAGCAAAAGCAGTTCTAAGGGGGAAATTTATAGCAATACAATCCCACCTTAAGAAACAGGAAACATTTCGAGTAAACAACCTGACCCTGCACCTAAAGCAATTAGAGAAAGAAGAACAAAAAAACCCCAAAGTTAGCAGAAGGAAAGAAATCATAAAGATCAGACCAGAAATAAATGAAAAAGAAATGAAAGAAACGATAGCAAAGATCAACCAAACTAAAAGCTGGTTCTTTGAAAAGATAAACAAAATTGACAAACCATTAGCCAGACTCATCAAGAAAATAAGGGAGAAGACTCAAATCAATAGAATTAGAAATGAAAAAGGAGAAGTAACAACTGACACTGCAGAAATACAAAAGATCATGAGAGGTTACTATAAGCAACTCTATGCCAATAAAATGGACAACCTGGAAGAAATGGACACATTCTTAGAAATGCACAACCTGCTAAGACTGACTCAGGAAGAAATAGAAAATATGAACAGACCAATCACAAGCACTGAAATTGAAACTGTGATTAAAAATCTTCCATCAAACAAAAGCCCAGGACCAGATGGCTTCACAGGCGAATTCTATCAAACATTTAGAGAAGAGCTAACACCCATCCTTCTCTAACTCTTCCAAACAATATCAGAGGAAGGAACACTCCCAAACTCATTCTACGAGGCCACCATCACCTTGATACCAAAACCAGACAAGGATGTCACAAAGAAAGAAAACTACAGGCCAATATCACTGATGAACATAGATGCAAAAATCCTCAACAAAATACTAGCAAACAGAATCCAACAGCACATTAAAAGGATCATACACCATGATCAAGTGGGGTTTATTCCAGGAATGCAAGGATTCTTCAATATACACAAATCAATCAATGTGATACATCATATTAACAAGTTGAAGGAGAAAAACCATATGATCATCTCAATAGATGCCGAGAAAGCTTTTGACAAAATTCAACACCCATTTATGATAAAAACCCTGCAGAAAGTAGGCATAGAGGGAACTTTCCTCAACATAATAAAGGCCATATATGACAAACCAACAGCCAACATTGTCCTCAATGGTGAAAAACTGAAACCATTTCCACTAAGATCAGGAAGAAGACAAGGTTGCCCACTCTCACCACTCTTATTCAACCTAGTTTTGGAAGTTTTAGTCACAGCAATCAGAGAAGAAAAGGAAATAAAAGAATCCAAATTGGAAAAGAAGAAGTAAAGCTGTCACTGTTTGCAGATGACATGATACTATACATAGAAAATCCTAAAGATGCTACCGAAAAACTACTAGAGCTAATCAATGAATTTGTTAAGTAGCAGGATACAAAATTAATGTACAGAAATCTCTGGAATTCCTGTACACTAATGATGAAATATCTGAAAGTGAAATCAAGGAAACACTCCCATTTACCACTGCAACAAAAAGAATAAAATATCTAGGAATAAACCTACCTAAAGAGACAAAAGACCTGTATGCAGAAAATTATAAGACACTGATGAAGGAAATTAAATATGACACAAATAGATGGAGAGATATACCATGCTCCTGGATTGGAAGAATCAATATTGTGAAAATGACTCTACTACCCAAAGCAATCTACAGATTCAATGAAATCCCTATAAAACTACCACTGGCATTTTTCACAGAACTAGAACCAAAAATTTCAAAATTTGTTTGGAAAAACAAAAGACCCCGAATAGCCAAAGCAATCTTGAGAATGAAAAACAGAGCTGGAGGAATCAGGCTCCCTGACTTCAGACTATTCTACAAAGCTACAGTAATTAAGACAGTGTGGTACTGGCATAAAAACAGAAAGATAGATCAGTGTATCAGGATAGAAAGCCCAGAGATAAACCCACCCTCATATGGCCAACTTATCTTTGATAAAGGAGGCAGGAATGTACAGTGGAGAAAGGACAGCCTCTTCAATAAGTGGTGCTGGGAAAACTGGACAGCGACATGTAAAAGTTTGATATTAGATCATTCCCTAACACCATACACAAAAATAAGCTCAAAATGGATTAAAGACCTAAATGTAAGGCCAGAAACTATCAAACTCTTAGAGGAAAACATAGGTAGAACACTCTATGACATAAATCACAGCAAGATCCTTTTGGACCCACCTCCTAGAGAAATGGAAATAAAAACAAAGGTAAACAAATGGGACCTAATGAAACTTAAAAACTTTTGCACAGCAAAGGAAACCATAAACAAGACCAAAAGACAACCCTCAGAATGGGAGAAAATATTTGCAAATGTAGCAACTGACAAAGGATTAATCTCCAAAATTTATAAACAGCTCATGCAGCTCAATACCAAAATCAAACAAGCCAATCCAAAAATGGGCAGAAGACTTAAATAGGCATTTCTCCAAAGAAGATATACAGACTGCCAACAAACACATGAAAGACTGCTCAACATCATTAATCATTAGAGAAATGCAAATCAAAACTACAATGAGATATCATCTTACACCAGTCAGAATGGCCATCAGAAAGAAATCTAGAAACAATAAATGCTGGAGAGGGTGTGGAGAAAAGGGAACACTCTTGCACTGCTGGTGGGAATGTGAATTGGTACAGCCACTATGGAGAACAGTATGGAGGTTCCTTAAAAAACTACAAATAGAACTACCATGTGACCCAGCAATCCCACTACTTGGCATATACCCTGAGAAAACCATAATTCAAAAAGAGACATGTACCAAAATATTCATTGCAGCTCTATTCACAATAGCCCGGAGCTGGAAACAACCTAAGTGTCCATCATCGGATGAATGGATAACGAAGATGTGGCACATATATACAATAGAATATTACTCAGCCATAAAAGGAAATGAAACTGAGCTATTTGTAATGAGGTGGATAGACCTAGAGTCTGTCATACAGAGTGAAGTAAGTCAGAAAGAGAAAGACAAATACCGTATGCTAACACATATATATGGAATTAAAAAAAAAATGTCATGAAGAACCTAGGGGTAAAACGGGAATAAAGACACAGACCTACTTGAGAATGGACTTGAGGATATGGGGAGGGGGAAGGGTAAGCTGTGACAAAGCGAAAGAGAGGCATGGACATATATTCACTACCAAACGTAAAGTAGATAGATAGTGGGAAGCAGCCGCAGAGCGCAGGGAGATCAGCTCGGTGCTTTGTGACCGCCTGGAGGGGTGGGATGGGGAGCGTGGGAGGGAGGGAGATGCATGAGGGAAGGGATGTGGGAACAGATGTATATGTATGACTGATTCACTTTGTTATAAAGCAGAAACTAATAAAAAAAAAAAAATATATATATATATATAAATGAGATGGGGCAGCTTCCCTGGTGGTGCAGTGGTTAAGAATCTGTGTGCCAATGCAGGGGACATGGGTTTGATCCCTGGCCGGGGAAGAACCCACATGCCGCGGAACAACTAAGCCCGTGTGCCACAACTACTGACCCTGCTCTCTAGAGCCCGTGAGCCACAACTACTGAGCCCATGTGCCACAACTACTGAAGCCCACGTGCCTAGAACCCGTGCTCCACAACAAGAGAAGTCACCACCATGAGAAGCATGTGCACTATAATGAAGAGTAGCCCCCGCTCGTCACAACTAGAGAAAGCCTGTTCACAGCAACAAAGACCCAACACAGCCAAAAATAAATAAATAAAATAAATAAATTTATATATAAAAAAAATGAGATGAGATTCTGTTTCCAAATCCTTCCTTTTTGTCTATGGAAAATTGGGATCTTCTCTTTAGCCCCCAAATTCTGGAGGCTCACAAGAACCTTGATTTTGGTATTGAGCTGCATGAGCTGTTTATAAATTTTGGAGATTAATCCTTTGTCAGTTGCTTCATTTGCTGATATTTTACATGCTATTTAGTGGTCTCTTTTTAAAAAATATGGAAATATGTCCTTTAGACCTGTGGAGTCCCCTTGCATTATTTCTATGATAATAAAAATAATTCTGTTTTGTCCATCTCTATTTCTCTAACTCCTCTTACTCTTGTCCTGTAAACTTCTACAGATGTTCTAGCTTTTTTACTTTTCTCTCTTTTATGTTGTCTTTGTCTTCTTGTTCTGCTTTTTTAAAGTTTTATCTTTTATTGCTTGGGTAGAACTTTTAAAATTCTGCTCTACATTTTTAATTTTCAAAAACACTTTCTTTTTCTTGGAATGTTCCTTTTGTGAAGCAACAAATTTCATTTCACAGATTCAATGTCTTCACTCTCTTCTCTGAAACATTTTAGAATTTTGGAAGTTTTCTTTTGCTCCTTACATTATCTCTGTTTCTTCTGGTCTTTTTTATCCCCTTGTTTTTATGTCTCTTTTGTCCTTATTTTTGAGGCCTTCTACAACTATCTGGTGATGACTTGTGATATATTCATAACTAAGAGTGAGGCACTAAAACTGATATGATTTCTGTGCTCATGAGCAGGGATGTCTAATTGTGGGTGTCACTCTAGGTTAATCAGGGGGTGACAGCTTGTTCATCTCGGCCAGATTGTCTCCTAAGTCATTCAAATATTGACTTGAGAGGCAAAAGCTCAATTTTCCAGCATTCTGGAAGATGATAAGGAAGAGTAGGGTAGGATACGATTAGTTTACTAAATATGCTTTCATGAATAATCTGTTTTTAATACAGCACTTTCACCTTGACCTTTAGCTAAGTCTACTTTGTCTAAGAGCAAAGATTTTATGGTCTCATTTTTCCAGAAAACAAAGTTCCAGTCTTCTGCATCCATTGATACACTGAGTTTCCTGGCTAGACAAGGTAATGACTAGTACTTAGGTTGGTAATTGCTCCTATAAATACTTCCAACCTACTCTCCAGTTTTAAGTCCTACCTGGCACTTTCATCCAAGGGGCTGGTGTCTCTAAATCTTAAACACTCCCAGGTTTCTTCCATGAATCATTTTGCCAATATTTGGTTATTTTTTTGAAAGTGCTCAGGTTTCAGGTTCCTCTGAGATGCTCAGACAGTTAATTCACTCTTGGTTTCATTACAATTTCTCAAGTATTGTTGGCATCTTTCATCAGCTCTTGTCTCTATATTATTATTATTATTATTATTATTATTATTATTAGCCTCTTCTGATGTCCCACTGTAGAGGAGTTTCAAAAGGGAATAAGAGTGGCTTCCCCAGTTATGCAGTGGTGGGAAATCTGCCTGCCAATGCACGGGACACAGGTTCGAGCCCTGGTCCAGGAAGATCCCACATGCAACGGAGCAACTAAGCCTGAGCACCATATCTACTGAGCCTGCACTCTAAAGCTTGAAAGCCATGTCTACTGAGCCCCTGAGCCACATATACTGAGCCTGCATGGACACAACTACTGAAGCCCGCATGCCTAGAGCTTGTGCTCTGCAACAAGAGATGCCACCTCAATGAGAAGCCCACACAGGCCGCAATGAAGAGTAGTCCCCACTCACCACAAGTAGAGAAAGACTGCACACAGCAACAAAGACCCAACACAGCCAACAATATATAAATTAATTTATTTTTTTAAAAAAAGAGGAAATAAGAGATAAATGTGTGTGTTTAATTCATCATGTTTAACTGGAAATCAGGGTAGGATTTAAATGGTTGTATTCCATACCCTAATGCAGTATATTGTGGTAGATGTTTAAGGGTTAAATTATTATATGTGTAATTTTTCAAATCATAATACATGAGATTCAACCCAGGATTTTAGGTAAATATCCATTGTTATAATTAAATATTTATTTGCCTGTGGATTGTGAAACCCAATATTTATTAACATATTTTCAAGAGTCATTGCAAAGACAATAGTAGCCAACAGGTTTGCTTCCTAAATCTCTGGAGTAGTATCTTCATAGCCAGAAGATTTATTTACCAACATCCTCTGATACTCCATATTTTTGAATAAGATTACAATGTTAGGATTAATTATACGAAATGTAACTGGAAACCCTAGTGAAAAACATGGTCACTGGAGACTTCTTGAAAATATTTACTCTGACAGATGCAGTTCACCTAAATACCCATATTGCTAACATCAACAATTTTTGAAAGCCTCAGTGCGAATGTGTGTGCCTGGGAACATGCATGCCCAGAAAATATGTAAATTTCATTGGGGGGGCAGCAGAGCTGATAATGCCTGCAAAAGCTTTTCATCAGGAAGTGTTCCTCACATGGGATAGTAGAAGAGTAAAATCATGAAGCTAGAAAAAGTTTCAAGAAGTTCATGGTCCGTGTACCCAGCTGAGGATCTTTAAGAGGATCTCTTTTATAGAGCATTTCTGATGTCACAGTGTTTGTAGAATGATAGGACATTGACCCATTTGAGAGGTAAAACTTCTGTTGAACAGCTGGAATGGTTAGAAACATTTTTTCTTGTATTTAATGTTAAAACTATCTTATTGATTACTTTTAGATTTCTTTTCATTTTTTCTTATTTCTATTTTCCCCTCTTCCTTTTTTATGCTCATACTAAAAAGTAATTGATCTGGCCATGAACAAACAAGCGTCTCAAATAGATACATGATATCATCTTCAGTGAAATCAAAGATTATAAGATTATCAAGAAAGGCCTATGGACCTGGCATCTAAACCATGGGATACTCATTTCATTGAAGTTTAATATTTAGTAATCCTAGGGGAAACCACAATATTTAGTGTATGTGTGAGTGGGAATATGTGTGTGAGTGCATGAATGAATGTGCGTGAGTGTGTAGTGCATTGGTCTCACTTTTTGCAGGAGAAATTGGGGGATACTAAGGTATAAATAGGACCTGTGGACAAAGATGTTAACAAAATATATGCAAAAGCAATTCTAACTTTGATTCTGGACTTATAAACAAGGAACATCATGTATGACTGACTCCACTGTCATCTTAGGGCAAGGTCTCAATCTCTTTACCTATTTCTAAAATCTCATTTTTTTCTCAAATCTTACCAGCCTCTCCAAATGGTGACCTCATGAGCATCTTCATAGCAAAATGTTCTACACAATTTATTATTTGCCCCAGAGGGGTTCTCACCTAGGAGAAAAACCTTGTAAGGATCATTCCCAAACTAAAAGGATCATTCATGATGGGCTTTTGCACATCAATGCTGGATGTATTACTTGAAATTATCTTTTTTTGGCATCCCTAAAATAAATTCCATAGCCTTGTGCTTCATGGTCTTCCCCTTTCTACACATGAGAAAGGACCTATGTAGAAAGTTATTTGGACCACTTTGTTTTTTTTGTAAAATGAAGATGATGAAGTTTCCCTTTTCCCCAAGGGCTGTCTCAGTTCAAGAGTGTGCCAGCGTGTTAGAGGTAAGGATACATCTAGTCCTTGATCATTGGCCCAAATAGGTTGCCACTGAGATGATCTGGCCTCTATTGGCCTGTCTTTCCATTTTGTTTAATGATTATCTATGAAAATAAGTGACACATAGGCAACACCAACACCACACTTTTGGGTCATGAAAAGTTTTCGTTGGCTTCTATGTCACAATGAGGCTGACTATGGCTATTTCTCTCCAGGGTTTTCTCACTTACACATAGTCTGAGAATCTAGCAGGGAAATGAGGCATGGGTCTTTTCTTCTCTCTCTCTCTCTTTTTAATTGGATAAATTTGGCATGTAACATTCTGTAAATTTAAGGTGTACAGTGTGTTACTTTGATACATTTATATGTTATGATATTATTTGCTGCTCTAAAGATATTTATCACATTACTTACTTATTACAATAGTATTGTCTATGTTTGATATACTGTACATTAGATCTCTATGGCTTATTATGTACTCATTACAAGTTTGGATGCTTAAACATCATCAGCCTTATCCTCCCACCCCTCATGATCACTGTTTTACTCTCTGTTTGTTTGTTTCTTTTTTTACAGGTTCGACATTTTTAGATTCCATATTAAAGTAATATCATGTAGTTCTCTGACTTATTTTGTTTAGTGTAATGTGCTCAGGGTCTATCCATGTTATTACAGGATGGACCCTGAGCACATTTCAGGATATGTGCTGTACGGCATGATATCCTCCTTTCTCATGGCTGAATAATATCTCATTGTGTATATGTCTTCTTTATCCATTCATCTATTGGTAGGCATTTGGGTTGTTTCCTTATGTTGGCTATTGTAAATAATGCTGCAATAAATTTGGGAATGTATATATCTCACTGAACTCTTGTCTTCATTTCCTTTGGGTATATACCCAGAAGTCAAATTACTTTGTTGTGTGGTAGATGTATTTTTAATTTTTTAAAGAATGTCTACAACTTCTCTTACATCTCACAAACTCATCTGACATTTTTCTAACTCTGAGCTTTCTCCCTAGAGTGCAGATTTCATGTACCTCTCCCTGCAATCATGATGTCTTTGTTCTTATCATTTCTCTTTCTTGGAGGTCAATATCCTTGCTCTGTTTTGTGATATCCTTACCCCCAATTCTGTCTATACTCAATATCTTCTCCTTTCACCTAAAACATAAACTTTTTAAATACAAATACTAGTAAACCCCAACATACCACTAAATATTGCTTCAAGGAAAGAGAGTAATGAAGACCAAAGTTGACACTATGATTTTTCCAAATAAAAATCATTAAATTTTAATCATAACATTAAAAAATCCTCACATCATTACATGAGTTCACATCATGTAAACATATGTGAAACTATGGAGCTTCTTCAGGTAAATCTTTTCACCTATTCATGCTCTTACAGTGTCTTTTCTGTCCTTATTCTATGTTTTTAAATATAGAATTTTTACTGTCTATGATTCTGTTATTCACTCATTAATTCCACCCACAGCTTTTAAGCTTCTATAGCCTGAAAAACATTTCAGAAAAAAGTTTTTTTTGGGTTACCTTTCTGCACTCAAGCTGTGCCTCTATATGTTTGCAAGTTCACATAAAACATTGGTAACCACACAAAATTATATTAGTTACTGATTAGAGGCAAGTGAAATCATGGGAAGGTGATATGATTGCATGTTTGTATGATTTTCCCCTTTAGATACTTAGCAGGTAGGGCACTGCTGGGGCAGAGGAAGGAGTGCCTGAGGATGAACCTTGGAGGTGTTGGTTGGATGGTACCTTCCAAGTAAGGGCACAAAGGATGGTTACATCACTTGAATTAAATAGTTTCAGAATTTCAGAATATTCGATGCAACATCTCAAACAAATGAATAAATAAACCAAAAACCAAATAATTAGGCAGGTATCACCTGTTCAATATTAGTAATAAATGTGTTACAGGTAAAAATAATTGTTCCCATGAATTTGGTTAAGAATTTCATTCAGTTGCTGATAATGAAAAATAGATGTAACAGTGGCTTAAACAAGATAGTGTTTTATTTCTCTCATGTGAAAGAACTCCAGAGGTGGAGAGATGAGAGCCTGAAAGAAGCTACATGGTATTTTCAGATCTTCTCCATATTTCTACTTTCTGAAATAGTGCCAACAAACTTGAGCCAATAGGAATTCAGGTGAGTTGGGTGGAGCAAAGGGAGGTGCCCAATTTAATGAGCTCAGAAAGACCACTGCTGAGAAATGATGAGCATCCAGGATGGATAGGGTGAAGGCAGGTGACATGAAGCCATGCATTAACCCTTAGGTGTCAGGGAGCCCCTTCAGCCTCTTGACAGCAGAAAGACAAGATAATACTACAACTGGTATTTAGGTCTGATATTGATGTGAAGAATCATTTTACAAAGGAGGAAACAGGAGGGAAGGGACATTGAAATATCCATACAGGAGAAGTGGCAATTGGAATAGAAAAAGAGAACTGCAAGGTTAGTGACATTTTATGATTTTATTTCATCTTAACTATAATCATGATCCATAAATTCTGTGAGGAATCCATTGGGAAACTAACCAGAAAAGTAAATACAATGATTTAAATTATTGTCCTTAGCATCCCAGCCACTGTGTGTGTCACATTTCTGCCTACATCTTGCACTCTGCTCCTGCACTGCACTCGGGCAGGAAGAGTAAGCAGTCACCACGGGATGTGACAAGAAAAGATCCAGGGCCAGTCTACCTACCCTATCAGAAGACAGAAGCTTTGACACCCTGATCTCTCTGAAGCCTGTAATTCTACCCATAACGCCTTTTTTTGGTCATCTCATATTGCCTTTTTGATCGTCAAGAGTTTGCTGTTAAATGCAACTAACCTCGTGAGGAAAAATGCATTAAGCAATAGTTTTTTCCCCTTTATCTTGATAATTTTCAGGGCATTTGGAAGCTTAATAGGCCCCCGGGACCCAGGCCAGAAGTATGGGTGTTTTGAATGAGGGAGAAACTGGAAGCATGCTCAAAAGGAAGGATAAGTATACCGAGACTTCTCCTAAGACATGGAAGGAACTCAAGGTGCTCAGCTGTCTCTGTGTCACTGCTAGGGCCAGGTGAAAAGTCAGTATCAGACTGCAGTTCACTAAGTTTTGCTGTCCCTGGATCTGTCTGCTACTTCTATGTGGCTCTTGGGAATCACAGAACTCCCTGTGTCTACCTTTCTCTTATGAAGAACCAGAGTCATGAGTTAAACGGGTTATGGAAGAATAAAGAGAGTGAGTGATTAGAGCAGCTTGAGATTTCTGTGAGATTTAGGGTGTTAGCTGTTGACAGAATGGCGTTGGAATTGGAGATCAGCAGTAATCTTGAATCCTATGATAAGATGGGCTCCCCATAGTCCTCAGCACTCCACAGGATATTTCTGTCAGTCTGGATTCTGTTCCTAAGGAATGAGGCTTTAGGAGTCACTGGAAGGCTGTTCTTTGCTACAGATGCTACAGAAGAACAGCAAAGATGTGAGCGAGCTGGTCATTTTTCTGTAGGGTGCACGGGAAATACACATCACTGGTATGGCTGGGCTCCCTCCAAGGGGAAAGTATTCTGTTCCCCACAATAGCTTGCCATTCATTCAAAGTAGAGCATTGTTACAATGAAAAGCTGAAGTTGGGGGAAAATGTTAGCCTAATTGTTAGCACACTGCCATTTCACCTTCTCACCTGCTAAAGCCTAACCCTAGAGACCACAGAGCTTGGGGAGGGAAGGTCCGGGTGGGTGGGGAGACGCAGGAAGGGAGTGTTAGGAGGGAGAAGGACATTCTGGGGAGTGATATTTCTTACAGTCTAATTGCTCAATGTTTTATAGAACCTGATCATTAGGGGATCCTGGGCATGATTCTGCAGAGATGTTCTGGAGAAATAAAGCAAGAGGCTATTAAACAGAAAGTTTAAATATAGCTACAGGGAGACATCCTTCCTGACAACTTGACAGATGTCTTGGAGTGACGACTCCTTCCTTCATCGCTAATTACAAAATCATTTGTCTTACAGAAAGGACAAAAGAGAAGTAATTATGAAAAACATGATTCTTAAGGGATAAAAAGATAACATCAGTTTAAAACACGGAAGCAATCATAACCTCTTAGAATCATTATTAGTTTGGTTGAACCAATGACAGGTTGCTTTTTAGAAACCAGAGGGAATGGGGCTCCTGAAACAGAGGGAAGAAAACATTCAGTTTCTTGTTATGCTAAACTTATCCTCAGACTCCTGAGACTTCTTTGATGAACAGTTCATTAAAATTTCCAACCACAGATGAATTTGAGCTAAAATACACAAATGTTTTAATTATACATTCCTTTTTAATTACACTAATGACTTGTAATGTGTTTATGTTGGTTTAGAGTTTAATTTCTTCCCTTAGATTAGATGGTTGACTTAAGGACTGTGCTTTTCAGTAAAATAGCATGATTCATCAATGTTTGATTATGAATTAATGCCCAAATGCAGAAGAGCGGCTGACAGTGGAGGGGTGGCTCTGCCCATGCACAATTGCCTTTCTTCTGGGACTCTGGGACAGAGCCGATCTTGCCATCTTGCAGAAATAAGGGATGGGAGTTCTGAACACAAAGCTCTGAATAGTTCTCAGATTGGCAAGATGCTAAAGAAGGCGAAAGAGAGTGGATGAACAGAGAAGGAAAGACCTAATTTATGAGATGGGTGCATTTACCAAGGGTCCGTTTACATGTTGGCACAAGAAGAGTCCAAGATGGCACATGATCAGGTTGTGAGGAGCTAGGTACACAATCCATGTTTTTTACCTTCCCTTTATGCTCTCTTTGGAACTTCTCATTTTGGGATCTTCTAACTTTCTCCCTCAAAGTAACTTATTACTTTAGCCAATGCCAGCATAAAGAATAAGATTTTGATACACGATTTCACATGGATGTGTGACTTAACATGAATATTTATCCCCACCCAAACTTTGATATTTATATTTTAAAAAGATAATTCTTAAATGTTAAAAGTTAAGCTAATTCTTAACTTATGGTATCCTTCTTACAAGGGTTGGGAACTAGGCAAATATGCCCATTTATCTGCCTGTGCAGTGGATGTCAGTGATTGTTTTCTTTTTCCAGCATCTGTTTGCATTACTCTAATGAGAAATTCTCTCTTTTTTTTCCCACAGTGAAACCATTCCATGAAGAATGATCGAAGCTAAAACCATCATCCCTGCACCCTCACCATGGGACTTGGTCTCATATGACTCAGGCTAGCCAATCAGAGTATACAGTCCTCCTAGGCACAGAGATTTGTTGGACATAAGCACAACACAGAAGCCAGATTACTCATAATCACCCATAGATTTTTTTTTTTTCTGTATGTGGGCCTCTCACTGCTGTGGCCTCTCCCGTTGTGGAGCACAGGCTCCGGACACGCAGACTCAGTGGCCATGGCTCACGGGCCCAGCAACTCTGCAGCATGTGGGATCTTCCCAGACTGGGGCACGAACCCGCATCCCCCGCATCGGAAGGCGGACTCTCAACCACTGCGCCACCAGGGAAGACCCCCCAGACTTTTTTTTAAATTATTTATTGAGGCATAATTGGTTTATAACATTATATCATGTCATAGGCACAACATTATATTTTGACTTCTTTATACACTACAGTGTGCTCACCACCAAAAGGTTCGTTTCCATCTGTCACCATAGAGTTGATCACCTTTACCCATTTTGCTCTCTCTGCTCTCCAAGGTCTTTTTATTTTTTGCCAAACCTGTTATCATAAGCAGAATAATGTCCTCCTAAATATGTCCACATTCCAATCTCCAGAACCTGTGGATAGTCTACCTTACATGGCAAAAGGGACTTTGCAGATAGAATTAAGTTGAAGATCTGGAGATGGGAAGATTAACCTCGATTATGTGTAGGTCTAATGTAATCACAAGAATTCTTATAAATGAAAGAGGGAGGCAGGAGAGTTAGAGAAGATGTGACAATGAAAACACAGAGTGATGTGATTGCTACCTTTGAAGATTGAGTGTAGGTCCACGAGCCAACAAATGCAGGTAGTCTCTAGAAGCAGGAAAAGGAAAGAAAGTGAATTCTCAAAGTCTCCCAAAAGGAATGAAACCTGGCAGACAACTTGATTTTTGACCCAGGAGACCTATTTCAGATGTTTGACCTTCAGAACTGTAAGGTAATAAATTTGTGTTAAGTCATCAAGTTCATGATAATTTGTTATAGCAACAATAGGAAATGAATACACCCATCCAGGAAATGTTATCTTTCAGCTGGGATTTTGTTCTGAAAACCATCATGCCCATTGTGTGGAAAGAAGTTATCAAAGAACTGGAGAAGGATACATGGATGATGATGATATTTGAGCAGCCTAGTCAGTGGGGACTGACACAACACTCTACTGTATCTCCCAGTTATGTGAGACAATGTTTTCTTTCCACAACCTTTGGCTTGTTTTATGAGTTGAATTTATGTTACTGCAAACAAAAAGTACTGATTAGTCTACTCCTTTAATATATTTTTAGCAAGTGAAATATGCAACATAAACAAAGTTTTCCACTAGTTCACAGTGTTGTGGTAACATTTTGTCACCATATACAGGTTGGTATATTTGGATTAAATCTCTAATGGTATTTGCATATATTGCAATTTTTGTATTCTTACTGTCTTTTCTCCAAAACTCTTTTGAATGTTTCAGAATGTAGGGTGGAGAATGGGTACCATGTTCAAGTGGAAGTAAAATTAGAACATTTAACATCAATGCAAAATATATATTTGGCTACACACATTTCGGATACTTCAGATAACTAAAATTGCACCATGATGACACCTCAACTTTAAATAGATATGTGACCACCTTGACCAATTGCATTCATTTTATCTAAGCTGCATGCAGTGAGCAAGTAATCACAGAAGCCAGGTTGGAAACCATGAACACAAGGCATGTCAAATCTCCTAGATGTGGAAGGAAGGGAATTTAACATAAATACATCTCAATACAGCAAAATGAATGTTCAACTGTGGAAGGATTTCCATGTGAAAGAATAGGTAATTTTTTTTTCAGACAACGAGGCTAAGTAATCAGGACACTGACTTAGAGCTTGGTGACATTCATTGGAGGATGGTATCAAAAGGTGTTCCTCACAATCTAGAAAAAATTGGGATTATCTAGAGGATCTGACTCACTCAGGGGTTCTCCTTTTCTTGCCATATGACAAAGGAAGACAGAGTAAATTCAGTTAAATACAGTTGTACTTGAAAAAGCTAGGCTTTCAGGTAGGAATCTAGGGGTCACAGATGGAGAAAAAGCAGGAAGTAGTCAATTGGGAACTCAGCTGCAGAGAACTTGAAGCCCTTCTAAATACTCCTCCTCTTCTATGTGTACTGCCATTAAAACTGGACTTTGGCAATGGTCTATTCCATATTTATTTCTTATATGGGAAATTCATTTTAACATAAGGGTAATCATTTATTCATTAACATGAATTTGCTTACAGATTTTCCTCTAGAATGGAGGTTTTGATAGAGTTTGTAGGGATCATTCATTCAAGCAACATTTACTGAGTGGTTGTTATGAGCCAGGCTTTCTGCTGTGTGCTTAGAATACAAACAGGAATCAAAGAAAATACTCTTCTTTCCCCAAGGATTTCATGATCTAATGTGAGAATAGCAGGGAAACTTGACCTGCCATATTAGGTTGAAAGGTTAAAGACATATATTTTCTTACTTTCCAATTTTACCAAAAACAACCCCACTGTATATCATCTGTTCTTGGAAGTTCCACAGCTAACCTTTCTTTTTAGCTTTTAAAACTCTTTCCTAACTTTGTATATAGCATCAGCACTTCATAGTTCATACATATATTTAAAATATAAATGGAAATGAAATTTTCTTCATTTCCCTTTGATTTACTGATAATCTAGAAAGATGGAATAAAAGTAGCTATAACAGAATTTTGAATCTATGAGTTCCCTAATCCTCAGCGTAAAGTCCTTTCACTACATAATGGCTGAGTAAACCAAACATACGTTCACCTAATAATAGGGCATAGGGCATATGGATTTCAAAAAACATTAACTTTCCTCCAAAGTCAACTGAATACAGTTTAAACAACATAGCCGCGAATCCAGCCCTTCCAAAAACTTGGCTTAACTCATTCTCGAAGTTCATTCCATCACTCAACTATTAAAGTTATATGGCTATAATTTCCTGAATCATCTGTGTGATTTCCTACCTCACTTCCTCTGCTTTTGCCTTTCTCTCTATCACAATGTCCCGCCAGTTTCCTCTTCATGTAATGCCTTTCTAGTAAATCTTCAATGCTTTCTCAAGTCTTTCCCAATCTCACCAGCCAGAAATTTTCTGTAGCTACTTTATTGAACTTTGCTCATGCTACTCAAATGACTCTTGTCGCATTCCACCTTCTATCACAGGTATTTTGTCACTGTCTTATCTCTTCTAAGAGAAGGCAGAGATTCTAACATATATCTGTGGATCCTGCAGTCTCCAGCATGTTGAATACTGGGCATTATAAATATCTGATCAATGACTGAATAAATTGAATTAGATTCGGGTCACTGAGAAAATGAAGAGACAAAATCAAGGCAATGTAATTACAAAACTTAGCCTCTCTGAGGTGGGCTGGCTAAGGCCAGAGAGTGGAGAGTGTAAAAGAAGCCTGTGAGGGAATGAGTTAAGAAACTTGCACAGTTATTCTGGTAGAACGAGATAAAAGTACACTCTCTCTGTTAGAATTGGGACAGGAAGGAAACAAGTAAATTGTAAAGGCATTTCTGTCCAAGACATGGTGCAAGTAAAAGATAAAGAATTAGGTTTTCACTTAGGTGACTGAACATGGTAGTACCATAGGAATAATGTGCAGATGGTCACTGTCAACCTGTTAAGTGCTTTCTTTCTTGTTGATGTAAGGTCTGAGCTTTTTTGATAATTGCATACTTTTTGTTACTTTGCTGAAAGCCCTTGGCATTCTCTGTGGCACAGATATCCAACTGTTTAAGCTGTATTCTCAGGAGCTCGTATACTCTGTATAGTTGCCCCAGGGATATCTGGAATCTAGAAGAAAAAGCAGAGTAGTCAGTGTCCTGGGACCACCAACAAACTGCCAGCCATATCACTTGTGTTGATTTTGATTACTGCAGTTGACATAAGATCTCTCTTGAATAGAAGTTTTCTACTGTTTAAATGTGCTTGAAAGCTTTAGTCTAGACCTGGAGTTATCAAACTATGGCCCATGAGATAAGAATGTTTTTTACGTTTTTAAAGTGTTTTTTGTTTGTTTTTTGTTTGTTTTTTAACTACAAGAAAAATAAAAGAACTATTTGCAACAAAAGCTAGATCTGACTTGAGAAGCCTAAAATATTTACAGTATGGTGCTTAAAGAAAAATGTTTGGGGAATTCCCTGACTGTGCAGTGGTTAGGACTCAGTGTCCTCACTGCCGGGGCCTGGATTCAATCCCTGGTGGGAGAAATAAGATTCTGAGAGCTGAGTGGCATGGCCAAATTTTTTTTTTTTTTAAAGAATAAATTTTTCCATTATACTTAAAAATTATAAGTAGGGTTTTTTGTTTGTTTGTTTGTTTTGCTTTGGGTTGTTTTCCCAATAGTTTGGGCAGACTTGGTTACTGTGGTTGATGTTGGCTGGCATTGTTGCTCCATAACGTCCAGGACTCTCCTTTTTAGCCGCCTTGACGTACATTGGCCAACACAAATCCGTTTTTCTTTTTTTTTTAACACCTTTATTGGAGTATAATTGCCTTCCAAAGGTGTGTTAGTTTCTGCTGTATAACAAAGTTAATCATCTATATACATATACATACATCCCCTATATCTCTTCCATCTTGCATCTCCCTCCCACACTCCGTATCCCACCCATCTAGGTCAACACAAAACACCAAGCAATCTCTCTGTGCTATGCGGCTGCTTCCCACTACTCATCTATTTAATATTTGGTAGTGTATATATGTCCATGCCACTCTCTCACTTCGTCCCAGTTTAGCCTTCCCCCTCCACGTGTCCTCAAGTCCATTCTCTATGTCTGCATCTTTATTCCTGTCCTACCCCTAGGTTCTCCAAAACTGTAGGGGTTTTTATTTTGGAATCCATATATATGTGTTAGCATACGGTATTTGTTTTTCTCTTTCTGACTTACTTCACTCTGTATAACAGTCTCTAGGTCCATCCAACTCACTACTAATAACACAATTTCGTTTCTTTTTATGGCTGAGTAATATTCCATTGTATAGATGTGCCACATATTCTTTATCCATTCATCTGTCCATGAACACTTAGGTGGCTTCCAGGTCCTGGCCAGAGCTGCAATGAACATTGTGGTGCACGGCTCTTTGAATTATGGTTTTTTCAGGGTATATGCCCAGTAGTGTGATTGCTGGGTTATATGGTAGTTCTGTTTTTAGTTTTTTAAGGAACCTCTATACTGTTCTCCATAGTGTCTCTATCAATTTATATTCCCACCAACAGTGCAAGAGGGTTCCCTTTTCTCCACACCCTCTCCAGCACTTATTATTTGTAGATTCTTTGATGATGGGCATACTGCATGGTGTGAGGTGATACCTCATTGTAGTTTTGATTTTCATTTCTGTAATGATTATTCATGTTGAGCATCCTTTGATGTGTTTGTTGGCAATCTGTATATCTTCTTTGGAGAAATGTCTATTTAGGGCTTCTGCCCATTTTTTATTTGGATTGTTTGTTTTTCTGATATTGAGCTGAATGAGCTGGTTCTATATTCTGGAGACTAATCCTTTGTCAGTTGCTTCACTTGCAAATTTCTCCCATTCTGAGGGTTGGCTTTCATCTTGTTTAGCATTTCCTTTGTTGTGCAAAAGCTTTTAGTTTCATTAGGGCCCATTTGTTTATTTTTGTTTTTATTTCCATTTCTCTAGGAGGTGGGTCAAAAATGATCTTGCTGTGATTTATGTCATAGAGTATTCTGTCTATGTTTTCCTCTAAGAGTTTTATAGTGTCTGGCCTTATATTTAGGTCTTTAATCCATTTCGGGTTTATTTTTGTGTATGGTGTTAGGGAGTGTTCTAATTTCATTCTTTTATATGTAGCTGTCCAGGTTTCCCAGCACTACTTATTGAAGAAGCTGTATTTTCTCCATTGTGTATTCTTGCCCCTTTTATCAAAGATAAGGTGACCATATGTGCATGGGTATACCTCTGGGCTTTCTATCCTGTTCCATTGTTCTATATTTCTGTCTCAGTGCCAGTACCATACTCTCTTGATTACTATAGCTTTGTAGTATAATCTGAAGTTTGGGAGCATTATTCCTCCAGCTCCATTTTTCTTTCTCAATATTGCTTTGTGTATTCGGAGTCTTTTGTGTTTCCATATAAATTGTGAAATTTTTTATTCTAGTTCTGTGAAAAATGCCATTGGTAATTTGACAGGGATTGCACTGAATCTGAAGATTGCTGTAGGTACTATAGTCATTTTCATAATGTCGATTCTTGCAATCCAAAACATGGTATATCTATCCATCTGTTTGTATTATCTTTAATTTCTTTCATCAGTGTCTTACAGTTTTCTGCATACAGGACTTTTGTCTCCTTAGATAAGTTTATTCTTAGGTATTTTATTCTTTTTGTTGCAATGGTAAATGGGAGTGTTTCCTTAATTTCTCTTTCAGATTTTTTTCATCATTAGTGTGTAAGAATGCAAGAGATTTCTGTGCATTAATTTTGTACCCTGCTATTTACCAAATTCATTGATTAGCTCTGGTTTTCTGGTAGTATCTTTAGGATTCTGTATGTAGAGTATCATGTCATCTACAAACAGTAAAAGTTTTACTTCTTCTTTTCTGATTTGGATTCCTTTTATTTCTTTTTCTTCTCTGATTGCTGCAGCTAAAACTTCCATAACTATGTTGAAAAATAGTGGTGAAAGGGAGCAACCTTGTCTTGTTCCTGATCTTAGTGGAAATGGTTTCAGTTTTTTACCATTGAGAATGATGTGGGCTGTGGGTTATTCATATATGGCCTTTCTTATGTTGAGGTAAGTTCCATCTAAGCCTATATTCTGCAGGGTTGTTACAATAAATGGGTGTTGAATTTGTGCAAAGCTTTTTCTTCATATATTGAGATGATCATATGGTTTTCTCCTTTAATTTGTTAATATGGCTTATAACATTGATTGATTTGCATAAATTAGAGAATCCTTGCATTCTAGAGATAAATCCCACTTGAACATGGTGTATGATATTTTAATGTGATGTTGGGTTCTGTTTACTAGTATTTTGTTGAGGATTTTTGCATTTTTATTCATCAGTGATATTGACCTGTAGTTTTCTTTCTTGGCGAAATCTTTGTCTGGTTTTGGTATCAGGGTGATGGTGGCCTTGTAGAATGAGTTTGGGAGTGTTCTTCTCTCTGCTATAGTTTGGAAGAGTTTGAGAAGGATTCATGTTAGCTCTTCTCTAAATGTTTGATAGAATTTGCCTGTGAAGCCATCTGGTCCTGGGCTTTTGTTTGTTGGAAGATTTTTAATCACAGTTTCAATTTCAGTGCTTGTGATCAGTCTGTTTACATTTTCTATTTCTTCCTGGTTCAGTCATGGAAGGCTGTGTTTTTCTAAGAATTCTTCCATATCTTCCAGTTTGTCCACTGTACTGCCTTACTGTTGCTTGTAGTAATCTCTCACAATCCATTGTATTTCTGCAGTGGCAGTTGTTACTTCTTCTTTTTCATTTCTAATTCTATTGTTTTCAGTCTTCTCCATTATTTTCTTGATGAGTCTGGCTAATTGTTTATCAATTTTATTTATCTTCTCAAAGAATCAGCTTTTAGTTTTATTGATCTTTATTATCATTTCCTTCATTTCTTTTTCATTTATTTCTGATCTGATCTTTATGATTTCTTTCCTTCTGCTAACTTTGGGTTTTTTGTTGTTGTTGTTGTTGTTCTTCTTCTTTCTCTAATTGCTTTAGGTGTAAGGTTAGGTTGTTTATTTGAGATGTTTCTTGTTTCTTAAGGTAGGCTTGTATGGCTATAAACTTCCCTTTTAAACTGCTTTTGCTGCATCCCATAGGTTTTGGGTCGTTGTGTTTTCCTTTTCATTTGTTTCTAGGTATTTTTTTGATTTCCTCTTTGATTTCATCACTGATCTCTTGGTTAGTATGTAGTGTGTTGTTTAGCCTCCATGTGTTTCTATTTCTTATAGATTTTTTCCTATAATTGTTATCTTGTCTCATAGTGTTGTGGTCAGAAAAGATACTTGATACAATTTCAATTTTCTTAAATTTACCTAGGCTTGATTTTGACCCAAGATATGATCTATCCTGGAGAATGTTCCATGAGCACTTGAGTGGAATGTGTATTCTCTTGTTTTTGGATGGAATGTGCTATAAATATCAATTAAATCCATCTTGTTTAATGTATCATTTAAAGCTTGTGTTTCCTTATTTATTTTCATTGTGGATGATCTTTCCATTGGTGAAAGTGGGATGTTAAAGTCCCCTACTATGATTGTGTAACTGCCGATTTCCCCTTTTATGGTTCTTAGTATTTGCCTTATGTACTGAGGTACTCCAATGCTGGGTGCATAAATATTTAAAATTGTTATATCTTCTTGTTGGATTGATCCCTTGATCATTATGTAGTGTCCTTCTTTGTCTCTTGTAATACTCTTTGTTTTAAAGGCTTTTTTTTTCCTGATATGAGAATTGCTACTCTAGCTTACTTTTGATTTCCTTTTGTATGGAGTATCTTTTTCCTTTTCCTCATTTTCACTCTATGTGTCCCTAGGTCTGAGTTGGGTCTCTTGTAGACAGCATATATATGAGTCTTCTTTTTGTATCCATTCAGCCAGTCTATGTCTTTTGGTTGGAGCATTTAATACATTTACATTTAAGGTAGTTATCAATATGCATGTTCCTATTAGCATTTTCTTAATTGTTTTGGGTTTATTATTTTGGGTCTTTTCCTTCTCTTGTGTTACCTGCCTAGAGAAGTTCCCTCAGCATTTGTTTTAAAGCTGGTTTGGTAGTGCTGAATTCTCTTCGCTTTTGCTTTTCTGTAAAGCTTTTCATTTCTCCATTAAATCTGAATGATATCCTTGCTGGGTAGAGTAATCTTGGTTGTAGTTTTTTTTTTTTTTTCATCACTTTAAATATGTACTGTTACTCCCTTCTGACGTGCAGAGTTTCTGCTGAAAGATCAGCTCTTAACCTTATGGAGATTCCTTAATGTGTTACTTGTTGGTTTTCCCTTGCTTCTTTTAAATTTGTTCTTTGTATTTAATTTTTGAGAGTTTGATTAATATGTGTCTTGACATGTTTTTCCTGGGATTTATACTTTATGGGACTCTGTGTGCTTCCTGGAATTGATTAACTATTTCCTCTCCCATATTAGGGAAGTTTTCCACTATAATTTCTTCAAATATTTTCTCAGTCCCTTTCTTTTTCTCTTCTTCTTCTGGGACCCCTATAATACAAATGTGGGTTTGTTTAATGTTGTCACAGAGGTCTCTGATACTGTCCTCAATTCTTTTCTTTCTTTTTTCTTTATTCTGCTCTGCAGTCATTATTTCGACTATGTTATCTTCCAGGTCACTTACCCATTCTTCTTTCTCAGTTATTCTGATTTTGATCCCTTCTAGAGAATTTTTAATTTCATTTATTTTGTTGTTCATCTCTGTTTGTTTCCTCTTTAGTTCTTCTAGGTCCTTGTAAACGTTTCTTTTATTTTCTCCATTCTATTTCCAGGATTTTGTATCATCTTTACTATCATTATTCTGAATTATTTTTCAGGTAGACTGCCTATTTCCTCTTCATTTGTTAGGTCTGGTGGGTTTTTGCCTTGCTCCTTAATCTGCTCTGTGTTTCTCTGTCTTCTCATTTTGCTTAACTTACTGTGTTTTGGGTCTCCTTTTCATAGGCTGCAAGTTCGTAATTTCCATTGTCCTTGGTGTCTGGCCCCAGTGGCTAAGTTTGGTTCAATGGGTTGCATAGGCTTCCTGGTGGAGCGGACTAGTGCCTGTGCTCTGGTGGATGAGGCTGGATCTTGTCTTTCTGGTGGGCAGGTACACGTCTGATTGTGTGTTTTTGGTGTCTGAGGTGTTATTATGATTTTAGTCAGCCTCTGTGCTAATGGATGGGGTTGTGCTCCTGTCTTGCTAGTTGTTTTGCCTATGGTGTCCTGTACTGTATCTTGCTGGTCGTTGAGTGGAGCTGGGTGCTGGTGTTGAGATGGAGATCTCTGGGAGATTTTCACCATTTGATATTACATGGAGCTGGGAGGTCTCTTGTGGACCAGTGTCCTAAACTTGGCTCTTGCACCTCAGTGGCACAGCCCTGACACCTGGCTGGAGCACCAAGAGCCTGACCTCCACATGGCTCAGAATAAAAGGGAGAAAAGAAAGAAAGAAAGAAAGAAAGAAAGAAAGAAAGAAAGAAGATAAAATAAAGCAAAATAAAATAAAATAAAGTTATTAACATAAAAAATAATTATTAAGAAAAAATTTTTAAGTAATTAAAAAAAAGGGGGGACCGACAGAATCCTAGGAGAAACAGTAAAAGCAAAGCTATACAGACAAAATCACACACAGAAGCATACACATACACACTCACAAAAAGTGAAAAAGGGAAAATATATATATATATATCATTGCTCCCAAAGTCCACCTCCTCAATTTGGGATGATTTGTTGTCTATTCAGGTATTCCACAGATGTAGGGTACATCAAGTTGATTGTGGAGATTTAATATGCTGCTCCTGAGTCTGCTGAGAGAAATTTCCCTTTCTCTTCTCTGCTCACACAGTTCCCAGGGTTTAGCTTTGGATTTAGACACATGTCTGCGTGTAGGTCACCTGAGGGCATCTTTTCTTTGCTCAGACAGGACAGGGTTAAATGAACAGCTGATTCAGAGTTGCTGGCTCACTCAGGCCATGGGGAGGGAGGGATACAGATGTGGATTGAGCCTGTGGCCACAGAGGCCACCATAACATGGCACCAGCCTGAGGCACACCATGCATTGTCTCAGAGAAATTGTCCCTGGATCACGGGACCCTGGCAATGGTGGCCTGCACAGGCTTCTGGGAGGGAATGTGTGTAAAGTAACCTGTGCTTGAACACAGGCTTCTTAGTGGCTGCAGTAGCAGCCTTAGTGTTCCATGACCATCCCTGGGGTCCACGCTGACAGCCACGTGCCTCGCCTGTCTCTGGAGCTCTTTTAAGCGGCACTCTTAATCCCCTCTCCTAGTGCACCAGGGAACAAAGAGGCAAGAAAAAGTCTCTTGTCCCCTCGGCAGCTCCAGACATTTTCCCGGACTCCCTCCCAGATAGCTGTGGAGCACTAACCCCCTTCAGTCTGTGTTCAAGCTGCCAACCCCAGTCCTCTCCCTGGGATCTGACCTAAGTCTAAGCCTCAGTTCCCAGACCCCACCCATCCTGGAAAGTGAGCAGAGAAGCCACTCAGGCTGGTGAGCGTTGGTCAGCACTGACCGTCTCTGTGGGAATCTCTCCACTTTGCCCTCTGCACCCTTGTTGCTGTGCTCTCTCCTGTGGCCCCAAAGCTCCCACCCTCTGTCAGCAGCAGTCTCTGCCCACTAAGGGGCTTCCTAGTGTGTGGAAACATTTCCTCCTTCACAGCTCCCTCCCACTGGTTCAGGTCCCGTCCTTATTCTTTTTCTCTGTTTTTTCTTCTTTCTTTTACCCTTCCCTGGTACATGGGGAGTTTCTTGCCTTTTGCGAGGTCTGAGGTCTTCTGCCAGAGTTCATTAGGTGTTCTGTAGGAGTTGTTCCACATGTAGATGTATTTCTGATGTATTTGTGGGGAGGAAGGTGATCTCTGCATCTTACTCTTTCACCATCTTGAAGCTCCTCCTAGATTGTTAATTTGAGATTTTTCTTGTTTCTTGATGCAGGCTTTTATTGCTATAATCTTCCCTCTTAGAACTGCTTTTGCTGCATCCCATCCGTTTTGCATCATCGTGTTTGCATTGTCATTTGTCTCTAGGTATTTTTTTATTTCCTCTTTGATTTCTTCACTGATCTCTTGATTATTCAGTAACATATTGTTTAGCCTCCATGTGTTTGCATATTTTACATTTTTTCCCTGTAATTGATTTCTCATCTCATAGCATTGTGTTCAGAAAAGATGCTTGAAATTATTTCAATTTTATTAAATTTACTGAGGCTTGATTTGTGACCCAAGATTTGATCTATTGTGGAGAATGTTCTGTGCACACTTGAGAAGAAAGTGTAATCTGCTGTTTTGGGATGGAATGTCCTATAAATATTAAGTAAATCTATGTGGTCTATTGTGTCACTTAAAGTTTCTGTTTTCTTTTTAACTTTCTGTTTGGATTATCTGTCCATTGGTGTACATGAGGTGTTAAAGTCCCCCACTATTATTGTGTTACCATTGATTTCCTCTTTTAGAGTTGTTAGCAGTTACCTTATATATTGAGGTGCTCCTATGTTGGGTGTATATATATTTATAATTGTTATATCTTCTTCTTGGAGTGATCCCTTGATCATTATGTAGTGTCCTTCCTTGTCTCTGGTAACATTCTTTATTTTAAAGTCTCTTTTATATGATATGAGAATTGCTACTTCAACTTTCTTTTGATTTCCATTTGCATGGAATATCTTCTTCCATCCCCTCACTTTCAGTCTGTATGTGTCCCTATGTCTGAAGTGGGTCTCTTGTAGACAGCATATATATGGGTCTTGCTTTTGTATCCATTCAGCAAGCCTGTGTCTTTTGGTTAGAGCATTTACTCCATTCACGTTTAAGGGAATTATCAATATGCATGTTCCATTACCCTTTTCTTAATTGTTTTGGGTTTGTTGTTGTAGGTCCTTTTCTTATCTTGTGTTTCCCACTTAGAGAAGTTCCTTTAACATTTGTTGTAGAGCTGGTTTGTTGGACCAGAATTCTCTTAGCTTTTGCTTGTCTGAAAAACTTTTGATTTCTCCATCAATTCTGAATGTGATCCTTGCCATGTAGAGTATCTTGGTTGTCGGTTCTTCCCTTTCATCACTTTAAATATATCCTGACACTTCCTTCTGGCTTATAGAGTTTCTGCTGAGAAATCAGCTGTTAACCTATGGGAGTTCCCTCATATGTTATTTGTCATTTTTCCCTTGCTGCTTTCAAAATTTTTCTTTGTCTTTAATTTTTGCCTATTTGATTACTATGTGTCTCAGCATGTTTCTCCTTGAGTTTATCCTGTATGCAACTGTCTGCACTTCCTGGACCTGGGTGGCTATTTTCTTTCCCATGTTAGGGAAGTTTTCGAGTATCATCTCTTCAAATATTTTCTCGGGTCATTTCTCTCTCTCTTCTCCTTCTGGGTCCCCTATAATGCAAATGTTGTTGCATTTATTGTTTTCCTAGAGGTCTTTTAGACTGTCTTCATTTCTTTTCATTCTTTTTTCTTTATTCTCTTCTGCAACAGTGAATTCCACCATCTGTCTTCCAGGTCACTTACTTCTGTCTCCATTTTTCTGGTATTGACTCCTTCTAATGTATTTTTCATTTCAGTTATTGTATTGTTCATCTCTGTTTGTTTGTTCTTTTATTCTTCTAGATCTTTGTTAAACACTTTTTGCATATTCTCGATCTTTGACTCCATTCTTTTTCTGAGGCTCTGGATCATCTTCCCTATCATTATTCTGAATTATTTTTGTGGAACATTGTCTATCTCCATTTCATTTAGCTGTTTTTCTGGGGTTTTATCTTGTTCCTTCATCTGGTTCATAGCCCTCTGCCTTTTCATCCTGTCTATCTTTCTCTGAATGTGGTGTTTGTTCCACAGCCTGCAGGATTGTAGTTCTTGCTTCTGCTGTCTTCCCTTTGGTCCCTTTTATGTTAATAATTGCTTTCCTCTTGTTTTAATATTTTTTCTTTGTCTTTAATTTTTGATAGTTTGATTAATATGTGTCTTTGCAGGTTTCTCCTTGGATTTATCGTGTAAGGAACTCTCTGCACTTCCTGGACTTGATTGACTCTTTCCTTCCCCATATTAGGGAAGTTTTCAATTATAATCTCTTCAAATATATTCACATTCCTTTTTGTTTTTTTCTTTTTCTCTTCTTCTTCTGGGACCCCTAAAATTCAAATAGTGGTATATTTAATATTGTCCCAGAGGTGTCTGAGATTGTCCTCTATTCTTTTCATTCTTTTTTTCTTTTTTCTAATCTACAGTAGTTATTTCCAATATTTTATCTTCCAGGTCACTTATCCTTTTATATGCCTGTTATTCTGCTACTAATGTCTTCTAGAGAATTTTAATTTCGTTATTTTGTTGTTCATCATTTTTTGTTTGCTGTTTAGTTCATCTAGGTCCTTGTTAAACATTTCAAGGATTTTTAATTTCATTTATTGTGTTGTTCATCATTGTTTGTTTGCTCTTTATTTCTTCTGGGTCCTTGTTAAATATTTCTTGTATTTTCTCCATTCTATTTCTAAGATTTTGGGTCATCTTTACTCTCATTTCTCTGAATTGTTTTTCTGGTAGACTGGTTATTTCCTCATCATTTGTTTCTTCTAGTGTATTTTTAACTGGCTCCTTCATCTGCTGTGTATTTTTCTGTCTTCTCATTTTGCTTAACTTTCTGTGTTTGGGGTCTCCATTTTGCAGGCTGCAGGTTCATAGTTCCCTTTGTTTTTGGCATCTACTCTCACTGGGTAAGGTTGGACCAGTGGGTTCTGTAGGCTTCCTGGTGGAAGGGACTGGTGTTTGTGTTCTGGTGGATGAGGCTGGACCTTGTCTTTCTGGTGGGGCAGGACCAAGTCTGGTGGTGTTTTTGGGGTGTCTGTGGATTTATTTTGAGTTTCAGCAGCTTTTCTCCTAATAGGTGGTTTTGTGTTCCTTTCTTGCTAATTGTTTGGCATAGGGTGTCCAGCACTGTAGCTTGCTGGTCCTTGAGTGGAGCTGGGTCTTTGCATTAAGATAGAGATTTCTGAGAGAGCTTTCACCTCTTGATATTAAATGGGGCTGTGAGGTCTCTGGTGAACCAGTGTCCTGAATTCTGCTCTCCCACCTAACAGGATCAGGCCTGACCTACACCTGGAGCACCAAGACCTTGTCAATCACATGCCTCAGAAGGAAAGGAAGAAAAGAAAGAAGGAAGGAAAGAAAGAAAGAAAGAAAAGAAAAGAAAATTAGAATAGAAAAAATATCGTTAAATATTAAAAAATTAAAAACTAATAAAAAAAGAGAAAGAAAGAAGAGAGCAAACCAACCAAAGACTAATCTACCAATGATAACAAGCACTAAAATCTATACCAAAAACAAAACAAAACAAAAACAAAACAAAAAAAGAAGTGGACAGTCAGAACCCAAGGACAAATGGCAAAAGCAAAGCTATACAGACAAAGTCACACAAAGAAGTATTCACATACATACTCAAAACAGAGAAAAAGTAAACTATATATATATATATATATATATATATAAGAGCTACCAAATCAATAAACATATCTACCAATGATAATAAGCTCCAAGTACTAAACTACAAAAAAACATAAAGACAAAAACAAATTGGGTGCAGAAAGAAAACCCCAAGTCTACATTTCCTCCCAAAGGCCACTGCCTCAATTTGGAGATGATTCATTGTTTATTCAGATATTCCACAGATGCAGGGTACATCGGGTTCATTGTGGAGATTTAATCCTCTGCTCCTGAGGCTGCTGGGAGAAATATATCTTTCTCTTCTGTGTTCACACAGATCCTGGGGTTCAGCTTTGGATTTTCCCCCACCTCTGCATGTAGGTTGTCTGAGGTCAACTCTTCCCCACCCAGACAGTTTAAAGGAGCAGTTGATTAGTGAGCTCTGTCTCACTCAGGCTGGGGGGAGAGAGGGGTACTGGTTGAAGGGCAAGCCTGCAGTGGCAGAGGCCAGTGTGACTTTGCAGCAGCCTGCGGTGCACCATGTGTTCTCCAAGGGAAATTGTCCCTGTATCACAGGACACTGGCAGTGCTGGGCTGCACAGCCTCTGGGGAGGAGAGATGCAGATAGTGACCTATGCTTGCACCCAGACTTCTCAGTGTCTGTTGAAGCAGCCTTAGCATTTCATGCCCATCTCTGGGTCCGCGCTGATAACCACAGCTCGTGCCCCTCTCTGGAGCTTGTTTAGTTAGTGCCCTGAATCCCCTCTACTTATGCACCCTGAAACAATGGTCTCTTGCCTCTTAGGAAGGTCCATAGTTTTTTCGGGACTCCCTCCTGGCTAGCTGTGGTGCACTAGCCCTCTTAAGGCTGTGCTCATGCAGACAACCCCAGTCCCCTTCCTGGGATCTGGCCTCCGAGGCCTGAGCCTCAGCTCTCAGCCCCCACCTGCCCCAGTGGGTGAGCAGACAAGCCTCTCAGGCTGCTGAGTGCTGGTTGGCACCTATCCTCTGGGTGGGAATCTCTCTGCTTTTCCCTTTGAACACCTGTTGCTGTGCTCTCCTCCATGGTTCTGAAGCTTCCCCCTCCACCACCCCTTGTCTCCAGCAGTGAAGGGGCTTCCTAGTGTGTGGAAACTTTTCCTACTTCACAGCTCCCTCCACGAGGTGCAGGTCCCATCCTTATTCATTTGTCTTTGTTTTTCCTTTTTTTTTCTTTTTCCCTACCCAGGTATGTGGGAAGCTTCTTCCCTTTTGGGGAGTGAGGTCTTCTGCCAGTGTTCAGTAGGTGTTCTGTAGGAGTTGTTCCACATGTAGATGTAGTTTTGTTGTATTTGTTGGGAGGAAGTTGATCTCCTTGTCTTACTCCACTGCCATTTTGAAGGTGCCCCTCCTCGTCCCAACTCGAATTCTTGAACCCTGTTTTTATATCAGTGACTAGCTCCTCCTCTCTCACAATGCATACAAACCACTTCAGGATTATAGCCAGAACACTTGAAAATATTTATTCAAAGAACAACTAATTTTTCAAGGTAGTTATGGTTATACATATTGGACAGGAGATATCTTAAAATTCCAAACAAAGTACCTAATTTTAGTTATATGGCATGATTTTCCAATCACAGTAGTCACATTTTCATAGAGGTACATCAAGATAAATAGAGCAATAATCATATTTTACAATCTATAAAATTGAAAACTTTGCTTTAAAAAAGTTTACATGCAATGCATATAGTAGCTTGCAAGTTTATTTATGAAAATACATTTATTCAATATGTGCATTGTAAAGTTCAGGCATCAGTTTTAGGCTATGGGAAAATATTTATAGCCTAGATCCAACTAGGTGTGAGTGCCTATCAGAAACTTTTATTACAGGCGGTTGTAGTTCATGGAGAAAAGTGTTACACTGGGGCCACCACTTCACAACATTGAGAGGGTGGCAACTTACATCTTCAGGAGCAAAGGCTTTATTGCTTCCTCAGAGACAAGTTTTTCTACCCCAACTGAAGTCTGGAGGTTAGGATCAACATTTTTTTACCGTACCTCTCCCTTCTACCACCTTTTAAAAAGATGTGAACATTTCATTTGTATGCAGATGAACATGTTTGATAAAGTGTAAAATTTACCTTCTCCAAGGGTGTGTATATTTCAAAAGCAATCAGAACCTTCAGGCTAAGTCATCAGAATATAAAAGTAAAAATTTAAGTATATGGTGAGTTGAGATTTTGAGAGGGAGTTATGTGGTTACATTAAAATTACTCAAGTACTCTTGCTTGAAAGCTGGTTCAGGCTAAGGTTGTAGGAGGGCTTTTGGAGGTAGGGAAGACAAGTGAACCTTTTTTATGGACATGGAGTGCAGTGTCAAGAGCAATCCATGTGACAGCAAGCAGGGACGATAATGATATCTGAAGCTAACCGAGAAATCCAGAAGAAAGTTCCATTCAAGAGGTGAGGCAAAAATGCAGAATCCAGATGTGAAGAATGTAGATGGAAATGGGGAGATGTCATATTAGAGAAGGGAATTTGGAACCCTGAAAAATGAAAGAGGCCTCAAGCATAAAGTATGGTTACACTTTTTGTCTACTTATGGCTACAAGGGCTCATCTCAGACCCTTCTGGGATTGTCAGGAAAGGTGTTATTAGAGTTGAGAACATCCCAGATACTGCCTTCTGGCATTTTGTCCCTGGGGTGAGGGGAACCAAGGTTTCTCACATTCATCTAAGTATCTGAGGCACATTCTGAAGAAGGAAGTAGGTTCTAGACACATTGACACTAGATACCCTCACTCCTGCTAGTGTATTTGTAAGACTCAAATATTGGGGAATTTTTTTTCTATCTCTAAGTGGAATAGTAGATTTTCACTGGAACCAATTTTGAAGTCTTTGGAGTTGGTCTTTTCCCATGGTATCTCTCAGAACAGTGAAAGAGGCTTCAATTCTGACACATGGAGAAAGTATTCTAGGTAAGAATCTGGTTTGGGGGACATTACACAGGTCTCTAAGGTCCAAACGTATCTACTTCAACTTTTATTTATTTATTTATTTATTTTGCTATTGTGTTGCTTTGTTCAGAATACATGTATTAGGACAGAGTGAAATATTGAAACATGATAAAGCCCATGGTAATCAAGCATTAAGCCCCCAGATTATGGAACAGTTTGATAGACAAAGGGGTTCCACCTGTCGAATTTATGACACCATATTCAGCATTATGTGGATGCCACTGATGGAAAGTACATGAGACAGAAATTCTACCCCAGGTATTCACCCCAATGTGATTGTTGTAGCAAACAGTTTAAAATATCCCAGAAAGTTAGTTCAAGGGATTATGTAGAGATACCATGCACGTAGATCAAGACTGTCCAATTCAGAGGCCAAATAAGGGCTAAATATGGGATTTCCAGCTGTTTATAGTGTTCAAGAATACCTAGAAGGCTGCCTCTTGCACTTTATCACCACAGGGATGAATATATAGAAGCAGAGAATAGAATTGTGGTTACCAGAGCTAGGGAGGTGGGGCAAAGGGGAGATGTTGGCCAAAAGTTACAGTTTTATAAGATAAAATAGTCTAGCAATCTAATGTACAGCACAATGAGTAGAGTTATTGTATTGAATTTTGTATTCAATATTGTATTGAATCCTGGAAATTTGCCTAGAGAATAGATTTCAGGTGTTCTCACCACACATACACATGCACACAAAATGGTAACTATGAGATGAGACAGATATATTAAGTAGTTTGACTATAGAAATTAGTTCACTATGTATATTATATTAAATCATCATGATTTATACCTTAAATAAAAACAATTTTGTTAAAATCATAAAAGATCAATAACAACACAACAAAGAAATGGCATTGAGACAGTGTAAATAACATTTCTGAAAGGCGCCTCTCCCTGGTGGGGTTTATATGACTTTGGAGGTCTCACTAAGGACTCCAGGTGGGGCTGCCTAAGATCTGGTCACAGTTATGTCAATCAGACTTACAGAGATGGGTCTCAGATTGACAACTACTCACCCAAGGTGTGGAAGAATGCAGTCTATGGGGCATGTTGTCTTGGATCTGCCGACCTGGAAACAGAACCACTCTGAGCAATTCTGTTAATGGGGGTGTGTGGGGGGGAGGTGAGGGTGGCAGGATGTACAAATTTTTTAAAACTCCAAGATATCAGTCTCTTCAATCTATAGAGGTCTCAGACACCTTCCCCCAATTATTTCCAAAAAGTGTTTTTTGAATCTTGACAGTGAAAGATCTAGAACCTTACAAGTTAGCTGGCTCTGACAGAACCTGTAGTTTGGGGACTATCTCTATCCAGGAAAAGCTGTTGGGCACAGTGATCTTGCAATGAGCCCCTGGGATGAATAGGACCAGAAGGCTCAGGAGCTCAGGGGCAGCTGGGCTTATGTTATTTCTGGCACTTGGGTGTAAAAACAGTTGCATCCATCAAGGATGCCTTTATTTTTAATGTATACCTTACATGTGAGATCAATGTATACTTCACTACACCCACTTATTTTCATTTCACTTAATCTTTACAATCACCAATGAGGTAGAAATTATGAATGTCATTTTTAAATAGGGAAATTGAGGCTCAGAGTTATTAAATATTTTGTCCTTGATTACACAGTCAAACAAAGCACTAATCAGGAAGGAAACACACATCCAATGATACCTCTACATTAATAGTGACCCCAAATGCAGATGTGATACTTTGCCCACATTCACTTGATAATAAAATGATGATAGTTACAGTCACTGAGCGCTTGTCATTTGTCAGGCATGTGTTATGGCTATTCTTCTGATTGAAAAAAGTATCTAATTATCTCATTTATCACGAAGTATTAGACATTGAAAATAGCTTAATGAAGTCTGCTCTCAGACCGTTTTCCACTTTTAAAGAGATATATGGGCAGGGAAATGCATAACCTAAAGGAATAAATGGCTGTGAAATTTTAAGCTGTATAATAGTGCAAGAAAGATTTGGAGGTCAAAGATGCTTCCAGAAGTCACTCTTTCTCCTTCTAGCAGATCAGTCCATAATCAGTTTTCCAACTTCAATTTTATTTAAAATAATCCTAAAGCAAATGCAGACCTGAAGAAAAGTTTGGTAGATGTAAGTTCTTGAAAAAGTTTTGTGTGCATAGAGTCAAACAATAAACAATCCCAATCTAGTTATGTCTAAAATTTCAGTATTGGAAATTAATTTCTTGGACTCTTCAATTAATTTTATCTCAAAATCAAATATTCTGAAAGGTCATATACTTTCAGATATTATCAGTTACATGGTGCTGTGAATAGGATTATTGTTTATTGGTTCTGAAAGTTAGTTGAAAAGCCTTCTACACTGAGAAATAGAGACCAAATGAAAGTAGTTGGTTGATATACTTAAACAGAGCCTTAAGGGGAAAGCTTATAAGACTCGGGGCTGGGGCGGGGTGTGGCAGTGGGGAATGGCTGCATAATACATTCTGGAAGCAATATCACAGGGAGGAGTAACAGAAATGAAAGGAGTTCTGGACGTCGGGTTTAAGTCAGGGGCCCTAGGCAGGGGTAAGGGAGGATGGAAGACAGAGCCCACTGCCATGAAATCTTGGTTTAACTTTAGCTCTGCTGTATCTTTCTGTCTGGACCACTTCCTGAATATTTAAATCTATTTCTTCAACTCTAAAGGGAGAAAAATAGTAATGGAGGGGAGGGATTATTATGTGGATGGAATTAGATAAAGTCATTTGAGGAGGGTAAAATACTGTATGGATGTTGGCAGGAATTGTTGTATGATGAAACCAGCAAGAAAGTGGTGAGGTTGAGACTTTGGCAAGGTTTTAGTTTTGATGAGATAAATAGCATTTTCCTAAAATGGCAACCTGAAAAATCCCATGCCGGACAGTTTGTGGATTAACTTTTCCATGCTGGTGTGAATTCACACAAATCATATATCAGTAGCCTGCAGGAAAACAGTACAGGCCAATGAGAGCATGATGTGCAAGCCCTGGAGGTTCTGTAGCATCTGTGGCTTGTGTGCCAGGTGTTCATAAAAAGAACCTTAATCTTTAAGGTGATTGCACTAAACCCTGGTTTCAAGTGACTGTGTTTGGAATAAATGACTTGGGAACAATGATCTTTACTGAGAAGATTCCCCTTATCCAACAAGACAGATGGTTAATTTGGCTGAATTGGGTGAGGAGTCAGGAAACCTAATATAGATATGCCAGATGCAGCTTTTGAGTAAAGGCCTATAACCACTGGTAAACTCTATTTCCACAGACAAAATGGATGGAGAGTCTTTATGACTGAATTTTCAGCATCTTGTCCACAAAACTGGCTCATGACCAACTTTTTTTATGAATAAATGATGACCAACTTTATTTCATGCTTTTTGAACTATTTTTCATAATTAAAGCCAGCATTACTTTATATTTCCTTTATGTTATAGATTTCCCTGCATTTCCTGGGTCTGCTGCAATGGGTTGGCATGTAAGCTTCTGTGGTCAGTGGATGAGCTGACCTATTGATTTTTTTCCTAGTTCACAGACATCATCATGCAGAGGACATGCCATCCATGCTGAATTGATCTGTGGCCCCTCTTTTCTTCCAATAAACACACAGGACTCACAAATCTCATATTTGCATCCTCCATCCAAATTTTAATGCTACTTACTGCAAGTGTAGCCTCAGGATGTGGGGAATTTTAGGTTTAAGTATGCCTGGATGAATGTGCCAAGTGGCATATTCCAGTACATACAGAATGATATCCAAGTGTTTTGTTTGCTCAAAAATACAATTTAAATTAAATTAAATTTCTCCCTAAACCCACCCCACCATCCTTGCATTCACATCTCCAGACCAGAAAGTAGTCACACTTGAACTATCAGCAAATAAAATTATAGACACAATCAAAACTTCGGGTGTTGAGAACAGTCAGGAATATGGGCCCATGGACTAGAAATTGTTCAAGTCTGTTTAATAGGTATAAGATGGGCACCCTTTCTGACTCCCCATCTGTATCAAAACCTGAGGTCCCCAGCATACTGCTGCCTGAAATATACCTTTAAAAAGGAATACAGTTTAATTATTTATTTAGATTTTTCTTTTCATAACAAAAGATTAGGCATGATGTAAGAAGACAGGAAGGCAGCAGTGGTGAAATGCATCATTTCTGGAATCAAACAGAAATGAGATCAAATCTTGGCTTTGTCCTCACAAGCTTTCTAACTATGACTAAGTTACAGGGTGTCTGACTACCCAGTTTTTCACCCATAGATTGGGATTAAGAACATTAACTTCACCTATCAAAATACTAATGACATTTTTCACAGAACTAGAACAAACAAACCTAAAATTTGTTTGGGAACACAAAAGACCCCGAATACCCAAAGCAAACTTGAGAAAAAAAAAACAGAGCTTGAGGTATTATGATCTCTGACTTCAGATTATACTACAAAGGTATATTAATCAATACACTATGGTACTGGTACAAAAAAAACCACATAGATTAATGCAGCAGAATAGGAAACTCAGAAATAAACCCACATACTTATGGGCAATTAATCTACAACAAAGGAAGAAAGAATGTACAATGGAGAAAAAACAGTCTCTTCAATCAGTGGTGCTAGGAAAACTGAACAGTTACATGTAAAAGAATGAAATTAGAAAAACTTCTCACATGATATATACAAACAAATTCAAAATTTATTAAAGACCTAAATGTAAGACTGGAAACTATAAAACTCCTAGAAGAGAACATAGGCAGAACACTCTTTGATGTCTATCATAGCAGTATTTTTCCATCTGTCTCCTAAAGCAAAGGAAACAAAAGCAAAAATAAACAAATCAGACCTAATTAACCTTAAAACCTTTTGCACAGCAAAGGAAACCATCTACAAAATGAAAAGACAACCTACTGAATGGTAGAAGACATTTGAAAATGATATGATCGATAAGGGGTTAATATCAAAAATATAAAAACAGCTCATATAACTCCATATCAAAGAAACAAACAACCCAATTAAAAATGGGCAGAAGACCTGAAGAGATATTTTTCCAAAGAAGACATACAGATGGCCAAGCAGCGCATGAAAGGATGCTCAGCATCACTAACCATCAGGAAAAGGTAAATCAAAATAATAATGAGATATCACCTCACACCTCTGAGACTGGCTATTATCAAAAAGGCCACAAATAACACAAATAAATGTTGGTGAGAATGTGGAGAAAAGGGAACCCTGTACACTGTTGATGGAAATGTAAATTGGTGCAGCCACTATGGAGAAGAGTATGGACTTTCCTCAAAAAACTAAAAATAGGAGACTTCCCTCATGGTACAGTGGTAATGAATTTACCTCCCAATGAAGGAGATGCAGGTTCAATCCTTGGTTAGTGAATTAAAATCCCACATGCCTCAGGGGAACTAAGCCCCCACACCACAACTACTGAGCTTGCACACCTCAACTAGAGCCCATGTGCTGCAAACTACAGAACCCACACACTCTGGAGCCTGTGTGCCACAACTAGAGAGATAAAACCTGCATGCCACAACTAGAGAGAAGCCTGCTTGCTGCAGATCTCACATGCCTCAGTGAAGATCCTACATGCTGCAACTAAGACCCGATGCAGCCATTAAAAAAAATAAAAAAATAAAAAAATAAAAATAGAACTATGATATGAAGATGCAATTCCACTTCTGGGCATATATCTGAAGAAAATGAAAACCCTAATTTGAAAAGATACATGCACCCCAATGTTCATAGCAACATTATTTACAATAACCAGGATATGGAAACAACCTTAGTGCCCATTGATAAGTGAATGGATAAAGAAGATGTGGTACATATATACACAATGGAATACTACTCAGTTATAGAAAAGAATGAAATCTTGCAATTTGCAACAACATGGATGGACTCAGAGGGTATGATGCTTAGTGAAATAAGTCAGACACAAAAAGACAAATACTGTTCATTATCATTTATATGTGGGATCTAAACAATAAACCAAACAACTGAATATAACAAAGCAGAAACAGTCTCAGAAATACAGAAAACAAACTTGTGGTTACCAATGGGGATAGGGAAAGGGGAAGGACAAGTTAAGGTTAGGAGATGAAGAGGTCAAACTCCTGGGTATAAAATAAATAAGCTCTAATTATTTATGATACAGCATAGATAATATAGTCAATTTTTATAATTTTAAATGGAGTATAATCTATAAAAATTCTGAATCGCTATGTTGTATATCTGCAACTAATAAAAATCAAATATACCTCATTAAAAATACATATTGAAAAAAGAATATTCACCTCATGGTGTTGCTTAGGGTACTATTTGAGCCAGAGTAGAAAGCACACGGTGTATATATGGCACCCATAATTTATGTTTGACTAATAAAAGCTATGACAATAGCACACAAGTAAAGATACGATGGCCCAGGAGGTAAAGTATGTTCCTCTAAACACTCAACTCATTATTGGCAAAATGTAGCCTCATGGTCATATCCCCTGACTATGCAGTACATGTGGAGGAGAGGCGGTTGCAACAGATAAGCCCACACAGAGGGAAAGGAGAGATTTGCCCTCATGATAAAGATTGGCCATTGATACTGACAAATATCATTCACTTTTTTGAACCTCATGTTTTACACAACAATGCTCTCTCTCTCTAAGTCTATATCTGTTACAAATATGGGGCTGTGGCTGCATTGAGGCTGGTATTCCTCCATTGCCCTATGGGACTTGACCATGGTTCCTCAGACAAAGTTCAGGTCACAGGAAATGATGCAGAGACCATTGAGGATTTGTATCCTTTCCCATCAATTTTCCCACCAGAGATTCTCTCTTCTTTCCACAGATGCCCATTCCTTCCATAGAGTTTAGTGCCCCGAGACTTGCCTGCTGAGTACCGAGGCAGCCCATTGCAAATTTTACCTTTAGTGCCCCTCATTCTCCTCAACCCATCCTGACTGCTCAGTCCCCTGGTCCATTTTTTCAAAGGAAAGTCATTCAATCTAACCATAACTCTGAGTTTTACCTCTGATAAAGGTCTCTCTTCTTACCACCAACACATTGGAATTTTAAAAACTTGACTGAGATCTGTAGAGAAGTTTTTTTGAGCCAAAGGGACCTTCCACATCTCTCTGATATTTCTCTGTATACTTTCCCAAGTCAAGGTAGCTTGTTCTGGTTTTATGTAAAAATTAAAATAACTAGTCAGATGAATGGTGAAAGACTAATCAGGGTTTAAGTGTCAACGCCATCTCCACACCTTAAAACCACACTGTGGGGCAGAATGGGCAGTAGATGCATGTAGAACATTTTGCATAATGTGAAACTTGAGAGGCATTAGGGTGTAAGGCTTATGAATATGACTCTCAAATCAACTACCAGGGTTGTATCCCAGCTCTGTAACTTTCTAGCTGTGTGACCTTGGACGAATATCTTGATCTCTCTTTTCTTGTTTCTTTATATGGAAAATGAAAAATAATTGCACTTTCCCTACAGTGTTGTAAGTGTTAAGTGAATTGCACTAACACAGTGTTTAGAATGGCCACTGGCTCATGACAAATGTGCAGTGAGATTCAGCTTTTATTAATGCGGGATGGAGTCCAATGACTTTGGCATCAGATAGACTATGTTTGGAGCCTTGGGTCCTTAAACTCTGGGACTATGAACAAGTTATTAACCTCCCTATGCCTCAGTTTCCTAATCTGTAAAAAAGCAGCAATAATAATGCCCATTACATCTATAGGGAAGTTGTGATGATTAGATGAAATACCGTGCTTAGCACAGCATATATACACAATGAGAGTAACTACTGATTACTAATGAATTAAACTGATGTTCCATGATGAACCAGTGTTTAGAAAAATCAGCTTTATTCTATTTATGTGGTTATTCTCATAAAGACATGGGGAAATGACATATTTCAAAGTCTGGCTCAGATGCATCTTTATCTGTAGCCTACTTGACCAAACTCCCTGGTTTCCCATAATCCTGGTTGTGAATTGTCCAAATTGACTTATGGTGCATTTGTTTGAATATAGTTTATCTCTGCTGAAGGGAAGAGACCGTCGTATATACTTCTTTTTCTTTGCCCCACAGTTTGGCAGAATGTCCTGCAACAAAGTAGACAGATACTGATCCTTTAAATTCTCCCTTAGATGCCATCAATTTTCATCCTCTATAGCTGTTTATTTTGCTACTGTTTCAGTGGCATGCTCTAAACATGATTAACAGTCCTTTTCCTTCAGTTATGAGCACAGTAACTTCTCGGTGGTACATGGAAAGGGCACATGGGAAAGGTAGGCTTCAGGTACCACAAGCTTCTTTTTTTTTTTAATCAAATAGCTTGAACGAGAAGTTCCAATGCTGGTTTTAGTCTCAGGACAGAGCCAAGACCCTCATGGCCTGTGCTCATGCCAGTTAAGCTCTTCATGGATCTGATTCAACTTGACACTCTTCTCCTTGCTCCCAAATGACTGATTTCTTCAGAAAATAGATGTCTGTAGAAGTTAGAACAAAATACTTAATATTCTGTTCAAATATTGCTAAGGGAATTTTTCGACACCTTTATCTGATTAAGAGTATGCAAGGTTGATTCTTACTTAAAACATTTATTTCTGTCCATATTTTTCCCAAAATTTGGAATTCAGTCAGTATTGTAGTCTGAAATCTTTATAATTTTCCTTAGTTTTTGCAGTCCAACAACAATGATGGCTTTGGTTGGGTCAACTCAAACTTCTTGACAATACAAGTACAATAGGTCTAGGCACTCATGAAAATGCACTCTTGGTACTAGTCTAGGAAGATGATTCTGCCTGAGTTACAGCTGGAGAGGGTACCTTAACAAGTACAAGTCTCATGCAGAGATCATCAAACAAAACCCAAGTGTAGCCTGTAGTCCCACGCAATATAGCCTTAATATGTGTTGGACTCAGTGAAACACAACTCAGCAACCAAGAGTAATTTTAAAAGAGTTAAAATGTAGTTTCTGTCTTTCATTAGATTTTTCAAAGACCATAAAAGAGTTCCCTACTAGTAACTCATAGCAACTTTTCATAACATTTTTTCCCTCCACTTTTGCTACAATTTAGGCTAGTGTAAATTGATGTAAGTGTTAAAGGGGTAAGAAAATAGAAAACTATGAAGGTAAGGATAAAGTTTTCCCTAGCAAGTAGGGACAAAAAGAAGGGATATAGGTAAGCCCGATAATATCGGTAGTATTCCCCAATTAGTATAGCTTTGTTATTATCTTACATTATTTATAATAACATAGAATAATCTCCTAACATGTGTACATACTACCCACACACAGACACACACACACAGACACACACACACACACACACACCAGAAGGAAATGTTATAAAAAATAATACACACTTACTGATTGAGTTGTTTAGTAAGGGGAAGGTGTTTATGTTCTCTCTATGATCCATACACCTTGGAGAGGAAATGGGGTAGTTATTCATCCATCCATCCATTCATTTATTCACAGATTTCCTTTGGACACTTACCAGAAGTCAGGCACTTTTCTGGGGACTGGGGTTAGAGTGTTGAATAAAAGAACAAAGCTCCTGATCCTAGGGAGCTTACATTTGTTGGGCAGAGGGGTGACGATAAATATATACTGTAAGAAATGTTATGAAAAGCAGGATAAAGGGACAGGAAGGGGTGTTATTTTACATGGGTCATCAAAGACATTTTCTCTAAAGAGGAAACATCTGTGCAAAGACCAGAACTAAGAGAGAAATGAGATTGGAGGCAAGATAGATGGGCTGAGGGGAGGCAGCAATAAGCCAGCATTGTTTTTTAATACCTTCATTCCATTTATGAAAAGAATACTTTTTGTCCTTTTTCTTTCCTTCTTTTATTATTTTTTTCTTAAGAAATCCTGTGCTTCTTGAAATGTGAAATAGGTGAAGGAAAATACAGTTTTGGACCATTAATTGTGCTTTCTTATTGAGTATATAAATTTGATGTCAAATGGGCCTGGCTGAAATGGTATATATTTATTTCAAAAATATCATTTCTGTGAGGCATTGCTGCATCATCCTATTGATTTAGGGATTGGTGTGACTGTGCCTGATGCTGTTATGAAAGGCAGGCTATTAATAAACTAAATTGAAAAACTAGTGAGTCTGCCTTTCCAGGCCCAATCCAGCAGGCTGCCCATTTGTGGCTTAAATGGGAAAATACTGTAAAAAAGACTAATTTTAATGCAACAGACTCCTCCTTGCAATCCATAAACCTTATTTACTGTGAAGAAAAAAAAATCCTACAAGATAGAATTCTCATGCTCGTGTAGCAATCTCCCTCCGGTTTCTCTCCTATCCATAGCAACATTAATCTTTTCATTTTAGAAGTTGACTCTCTTTAACTTTGTTGGACATTACGATTAAAATCTTGTGTAAGAAAAGATAGCTTTAAGAGAGTCAGAGAAATCATGGGTGCTAACGCAGAAAGCTGCTGGGAGTGCCCAGGCAGTGAAGTTCCTACAGAATTCCTAGTGTGAGGCTAGAGGCTTAAACCTGGCTGTTAATGTTGGGAGTTATTAGATTTTACCTCTTTCAAGTTCAACTTCTTTTTTTTTGCAGACAGAAACTGAGGCACAGATAAGGGATTACACTTGTCTACTATCACACAGCCAGACTAGTGGCAGAACTTACATCCCAGAGCTGTTTCCAACCAACGTCTTTTATATCTCACATTCCTGTGGCCTATATATCAAGGTGGATGGTCCAGGTGAGTGCTTGAAAAGTATTTGGAGTTTTAAATACAGCAAAATTAGTTTGTGAATTCACAGGAAATATAATTGGGCTTTTGATGAAGAGAAAAGGGGCTTGTTGGTGGCTCCCTGTCCCTACACACTGTGAGCTCATGCCTCAGTTCTGTTCCCCTGATACCAAATGGTTTTGATCCTATTTGACACACGAGGGGTATGTCACCGTGAAAAGCCACTGAACACTTTTCACCAATCATTCCAAAGATTATTCAATGGGACACTTCTTTTTTTTTTTTTTTTTTTTTCCTTTTTTTTTTTCTCTTTTTTGCGGTATGTGGGCCTCTCACTGTTGTGGCCCCCCCCGCTGCGGAGCACAGGCTCCGGATGCGCAGGCCCAGCGGCCATGGCTCACGGGCCCAGCCGCTCCGCGGCACATGGGATCCTCCCAGACCGGGGCACGAACCCGCATCCCCTGCATCGGCAGGCGGACTCCCAACCACTTGCGCCACCAGGGAGGCCCGGGACACTTCTTTTTATGATAGATCTAAAACTTAGATATTGCATCGTGTCGTGTTTTTTTTTTTTTAAATCCACATTAGAGAATATGATGACTCCACAGATGTATTTGGAAAACCTCATGTGCTCTCAACACTTCATCATGTTACTCATGAGGTTACAAAAGAAAGAGGTAATGTAGCTTCTGCTTCCTGCTTGAAGGGTCCCATGCTCAGCTGGAGGAAGGGATGAAGGACCCAGTGGTGGGGGTGTAGAAGAGTCCAGCTGTGTGCCTCGGTGTCTGGGAGCTGGAGGAGACCAGTGAGAAATAAAAGATGAACGGAGCAACTATGGAGCCTCCTCTCCCATGGATGAGGTTATGTAACTTTCTCTGTAGCCTCTGCTTAAGGATGATCTGGGGATGAGGTATGTCTATATAAAAATGCCAGGAGTAGAAATAGCACCACACTTACCCTATGGCATGTGGTGTGTTAGGAAGACATTTCTCCTTCTTCTCCTTCCTCCCTTCCTCCGTCCCTCCCTCTCTCCCTTCCTTCCTCTCCCCCTCCCTCCATTCCTTGCATCCTTCCCTCCATCCCTCTCTTCCTACTTCTTTTCCTTATCATCTCTTCCTTTCCTCGTTTTTTCCGTTCTTTCCACTAACTTGATAAGAGTGTCTGCAAAGTCACTCCTGGAAATAGACACAACTATGAAAGAAAGGTATTCTGAAGGGAGCACAGAAATCTTTCTAATTACGTTAGAAGAATTATTTCCCTTCTGGAAAGGAAGAAAGGAGCACAGTAAGTGACAACTCTTCCCTAAGGAAAAACACGCTCTGGAGATGTACCTGGGGCTCAATTTCTCATTCTTCAGAAGTTGGGTGACCTTGGGCTTCCCTGTTGCATACAGCCCCAATCTCGGACATATGTTTTGGTAACATGCAATGAAAAGTATCTGTTTGTCCCTTACCCTGAATTTTGTTTAAGTTATACTTCATTAAAGCAGACAGTGCTCTGAATTTTTCTCATTTTTCCCTCACTAATTCTTACTTTACCCTCTGCATTCACCCTCCCTTTCTACTTTATGTCCTCCTCCTCCTTCCCTCCCTCCTGCACCACTCATACTCATTTCTACTCTCTGGAATTTCAAACAACTTCCAACTAGACACAAAGAAATCCCTTTTCTATGCACAGACAGACTTTAGACTGGTGGCCCCATTGCATTAGCATGCAATAAAAACCAGCAGGGGGTGCATTTCCCGCTGTTATCCTGGGTCTCTGTGCCTCACGGGTGCTGGGAAGATTCCCAGGGTGCAGTTCCTCTCCCTTGTAGTGAGGCAATTGCACGCTTTGGTGACAGCTCCGCAGCCTCAATGTCATCTGCACTCTTTGTGAAAGGAGAGGATAGAGGTTGGCACCATGCATCCTATGATCTTGCAGGAGTATCCTGGTTTCACTCGCCTCTTTAATCTTCCATTGGCCTGAGAACTGCTTGAAATTCCTAACTTTTGTTTCTATCTGGAGTTAGACAGTTTATATTGAGAGGAGCAGTATTTCTAGAAATTCCTCAGGAAAAATATAAAGGGTGGTTCATCAGATATTTACACTGTCCCACCTGCTTGCCAATTCTATATGAAAAAACTGCAGAACAGTGATTATAGAAGAAGAAAAAGAGGGTTCCAACTTTTGGCAGCTAGACATGTTTTCAATATAATAATATAATATATTGTCAGTGGAGCTCCTGGGTTATTCCAATGCCTGGTGTTGCAGGACGTCAACACCCAGAGTTCATGTTCCTCCTGGACCCATGATGGGACACCAACATAAACTCTACTGTCACCATGGACTCGGACTCCCTCCACTGGCACCCTATGGCTCTATCACTGCCACTATCTCTAAAGCTGTCACAGATCCTTCACCCCAATCTTTTCTGGCATAGAATCACCATGGCCCCCATGCTTGGCAAATGATGGTTAACTAGTTCTTTGTTTAAACCTGTGACAAAGGGGTCTATGGAGGGGAATGAATTGAACCCAGCACATACACACCCCCTGAGCCTGTCAGCTCTAGTTGCTTCTACTTTGTGGGACCCAGAGAAAACAAGGCAGAAATGTGGGCAAGTTCCAGTTCCCCTCTATATGATATTGTCCTCTCTCTAGAGAGGCAGTGGACAGAAATTAGCAGGATAACAGTCCATGAAAAGAAAAAAAAAAAAGGGCTGTCAATTCCAGGTAGAATTAGGACAGTTGATATATACAAGCCTCTTGGTGAGAAAATGTTATATAGCTGTATTCTACCCCAAGTTCTTTGCCTAAAATCTACCTTCTCTCCCACAGTCAATTCAGATCTGAATCTGTCCTTCCAGACACATGCAGATTCCTCGAGGTCATGCAGTCTTACAGCCTCTTCTTTATGAGAAGTCACTGATGTCTGGATTACAAATCACTACTTAATATGATATTAAAGCTCCCTAACCGACCAACTTCTAAGTAGAGGAAATTAATGTTTAAATAAAAGCAGGGAAGTTTATGGTTGCATAAAGGTAGCTATTCCTGACCACAGAGGGGAGTCTGGTCCTGAGGAGAACCAGAAAGGGAGGGCTTGTGCTCCTTGCTCTCAGACGTCCTCTAGAGGAAAACTGAGCATCATGTGTTCAGGCTGCTTTGTTCTCTTAAAGGACCTAGTCAGGCAACTTGTGGTTCTCATGATTCTGGTCCTCTGTTGGTCCCAGAGGATGACTTCTGACAGCTACAATATCCTCTTGAGTATTCTTTTAAAATTATTCTTATGAGGGCTTCCCTGGTGGCACAGTGGTTGAGAGTCCACCTGCCGATGCAGGGGACACGGGTTCGTGCCCCGGTCCGGGAAGATCCCACATGCCACGGAGCGGCTGGGCCCGTGAGCCATGGCCGCTGAGCCTGCATGTCGGGATCCTGTGCTCCGCAACGGGAGAGGCCACAACAGTGAGAGGCCCGCGCACTGCAAAAAAAAAAAAAAAAAAAAAAAGCTGCTTGGGCTTCCCTGGTGGCGCAGTGGTTGAGAGTCCGCCTGCCGATGCAGGGGATGCGGGTTCGTGCCCCGGTCTGGGAAGATCCCACATGCTGCGGAGCGGCTAGGCCCGTGAGCCATGGCCGCTGAGCCTGCGTGTCCGGAGCCTGTGCTCCGCAATGGGAGAGGCCACAACAGTGAGAGGCCCGCATACCACAAAAAAAAAAAAAAAAAAAAAAAAAAAAAAATCTTACATCCATCTCTTCTCATCAAGGGTACTTGAAGATCTGAGCAGTGCCATCCCAGGCCTGAACAATTACAATAACCCCTCACAGGGCACTCTTCTTACCTGGCCACAGTCCATGATACTCCTATACAATGTTTCTATGAGAACACTCTGGAGACTTCCTTCCTTGTAACATTTCCATGATCCCCGGGTCTGCTGGATGGAGTCCAAACTCCTGGGCTAGGCATTCAAGGCCATGAACTCTATAGCCTCGAATCCCACCTCCAGATTTATTGCCTCCATTCTCCTGTATGTCCCTAATAAATCACCGCTATAGGGGTCCCACCTCATGCCATGGACCTGGCCTTCCTCTTAAGTTTATGTAGCATTGCCTAGTAAGAGAGGCAAGGTATGATATAGGGGCATGATCACCAGATAGGCATTGGACAGAGTAATTTGAATACTATTTCTGCGGCTTCTTTACTCTGTCACCTTTACTTAATTATTTAATATTTTTCTGAGGCTGCTTCCTCAACTTTAAGCTGGGTATAATCATTCATTCGTTATTATGTTGTTGTGTGGATTTGGAAGCTAATGAATATATAATAAAGTATCTAGCACATAGTAAGGGCTTAATGCATAGCAATTATTATGATGATTTTACCCTTGTGTACTACCTCTAATCCAGCTAACCTGTCTTGAGGACATTGTTTAAATTTTACTCACACCATGGAACTTTTATGATAGTAGTAACTCTGGTTGACTTTTATTTCTTCTAAAATATTTTAGCCTATTTTTAAAACACTTACTTGGTGCTTACTTCTCTGTATTAATTACCTAGTCATGGACATACCATTTGTATATCCAACAGGACTAAGAGAGACTGTCTCCCACCTCTGTCTTTTCTTACACCCCACCTAAAGGTGTTTTCCTGCATTGGTTCTTGAGCCAGTCCCCAGTGATTCAGAAAATGTTGAAGATGCTCTGACCTTCCATGCAGTAACCACTTTCTCTGTTAACATGATCCAGAAGATGTCCTTAGTATTTTCAGGTAAGTTTTCTGCAACCATGATCTTAAACTGTCAAAACACAGATCAAACCATATGCTCCCAATTCTTTTCCTTTGCTTTCACAATTTGTTTGAATTTCAAATTCAATATCCCCCAATTCTTGTAAATATGAGCTTCAATCAAGGCTCTTATATATGACTCTTTGTTCCAGGCACCTATGTGGTAATCCAGATGTGTAGGAATGAGGTTCAGCCTGTGAACCCCAGCTTGATGACCTGGGAAGCACCTCCTAGAAAGAGACTCTTTCCAGGGTTGTCCCAGTGTTCAAAGATCAACAGCTGTTCAAAGCCCCTATTTCTGTATTTCTGTGTTCTTATTGCCCTGGGCATTCCTTCTGTGCCAGCTTAAGCCCCTGGCACTGGCTATTATTTACATCCATGAGAAAGAGAGGATGTAATCACTTTGAGTGCTGAACCTCACTATTAGCCAGCCTGCTCATAAAGCTGTTTGCTAGGCAGATCTAGTCAAAGGTGCCTTCCCTACCTGCTTTGCTCTGCTGGGCTGAGTGAGCTTTATGCAGCTAACCACCAAATCCAAGATACAAGGTAATACATTCTACAAGGTGGTATATTCCAGCCTTCTCTGCCCCTTCCCAAGAATGTTTACATTTCCAGCTATGGATGGGGTGTTTTCTAAACAGAGATGATCTGATTATTAGACTGATTGAACAAAAAAATTTCCATGGAAGACCCATGCATGCAATTACAAAGGCATGATGGCTTTGTGAGTCTGGGCTATGTCAGAGGCAATTATTTGACAGGCAGGCAGGTGGACAGCCTTTGGAGTTTTGATGTGAGCAGGGAACTTAAGGCTTCCATCCACCCCTGATATTCACTTTTCTGTGACCTTGGGAATGTCACTTATCCTTGTGAGGATTAACGAGTTAATCTCAGGGGAAGTACTTTGAGATCACTGGCTGACAGGTGCTATATAAGTACAAAGTATTATTAAAATGTCACTGTACTGGCTGCATTTGTTCTTGAGGGCACGGAGGCAGGAGTGACAGCCCTGGGTGAGTGGATAAGGATTACATAAGACAAGGAAATACAGAGTTCTGCCACAGAAAGTTCTACCTGTTAATACTACTCCTCTCCACTTCTACCCCCACTCAGTAATCTTCTCACTTGTCTCTGAACAGAGGCAAGCTTTATTTTCCTAAAATGAACTCTGCAAAACAGTTTTAGCCAAAGGCTCTATATCCATATATCGTTTAGGTCCTTGGAAGTAGAGGTCAGAAAAACTTATTTTATCATCTCAACAGCTCCATTTTTCCCTCAACAAACCCAGAAATTTCCCTCTGGCTTTTCCCACACACACACAGAAATAAAATATAGAGAGAATTGGTAAGCCTGGGGTCTAAAACAATAATGGTAGAAATTCAAACTTCTGTTAGCAGAATCTTCCATCTTCTCTTTTTGTCTCATTTTTAGTTTATCTTTGTTCCTAAATCAAAAAAAAATGTTTGAAGAAATAAGATATTTTTTTATGAACATTTCTAACACATAGTAGACACTCAAAAAATTGATGAATGAGTGATTTGTATTCAGTCACCCTGGCTATCAAAATGCTAGGACATATCAAATTATCAAGAAAAAACATCAACAAATAGCTATTGAGAGCTAAGTCGTTTGAAAGAAACCCAAAATGTGAAGGACCTAATTGTTCCCCTCAAATAACATCTTGTGTTTGGGAGGATATATTTGCCCAGTGGGAACGGCAAGGAGTTTGGCGGTGGGGGGCTTGATGGTAATAAGATATTATCAGTGACAGGGACAGCAGGAAACATATAGATGCGGAAAGAAGAAAAACATGTCAGAGGACAAGATCTACAGCAAGTAAGGAACTAGGAAGAACTTCAGTGTACAAGCAACATTTTTGAAGGGATCAAAGATGGATCAGGCTATACCCAAGTGTCTACTGATTACCAGAAGAATTACTTCCAACTGAGGAGTGGTAGAGAGGTTGCCAGTGGTCTTCCCTAGCCCCAGCTGTAGCCCTGAGAGTTTGAGAAGCGTTTTTAAAAAATTAGTTTGTGTGTTTGTTTTGTTGCTTGTTTGTTGTTGCTTTCTTAAAATAAGTATTTTGTGACCTCTATATAGGGAACAAAGGCACCCAGAGCAGTTGCTGCAAAACCTTGTGTACAGCCTTGTATATTTCTCTTTTCAAAACTCCTAGAAAACCATGACCAGTTCCTGCCTGAAATGTCAGTCGAGTTCCAAGGAGGAGGCTTAAAATCCTCTCCTTGTTACAGGTTGTAATCCAAAGAGGGCTCAACTTGTGGAATATCAAACCTTAACAGGACTGAGGGAGAGGGCAGGCTGCACAGTCCTGGAGAGAAAGGAGGCTTGCCTCTAAGATCTTCCATGCAGAACTAGGATGTTACCAATGCAAGCTCTAGGTAGAACAGAGAAATACTTCTCTATTAACAGCTGTGTGTGGTCAAATGTTCTTATTTGTTTTTAATTATTACCTTATCAGCATTGATAGTCTATATGTAACTTTCCTTGGCACCATTTTGAGGTTTTCTCATGGAGAGAGACAACTACATGAATGGATTGAAAGACACAGAGGAAAAAAAAAAAACTATAATTTTGTGAAAGAGCTCATCTCGTTTATTGCATCCTCCTTCTACTCTATCAACCAGGTGAATGCTCACTGTTGAGATGAGTTCCCCAAAAAACCCCAGGCCATGTGTCCCCTTCAAACAACCTTCCTCCCCAAAAAGAACTCCTTTCTTATTACCTGTTGGTGCATTACATCCTCAATGCTTCTGTGTAATTAACTAGGGTCTTGATAGTTATTAAGATTTCACTTCTTTCATAGCAGTATGATTTTAACAATCAAATTAATGTGTTTCCCTAAGGGAAATACAATGTGAGAATCTTAGGAACCCATTGGGGGCCAGTATAGTAGGTAGTTAGGGTAGAGACAACCCCTAATCATGGTTTCTCAGGCACCACTATTGATAAACAAAGACAACACTGACAGGTACATGCACCAAAAACTTTCTAACCAACTGCCTTAATTTACAGACATAAATGAAGTGCCAGATTAAATGGCACTTGGAGGCCACACAGCTAACTGGTAGCAGAGCCAGAACTTAAGCCCAGGTTTTGAGTCTCAAACTAGAGCCGTATTCACAGTGCCAGGTTGTTCTGTAAATCCCATTCTGTACCTGCCTTGCTGTGAGACTTTGCAGAGAAAATGCTCAATCTCTGAGTTTCTCTTTCAAACCCTGTAAGACAGGAGTTGGATTAATGGGTTCTTGAAGAGAGGATTCTTTCAGCTTTTCAGGTATCCTGATTCCGTGTCTGTGGAATCACACATATGCATTTTACATTCATCTACATATACAGAATCTGAGGAATTTGATTTTATCATTTCCTCAAGATTCCCTATGCCATGATGCTTTGCTCCTGTTACAATGATCTTTATCATGCCAATGATTCAAAAACAAGGACATTTTCTTGGGCCTTCATTGTTTCAGAGTGAAATTGAAAGAGGGAATCCAGCTGTTTATATGCAATATGCAGCAATTATGAAGTTCATTTCCAGAAGCCACTGTAACCATGGTAACCTGTAATTTTGGAAGAATAGAGACAGGCTGTAGACTGACTTCCAGTGGGGCCAAATTTTAACCAGAGATGGCTCAGGAAATGCTGATGAGGAGCCTGAGTTCTTTATTTAAGTTAGAAGCCATTTTTTTTTTTTTGAAAGTCAGACTCCCTTAATCCGTAACTTCAGTCCTTTAAAGTTCAGTAATCGGTGAAACTCAAATTTCTGGATTTGCCCAAGTCTGCCCTAGAGGGCAGAATAGTTCAAATGAAGCAAGAGCCAGCGTTGTATTGATGTTTATTTCATAGTGCCTTAAACGTCAAACTCAAAGTCATAACATCAAACTGACTGAACTTTAAGCTAGTGTTGCAGGAACCTCAGAAATTTCAAATGAGAACCAGAGAACCCAGTCTCTTGATATACAGTGTTTCTGAGTGCACACTGACTGCTTTGATATTTCAAGGAAAAAAATGGATTGGACTCATGTTAAATGGGTGATTTTATGATATTTTGACCCCATCAGGCCAGAATGGAAGTAGGAATTGCTGAGGAGAGGAGGGTGCTGTGGAGTGGCAGCAAAAGGGTAGAGATATGGTCATTTTGAGTCAGAAATTATTTAAAACAATGTGGTCAGGTTACAGAGTTGATTGTCTTCTTATTATCCCATGTGCATCCCCTTTGACTAATAGTGGGAATCTCTGGATACTCAGAAAGGGAACGGGACAATGGGCAAATAAGGGTCAAAATTTAAATACACACAACTACATCATGCACACTGGGAAATTCGTGAAAATGAAATGCTAAATGACAGCAAGCTACAAAGGCACCGGAATTGGATTTCTGCTATTTCTGCCTCTTTTGACACTGCCTTTGATCCCTGACGGCAGCATGCTGAGCATGTGTGAATTTCACAGCTCATGGAGACTGTGCCTACCGGGAAAGGGAGAGGAAACCTGGGCCTCTCCACTGTGGGTTTTCCTCTCTGAATTTCCAAGGTAGTTAAGTCAAGGGTGAACTTCAAATATGTTGAGATGTACCCCTTCCGGTTGAGGATGTTATTTTTCACTCAGTTGCCTGAATGATGAGCTGACAGTCTTGAATACATCTGAAGAACCAGACAGATGTGAACTAATTCAAAGTTCCCAGGATGAGTTTAGTGTCACTCAGGGAGGCAGCAACTAGACTTGGGAGGCAACTGGAGAGGTAATATCCAGAAATGGATTTGATTGTGTCAAGATTTAAGCATGAAGAGAAGTTAGAGATAAGAGGTAAATCCATACAAGGTAAATGTATGCAAGGATTGTCAAGTAGGTCTTTAACCAATTGCAGAGTACACCACCTGTAGGGCCAAAGGAAGCCCTCCCATAATGATTCCCAGGCTCCCATCCTATCTCCTGTGTGGACTCCTGCCAGCTGTGACTCTATTTGCCAAGAGTTCTGTGTTCCTTTTGCTTGGATACGGCTCTTCCTTCCTTGCTAGCCTGCTGGTGTTCCCTGCCCAAGGTCCTGATTCTGAAGGTGAAGGTAGATCTACCCAACAGAGGGTTGTGAAAGGAAACACGGGTTTTGCAAGCTGAGCTCTGGCTCCGTCACTCACCTGTGGGACCCAGAACTATTTGCCTCATCTTTGTATATCATCTGTAAAAGGGATAATCATGAAACACTGCTTGCATTGCTATTGCATATAATGTGCTGAGCTTGGTGCCTAGACGAAGACAGGACCTCACTAATGGCAATGAGATATATTTAACCCCTAAATGTATCTGGGCATCTAGATCAGAATTCACAGGAGCCCTGGCAAATTGCCTACACTACATTCCTGAAGAAAGGTAAGGTTAAGAGACCAGGAAACCAGAGACAGAAAGCAAGGTCCAAAAATAGGATACCAGTCTTTGAAAGACAGTCAGCAGATGACATTCTTCACATACAAAAGAAGACAATATAGCAAGCATGGTATAATGAAAAGAACACAGCCTTGGGCTCAGAAATCTGGGTTCCATCATTTGGTGGTGTCTTGGAATAGGTCCACTAGGGTCAGTGGTTAGCTCTCTGCACAGGCAAGTTGGTGGGATGATCAGAAAGATCTTGAAGGAAGGGTTACTGGGTAAGATGAAGTAGCATTATTACAAAAAGGATAAAAAAGAAGGTGAGAGTGAGTAGGAAACTTAATAAAGCAAGTGAAATTTGAGGGATCCCTTAAAGAGATAGTTGAAAAGAAGGGGGGGTAATTATTTGGGTGAGTATGGGGGTTAAATAAAAGACTGGAGCAGGAGAAAACCTATGATGAATTGAGAAATCAGTAAAAGTGATCATTTGGGTTGAGATGGAAAGTTCTTACAGGATACAGTACTATGCAAGGCCAGGAAGATAGACTGAGGTCAGATAGTGGAGGCTAAATATTTATTGTTATTTTATAAACAGTGGGGGACAATTAAAAGCTATGGCAGGGGATGCAAAATTAATGTTTGGTATTTTCTCCCACTCTTGCCAATTCACATCAGATCCCATGACTCCCCTCCCAAGGTTACTCATGTTAACAACTTTGTGAATGCACCTTTCCATGTTTTTCATGTTCGTATGAACATATGAATATGAGTGTGTGTGCATGTGTGTCTGTGTATGTAGACAAGTATAAATTATAAAGATACAAATACATAAGTGGGTTGGATCACTATTAAAATTAGTGTCATCTATCTACATTTCTGCATCCTTTCTCACTCATGGAAATCCCTCTTAATCAACTCCTATAGTGCCAACACACTAATTTATTCTTCTAATGGTTGCATAATAGTCTATGGTGTAAATAGACCATAAATATTCAACCATTTTTAATTCCTTAGTACTCATTATTTTTTCTCAAGGATTTTTTTGTTTGTTTCTTAGATTGCTTTTCTATTTCAAAGCCCTCTGCAGCAAATACCTTTGTGCATATGTGTTTAAGTGTTAGTGGATCTCTTTATATTGGATAGATTTCTATGAGTGGCATTGCTGGTTTCAAAACACATATGCATTTTTAATTTTGATGAATTATGCTAGATTGCTTTCAAAAACTGCCCATTCATATTTCTACATGCTGCATATGAAAGGTCACTTTTTCCTACATCCTTCTCAGCATTAACTGTTTTATTTTTTTTTTCATTTATTTTTTCAGGTCATATAATGATATCTCATTATTAGTTTAATTTTCATTTGCCTGAATCATTAGTGAATTTGAACATCCTTTCATATATTTCTCAGTCATTTGTAATTTCTTTACTGCCAATTGTTTGTGCATAAACATTATTCATTTTCTGTTAGGATATTTGTCTTTCTTTTGTTGGAAGGTCTTGTATTTTAGAGACATTAACCTGAGCATGTGTTTGGCAGAATTGCCTGTAGGAGAGAGAGATAAGGTCATCAGGAAACAACCACTTTGATCTGAAAATGAGGTGATATGAGCCTCTTCTGAGGCTCGGGTCCTTAGCAATGTAAAGGAAAGGCTGAGTAAATGTTTTGAAAAAGGAATGACAGAACCAAGAAATTGATTGAATTTGGCTGCAGTGAGGAGGGGTGGGAAGAGATTGAAGTCATTTTGTGTTTTGCAAGTCTGATATGGGAACTTAGGAAACTTAGAGGAGGAACTTAGAGGAGGAACAAGAACTGTAGGAAAGGAGAGTTTGGCTTACAAATTAGATGAGTTTGAGGTAACAGTGAGTCATCCTGATGACACTTGAACTTACAGCACTAGAATTTAGGAGAAGGGTCAAAGATTTTTAAGCAGAGCTCTGTGGAGAAGAGTAAGACAGAAGACAAACATGGCAGAGATTCTGTTTTTCTCAGTCATGGGGAGCAGAAGGAGGCAAGAAATCTCAGAGAGTTAGCTGCCTAATGTGCCCTAAACCTCCCAGATCATATCAGATTACAGAAGGAGGCCACACAGAAATTGTATGTAGAAGAACAATAGGAATTTGAAGCTGGGTTGCCAGACTCAGCAAAAAAAAATACAGGTTGCTCAGTTAAATTTGATTTTTAGATAAACAGTTAATACCATTTTAAGATAAGTATGTCCCATTCAATATTTGGGACATACTCGTGTTTAAAATATTCAATATTTGGGACATATTTTTTATCCTAAAAATATTAAATAATTGATACATACTTGTCCTGAAAATTATTCATTGTTTATCTAGAATTCAAATTTAAGTGGGCATCTGTATTTTATCTGAAAATCCTACTTTGCAGCTTAATATCCTTGCCCAGCCATGTAATACCAAACAATCACTTCACCATCTCTAAAGAAAAGGTATTCTTTGAGATTGAAAATCTTTTAATGGTAATATTCTAGGCAGTGAAATATCTGACTTTCTCTTTACTAACACTTTACCCATATACAACAATGCAAAGATTATTGATATCCATTCATATCTAGCCACTCTCTCAACAAATACTTATTGAACATATGTCATGTGTAAAAGAAGGTGTTGGGTGAAATGTTCATAATAATGACCCCAAAGTAACTTGAACATGATATACTGATAGCAGAACCGTCAAAGGTTTAAAGCATGCTCAGGAGATTTTAATTGCTTAAATTTATTTTACTATATGTCATTTAAAAGACTAGCTCTCCCATCTACTTGTAGACAGTCTCTATTAAGCAGAATGTTAATTCCAATCTTAGCAAATAGTAATTGAGAAGATACCTTTGGGGACCTTTCTGTCTAATAAATAATGCATCAAAAAATAATAATGTGGGCTTCCCTGGTGGCGCAGTGGTTGAGAGTCCACCTGCCAATGCAGGGGATGCAGGTTCGTGTCCCAGTCCGGGAGGATCCCATCTGCCACAGAGCGGCTAGGCCCGTGAGCCATGGCTGCTGAGCCTGTGCATCCGGAGCCTGTGCTCTGCAACGGGAGAGGTCACAACAATGAGAGGCCCACATACCGCAAAAAAATATATAATAATAATAATAATAATAATAATAATAATAATACATCACTTATTATCCCTCAAACAGCATATATTTCTTGAGGATTATACGAATTTCCCTTCTGCTGCTAGCCTTGGACAAGGTAGCTCTTCCTTCCTGAAATGTTTTATTACTAATATCTATAGACAACATACATGTGATAGATATCTTCATTTAACCCTCACAACAAACTTTTGAAGGAGGGACTGTGAGCATATCATTTTACAAATGAAGAAATTAGACAGAGACCTTGAGTAACTCATCAAGATCTCACAGGAGGAAACAGATGAGCGGAATCCAATCCCAATGGATGTGGCTCCAGGATGCAGGCTTATACCTCTAGCACTTGACTCCCTAACCTACTGCAAGGAAGTGGATGGGACTTTCACCTGCTGGATGGAACAGGCTGTCATTCTAAAGAATCCAGCCCTCAGCCAGGATTCACAGGATGACTGTAATCTTAGAGGAAGCCATGGAACGTAAGGTAGAGAAACAACAGATCTGGGATTCTACTAGATCTTATTTCCAGTGAACCACACTGGCTCCAAGAGCCATGAGCTGACTCTGACTGGGGGTGGGGCTTCATGAGAGCTGAGGCATGTAGAGTTGAGCTCCAATTCTATACCCGGCTACCTGTGAAGGACTCCCAAGGAATAGAAATCATGTAGGAGCACTGCATGTCAGGGTGCAGGGACTGGGGAGCCTGTCTGACTTTTTAGACCCAAGAATGGAACTCAGGCTGATGCTCTCCTTCATGTCTGTCAAGATAAATGCAACCCATTAGCATTATCAAGGAGACAAGACAGAGAGGCAACTGATGAGGGGTTGGCACATGAGCAAGTACTGTAAAAAAGTGCATGTGACACAAGTTATTATAAACTATGTTCATAATTAGAAGATTGAGATTTGACTTATGGAAATATACAGTTAAATTATCCTTAAATACCTTTAATAGAATCCAGAATGATTCTGAAAAACAGTACAAAAAGTTGAAACACAACACCAAAAGCCTGGATTATTTTTGTAAAAAAAGGAAGAACCTGTATTTGACACTATCCCACATTCTTATCTCAACAGCGCCACCTGTGCAGTGCAGATTGGAGCTCTCAAAGCTTGAGGATCAAATTAAGTCCCCAATACTGAATACCACATCCCTATGATTTTCTAAACAAAGTCTCTAGTCTTCAGAAGAATTAGTATGAAGTAAGGTAGAAGTACCTCTCCTTACCGCAACTTCTCCTTAGGCCTTGCCAAAGTCAATTCCATTCCATTCCTACTCCATGTCAGTTTGATGGTTTATTATAGTCAACCATTCATCTAATGCTTCCACAAATTGCTAATTCCTAATAAAGGGCATCTTTGTTAAGTAAACAGCTCATAATGGAGGAAATCTCTGATATATCAGCAATATCAGATAGCACATCATTCAGCAAAGGGGGAGAAAAGTTCATGGCAGCCCATTAGGGAGGAAGCAGATGGGAAGGATACAAATTTCAGAACTGGAGAGAGCAGAGAGTATACCATAATTGAAGGTGTTAGTTATAGTTAGGTAAGCTTCAACCTGGCCACTCTAAAGCTGAGCAAGGAGTCTGGGGTCAAGAATAGCTGACCTAACAACCACTTACCTCTCTCTTCATTCTCTTCTCTAAACTGGGCTGAATGACGTCTTTCATTCAACAATATTTGTAGAACTCTTTCTATGATCCAGGGACTGTTCCAGAGGCTGAGGACCCAACAGTCACTAGAACAGATAATAATTCCTGCCTTTACAGAATATTCATTATAATGCACATGAAGATAAATTCATAACACCACTTCACAATTGTCTCTAGAAATAATGTAGTGTTTAAAAAACACTTTTTTTTTTTTTTTGTGGTACGCAGGCTTCTCACCTCTGCGGCCTCTCCCATCGCAGAGCACAGGCTCCAGACATGCAGGCCCAGTGGACATGGTCCATGGACCCAGCCCCTCCGCGGCATGTGGGATCCTCCCAGACCAGGGCACGAACCCACATCCCCTGCATCGGCAAGTGGACTCCCACAACTGTGCCACCAGGAAGGCCCTAAAAAACACTTTTATATGACTGATTTCCCTTAAAAACTGAGACTGACAGGTGGTTCTTGCTATCATATTGGTATTGTCACACCAGATACTCTGCCCAAATTATTCAGCTCTTGCTGCCAAAGGACTTAACTCTGCAGCTACAAAGATGTGAGTGCTTAGAATGGCCAGTTGCTGAAAAGAAAGGCTTTTTTCAAGTTAAAACCAATAAATAGAAATAATAGAGGGAAGAAAATAATCAGAAAAACACACACATACACACTCTCTTGGCACTAAGCATATATGTTTTGTTTTTAATATGCTATTTATCTTTACAGTATATCTGTGAGTTAGGTAGGAAGATGTAAAGGATTCATAATCTTTCTTTATCTCTTTTAACAGGTGAGAAAGAATGGTCTGTGGATGGGGGTGGGAATATCATGATGAATAAGCAGAGGTGGCATAAGTAAATGGGAAGATGAAAATTAGAGCTCATGGGTGACTTAAACCCTCATCCAACCTCCTCACCTTACAGAGAAGGAAACTGAGGCCAATAGTAGGTGCCATACCTGATCTGACAACACAAAACTAATTTGTAGCAGTTTTGGAAGCAAATTGACCTCCTTTGACCCTCAGTCCAGGGTCTTCTCAATTACATCACATTCTCTCTCCTATTAACAAGAGATCACCTATAAATCATGCTCACGTTAGTAGGAATGTGTTTCAGAGCCAAGGCAGGAAGCCAAGGCAGGCACAGTGAAAACTGCAAGCTGCAGAAGATGATTAAAGAGCCAGTCATTGAGCCATTTGCCCCAAGTGCCTGTTTAAAAGGACCCTAAATCAACACTATAAATGTGACCAATGGAGAAAATTATATTTACCAGGGAAAAGACTGAATGCAATCCCAAAAGATACTTTGAAAAGCAGCCTAAGAGTGTATAGATAAAGGGGAGACCCTTCTGTAGCATGCTGTCATACTTACAGTTGTCTAGACTGCCTTTCAAAGTGGGTGGCTCTGGAAGATTGCGGACTAGGAGGATGCAGAGTTCGTGTCTCTTCACACATGGGCACGTACCAGGAAATGGTGGGGGACCACGGACAACTAAGCGGATGAGAGGAACCCGCAGTGACTGGGTAGGATGTGGTGGGGAGTGAGGGGGGAGGAGAAGTGGAGTTCAGACACGACTGGCTCCCCTGAGGGGCAGTTGGGGGAGGGGAAGTGTTCCCATGCCCAGAAGGGGAAAGGTGGGGAGGGGCAGTTGGGAGGGCAGAGGATCAGAAGGGAGCATAAGCAGCATTTCCCCTGCCCACTTGGGCCCCAGGGAACCTTCTGAGATCCCACACCAGATCCTCTGACCACCGAGGTCCCCTCCAGCCACATGGGTCCTGAGGGAGTGAGAGGGAGGGAAGGAGGAGAAAAAGTAAAGACCAGACAGATGGGACTGGAGCCCCTGAGGGGTGACTGTGGGAGGGGAGGAGTTTCCACACCTGGTGGAGACCATCCATGGTTAGGGGTTCAGTGGCGATGGGGGGAGACCCTCAGGAGAGCAGAGGAAAGTAAGGGAGCTTGGCCAGCACTTCCTTTGCCTACCTGGGCACCAGGGAGCCTATTGGGTTCCTAGACCTCATCTTCCATCCTTGAAGGCTCCCTGCAGCAGAGTAGAGCATAAGCCCCGCCCTTACAACCACCTCCAGGGCCCTACCTTACACATGACACTCCAAGACCCCCTTCAACCACGGTGGGTCTAAACTCAGCCCACACACCCTCACCCAGGCCCTTACTCCAAACACTGGAAGCCCACACTCTGACACCCCCTCAGTCCATGCTGCCTTTCACCCACTGCAGAGGGCCTAAGCCTAGGCCCCACCCCATGGTTAAATGTCACCCCCAACCTAGACCTCACACCCCCATCCTAAACCCCACCCCTGTCTAAGTTCTACATTCTGCCTAAGCTCCATTCCCCACAGCAAAGGTCATTTCTGACCTTATATTTTTCTTCTTCTTCTTTTAGGTTGTGGTTCTATTTTACCTTGTTGTTGTTGATTCATTTCAATTTTTATATTTTTTTTAATAATTGTTTTATTTTTCTAATTTGTTATTGTTCTTCCCATTTTGGGTTTTTCCCTTTTTTTTTTTCCTTTATTTTTTCTGTTGTGTTTTGTTTTACCTTGTTGTAGTTGTTTCAATTATATTTTTATTTTTCTTAATATATTTTTTATCTTTCTACTTTTATTTTATTTTTTATTCTCCATTATTTTACCGCTCCTTTCTGTTTTTTTTTCTTTTCTTTTGCTGTGCTGCCCAGCTTGTGGGGTCTTGGTTCCTAGGCCAGAGATCAGGCCTGAGCTCCTGTGAGCACTGAGTCCAAATTGCTGAACTAACAGAGAACCTCAGACCCCAGGGACTATTAATCAGAGTGAGGCCTCCTGGAGGTCATCTCAGCACCAAGACCCAGCTCTACCCAACTGTGTTGGATGCCTCAGGCCATACAATGAGTAAGACTGGAATACAGCCCCACCCATTAAAAAAAATGAGATGACAAAAATATCTTACTAGGGACAAAGTCAAGATGGCAGTTGGGGAAGACATGGAGTTCGTGTCTCCCTAAAACTAGGGAACCATCCAGATGCTGGTAGGTGACCTTGACACCCAAGGGGGTGGGAGGAATGCCCAAAGGACCAGGTAGGACATGGGGGAGGAAAAGTGGAAGTCAGGCAGGACCAGTGTCCCTGACAGATTCCTGGGAGGGGAGAGGGGTTCCCATGTTTGGAGGGACCCTCAGGAGCTAAGAGGATTAGAAGGGAGTGTGGCTAGCCTTTCTGCTCCCAGTTGGCCCCAGGCCAGGACCCCGGCCTCCAAGGCCCCCATCTGGGCCACATTGGCCCTAGGACAATAGGAGGGAGGGGGAAGGGGGAAAGAGGAAGAGAGGAAGATGGGGTGGAGCCCTTCAGGGCCAGGGTATCAGGGGACATGCTGCAGGCATTTGTCCTGTCCACTCAGCCACAGGAACCCTGTTGGGCTTCCAGGTCTGGTACTCTGTCTTCTGGGGCCCAATCCAGCTGCATGAGCTCTAGGGGCATAGAAAGGAGGGAGGGGGAAAGAAGAGAGGCCAAAGGGTAGAAGCCCTTTGGGATTGGAGGATTAGGGGGGAACACACCTAGTATTTCCCCCACTCACTTGGACCCAGTGAGCCTGCTAGGGTCCTGGACCTGGTCCTCCGCCCTCCAAGGCTAGAGGCACTCCTGGGCTCCACCTGCTGCATTGTGCCTAAACCCCACCCTCCACACCCCCAGGGACTTTTCTGGCCCTGTGGGTCCTTAACATAGGCCCCACTCACCACCTAAACCTCAACCCTGCCTAAGCCCCGCCACCCCAGCCAAGGCCTTTTCTGGCTCTTTTTTTTTTTTCTCCTCTTTTTTATTATTGTGGTTCTGTTTAAATTCTGACTGTTGTTTCATCTATATTTTTACATTTTATTCTTTCTAACATATCTTTTAGTTTTCTAACCTTATTTTAATTTTTACTCTTTGTTATTGTTCTCCTTTTTCCATTTTTTCTTATTTTTCTTTTTTTTTTGGCCACCCTGCATGGCATGCAGGATATTGGTGAGGCCTGAGCTCCTGAAGTGAGAGCTCTGAGTCCGAACAACTGTACTAACATAGAACCTCAGAACTAAGAGAATATTCATCACAGTGAGGTCTCCCAGAGGTCCTTATCTCAGCCCCAAGACCAAGCTCTACACAACAGCCTACAAACTGCAGTGCCGGAAGCCTCAGGCCAAACAACCATTAAGACAGGAACACAATCCCGCTAATCCAAAAAAAAAAAAAAAAAAAAAGGGATAACAAGAAAAAATATGTCACAGATGAAGGAGAAAGGTAAAACCTTACAAGACCAAATAAATGAAGAGAAAATAGGCAACCTACTTGAAAAATAATTCAGAGTAATGATAGTAAAGGTGATTCTGAATCTCAGAAATGGAATGGAGGCACAGATTGAGAAAATACAAGAAATGTTTAACAAAGATCAAAAAGTAAAGGACAAAGGGAGATGAACAACACAATTACTAAAGTGAGAAATACATCAGAATAAATCAATAACAGAATAACTGAGGCAGAAGAACAAATAAGTGAGCTGGAAGACAGAATGGTGGAAATAACTGCTGAGGAGCAGAATAAAGAAAAAAATAATGAAAAGAAATGAAGACAGCCTAAGAGACTTCTGGGGCAATATTAAAGACACTAACATTCAAATTATATGGGTCCCAGAAGAAGAAGAGAAAAAGAAAGGGTCTGAGAAAATATTTGAAGAGATTATAGTGGAAAAATTTCCTAACATGGGAAAGGAAATAGTCACCCAAGTCCAGGAAGTGCAGAGAGTCCCATACAGGACAAGCCCTAGAAGAAACACACCAAGACACATATTAATCAAACTAACAAAAATTAAACTCAAAGAAAAAAATATTAAAAGCAACAAGAGAAAAGCAAAAATAACATACAAAGGAAGCTCCATAAGGTTATCAGCTGATTTTTCAGCAGAAACTCTGCAGGCCACAAGGGAGTGGCAGGATATACTTAAAGGGATGAAAGAGAAAAATCTACAACCAAGATTACTCTACCCAGCAAGGATCTCATTCAGATTCAATGGAGATATCAAAAGCTTTTCAGACAAGCAAATCTAAGAGAATTCAGCACCACCAAGCCACCTGCACAACAAATACTAAAGAAAGTTCTCTAGGTGGGAAATATGAGAGAAGAAAAAAACCAAAAGAAAAACCCAAAACAATTAAGAAAATGGTAATAGGAACACACATATCGATAATCACCTTGAATGTAAATGGATTAAATGCTTCAACCAAAAGACATAGACTGGCTGAATGGATACAAAAACAAGACCCGTATAGATGCTGTCTACAAGAGACCCACTTCAGATGTAGGGACACATACAGACTAAAGTGAAGTGATGGAAATATATATTACATGCAAAAGGAAATCAAAAGAAAGCTGGAGTAGCAATACTCATATCAGATAATATAGACTTTAAAATAAAGAATGTTACAAGAGACAAGGAAGGACACTACATAATGATCAAGGGATCAAACCAAGAAGAAGATAAAACAATTATAAATATATATGCACCCAACATAGGAGCACTTCAATACATAAGACAAATGCTAACAGCTATAAAAGAGGAAATTGACAGTAACACAATAATAGTGGGGGACTTCAACACCTCACTTACACCAATGGACAGATCATCAGGACAGAAAATAAATAAGGAAACACAAGCTTTAAATGACACAATAGGCCAGATAGACTTAACTGATATTTATAGGACATTCCACCAGAAAGTGTCAGATTACACTTTCTTCTCAAGGGCACATGGGACATGTTCCAGATAGATCACATCTCTGGCCACAAATTAAGCCTCAGAGAATTTAAGAAAATTGAAATCATATCAAGCATGTTTTCTGACCACAAGGCTATGAGATTAGAAATCAATTACAGGAAGAAAACTGTGTTAAACACAGATAGATAGAGGCTAAACAGTGTGCTACAAAATAACCAAGAGATAACTGAAGAAGTCAAAGAAAAAATTAAAAAATACATAAAACAAATGACAATGAAAACATGATGACCCAAAACCTATGGGATGCAGCAAAAGCAGTTCTATTAGGGAAGTTTATAGCAGTTCAAGCTCATCTCAGGAAGCAAGAAAAATCTCAAATAAACAATCTAACCTTACACTTAAAGCTACTAGAAAAAGAAGAACAAAGAAAACCCAAGGTTAGCAGAAAGAAAGAAATCATAGAGATCAGATCAGAAATAAATGAAAAAGAAATGAAGGAAATGATAGCAAAGATCAATAAAACTAAAAGTTGGTTCTTTGTGAAGATAAACAAAATTGATAAACCTTTAGCCAGACTCAACAAGAAAAAGAGGGATAAGACTCAAATCAGTAAAATTAGAAATTAAAAAGGAGAAATCACAACTGACACCACAGAAATACAAAGGACTGCAAAAGACTACTACAAACAGCTATATGCCAATAAAATGGACAACTATGAAGAAATGAACAAATTCTTGAAAAGGTACAATTTTCCAAAATGGAAACAGGAAGACTTAGAAAATATAAACAGACCAATCACAGGTAATGAAACTGAAACTATAATTTAAAATCTTCCAACACACAAAGTTCCAGGACCAGATGGCTTCACAGGTGGATTCTATCAAACATTTAGAGAAGAGCTAACACATACCCTTCTCAAACTCTTCCAAAAATTGCAGAGGGAGGAACACTCCCAAATTCATTCTAGGAGACCACAATCACCCTGATACCAAAACCAGAAAAAGATAACACAAAAAAATAAAATTACAGACCAATATTACTGATGAACATAGATGCAAAAATCCTCAACAAAATACTAGCAAACAGAATCCAATAACATGTTAAAAGCATCATACACCATGATCAGGTGGGATTTATCCCAGGAATGCAAGTATTGTTCAAGATATGGAAATTAATCAATGTGATACACCATATTAACCAATTAAGGAATAAAAACCATATTATATCAATAGAGGCAGAAAAAACTTTTGACAAAATTCAACACCATTTATGATAAAAACTCTACAGAAAATGGACATAGAGGGAACTTACCTCAACATAATGAAGGTCATATAGGACAAACCCACAGCAACCATCATTCTCAACAGTGCAAAGCTGAAAGCTTTTACAATAAGATCAGGAAAGAGACAAAGATGTCCAGTCTCACCAATCTTATTCAACATAGTATTGGTGGTACTAGCATGCAGTCAGAGAAGAAAAAGAAATAAAAGTAATACAAACTGGAAAAGAAGAAGTAGACATGTTTCTGTTTGCAGATGACATGACACTATACATAGAAAATCCTAAAAATGCCACCAGAGAACTACTAGAACTTATCAATGAATTTGATAAGGTTGCAGGATACAAAATTAATGCACAGAAATCTTTTGCATTCCTGTAAACTAATAAACAAAAAATCAGAAAAAGAAATTAAGGAAACAATCTTATTTACCACTGCAACAAAAAGCATAAAATACCTCAGAATAAACCTACCTAAGGAGGCAAAAGACCTGTACTTGGAAAACTATAAAACACTGATGAAAAACAAAGATGACACAAACAGATCGAGAGATATACTATGCCCTGTATTGGAAGAATCAATATTGTGAAAATGTTTATACTATCCATTGCAATCTACAGGTTTAATGCAATCCCTATCAAAGTACAAATGGCACTCTTCACATAATTAGGTAAAAAATATTTACAATTTGTATGGAAACAAAAAAGACCTCGAATAGCCAAAGCAATCTTGAAAAAGAAAAATGGAGCTGGAGGAATCAGGCTCCCTGACTTTAAATAATACTACAAGACTACAGTAATCAAGACAGTATAGTACTGGCACAAAAACAGAAATATAGATCAATGGTACAGGATAGAAATCCCAGAGATAAACCCACGCACATATGGTCACATAATTTATGACAAAGGAGTCAAGAACATACAATGGAGAAAAGACTGTCTCTTCAATAAGTGCTGCTGGGAAAACTGGACAGCTAGTTACATGTAAAGGAATGAAATTAGAACACTTCCTAACATCATACACAAAAAGAAACTCCAAATGGATTAAAAACCTAAATGTAAGACCAGACACTATAAAACTCTTAGAGGAAGCCACAGGACAAACACTCTGACATAAATCACAGTAAGATATTTTATGACTCACCTCCTAGAGTAATGAAAATAAAAACAAAAATAAGTCAATGGGACCTAATGAAACTTAAAAGCTTTTGCACAGCAAAGAAAATAATAAACAAGGTGAAAAGACAACTGTCAAACTGGAGAAAATGTTTGGAAATGAAGCAACAGACAGTGGATTAATATCCAAAATATACAAACAGCTCATACAGCTCAATATCAAAAAAAAAAAAAACCTAATCAAAAAATGGGTGAAAGACCTGAATAGGCCTTTCAGCAAAGAAGACATACAGATGGCCAAGAGGCACATGCAAAGATGCTCAACAGCACTAATTATTAGAGAAATGTAAATCAAAACTACAATAAGGTATCACCTCACACTAGTCAGAATGGCCATCATCAAAAAATATACAAACAGTAAATACTGGAGAGAGTGCAGAGAAAAGGGACCCCTCTTGCATGTAAGTTCATACAATCACTGTGGAGAACAGTATGGAAGTTCCTTTAAAAACTAAAAATAGAACTACCATATGACCCAGCAATCCCACTACTGGGCATATACCCTGAGAAAACCATAATTCAAAAAGACACATGTACCTCTGTATTCATTGCAGCATGATTTACAATAGCCAGGACATGGAAACAACTTAAATGTCCATTGACAGATGAATGGATAAAGAAGATGTGGTATATATATATGTGTGTGTGTGTATAAATATATATATATATATATATATATATATGTGTGTGTGTGTGTATATATATATATATATATATATATATATAATGGAATATTACTCAGCCATAAAAAATGAAATTAGGTCATTTGTAGAGATGTGGATGGACCTAGAGTGTATCATACAAAATGAAGTAATTTAGAAAGAGAAAAACAAATATCATATAGTAACACATATATGTCAAATCTAGAAAGATGTTACAGATGAACCTATTTGCAGGGCAGGAATACAAAGGTAGATGTAGAGAACTGACATGTAGACATAGGGATGGAAGGCGTGAGTGGGATGAATTGGGAGATTAATGTAATTAATGTTAATGTAACGATTAACATAATTAACATTAATGTAATGAATAATGTTTGACATAAATACACTACCATATGTAAAATAGATAGCTAGTGGGAACCTGCTGTATAGTGCAGGGAGCTCACTTTGATGCTCTGTGGTGACCTAGATGGGTGGGATGGGGATGGGGGAGGGAGCTCCAAGAGGGATGGGATATATGTATACATATAGCTGATTCACTTCACTGTACAGCAGAAACTAACACAACATTGTAAAACTATTATACCCCAATTTAAAATAAAAAGTGTGTGGCTCTGATTATCTGCAGGAGCCTGTTCTGCTGATTGAACCCATGATGTGGGGCCTGCCAGCAGCCATCCCCTGTTTTGCTTTGCTTTGGGTACCATTCAACTTCCACTCCAAATAAAGATAAACCAGTTTGTAAAGACCATCTCTCAAAAGAAGACCAATGTATCAGCTTGCCTGGCTAACCAAGTTGTGCCTGATTGTCTTTTTGGTAGGTACAACTACCTACCAAAGGTAAAAAAAAAAAAAAAAATGATAATGCTGGGAAAATTCTTTATATTACTGAAAGTCCTTGCCCTGAGACTGACCCAATTCTCATCTCTTCTTATTCAGAACCCTCTGGCCGCCCTTTTTTTTTTTTTTTTTTTTTTTGGTTCTCAGACAGCAGCCAATAGGTTTCAGGTACCAAAGTAAGATAGTAAGAAGTTTTTGGTATACTTGAAAGAAGAACCATATGGTTTCAACTGGCAAGTAAGAAAGTGAATGGTTATACTTTCTGAAATTTGTAATTTAAATGAACAAGTGAATTAAAGATTCAGAAAGGCTGTGTGTTTGGCTCAGATTTGCATAGACATGGAGTCTGAACCTACATTCACATCTGATGTCCTTCCATGTTACCTTCTCTGAGGTGACCATCCTTATTTTTAACTATAAAGAAACTGTATTCTCTTTTACACATATACATAGATTGTGATGTCTAAGTTTAAAAGGTATGCTCTGAGAATTCACATGTTGATAAATTAATAAATGGTTTTCTGGCTTGTTTATTGAATTTTCATTTTGAAAGTAAAAAATAAAAATAACATGACAAATATCAAAATATTTTATGGGTAGAGATATCATTTACAACTTTGTGTTTACAAGAATTAAACAAAAACTTATCAATAGTGTATCTCCAGGAAAAATTCCAAACTTATAGCAAATTCTCACCTGACCCTTTTCTGTTGCCCATTGCCTGCCTGACATCCACACTTTTCTTCTCCTTTTAAAAAGGAATTTTTCTGTTTGTTAGAGAGGGATTGATATCATCTCTTCACTACAAGCATTAGCCTTAATTAGCCTTAGCCAATCCTTGATGTGGTGATCAGTTCAGGGATGAACACATAACCTAAGATGAGTAAGGGAAAGGCAAATTCTTTCTCTCACTGACATGAACATAAAGGAAAGTAGTTTTATTTGGTAGAAGAAATTCTGATGCAACCACAAGGAGTGTCAGCCTTGAACTAAAGCCAGCACCATGGATATCAGAGCAGAGAGACTGAAAAACAAACAAAGAAAGACAAAAAAACAAAAAAACTGTTTCTTGTGTACATCATCAATTAGCTGCCAGATCAACTTTTTCCTGAAACCTTAAATGCTGTGCTTCTCAATATATCAATAAATAAATTGTTTTTTTCTTTTGTTTTAAAATCAGTTTGACATTTTAATGTTCTCATTCCTTGCAAGCAGAAGAATCTTAAGGTATTATTGCTCACCCAAGATCTATGCAATGAATATGTTCTGGTTTACTGGTTGCAAGACTTTCTATATCCAAAGTACGCATGTTATTCTACATGTAGCATAATAGCACACATGTAGCATAATAGCACACATGTTGTTCCACATGATAGACATGCTACATCTATATCCAAATGTTCACTAAGAGGATAATGATTGCACCTGCTATTCTTCCAGAGCCTGATTCTCAAATCTGTGTTCTTCCTTTTCCCCTTTCTGTAAATACTTAAGTTCAGTTTTTAAAGTTTATTTCCCAGATGTTAATCACATACATTGGCCCATAACAAAATGTCATTTTTTCCTCTAAAGTAGGTAGTTAGCTATAATAATCTCAATCTTATCTACATCAAATCACCAAGATCTTACCCCTTTTTTAAATTTTCCTTCTGCAGATACATTCTCAGTGGCCCCTGCTCCCATGACATGACGATGAGTTTGAGATCATTCACGGTGTTTAAACCTTTCAGGAACATTCTCCACTTGAAAAATCCTCTTAAAGTGAATATACATCATTGAACATGATTATCCAGGGTTAGAGGAACAATACACAGAACAATATAGTCTCTGTGTAATTTGCTAGCAATCGTGCCCATGAATCTCTGTTCACATTTTCAATTCAATTTTAGATTTGTTGTTGATTAAATATTTTGTCCTTACCTTCCATCTCTTGAAATCAAAGTCTCAGGGTTAGAAGGGACCTTAAAGGACTTCTAAACCAGTGCCTCTCAATCTGGTTTGGGGTCACACTTTGGAACCCATCAATCTGGGAAGCTTATTAAATACACACAATCAGACCCCACTCTTACTTAGAGAACATGTGGAATTTCAAAAAGATTCCCAGTGGCTCTAATGTGCATTCTGATTTTAAAGTCACAGAAGAATCAGTTTAAAAACCATTTAGAAGTTGCAATTAATCTTATAACTTTTATATGTGGCTATATATGGATAACCTCAGCAATAAGTAATTTTCTATCTTTTGAGACAATCTGTCCCAACTGTGGACAGTTGTTTTAGAAACATTTGTCTTGAATTGAGCCTATAATCAATCTTCTGGTAACCACTGACCATCAATTTTAATTCTACCCCTTAGGAACTACATAGACCGCACACCATCCTTTTAAATATGTACAGAGAGCTATTACACCACCCCCACCCTTCTTAAGTCTTTTCTTTTCCAAAAGAAACAACTTTATTTCCTTCATCATTTGCATTATGGTTTCATATGTCCTCACCACAACTTTCATCTTCATTGTCTAAACTTTCAACCTTGTTTTCTGCACAAGCCACCCTTCTTGGATAGCAAAGAAAAAAAATAATAAAGGGGATTAACAAGTATATATGAATTTAAGTCTTTGGGCCTTGTAGTGGATTGAATGTGGCCTCTAAAAAATATGTAACTTTCTAATTCTCAGTATCCATGGAAGTTATCTTATTTGGAAAAGAGGTCTTTGCAGATGTAATTAAGTTTAAGGATTGTGAGATAAGAAGATCATCCTGGATTAGGCCTGGGTGGGCTCTAAATCCAACCATAAGTGTCTTTATAGGGACACATAAGAGGAGAAGTCCATGTGAAAATGAAGGCAGAGATTGGAATGATGCATCAACAAGCTAAGAATGACCTGGAGCCACCAGAGGCTGGAAAAAGCAAAGAACAGACACTTCCCTAGGGCCTTATGAGAAAGCTCTGTTCCACCAACACCTTGATTTCCAAGTTCTTTCCCCCAAGGGTGTGAGAAGATAAATATGTGTCATTTTAAACCATCAAGTTTGTGATAATTTGTTATGGTAGTCCTAGGAACTAGTACAGGCCTTGATATCTAAAATTTAGGGGATAAAATAATTAGAAACATTATTAAATAATCACTTTTGATTTTCAATAAGAATTTTTGATGATCAGGTAATGTGTCAGTTTAAACCAAAGATCAAAAAAGTCCTTGATATTCAGAATACAAAGCCAATTTTTAGCAGATAATGATGCCACATTTATTAACTTTTTCTCTATTTGAATATAGATCATTGATAAATTTCTTAAAAGTGTGAAAGAACAGAATGGTTCTCAGCACAGAGAAAAGAATTGATTCCTAGGAGACAGCGTACATGCAAATAAAACATTATAAGCTTTACTTTTTTTCTTGAGAGGATTAATAAGCATTCAGGTCAGGGGGTACTGCAGGTAGGATATATCTTGATTTGGGACATTTGGCAAAGTCAAAATATTGTTTGGGGAAAAATAAAGGAAGGTGAACTGAATGATAGTAGCATTATGTGGTCCACAAAATGAAAATCTTAATTAATGGCTAGCAAGAAAGGAAACTTCAGGGATGCCACTGTCTTATCCATCGAACTTATCCTCTTTCACAATATTTTTGTAATTATGGGTAGATTAAAACCTTTCTGGTTATGAAATTTATGGAGAATGGAACAATCACTACACATACTGAAAAATATTTCAGGACCAAAATATGTGAATAGGTTAAAAGAGTCTATCTCCATCATTTTTTCAAAACCCAACATCTACATAGATACCTTCCAGGCAGCCATGGTGTGTATGGAGTGAGGTTCACTCCAGCTACAGGTTGGCACTTGGGCTTTTACCCCAGCTACACAGAATAACTTTTATTTATTATACATTGGCGACACATGATATTTCTTTTGACAAAAAAGCTCACTCTACTAAACAAATATGTATGAAAAATTAAAGCCTAGAACAACTGACCCAAAGCAAACTTAAGAAATTTAATATCTATAAAGACCTAGATTCAGCCATTTATTTAATGAACACTTGTAGGAGGTCATCAAGAAGACATGACCACAAGTAATCGGAGGTACTCAGGTATCACCAGATAATTAGAGGTTCCTCACCACTCCCAACCCCTACTCCATCCTTGTAATGTAATTTCTACCCACAGTGGAAACCATTTTCAAGGATGCAGCCTTGAGAGGGTAATGTCTTTTTGAGACTATCTGGACTCAGTTAAGACTTCTATATAAAGTCTTAAGATTCTGGTGGGTGGGTGCTGAGATCTACTCATCTTGTGATGCCCAAGATAAGCCTCACATGTAAGGTCCCTTGCTTACTATACCTGCCACCTACCCATCTTGTGTGGTCTGCCTCTTTCTTCTGTCTCTCCTTACCCGCCATGTACAGGCTCACATTTGGGAACCAACAAACACTTGCAAAACATTTATTATGTGCCAGCCATATTTCTAAGCACTTTACAAATATTAATTTATTTAATCTTCATGGCAAACTTACAATGTAGGTACTATAATTACTCTGATTTTACTGATGAGGAAACTGACAGAGAGGGGTCAATAATTTGTCTGAGGTCACACCACTGATATGATGATGTGAGTAGTTTGGCTGTGGCATCCTTGTGGTTAATTGGTATCCTTTGCTGATTCTAAATGTATTTTAGGAGCACAAGAAAGAGAATTCTTGACTTTTTAGCACTTGATGAACCGATCGGTTGTGATGATGATGCCACTTCCACTCTAGAACATATTGTTATGTTTAGGAGACTGAACTTCATGGGAATGTTCACTTACTGAAGCTCCTTTTAATGAGAGCATCCAGAACAGTGGCTGGTAGGCAAATCATGTTATATCTGGGGTTCTTGAGAGTAACAGGAGTGTTGAGCCTGAATCAGAAAAGACATGCAAAGGCAAACATAAACAACATGTGTAAATATTTGATGGACTAAAGGTGGAATAGTAATTAGACACATCCTGTGCTGTGAGAAAGCAGAAATTAATCTGATGGACAAAATTTTAAGGAGAACTTGACCAGTAGAGCTCTCCCACAACAATTATAAGGTGGTGAATTCTAAACTACACATTTTGTGTTAGTAAAAATTGGTGACCCACTGACAGAATTGTAGTGGAAAAATGTTCTGCATTGTGTGGGGAGCTGGATTAGATAATCTGTAGGCTTCCTTCCAAATATTAGATTCTATTTTTCTATGTTTATTTTTCTGCACACATGATGAGAAACTGACATGGCAATCAATGAGAGTTTTTGCTTGAATAAATATTTCAAAGTCAAGCCCATGTTTCTCAGGAATTCTATTGTATCTCCTTTCTCTACCACTTTCCAAATGCCTATTCTAAATTGAAAGAAATCCACAAGAGTAATTTATTTCTAATTACATAATTGCTGCATTTGGGTGTAGCATCTACTAGAAAAAAAAATAGCTTGACATCCTGAGATTTTAGTAAAGAGTTGCTTAGTAAAGAACCCAGACTCAAATAACTGTTTACTTAGAACTGAAATTTACTGAAACATCTCAAACACTGTTTCCCCCTTACTACTGCCACATAATTAAATAATTTGACAATTAATTACTTTCAGGAGAGATAATTTATTTTCATTAAAATATGTAAATATGCATTACTTGCTGTGATTTTTTTTCTTGATGTTGTTTTATCACCCAGTGTTGTGACGATGCTCCATGATAAAGGGTTCACAATAGGTTTCATATCATAGGCTAGAAATTTATGCCTCAACCCTAAAGGGTGCTTTACCCCTGCAACATGGGCTCCTCTGCTCCAGCTACCCACAGTGAAAATTTCACAGTAGACTCAAAGGTTAATGGTTTGCTGTCTCTCCCTGTCTTTGCCTACCTCATTCTTCAGTGTCTAGGACTCAGTTTGTCTTAGGACATTATTGATAAAAGAAGACATTGGATCAAAAAATATCTAAAGAACAAATCCAACGGGGGAAAAATACACAAAAAACTAACAAGCAAAAACACAAAACCTTGCATTTTGGATTATTTAGATAGAATTGTGATAAATAAAACATCTAATGACACCAAACGTATAGACATCAAGTTTCCGCTGCATGCAAGGTGCCGTGTGTGCAGTTGTGAGGCATGAAACACACAACTAAAAAAAGTTCTGTTCAAGGAATTCATATTTCTTATCAAAACCAAATATAGAATAATCTGGTTTGGCACTACAGAGAGAATATTTATGTAGGGGAAGGCAGTAGGATGAAGTAGTGTTTACTATATGTCTATAATCAGACATATACTCACCTAAAATAGTTCTATGATCATCACAGCAAATTACAGAAGGCAAAGTACAAAAGCAAAACTTCTCTTGGGTCTTGTCTCTTGCTTAATGAGACAAGTTATGGCATTCAGAAAGACTACCAACTACTAAAGAATGTCATATGGAAAACAAACATGGGGAGTACCAGTGGCCTAAACCCACAGATTCAAAGTTAAGAATTGAGATCTTTCTATTGAAAGATTACTAACAAAGAGCGGCTGAAGATGCTCGTCCATTACCCACATTGCCTGAGAAATCTCTAATTCTTAAGAGTCAAAATGACTTGTCAGGCAATCTTTTCAGGTTTGTTAGCTGATCTAAATCTCAATTCATTAAAGAAGGAGAGAGGCCAAGGCATAATGTGATATCATCACTAAAGACACATTCAGGTATATGTAGTTGCTACATGATAGCTGTGTTTAATAGGAGTAGAATTTGAACTTTTTTTCTAGGAAAGCACCACCCCTTCCCCTGCTTTTATTTTAAAGAAATATACGGCTTATTGTTGGGGGTACTACTTCATCCTTAAACACACACATGCATGCACACCTATGAGAGATTTATTTGTCTAGGAAAAAAAGAAACAAACAAAAATCTTTGTTTTGGTGAGGCTTTCTTTTTCCTTGATTGATTACATTCCATTGGAGAAAGTTGCTTAGCTGTTGGCTATTCTACACTGAAATCATGTTTTCTGGTCTTTAATTTTTTTGTACCCACTAAAATCTCTAAAACTGAAAAAGAAGAGCATACTGAAATACAGATGTAATAAAATGTTATTTGATCAAAAAGATGATAATAATCTTCAAAATAAATTAAATGTCATTCATACAAAGGGGTTTATTACTATCAGGTGTTGAAATAACTATGTATTACCGAAACTGATATGTTTTAGAGATTTTATTTTTAAGAAGAACTGACCATACTAGACAGGGGGAAACATGATATTAGAGAAGATGCTGTATTTCTTAGTGCAAATCAAGTAAGTGAAAATCTTCATTTTATTATTTTTATTTTGCATTTTTTGGTTTACATGGAACTGTTTTTAAGGAGCCTAATCATTTGGTGTTTTCTAATTTGTTTCCCAAGTCCCCTTTCTTGGGTTAAGCACTGTCTCCCCAGGCCTTTAAAATGAAATGCTAACAGACCATTAACTGCAGTGGCACTCAGAGGCCTCTCCATTAGACCTTGTGCTTTGTTAATTAAAGACACACCATCAAGGCTGCAAGGGTCTGAATCATGACCTACCTTTTGAGATCAGTTTGAAAATGTCTCTTGCCTACCTTATGTGCAACTTAACTTTCAAATAAAATCCAAGAAAAAATGAAAACCCTTCTCTTTCCCCAAATCTATAAGAATGTATAGTTTATAGGAAAATGTAACAGAGAGGAGCCCCATTTATCTCAGGTGATTAAGGAAGATAATGCTATAAGATAAATGGTTCTAGAAAAAAAAACAAACAAAAACAAAACAAACAAACAAAAAAAAAACCTGCCTTTTTCCAGTTAATTATTTGAATGGAAATAGGCCATACTATGGCATACCATATGTTTCCTGTATTTTTTATTCCTTTATTTCTGTTGTGAAATAAAACAGAGTATGAATACAACACAAATGTACAGTTCAATATTATACTATAAGCATATTCTCCTCTAACAAGCCTTTCCCCTGCAATTCAGGAGAGGAAACAATGCCAGCAAAACTACTGAAACAAACATTACCTTGATTTTTACTGTAATCACTTTCTTGCTGTTGTTTTTTAATCACTTATTCATGCATGAAAAAAAAGCATGGTCTAGTTTGCCAATTTATTTAGTATTTTATAAAAGTATTCAGAGGTTAAGTATTCCTTTGTGTCTAATTTCTGTCAGTCAACATTATAATTTTAGAACTAATTCTTGTATATAACTGTACTTTATTCTTTTTTATTGCTGCATAGTGTTCCATTGTATGAATATATCAAATATATTTATTCATAATACCACCGATAAACACTTTTGTTGTTTCCAAGTTAAAAATACGGCTCTTATGGGGACTTCCTCAGTGGTCCAGTGAGTAAGAATCCATGCTCCCAATACAGGGAGTCCAGGTTTGATCCCTGGTTGGGGAACTAGATCCTGCATACATGCTGCAACTAAGAGTTCACATGCCACAACGAAGAAGCCTGCATGCTGCAATTAAGGTCCCACATGCCACAACTAAGAATGCTGCAGCGAAGATCCCACATGCCACAACTAAGACCCAGAGCAGCCAAAATGAATATAAAAATAAATAAATATTCAAAATTAATCCACAACTAAGTCTCATAAGTTAGGCATTTGTTTAAAAAAATACTGTTCTTATGAACATTCTTGTTTATGTACCCTGGTGTGTATTCATAGATGTTATTCTAGTGTTTACACCTATGGGTGGAATTGCTCGTTCACAGGATAGATACTGACAAATAGTTTTCCAAAGAAGTTATAATAATTTTCACTCCTACTAACAGAGTATGACTTTCCCATTGTAATATATTCTAGTCAACATTTGGCATTTTCACACTTCTTCATTGTAGCCAATCTGGATGGTAGGCAGTGGTAACTCACTGTGATTTAACTTGAACTCCCTTATTATTAAATTGAAACAGCTTTAAAAATATTTATTGATCAATCAGATCTTTTCTTTTGTAGAGTGTCTGTTCAAGTCTTTGCTCATTTTTGTATTAGTTTGCCAATCTCTTTTTTATCCTAAAAAGAAGGCATTCTTCTTATATTTGAGTGAGACCTTGGTAAGTTATATGTATTGCAAATATCCTTTCAATTTATGTGGCTTGTCCTTTCTAAAGTTATCTTTTGGAAAACTATAGTTTAATGCAATAAAATTTATTAATAATTTTCTACAAGTTCAGGGCTATTGGTATGTTATTTATGATTTTTTTTCATCCTGAAGTCATGAAGATATGTTACTTACTGGAACATTTATTTTCTTATTTTCTTATGTTATTTCTTACAACATTTTCTAAAAGCTTCATTGTTACATATTACATGGTTAGGTCTATAATCTGTAAGGTAGTGATATTTTATTGGTGTGAAATTGAAATTGAATTTCTGAGTTTTTCATATACAAATATTCAATTTTTCTAGCAACTTTTATTGAAAATATTACTCTTTCTATTGCTCTCACATGTCACTTTGTCAAAAATCAAAAATCCATATGTGCATGGGTCTTTTCTGGGCATACTCTATTATCTGTCTCTACACTAATATCACACTCTCTTAATTACAGTACCTCAAATCTATCTACATTATTCTCCAAAAATGTCTTGGCCCTTCACATTTTTCATATTTATTTCAAAATCAATCTTTTCTGTTCCAAAAAATTCATATTGGAATTTTGATTAGGAATTGCATTGAATTTAAAGAAAATCAGCATTTGGATAGCATTAGTCTAATGCACGGTCATATCATATTTCTCCACTTATTTAGTTTTTTGCTAATGTCTCTCATTTTTAGGGATTCTCAGGAGAAGTCTTGCACATATTTTGTTAGACTTATTCTTAGGTAATTTAAATTTTTGAGCTATAAAAATGGCATATGTAAATATAAGTATAGATATAGATAAATAGGTACAATTTAATTTTATTTTTCCAAATATTTTCATTGATATTCAGTAATAAAATTGAGTTTTGTGTTTTGAATTTGTATATAGCAACCATGTAATATTATTGTTTGAATCCCAGTAGTTCATCTATAGGTTCTTTTGAATTTTCTATGTATGACATATCATTTATAAATATCCCTTGTGAATAATAGCAATTTTCCTCTTACTCCAGAATCCAATATTTATATCATCTTTCTCTCTCTCTCTCTCTTTCTTTCTTTCTTTCATCATCTAGCTAATCTATCTGCTAATGTACTACCATATGTATTTGCTAAGGTGTATCTACACTTGCATTGAATAAAAGTGGTAGAAATAGACATGATTTGTTTAACCTCAAGCTCCAGAGTAAAGCTTTCATCATTTTACCAGAAACTATGGAGTCGGCATTTTTTTTTTTTGGTTACCCATTATTATATTATGTTAGTTCCCATCTTTCTCTTCTAGTCCTAGTTTTCTATGCATTTTAAGCATGACTGAATGTTGAATTTTATTTAAAACTTATTTTTTCACGTATTTACATAGCTATTTTACTGTTCTCCCATAAACTGCTAATGTAGGGAATAACTTTGATTGCTTATTTAATGTTAAACCACAATTAGCTTCCTGGTTAAACCTAGCTAGGTGATGATAAGAATCAATTTTTGTCTTGCTACACTCAGTTTATTACATGAACCTAGAATTTTTGCATCTATGTTCATATAATTTTCCTCTTTTATACTGTTCCTGTCCAGTTTTGCTATCAAGGGTATGCTAGACTCACATAATTTGTTGGGAAGTGTAACCATTTTTTCTATATTCTGAAGAATGCAGGAAAAATTGAAATTAATTATTTCTTAAAAGTCTGTTAGAAACTACTTGTGAAGCCATGTAGACAACCATTTTCTTTAGGAGAATATTTTTAATTACTGGGTCAATTGTTTTAATGGTCATAGGACTATTCATATAACTATTCTTTGTTCAAATATGCTGCTTATTTTTCTAGAAATTCGTCCCATTTTAACTAGATTTCTAAGATTTTTTTTTTTTTTTTTTTTTTTTTTGCAATACACGGGCCTCTCACTGTTGTGGCCTCTCCCGTTGTGGAGCACAGGCTCTGTACGTGCAGGCTCAGCAGCCATGGCTCACAGGCCCAGCCACTCCACGGCATGTGGGATCTTCCCAGACTGGGACATGAACCCATGTCCCCTGCATCGGCAGGTAGACTCTCAATCACTGCGCCACCAGGGAAGCCATGGCATAACTTTTTTCACAAAATTTCCTAATTGTTTAATAGTCAGCAGGATGTGTGGTGACTTTTTCAGTCCTGATATTTATTTTATGCCTTTTTTTCCCCTTGAAGTTTGTCAATTATGTCTTTGCAAAGAACCGACTTTTGCTTTGTTAATTCAGTCTTTTTATGATTTCTTTCTATTTTATAAATCTGTTATTAGTTTTATTATCTATTTTGCTCAAATTTATGTAAGTTGTTTTCCTATTCTCTTTCTAATTTTCGAGATGGACATTTAGCACATTAACTCACAACATTTTTTTTTCTTTTTCATGAATGGATTTGAGGCTTACTCATCTTAGCCAGACAATGGAAACAATTAAAATGTCCATAAATAGGTGATTCAATAAGAATACCCTGGTATATTGATACAATGAACAATTGCTCAGCAGAAAAAAGAAAAAAGCTAATGATACCTGAAACAACATGGATGAATCTTAACTAAATCATATTGAATAAAAGAAGCTAGACAAAACAGAATGGATATGCGTGCTTTTATTCATGTGAGGAGCAGGAACAAGCTAAATTACTCTCTTGTCTTAGGAATTAAAGCAAGATTTGCCCAAGATGGAAGTGTTCTATTATCTTGATTGTGGTGGTGGTTGCATGGATTTATACACTTATCAAAACTCATTGAATTTCTCACTTAAAGTCTGTGCCTGGTAGTGTAAAACAAATTTACCCCAATAAAAAATATTTGTCAAAAGGAACATGAAGTACATAATATATTTTATTAATGTGATGCCCATAGGAATTACTCAGATATATAATGCTGTCTGCTCTCACTTGTAAATTTTCACTGATATTAATGCACTGTCTTATATTTTAATTTGTCCTTATGATCAGTGATGCAGTGGGAAACAGAAACCTAAGCATGGGAACATAGGTAAGTGAGTTTTAGGCTCTGAATGGTTTTCTTGCATGTAAAATAATGGATTTAATAAATGAACGATTTTTAGTATGTATTTAGTGAATTACAGTTCTTACTTGTAAAATAAACACACTTTATTGTGACCCAGAAAAGCATGGATGCCTAATAAGACAGACAACAATCAATACAAGAGATTGGTTCAAGATGACGGAGTAGAATGTCATGTGCTCACTCCCTTTTGCGAGAGCACCAAAATCACAACTAACTGCAAAACAATCATTGACAGGAAGACACTGGATCTCACCAAAAATGATACCCTACATCCAAAGGCAAAGGAGAAGCTGCAATGAGATGGGAAGAGGAGTGCAACCACAATAAAAATAAATCTCATAACTGCTGGGTGGGTGATTCACAGTCTGGAGAACAATTATACAACAGAAGTCCACCCACTGGAGTGAAGGTTCTGAGTCCCAAGTCAGGCTTCTCAACCTTGGGGTCTAGCAATGAGAGGGGGAATTCTCAGAGAATCAGACTTTGAAGGCTAGTGAGGTTTGATTTCAGGACTTCAACAGGACTAGGGGAAACAGAGACTCTACATTTAAAGGTCACACACAAAGTAGTGTGTGCATCAAGAGCCAAGTGGAAGGAGCATTGACCCCATAGGAGACTGAACCAGACCTATCTGCTAATGTTGGGAGGACTCCTGCAGAGGTGGGGGGGTGGCTGTGGCTTATGGCAGGGACAAGGACACTGGCAGCAGAAGTTCTAGAAGTGCTCCTTAGCATGAGCCCTCCCTGAGTCCACCATTAGCCACACAAAAGAGCCTGTAGCCTCCAGTACTGGGTTGCCTCAGGCCAAACAACCAACAGGGAGGGAACTCAGCTCCAACCATCAGCAGAAAAGTGGATTAAAGTTTTATTGAGCTCTGCCCACCAGAGCAACACCCAGCTCTACCACCACAAGTCCCTCCCATGTGGAAGCTTGCACAAGCTCTTAGATAACCTCATCCATCAGAGAGCAGACAACAGAAGCAAGAAGAACTACAATCTGCAGCCTGTGGAACAAAAACCACATTCAAAGAAAGATAGACAAAATGAAAAGGCAAAAGGCTATGCACCAGATGAAGGAAAAGATAAAACCCAAGGAAAACAACAAAATGAAGTGGAGATAGGCAACATTGCAGAAAAAGAATTTAGAATAATAAGAGTAAAGATGATCAAGGACCTTGGAAAAACAATGGAGGCAAAGATCAAGAAGATGCAAGAAATGTTTAAGAAAGACCTAGAAGAATTAAAAACAAACAGAGATGAACAATACAATAACTGAAATGAAGAATACACTAGAAGGAACCAATAGCAGAATAACTGAGGCAGAAGAACGGATAAGTGACCTGGAAGACAGAATGGTGGAATTCACTGCCACAGAAAATAATAAAGAAAAAAGAATGAAAAGAAATGAAGACAGCCTAAGAGACCTCTGAGAAAACATTAAATGCAAAGACATTCACATTATAGGGGTCCCAGAAGGAGAAGAGGGAGAGAAAGGACCCAAGAAAATATTTGAAGAGATTATAGTCGAAAAATTCCCTAACATGGGAAGGGAAGTAGCCACCCGAGTTCAGGAAGTACAGAGAGTACCAGGCAGGATAAACCCATGGAGAAACATGCCAAGACACATAGTAATCAAATTGACAAAAATTAAAGGCAAATAAAAATTATTAAAATCAACAAGGGATAAATGACAAATAACATACAAGGGAAGTCCCATGAGGTTAACAGCAGATTTCTCAGCAGAAACTCTACAAATCAGAAGGGAGGGGCAGGATATATTTAAAATGATGAAAGGGAAGAATCTACAACCAAGATTACTCTAACTGGCAAGGATCTCATTCAAACCCGATGGAGAAATCAAAAGCTTTTCAGACAAGCAAAGGCTAAGAGAATTCTGGAACACCAAACCAGCTCTACAACAAATGCTAAAGGAACTTCTCTAAGTGGGAAACACAAGAGAAAAAAAGGACCCACAAAAACAAACCCAAAACAATTAAGAAAATGGTAATAGGAATATACATATTGATAATTACCTTAAATGTGAATGGATTAAGTTATCCAACCAAAAGACAAAAGCTCGCTGAATGGATACAAAAACAAGACCCATATATATACTGTCTACAAGAGACCCACTTCAGACCTAGGCATACATACAGACTGAAAATGAGAGGATGGAAAAAGTAATTTCATAAAAATGGAAATCAAAAGAAAGCTGGAGTAACAATTCTCATATCACAAAAAAATAAATTTAAACTAAAGAATGTTACAAGACCAAGGAAGGACACTACATAATGATCAAAGGATCAATACAAGAAGAAGATATTACAATTATAAATATATATGCATCCAACATAGGAACTCTCATTATATAAGGCAAAAGCTAACAGTTATAAAGGAGGGAATTGACAGTAACACAATAATAGTGGGGGACATTAACACCTCACTTACACCAATGGACAGGTCATCCAGACAGAAAATTAAGAAACACAAGATTGAAATGACACAGTAGACCCTTTAGATTTGATTGATATTTATAGGACATTCCATCCAAAAACAGCACATTACACTTGCTTCTCAAGTGCACATGGAACATTCTCCGGGATAGATCACATCTCAGGTCACAAATAAAACCTCTGTAAATTTAAGAATATTGAAATCATATCAAGCATCTTTTCCGACCACAATGCTATGAGATTAGGAATCAGTTATGGGGTGAAAAAGTAGAAAAACACAAACACATGGAGGCTAAACAATATGTTACTAAATAATGAAGAGATCACTGAATATATCAAAGAGGAAATTGAAAAATACCTAGAGACAAATGGCAACAAAAACACAATGATCCAAAACCTATGGGATGCAGCAAGAGCATTTCTAAGAGGGAAGTTTGTAGCAATGCAATCCTACTGCAAGAAACAAGAAAAATCTCAAATAAACAATCTAACCTTATACCTAAAGGAACTAGAGAAAGAAGAACAAATAAACCCCAAAGTTAGTAGAAGGAAAGAAATTATAAAAATCACAGCAGAAATAAATGAAATAGAAACAAAGAAAATAGTAGCAAAGATCAATATAACTAAAAGCTGTTTCTTTGAGAAGGTTAAAAAAAAACTGATAAAACTTTAGCCAGAATCATCAAGAAAATGAGAGAGAGGACTCAACTCAATAACGTTAGAAATGAAAAAGAAGTTACACTGATCACTGAAGAAATTCAAAGCATCATAAGAGACTACTACAAGCAACTCTATGCCAATAAAATGGACAACCTGGCAGCAATGGAAAAAGTTGTAGAAAGGTGGAAACTTCCAAGACTGAACCAGGAAGAAATAGAAAATATAAACAGACTTATCACAAGAAATGAGATTGAAACTGATGAAAATTTTTCCAACAAACAAAAGTCCAGGACCAGATGACTTCACAGGTGAACTCTATCAAACATTTAGAGAAGAGTTAACACGCATCCTTCTCAAACTCCTCCAAAAAATTTCAGAGGTAGGAACACTCCCAAACTCATTCTATGAGGTCACCATCACCCTGATACCGAAACGAGAAAAAGATGCTACAAAAACTGAAAACAACATGTCAATATCACTTTTAAACATAGTGGCAAAATTCCTCAACAAAATACTAGCAAACAGAATCCAACAACACATTAAAAGGAGCATACACCATGATCAAGTGGGATTATCCCAGAGATGTAAGGAGTCTTTGATATATGAAAATCAATCAATGTGATACACCAAATTAACAAATTGAGGAAGAAAAACCATATGATCATCTCAATAGATGCAGAAAAAGCTTCTGACAAAATTCAACACCTATTTATGATAAAAATTTCCTAGAAAGTGGGTATTGAAGGAACCTACCTCAACATAATAAAGGCCAAATACCACAAACCCACAGCAAACGTCATTCTCAATGGTGAAAAACAGAAAGCATTTCCCCCATGATCAGAAACAAGACAAGGATGTCCACTCTCGCTACTCTTATTTAACATAGTTTTGGAAGCCCTTGCCACAGAAATCATTGAAGAAAAAGAAATAAAAAGAAAAAAAATTGGAAAAGAAGTAAAACTCACTGTTTTCAGACGACATGATAGTATACATAGATGATCCTAAAGCTGCCACCAGAAAATTGAACTAACCAATGAATTATTGATTCATTGTTAAATTAATCTGCAGGTAAATCTGCAGGATACAAAATTAATGAACAGAAATCTCTTGCATTCCTATACACTAACAATGAAATATCAGAAAGAGAAATTAAGGAAACAATCCCATTTACCACTGCAACAAAAAGAATAAAATACCTAGGAATAAACCTACCAAAGGAGGTAAAATAACTGTACTCAGAAAACTAAAAGACACCGATGAAAGAAAACAAGGATGACACAAACAGATCGAGAGCTATACCATGTTCTTGGAATTTAAGAATCAATATTGTGAAAATGACTATACTACCCAAAGCAATCTAAGATTCGATGAAATCCCTAACAAATTACCAATGTTTTTTTTTACAGAACTAGAAAAAAAAAATCTTAAAATTTGTATGGAAAAACAAAAGACCCAGAATAGCCACAGCAATCTTGAAGGAAAAAAACAAAGCTGGAGGAATCAGACTCCCTGATTTCAGACTATACTGCAAGGCTACAGTAATGAAGATGATATGGTACTGGCACAAAAACTGAAATATAGCTCAATGGAACAGGATAGAAAGTGCAGATATAAACCCACATACCTGTGGTCAACTAATCTATGACAAAAGAGGCAAGGATATACAATGGAGAAAAGACAGTCTCTTCAGTAAGTGGTGCTGGGACAACTGGACAGCTGCATGTAAAGGAATGAAATTAGAACATTCCCAAACACCATACACAAAAATAAACTCCAAATTGATTAAAGACCTAAATGCAAGACTGGACACTATAAAACTCTTAGAGGAAAACATAGGAAGAACACTCTTTGACATAAATCACAGCAAGATCTTTTTTGAACCACCTCCTAGAGTAGTGGAAGTAAAACCAAAAATAAACAAATGGGACCTAATGAAACTTAAAGTTTTGCAAAGCAAAGGAAACTATAAACAAGACAAAAAGACAACCATTAGAATTGGAGAAAATATTTTCAAATGAATCAATGGACAAAGGATTAATCTTCTGAATACATAAACAGCCCATGCAGCTCAATATTTTAAAAAAAAATGAATTAAAAAATGGGCAGAGGACCTTAATAGACATTTCTCAAAAGAAGACATACAGATAGCCAAGAGGAACATGAAAAGCTGCTCAACATCACTAACTATTAGAGTAATTCAAATCAAAACTTCAGTGAGGTATCACCTCACACCAGTTAGAATGGGTATCATCAGAAAATCTACAAACAACAAATGTTGGAGAGGGTGTGGAGAAAAGGACACCCTCTTGCACTGTTCGTGGGAATGTAAATTGATACAACCACTATGGAGAACAGTATGGAGGTGCCTTAAGAAACTAAAAATAGAATTACCATATGACCCAGCAATTCCACTACTGAGCATATACCCAGAGAAAACCATAATCCAAAAAGACACACACACACACCCATGTTCATTGCAACACTATTTGCAATAGCCAGCTCATGGAAGCAACCTAAATGCCAATCAACAGACAAATGGGTGAAGAAGATGTGGTACATATATACAGTAGAATATTACTCAGCCATAAAAATGCATGAAATTGGGTCATTTGTGGAGATGTGGATGGACCTAGAGACTGTCATACAGAGTGAAATAAGTCAGGAAGAGAAAAGCAAATATCATATATTAACACATATATGTGGAATCTAGAAAAATCATGCAGATGAACTGATTTGCAAGGCAGAAATAGAGACACAGATATAGAGAACAAATGTATGGACACCAAGGGTGGGAGCAGGGGGGAGTGTGGTGGTGGTGGGATGAATTGGGATATTGGGATTCACATATATACACTGATATGTATAAAATAGATAACTAATAAGAACCTTCTTTATAAAAAATGAAATAAAATTCAAAAAGAATAGAATCAATACACATCTGTCAATGTGAACATATGAAATATGTTTTGTTTAACAAAAGCAAAAACATCATAAATAAAGCTGAGTATTGTGTGCCTAAGATGGTTTGAAAACATTTAGCAGACTGATAGATTTAGTTTTCTCATCTGACACTTTCAACACAATTTTCTAGTTTCTTTGGGTTCAATAGTGTTTGTACCTCAATTCCCAACTCCCTAGAATTCAACTGGAGAAAGTTTATATTTAGTCCTGAAGTTACCATCACATATGACTGGATACTTATTCTCATCTTAAGGTACTTGTCTTCTTCAAGGTATTTAAGCAGTTTTATTCTCTACCTAGGAGGAAATGTTTTTGTTGGGGGTCTCTGAGGTTACACAGAAGGCTGGAACAGAGTCTTTGTTTTATATTTTCCCACTCACCAGTGCCAAAGTGTCATTATTGTGACTCTGGTTTCACGAGGTAGGTTAGTACTCTTTGGGTCTGTTGACTGGCTAGTTTGTTTTTGACAGGCTTCTTTGTGTAGAGTGCTCTGAGTTTGAACTTGCTTAACAACACCTTTGCCCAACATTGGAGTCCAATTCTTGTCTTCAACCCTGGTGTTGCAGTAGATAAGACTCCTCTCTCCCAATGCAGGAGGCCTGGGTTCGATCCCTGGTCAGGGAACTAGATACCACATGCATGTCACAACTAAGGAGCCGGTGTGCGCCACACTAAGGAGCTGGCAAGCCACAACTAAGGAGGCCAGGAGCTGCAAATAAGGAGCCTGCCTGCCACACTAAGACACGGTGCAACCAAAAAAAAAAAAAAAAAAAAAAAAAGAATGTCATCTATAAACAGCCCTGCATAATAAATCAGCGAATCATTAATTTATACTATATCCCAAGTGTTGATGTGATCTTGCCATTTTTCTTCTCTGAGACAAGATTTCCAAGTGAGGAAATTGAACAAGATCATTGCCATGGTAACTCTTTTCATACCTGTTGGGTTACACCCTGCAGACCTGCAGGCCCTGTGCTTGTCCAGCTTCAAGACCGAAGCAAGAGCCCAGAGTCAGCAAAAGAGACATCAATGGTTTAATGGATGGGGGACCTTACACATCTGAAGCAAGGTTCTGGAATGACACCTCATGTGTGCAGTGGAAGGACAAGGGGAAGGACAGTAATAAAGGGATTGACATCAGGTGGGCTCATTAGTTACCAGGGCAATCAGTAGAGGTGCATGCCCCTCATTGCCCCTTTGATAAGAACAGTCACTAGCTGGGGCCTGGGGCAATTATTTAGGAACTTCAGACATGTGCATATGGTGTAGGGGAAGCAGGCACTGGTCAAGCAGAGGATGTAAAGAGAGTAAGAGAACAGCCAACTTGAGTGTACCTTTTCCACACCAAAAGTTCTTGCAGGTAGAATGGGTCCTCAGAAGCTCTCTTGTCCAGACGCGACTTAAAGTTAGAACAGGCTCAAAAAACTAGAAATTATATTCATTTGCTGTTGAAGGGATTTCCACATGTCAGCATTTTCTATTACTTTGTCATTGACTTATAATGCATTCCCAGAATGATTTGATTTTTTCATGAGCAAAAAAGAAAACTGAAAATGGGGGTGGGGGAGAGAAACCTTGATATTTATTATTATGCAGCTTTTGCTTTGCAAATCACAATTTATAGCCGAAAGTTTGTGTGTGTGTGTGTGTGTGTGTGTGTGTTATGTCCAGATGTCCAATGCTAAGCAGAAAGTGCTATAAAAATGTCTATCCTCATTCAGAAAGATTCAAATGCTAGACAATAAAGTGAAAAACTGTTACACATGTAACCTTGGTGGCACTTTCATGGAATATTTGTCAATGATTTTATTCTTAGCCCAGTTTTGTGGTTGACTTGTTTCAAATTGTGAATTCTAGGGCTCTGGTAACCACATCTTCCTGTAGAAGCTTACATTCCATCAACACTTCTTTAGGTCCTATCTCTCCTTTCATCAATTCTGCTTTCTCTTTGGTTCAAGACTCATCTTGAGTCTCTTTTATATCATATGTAATGGGTTATGTTAGATGATTTAAATATATGTAAACCATGGTCTTTTTTTAAAATCTGGATGATCAAATGGCTCTTAATTTGTTCTGATTTTTCAGAAAGATGGCTGAAAAACTAAAAGGATTTGGGGGACAATAGGAGAAATTTGAAATACAAACTGAATATTAGACCACATGAGGATATTGTCAATTTTGTTAGGTGGTTGTGGTATTACAATTATTTAAGAGAATGTCTTAAGTTTTTTTAATTGTTGTTATTGATGTTGTTTTCTTTAACTTTTTAATTTTATTTTGGAGTATAAGTAATTAACAATGTTGGGTTAGTTTCAGGTGTACAGCAAAGGGATTTACTTATACATATACATGTATCTATTCTTTTTCAAATCCTTTTCCCATTTAGGTTGTTACATAACATTGAAAAGAGTGCCCTGTTCTATACAGTAGGTCCTTGTTGGTTATCCACTTTAAATATAGCAGCGTGTACATGTCAATCCCTAACTATCCCTCCTCCCCCATCCTTCACCCCAGATAACCATATGTTCACTCTCTAAGTCTTTGTCTTTAGTTTTTGAAAGTGAGGCATGCTGAAATATATATTGGTAGAATGTTAGGATTTCTGAAATATGCCTGAACATTGCTTATAAAGAGAAAGAGAAAAGCACAAATATGGCCAAGTGTTAATAACTAGAATCAAGCTGTTAGATATGTCAGCTTATGATACTATTCTTTCCATTTATCTAGATTTGAAAATATCCACCAAAAAAATCAGGGGAAAGAGTGACATAACTGAATTATTTATTCTATTATGACATCTTGAGAATTTCTCTGTACACTTGAAAAGTGTATGTATTTTGTAGTAGTTGTGTGTGATGTTTTATAAATGTCAAATAGCATAATTTGTTTGAAAGTATTATTAATATCTCCTATATTCTTTTGATATTTTGTCTGTATTTTCTACTAATTTCTGATGAAGATGTGTTAAGCTGTTCAGTTATTGTGACCTTTCTCTTGTTAGTTCTCTCAGTTTTTGCTTCATACATTTTGAAGCTTTGTTCTTAAGTACATATACATTTGTGATTGCTACGTTTTTTTAATGAATTGTTCAATTTATTATTATGAAATCCCCTCCTTCACTCTACTAATTATTTGTCTTCTATCTTATTTTGTCTGATATTAATTTGGTCATGTCAACTTTATTGTGATCACTATTTGCATTGTATATATATATTTTCAACTTTTATTTTTTAGCAATATGTGTGTCTAACTATTACCTATTTGGGGCTTTACATTTCAAGTACACTTCTTGTAGGTAGCATGTAATTGGGTCTTGCATTTCTATCCAATGTGACCATTTCTGCCTTTTCATTAGCGTGTTTAGTACAGTTAAATTTAACGTGCTTGTCAACATGTTTGATTTTATGACAATTTGTCACTTATGGATTTTCTGTTGTTGTTGTTGTTGTTATTATCTATCTGTTCTGCGTATACCAACTTCTTTTTGTTTAATTGACTTTTGGTTCATTCTTTATTGATTTTGTATTAGTATTCAATTTTTTCCTCTATTTAATTTTTAACTGGTTACTCTAGATCAGAAGTTGGCACACTTTTTCTTCAAAGGGTCAGATAGTAAATATTTTAGTATTGGGGGGACTGTATATGGCCTCTGATGAGTCTTTTGTTTATTTTATGGTTTATTTTCTGACAATTAAAAAATTTGAAAATATAATCCTTTTTCATGGACCATACAGAAGCAGGCCAAACTTGGACTGTGGGCAGTAGTTTGTTTAACCAAATTCTAGTGGTAAAAACATGCATTGTTATTTTATAAAAACTACTTATAGTCAATATTGTACAACTTCATACTTAACACTTCCAAATTTACACTTTCCATTCGGGACATCTCATGTCCCAAATGCAGTAATATTACTACAAAATGTTTCCATTTACCTACCCCCCACTTTACAAATAGCTCTTTATGCTCTTCATGTCATTTCATTTACCTCTGAATGTTTTATAAACCTTACCTTATAATATTATTATTCTTTGTCTACATACTAGTTGTCTTTTTAGGAAATTATAAGAAATAAAATGAAAATCACTTGTGTCTATTTTCATACCTCATATTTCTGGTGTTCTTCTTTTTTCCCTATAGGTGAGAGCTTCCATTTGGTATCATTTTCCTTCAGCTTAAAGAATATTCATCACCTTTTCTGCAGTGCATGTTAGTTGGCAACAAATTTCCCAGATTTTCTTTTCTTGAAAATATATTTATTTTACTCTTGCTTTTTTTATTTGTTTTGTTTTTGTATTTTGTTTGTTTGTTTGTTTTTGTGGTATGTGGGTCTCTCACTGTTGTGGCCTTTCCCATTGCAAATCACAGGCTCTGGACATGCTGGCTCAGTGGCCATGGCTCACGGGCACAGCCGCTCCACGGCATGTGGGATCTTCACAGACCAGGGCATGAACCCGTGTCCCTTGCATCGGCAGGCAGACTCTCAACTACTGCACCACCAGGGAAGCCCTAGTCTTGTTTTTAAAAACATTTTTTTTTCTGATAATGAATTCTGGCTGAACAATTATCTTTTCTTTTTAATCTTTCTAAAATATATTTTTATTTTATTCTGTCCTGGATATTTCTGATAAAAAAGTAAAACAGAATCATTTTATTTTTTTTTTCTTTGCCTATAGGTAATTAGTCTTATTTTCCCTATACCTACTGTCAAGATTTTTGCTGGTTTCCAGCAATTTGACTGTAATGGGCTTAAGTGTGATTTTGCTTTGCATTTATCCTGCTTGGGTTTCTCTCTATCTCTCGGTTGTGGAAGTCAACATGTTTATCAAATTTGGAAATATTTCAGCTATAATTTTGTTATTATTATTATTTTTTCTGTTCCATTCTCTTTTTTTTTTTCCTTTTGGGATTACAATTGCATGTTAGATTGTTTAATATTATACCACTCATTCAGAAAGTTCTGTTCACTTTTTAAAATTTTCTTCTTTATTTTCAGAATGAATAAATCCATTGATCTGTCTTTAAGTTTGCTGATTTTTATGATATCTTCAAACAATTATACCATAGATTATGTTCTTCCTTTCAATTTTTGTGCTTTATCATGTAGTTCTTTTTAAACTTGCCATTTCTCTCATAAGATCTCTTGTCTATCCACTCATTATCACCAAATTTACCTGTAAGTCTTAGATAATCATTCTAATAACACTTTAAAGTCATGGTCTACTAAATACAAGGTATGAGATAGCTGACAGCTTGGGATTGGTATCTTCTGACAGCTTTTATTTTTTTCTCAACTCTAGTCCACATATTCTTGTTTCTTTGCATATCTAATATTTTTTTCATATACTGAATACTATGACATGCAATTTGGAGACTCTGGATTTTGTTTTCTTTATCTTAAGTGTGTTCTCTTCTAGCAGGCAGTTCACTTACTGGCTCATTACCTTCAAATAATCTCCTCTGTGGGTCATGTTATATTTGGTTTTAATCTATAGAACAGTCTACAATAGGCTCTACTGTAGTATATGGAATTTACTCCTAAGGTGTGAATTTGCAATTCTCAGCTGGATGTCTCAGATATTAATTTTTTTTCTCTATTCTAGAAAGGCCAGACTTAATTCTGACAGCATTTCTTGACTTCAAATATCTGTGTTCACTGTTAAACCCAGAGCAGTCTCTGGAATTTCTCTCATAGTCTTCCCTATAGAGGTGCAGTCCAACTGTCAGTCAAACATTTATAGAGAACTTCCACTAAAATATCTGCCCTCCCTCATGCAACTATCTTATTTCCCTTGTCATGGCCCCTCAGACCTAGCTAGTGCAGCAATCTTAAAATGTGGTCTTTGCTTCTTCAGCTCCCTGTGAACTCTGTGCAGGTCCCTGTATCACAGTCAGGATATTTTCACAAGGTAGAAAGCTGGAGTGATTATGAGGCTAACCTAGTGAGTTTCCCACTCCTCAGGAATTTTAGAGTTGTACTGTCTGTTGTCTAATTCCTGAAAACTAATTTCTTATTTTAAATTAATTAATTAATTAATTTAATTTTTGGCTACATTGGGTTTTCATTGCTGCACGCGGGCTTTCTCTAGTTGTGGCGAGTGGGGAATACTCTTAATTGTGGTGTGAGGGCTTCTCATTGCAATGGCTTCTCTTGTTGTGGAGCACGGGCTCTAGGCACACGGGCTTCAGGAGTTGTGGCTCCTAGGCTCTAGAGTGCAGGCTTAGTAGTTGTGGCAAAGGGGCTTAGTTGTTCCACGGCACATGGGATCTTCCCGGACCAGGGCTTGAACTCGTGTCCCCTGCATTGGCAGGTGGATTCTTAACCACTGTGCCACCAGGGAAGCCCCCTGAAAACTACTGACATAAATTATGTCCAATTTTATATTTGTTCATGGCAGGAGGGATAGTATGTTATCAGTTATCCCATCAGGGCTAGATGCAGAATTATTTCTACTTACTCTTATTTTATCTGTCTATTCCCTTTAAGTATTTGAATTTGTGAGCCATGAAAAAAAAAAAAAAAGGTAATCTGAGATTTATTTGAAGCATGAGTTCAGGGTATTTGTACAAAAGGATACTGCGCCCTGGTGGCGCAGTGGCTAAGATTCTGCCTGCCGATGCAGGGGACACGGGTTCATGTCCCAGTCCAGGAAGATTCCACATGCCATGGAGTGGCTGGACCTGTGAGCCATGGCCACTGAGCCTGCACGTCCAGAGCCTGTGCTCCACAACGGGAGAGGCCACAACAGTGAGAAGCCCACGTACCACCAAAAAAAAAAAAAAAAGATACTGAATACTAGGACTTAGATCTTAGAAAAAGGCTATGAAAGGCTATTGAATTTTCTTGATCAGGAGTGACATTTACAAATAATGAAACACACTATGAGATTTTTGTTATGCGAACTTTGTTTGTAAACAGCTGAGAATGAGTTGTGAGCCATGGAGTAAACTGGGTCTTCACAATACCCAAAGCACTATAAGTTTATATCCAGGTTCATGGCTTGTTAATTTGTTTCAACTTTGTATTACTTTTTAAATACTTGTTTGATGATGTGGTTTAACTTCTTTAGGCTCTAAATGTAACCTAGTTTAGAGATCCATGGCACAAAATCCTGGATTATTTTATGGGCTTCTTATACTCTTCTAATATTAATCTTCACCTGAGGAAATATCTCCACTGGCAATGACTCCTCAACTGCCAATTTGTACATAGCCTACACTGTATTAGAAAGAAATATCAACAAAAGGGGGATGAATATATTATTATGTTGAAAAAAACTATATTTCCTTATTGAATTGATGTGCACCTTTGTCAAAATTCAGTTTGGCATATTTGTGTGAGTCTTTTTCTGGGTTCTCTATTCTGTTCCATTGATCAACGTTTCAGTCTCTTTATCAATATGACACCGTGTTGATTACTATAGTAAGTATTGAAAATGGGTAGACTAATTCCTCCCAATTTAACCTTCTTTTTCAAAGTTGATATAGCTATTCTAGTTGTTTCATTTTTCCATATACATTTTAGAATTATCTTGCCTATATCTACAAAAATCTTTCTGGAATTTTGATAGGAATTGCATTAAACTTGTATATCAACTTGGGAAGAATTGGTATCTTTCCTATGTTGAATCTTCTATAATATGAACTTGGTATGTCTCTACATTTTAGATCCTTTATTTCTTTCATCAACATTTTGAAGTTTTCAACATATAAGTCTTGTCCCTCTTTTGTTTGATTTACATCTAAGTATTTTTTAAGAACTGTATGTAATACTGTTTTTCATTTTGATATCAACATGCTCATCACTACTATATAGAAATACAATTGATTTTGTGTGTTTTTCTTGTATTTTGTGACCTTTATGAAATTGCTTATTAATTTTAACGCGTATTCTGTTTGTTAGAGTTCTTTTTTTTTCTTTTTCTCATTGTCCTAGCTATAACTTTCCAGTACTATGCTGAATAAGAGTGGTGAAGTGGACATCTGTTCCTTCTCCCACTCCCATTTCTTATATTTATAAATCATAATTTTTTCTATTTTATTTGGTTTGCATACTTTTTTTGGGTCTAGCTTCAACTTCACTTACCATTTCTTCTGTAATCTTCATCTGTTGTTAAGCTCTTCTGTTGGAGATTTCCTTTCACTTACTGTAATTTTCAGCTTTACAATATTTATTTAGTTATTTTTTTTATAGTTTTCAAGGTTTTCTATTCATTTATTAAGAGCCTATTTTACTTTAAGTACTTAAATATATTTATAATAGGTGTTATAAAGTATTTGTGTGGGCTATCCTGAGATGAGTTTCTATCAGCTGCTTTTGTCCCTTCCTCTGGGGAGATTTTTAGTTGGGATTTTTTTTTAACTTTTTGTTTTTTGGTGGTATGGTGTGTGTTTCTTTCTTTCTATCTATCTATCTTTCTTTCTTTCTTTCTTTCTTTCTTTCTTTCTTTCTTTCTTTCTTTCTTTCTTTTTGTATGTCCAGTATGCTTCATTAACTACTTGACCTTATGAATGTTATATTTAGAGACTCTGGATTCTGTAATATTTAGGAGTGTTGTTTGTTCTCTCAAAGAGCTAACTTGACTAGACTCAAACTTTAACCATTTTTATTCCCTGTGGAAGGCCACTGCTGAAGTTTCAGTTTTTATCTTTCAGACATCCAGGTATTAAGTTTTAGCTGGGTTTTCTGGAACCTCCATTTTATAAGCATAGTTAAGGGGCTAAGGATTTAGTGCCTCTCTCTCTATGACTCCCTGTTTGATTTCCTTCTCACTTCCCTGATGCACTTTCAGTTTTGAACTTTGTTCTTTGTCTTCTCAAGCTTTAAGCCTCCTTCATGGACTGGAGAGTGTCTTCAGTTGAAACATCATACATAATAGATCTCAGCTGATACAGTTTACATCTCTCAAGGATTGACTCCTCTATAGTTTCTGCTTATTTTTGTTCTCTCTCTGGTACCTTCAAATAGCTTTTTACACTTTTTTATCAAAAATTTATAGTTGTTATTTTTTGGAGGTTGAGTCCCTCATGAACTACTCTGTCAATACAACAATGAGTTAAATTTTGAATTATCTTCTTTTTTCTTGAAAACATCCCTTCTGGAGCTCTCTGTTCCAAAATGGGCTGAAATTTTTGTTCAAAATTCCTTTCCCTACATTCACCTAAGTTATCCTCTCACCATAGATGACATGTCTGTCTCTTTCTTCATTTACTCTGTCATTTTGGAAGAGGACACCTTCTAGTAACCTCTTTCTAGGAGGTAATTTTTGAAAACTTGTGTTTCCCCACCCCCCAAAAAATATCTTTATTTTTTCAGGTGTGTTTGATATTTATTGGGACATATAAGACATTAATTTGTATCTGAAATTTTTCTCCACTCTCTGATTTCTCCTCAGTGATTTTCTTTTTAATTAAATTATTTTCCTTTTCATTTATGTTGGAGAGCTTTTAAAAAAATGTCTGATGTTATTTTTACACAGATATTTATATTTAAGAGCAAGATAACAAAAAAGCTGTGGAAGTCCTGTGTGGAGTGATGGTAAGATTTTGTTTACTGTGAGCCTTATTCTAAGGCTATTGGACAGGAAATTGTCCATTTTATTGGAAACCCACAAATGGCAGTATCTGTGTTTATTTCTCCAAAGAGGAAAACTTGATACCTGATGTTGGTCAAGAGATGATAATCACGGCTGCCAGTACTCTGAGAATCAAGTGAAAGAATGAACCATGGAGACTTCATCATTCAAGAAGCAGATTTTCACCTGATGCCTGGATTTTTAGCACCTTGTCTGAATATCAACCCAGCCTCCAAACTCCAGCTTCCTAACTTGAACTGAAGATGTCTCTAATCTGTTATCATCTCCTCTCACATCATCTTTATATTGGTTTACATCATTTTTAATTCATCTGTTGTCATTTTTATTAATAACAAAATAACAAATAACTATTTTTAACTAGAAGAGTATTTTAAATTTAATTCAATTTTAACATCTATTCTTATTAATTTGAATTCAAATGTTAATATTAAGTCATATTTAAGTCAAGTACTTAAGTAAACTTAAATCTAATTGAATCAAAATTTTAAGTTGAACATGATTCAATTAAAAAATTTAGGGGTTGGTGACAGAGTGTTAAAGATTCTTTTTTTTTTTTTTTTTTTTTCCGTACACGGGCCTCTCACTGTTGTGGCCTCTCCCGTTGCGGAGCACAGGCTCCGGATGCGCAGGCTCAGCGGCCATGGCTCACGGGCCCAGCCACTCCGCGGCATATGGGATCCTCCCAGACCGGGGCACGAACCCGTATCCCCTGCATCGGCAGGCGGACTCTCAACCACTGCGCCACCAGGGAGGCCCAAAGATTCTTAACATTTGAGAAGATACTAAGTACCATTCAAAAACTTTGTTAAAGATTATAAAACATGTGTGTATTAGTTTGTTAAAATCAATTCTTCTTTTTGGAATATTTGGCAAATTCTTCTTTTAGTGAATTGGCTGTCATGGGCTAGGCTTTTAGAGACTGATTCTTTTTTGTCAATTATCTTGCATCTATAAGAAAAGCTGAAAGGGGGGAGGCTGTGTTCCCACCCTTCACTTGGAATTCAGGGGGGAAAATATGGTGCAAGGAGTCTTGCCAGTACAGGAGTGCCCCAACAAATGAAAAGTAATAGCAGAACATGGTTAGACTGAAAGGAGTATTTAATGTCCTGAAACTCTCTTGGCTTCAGTATGATGTAGAGGGATGCATAGTTTCCTGCACATCTTATAGTAGACATGGAAGGATGCTGATGCAAGATGCGAAATGGACCTACCATAAATGAGGGGTAGGTAGCCAGAACTAGGATATGAGTGAAGGTTAATCTGGGAATTAGAGTGGTTTGCATCTAAGACAGAGCTGAGACTGCACCAAAACAATGAAATAAGATCAGGAAGCTCTTACTTAACTGAGCAAGCAGACCTGGTTTGGGTCACAGATGTCATCGCTTGCAACACAAGCTTGGGCCCCTATCCTATACACCTGGATGCCATCTAGGGGAGGGTTATGAAAAGAAGAGAAAAATATATAAAAGCTGAGCTTAGTTCCAAAAGAAACTGAGTTTTTTTTAATATTCATTTATTGATTCATTGATTTATTCACTGATGAATTCATTCATTCAAGAAACATGTATCAAGCACCTGCAGTATAACAGGCCCCATTCTCTGCAACAAGAAATAGACAAAAGTCCATTATCTCTTGGACCTTCCTTATCTAAAAGAGACTGATTAAACCAGACATGACTAGATATTTAGTTGTTAGTTACTCTTTGGGGTACCGGGGCAGGTATGGCTTTATTAGGAAGCTTAGAAGGGTTAGAGAAAAAAAAACATCTAAGTTTTTTTCATATTTGTTGCATTGTTGTACCAACTATAAACCAGATTTCAAATTATTTTATAGTATTTAAAGTCAGGTTTTGTTTTATTTATTTAATACGTATTTATAAAGCATCCATGCTAGTTCTAGGGCTAAGGATATAACTATGAACAATTTAATGTGTATCACTTTTGCCTGCTACATGGTATATACAAAATGTTTAAAAAAAAAAAAGAAAGCAGAGGTAACCATTTTTGTCCTAGTGACCCTGTGGAATTCTTGCTCAAGGAAATGAGGTATGGTGAGGATGTGGTGAGGATGACTTCACTATCAGTCAGTGAGAACATTCTACATGAGGACCTCCATGGGTCCAGGATCTGAGGTCTTCCATGTTTCCTCTGACACCCATGTTGATCCACTCTCATCTTAGGATGTGCCAGGAAAGAAAAGATTTTGAGTACTGTGCAATCCTGGGTCTTGTCTGACACATCTATTATAACATCCAATGCATATTTCTGTTTAGTTTGGATACATCATAGTTATTTGAATCTATGTGCATGTATATGCACATGTGTGATGTGTCTTAGGAAGAATTCTTGGTTTTCAAGTCTATATACTTCATGAGAAGACTGCTGGGTTATTCGTATTACTGAATATAGTGAGATTAAATCAGAAAAAAATGGAATATTGAGGTGCAAAACATTATAAACTGAGCCCTTGAGACTTGACCAAGTCTTTAAATAGTAACAGGTATACTTTTTATGGACGTTTGGCTAACCGGTGAGTCATTAGCCCCTTGATAAAACTTTTTTTCAAATCCTAATATGTGCATGACCTTGAAGTTCTGTAATGCATTAAGGAATATTTACATTTTTATATTGATAAAATTGTGTGATCATGATTTCCATAAGGTTACCTCTTTTCAAAATTGTTTCTGGGTTTATTTCTTTTAAATTTCTAGGGTAACCTATTGCTCCCTTAATTCTGGCATTCTTGGATTTAATAGAACACTTTCATGATTTCATGATTTACTTCCTTTATTATATCTTTTGTACTCTTTTGTCATTTCTCTTCTCAGGTTTTGCCTTTTCAGACTAAAGGCTTCCCCTTTAGAGTCTATTTTAGTTTATTAAATTCACTTTTAATCGTTATTGTGAAGTGGTTACCTTACCATTTTTCACTCCTCTTTTTGTCTTCTCTTTCCTTTTCTTCTTCTTCCTCCTCTAGTATACTTCCACCTTGGGAGAATTCGTAGGCTCTGGCCATGCTGCAGTTCACATCTATCACTAGTACTGCAGCCTCCAGCAACTTTTTATTAAATCCAGTGATGTAGTGGGCACTTTGGCCAAATCTGTCCACATGATGGATAGGAGCACGTCTCCAGGGGCCTTTCCCTTGCAATGAGATGAGATTGGCTGATGTTGGGAGATGAAGCCTTTCCCCTCTAGGTCAGTGCTTGCAATCCATTCCAAGTCAGTGGGGAGAGGAAGTTATTACCAGCCAGTGGCTGTTTCGTGGTCACTGGGAATTCTATGACTGGGAGAGTCTCATCCCTCTTTTCTCTCTAAAGGACCACAGTTCCTATCAGCTAATACTAGTGACCATGGTATCGGTCTCAGAGGAGATGCCCTGGGCAAAATGAACTGGAGTCAATTAACTAAATCTTGACCTGCAGTGGAAAGTGAGACAGATAATTATATTATTTGGTTTCCCTAGTTATAAAATACAGTAGCACCATTGCCTTACAAGAAGGCATCCAGCCATAGAAACTATAGAAACATAACTGAACCCAGAAATAAGTAAGGATGGTCCCATAGCAGTAAGAAAAAGAGAATCACAAAGGCCATGTACTTTAATCCACATACACAGATGGGAAACCATTCTTTTTTAGAGAAAAGAAAATGAACTAATAGTTATTGAGCACTTACTACATACCAATAAGTTATGTCCATTGTCTCAGTGAAGATAATATCAATATTAAGTACCATTTACTAAGTTTTTACCATGTCACAAGCATGTGTAAAATGCTTTATATTTATTACCTCACTTAATCCTTAAAAATGTCCTGTGATATAAGTTTTTGTTTTATAATTTTCTCTATTTAACTGATGAATAAGCTCATTGTGAAAAAGTTTAGGAAACTTCAAAGAAATGAGGAAAGTGAAGTTCAGTGAATTTGAGCAAATTGTTCAACGCCATTCTCTTACCAGTCATGCTGTTCAATGTCAAAACTCATGGTTTTTTTTTTTCTATTTTACCAAAAATTCAGAGTGTATTAAAAGGTACATATTGCAGGCAGGATGCCCATACAGAGATACATAACAGGGAGAAAAAGTAGAACTAAGGGTAAGGGAGAAGACAACAGAAGCAGGAAAACCATAATTTAAAACTTTTCTTTGGAAAGCACATACTGGGAGAATTATTCTATTGGATCATTGTAGCAAACTGATATTTATGATGATGAATATGAGGTATACAGAAATGGTTAACTTTTCCAACATAATTTCGTCAAGGAAGATAGGAAAATTGCAAAAAACTTTTGCATGAAGAAAAATGTTGCACTCTAAATTGCACTAATAATTAAATTCACATTCTGGGGAATTTTCCACACAGAGGATGTTTAAAGAGAACTGTAATCCCACAAAAATGTGTGTTTACAGAAAATCCAGGCATTTCCCAGATTTATGGTTGACTTAACTGAACTTAGAGGGAAGCTTGGACTCTATGATATACACCGTATTATTATTTTTTTAAATTTATTTATTTTTTACATAACGCATTATTTACAAAGCCACAAAGGATAGTTACTCTTAATTGATGTGCTGCTAATTATAAATCGAAAATAGTTGTTCCAGAGATTAGGATAATTTCTGTTGTCCCCATAAAAAGTCAGCCTACACAAAGGTATCTGTCACTGCTCCAATTATATTGCTACTGCTAATTTCCTCCAAAATGAAATACTACAGTCAAAATTGTGAATGTACCATGTTATAATTCTTCTTGAAGATAATAGATACTCAGTAAATGCTTGTTGAACTAATTCATTGATGAATGGTATATATACTCACACATGGTCATCCTTATTACAAAGAGTTCTCTTTGGCTAAAAAGATGACCAAAATCCAGAGGGAAGATGAAATGAGTGTAAAATCTCTGAACTTGTTCTCATTAGCAATTTGGTATCACTAGTGAAGTGAGGTCATTGAGGACAACATCACTGTGATCAAAGCTGCCACAGGTATCTCTGTCTAGAAAAGCAGGGTCCAAATTGAGAACCAACATAATCCTGGGCCTCTGGAAGCCCATGACCAATGATGGAAATATTGTTATAAATGAAACTCGGGCATTTCAGCTAACTAGACATGTAGCTTACTAAAATTATCCTACAGGTAAAAGGATAAATATTCCCAAATGTATTGCAATAATTTAGTGTTATGTTCATGATGTATCATATGATTTTCATGATGGTTGAGGTTTGAATTACTACATTTCCAGTCAGTCAATGGACAAGCAGTCTGTCTAAAGGAAAGAGCTTGCAATGTATTCTTGACATTATATCTTCCAAACAGACATTTAAATAAGGTTTTTGTAAATGTACTAAAGACACAATTAATTGCTTTTATATCTCATCCACTTTTCGCAAGGCACAGAATAAGTTTGATTCTGTGTTCAACTCTTTAAATCTATGTTCAAATAACCTTGTTTAAATTTTTATTAAAATGCTTTATTCAGGACCATAAATAATTTTAAATATCAATTATAAAAATGACCCTGTTGAGCCTCTATAGAAGTCATGATCATTTCTAAGGAATCATTGGAAGTTCATGACAGTGAAGATCTAACCAATATTAGGTCAACTTACCCACACCTCTACTGGAAGTACAAACTCAATTTTGAGAACATTGTGTTTCCAATCATCTCTTAATTGAGGAAAGACTTTCCTTCTCTTATGGCACCAAGCTTTCTCTAGACATTGGAAAGACTCTTTCTCCCCTACAGGGTTTGTGATGGTTAATAGTTTCCCATATTTTCTAGTCTCTAGGAGTTTCACTCTCCTTAGTTCATTTCTTTAACCTGGACCACAATGCTATAAATAGTTCTTCTTCAATTATACACTTTGGATATGTTATCTCTTTCCTGCCAGTACCCTGACTGACACACAATTGCTATGTACCAGGCATTGAGGACACAAAAAAACTCTTCTTGTGCTCCTCAACAAGTTGTTAATCTCAGTACTGTGATTTGTTTATCTGAAAATGGGGATGGTGATTATCACATAAGGCTTTATAAAGGTAAAAATCAGATGGCATATTTGAAGTGTTTAGAAACAGTTTCTGGCTTTCCAATAAATTAGAACTATTATTATTGTCATTATTAGCATAATTAACATTATCAGCCTCACCCTCATTAACTTTATTATTATTGATGATCAGTGTTATTGGTAAGAATCCTTACCCCACATTTTCATCAGCAGGCCTGAGGAAAATAATCCTTTACAATAATACTGTTACCAGACATCTTTGAATAAGTTCTTATATTTGGTAGAGCTTTCAATATTATCCACTTTGAGAGAATCTTTACAAAGCAGAAGAATCTGAGTCTATTTTTTCCAAGAAAATGGGTGTCAAGGCTATGACCCACTAGGGCAGAATTGAAATGAAATTGAATTGAAATAACAAATCCCAAATGGTCCTACATAGACTGTTTTTATCAACCTTATCAACATCCTTTATTATATATGTATACACATATAAGTATATATAATATTTATAAATATATTATTTAACATAATATATTTTTCTCCCATTTCTTAGGATATCCTCAGAGATAGCAGGGGGTTATTGAATTTTAAAAATAGACTATTGAGGTATAATTTATATAGAGTAAACTGTATATATTTAAAGTATATAATTTGCCATTTTGAAGTATGTATACACTTAGGAAACCATCACCACAATCAAGATAATGAACATATCCATCACTTTCAAAACTTCCCTTATCCGTTTATAATCTGTCACTTCCACTCTTCCCTCCTCCCAACCGTCATCCACAGGCAATCACTGATCTGCTTTCTGTTATTATGGATTAATTTGAATTTTATGTAATTTATATAAATTGAAGCATACAGCATGTTCTCTCCCACTTTTTTTTTTTTTTTTTTTTTTTGCATTACTTGGGCCTCTCACTGCTGTGGCCTCCCCTGCCATGGAGCACAGGCTCTGGACGCGCAGGCTCAGCAGCCATGGCTCACGGGCCTAGCTGCTCTGTGGCATGTGGGATCCTCCCGGACTGGGGCATGAACCCGCACCCCCTGCATCAGCAGGCGGCATCTCAATCACTGCGCCACCAGGGAAGCCCCCCACTTTTTTTTCTTTTTGGTCTGGATTCTTTTACTCTTGCATAATCATTTTGAAAATCATCAAGTCTTTCTGCACATATCAATGGTTCACTCCTTTTTATTACTGAGTAGTATTCTGTTTTATAGATATACTACAATTTATTTTTACATTTAATTATTGATGGATATTTGAGTTGTTTCCAGTTTAGGGTGGTATCAAATAAATTTCAAATAAAACTACTTTGAACATTCTTTTTATAAGTCTTTGCATGGTCATATGTATTAATTTCTCTTTTGTAAACACCTAGGAATAGAATGGCTGGATCACATGGTACTTGTATGATTAACTTTTCAAGAATTTGTTCAACTGTTCTCCAAAGTGGTTTTACGAAATTATATTACCATGACCAGTGTATGTGAATTCTAATTTCTCCATATCTTTGCAACATTCTAGCCATTCTAACAGGTATATAGTGATGTCTTATTGTAGCTATATTTTCAATGAAGATTTTATGATTTTCATAAGCTTTTTAGCCACCCATACATCATATATGTCTGTTCAAATATATATATATATATATATATATATATATATTTGAGAATTTTGGTTTTCTTTATATGTTTTGAATAAAAATCATTTCTCATGTAAATGGCTCACAAATATTTTCTTCTAATCTGTGGTTTAGATTTCCTTTTTCTTTCCAGTATATTTAAAGAGATTAATTTTTTTAACAAATTCTAGTTTATCTTTCTATTTTAATGGACTTTACTTTAGGTATCATATTAAAAAAACAGTTACCTGACCAAAGTCACAAAGATTTTGCCCTAAATTTTTGTCTAGACATTGTATAATTTTAAGTTCTATGTTGATTTCAATGATCTATTTTTAGTTAAAAGTTTTATGTCTTGTTGGAGGTATGAATCAAAGTTTAGTTTGCTTTGCATATTGATACCCAATTGTAGGCTGATCTGGGAAAAGACCATTCATTCTTTGTGAATTTCATTTGCAATTTTATTGAAATTCAGTTTTCTCTATATTGGTATATTTCTGAACAGTCTATTCTATTCCATTGATCTATTTGTCTATCATTGTATGAATATCACATTCCTTTCTTAGGGTTTTGAATAAGCCGTGAAAGCAAGTAGTGTTAATCTTCATGTATTGTTCCTTTTCAAAGATAGTTTTGGCTGTTCTAGATCCTTTGCATTTCTGTTTGAATTTAAGAATCAGCTTGCCAATTTCTACAGAAGAGCCCACTGAAAGATTTATTGGGATAGTACTGAATAAAAAGATCGACTTGGAGAGAATTGACATCAATATTATTGAGGTTTCTGAACATTATAAACATTATATATATATATATATATATATATATATATTCATTTATTTATTTATATAATATATATCCATTTGGTCTGTGAATTCTGTTCTCTGGTGAGTTTAGGAAAAATCATTCATTTGCTGTTCATCCAGATCTTTTCTTTATTCTTTTTTCATATGTGAGAGTGATGCTCTTTCCCATCCTCTACATCTCTGAGCTGAAACTGAAAGTTCCAAAGTTACATTATATATCATCTGATATATAAAAAGTATGTATGCAACTTCTGTATGTGTTTTTAAGTATAAAACATAAACATTTATAAACCCACCACTTAATCTAAGGACTGGAAATTATTAATATCCTCACATGTAGGGAAGAGATAAGACAGGAATGAAACACAAAAGTAAGTGAAATGACGTCCATCTTTCTCTGAGAGGAGTTAACAGTATCGATAATTGGCATATGCAAAGACCTGAATTCAAATATGGTATTTGGAATAGCATGTAAACTGGGCATAATTATACCAGAACTGCTCAATGGCCAGTGCTTGTTTAAAGCTCTTCATTTTGTCATATTTTGTGCCAAAAGACCTAAGGGTTTAGAATCTGAATCCCGTTTTAACTTCACCACCCTATCAACAGTCAATGAGCTTGGGAAAGCAGCAAATTTTGAGTGATACCAAGTATCCTTGTAATAGTTCAGTAGCATACTTCTTTGTGAAGAGAATTAGTGTCTTTGGTAACTATGTTACTACCTACACTATGTCATTATGTGAAATTGTACCCTGGGTACAATGTCTAATTGGTAAAGTATGCCAGCTTCTTTATTAGTTTTTTGTTGTTGTTCAGCTTAATTTTTGAGTGGTATAATTTTGTCTAGTCCATTGAATAAATAATTCCCTATTTACAATCTTATTGATTAATAAATCATTTCACCCTGACTAGGAAAGCACTACCTCCTTTCAAGAAAAAAAAAAAAACAACAGATAGAGCCTTTTATTGTCTTTCAAAATCTCTAGAAAAGTAACATGGCTCCTCTCTTAGCTTCCTTCCCATTATATTAGTACATTTTATTTTCTCTAATAGGCTACAGAAACCAGTAATATGATAGGGAGTCATTAATACAATATAATCACAGCAGAAGATCAAGCTCATCTCTTTCTCTCTGCATTGTCAAGTGCTTCAATATTTTATTTTATAATGTGATGACCAGAACTGATCATGGTAATCTAAGTGTGGAACTGACTAATGCATTTTTTAATCAAATATTTCCTTTTAGATTATGATTCATTTGCATTTCGTTTCTTGCCCCATGTCACAGTCAGGCCCAGTAGAATTGCCACTCTAGGATCTTATTCCAGAAGGAAATTGGGTAATGGGGCTACCGTGGGAGAGTGATAATAACGTGGGTCAGGAAAACATGAGTTCCAGCTTCATTACATGGGGTGGCTTCATTCAGTTGCATGGACCTCAGTTTCCTGATGGGTGCCACAAACTCAACTGCCTACAGCATTGAGACAGAGGGTGGAAATGATCAAGCAGCAGCAGGTAGAATTTGAAAGGAGCTCTGAGAACTGACTAAACACCCTGTCTAGAAGAGCAGTGGCCACTCAGCTCCAGCTAATTGCTGACATGCAGGAATGCAGGCCAACCTTTCCTGAAAAAAAAAAAAAATCAACATCTCAACAAGGTTGGAAGTACAGATTTTCATAGGAAAACTTTCATTTTTTAAATGTGGAAACTCTTTCAAAACCTTGCTACTCAAGAGGCTATAGAACAAACAAAACAGTCTGCAAACAAAATGCTTCAACTCAACTGCTTTTTTTGTGCCGATATTATTAGTATGTCTCCAGGGATAGCTTCCAGCTCTATTATTCTATATTTAAAGATCGTGGGTCAGTATGGTTTTGAGAGGAATCAACCAAATTAATTGTTTAGTCTGACACCATTTATGGAAGCAGCAGCAGCCTTATACAAAGGTACTAATTAAGCATCAAATTTATGTTCGGGATCCTTGAAAAGTTAAAAGACATAGTCTTCCTTTCAGGTACATACAAGGTATTCATTGGTTCAACAAATATTTACTGAATAATGAAGGTCAATTGGAGTGAAATAATTCCATTTACCTTCCATTCTTCTCCAAATTATCTATATTTTTCCAAATCCTTGGTGATCTCAGACCTCCACAGGGTGAACCCTAATTTTTAAAATTGTTACATCAATGTTTTCTGCCTCCTCTGGACTTTTCTCTATTAATTACTCCCTTAGCCTTTTGGTTAAGTCCTTCAGTCTCTATTTGTTCCTTTTTCTCAATGAAAACTATGTCCAGTATTTATCACACATGAAATAATACCACATCTTCCAACACACTAACCTCCCCCACCCAGTCATGTCCCCAGTAAACGTCTCAGAAGAGTATCACAAGATGGTTCCAATTAGAGTCCCAGGGCAGCCTGTGACAAGCAATGTTCACTCTTCACTCGCCTTCTTGAAGGTGTTAAGAGCACTAGGGAGGGGCACATCACTGCCCGATTGCAGTCAGTGAGCAGTAAACTCATGTAACTCACTCCCCTCCAAGAATGCAGGTGGACCAGAGAGCAGGCTGGAGTCACACTTCCAGGATTTGGAATTTGACACTGCTACTCTCTAGCTTTGTGATCCTGGGTAAGTTATTTCATCGCTTATGCCTCAGTTTCCTCATCTGTGAAATAGTGGAGCTATTGATAGAATTAATAGGGCCACTCTGAGAATTAAATCTGTTAAAATTTGTAAAAGTCCTTAGACCATACATGACTCATAGTCAACTCTATATAAATGCTGAGAAATAATAATAGAAGTTCTTCTCAAGTGAGAACACTGAGGTAAAGAGGGATTTAGAAACCTGCCAGCATTCACACAGTTAATGAGTGGCTGAGCTGAGAGTTAAACCCAGACTGCAAAGCCCAGGCCTTCAACCACCCTGCTCTTCTGTTTCCCAACTGTGCTGTGTTGCCCCATAACAAAGGAAAAATGACATTTCAGTATAAAATGTCATATCAGTGGCATTCTATACATCTTAAATTAGAAATAATGGGCACTGTATTATTGATTTCCATTCTCTATCACTTGCTCAATAGAAACTTTTCATTATTTCCCTCCCCAGCAGTTTCATTAAGATGTTTGAGAATTTGTTTTGCTTTGCTGCAGATAATATGCTTAATAAGAGGCATTGTTTTCTTTATAGGGCCAGATCTCCTTGTAAATGTTCAATGCCTTTCTGATTTTATGACTCAGAATCGTTGATTGTTGACTCTTAACTCTTCCTTCCCACTTTATATGCCCCACCTCCTGCCTTCCAGCTTCCACTGTATTTATTTCCAGAGAGGCTAACTTGGATTCTTGAGACAGAAAATGCTTTGAGTAACTTGTAGTTAACTTATAGTCCCCTCTCACACTCCCAAATTGCCTTTGTTACAGTCTTATAATTTTTGAACAATAATATGGTTTTCTGGAGACTCAGAGAAGATGGCGGAAGAGTAAGAAGTGGAGATCACCTTCCACCCCACAGATACATCAGAACTACATCTACACGTGGAACTGCTCCTATAGAACACCCACTGAACGCTGGCAGAAGACCTCAGACCTCCCAAAAGGCAAGAAACTCCCCCACGTACCTTGGTAGGGCAAAAGAAAAATGAATAAACAGAGACAAAAGAATAGGGATGGGGTCTGCACCAGTGGGAGGGAGCTGTGAAGGAGGAAAGGTTTCCACATACCAGGAAGTCCCTTTGCGGGCAGGGACTGTGGGTGGTGGAGGGGGAGCCATGGAGGAGAGCACAGCAACAGAGGTGCAGAGGGCAAAGTGGAGAGATTCCCGCACAGAGGATCAGTGCCAACCAGCACTCACCAGCCCGAGAGGCTTGTCAGCTCACCTGCCGGGGTGGGCGGGGGCTGGGAGCTGAGGCTGAGGCTTCGGTTGGATTGCAGGGAGAGGACTGGGGTTGGCAGCATGAACAAAGACTGAAGGGGGCTAGTATGCCATGGCTAGCTGGGAGGGAGTCCAGGAAAATGTCTGGACCTGCCAAAGAGACAAGAGACTTTTTCTTGCCTCTTCGCTTCCTGGTGCACAAGGAGAGGGTATTTAGAACACTGCTTAAAGGAACTCCAGAGATGGGAGCCAGACATGGCTATCAGTGCAGAGCACAAAGAAGGGCATGAGATTTTAAGGCTCCTGCTGCAGCCACCAGGAAGCCTGTGTGCAAGCATAGGTCACTATCCACACCTCTCCACCTGGGAGCCTGTGCAGCCCGTCACTGCCAGGGTCCCATGATCCAGGGACAGCTTCCCCGGGAGAACACATGGCATGCCTCTGGCTGGTGCAACATCATGCTGGCCTCTGCCGCTGCAGGCTTGCCCCGCATGCCATACCCCTCCCTTTCCCCTGTCCTGAGTGAGCCAGAGCCGCCAAATCAGCTGCTCTTTAATCCCATCCTGTATGAGCAAAGAAGAGATGCCCTCAGGCCACCTACACACAGAGGCGGGGCCAAATCCAAAACTGAACCCTGGGAGCTGTGGGAACAAAGAAGAGAAAGGGAAATTACTCCCAGCAGCCTCAGAAGCAGCAGATTAAAGCTCCACAATAAACTTGATGTACTCTGCATCTGTGGAATACCTGAATAGACAATGAATCATCCCAAATTGTGGAGGTGGAGTTGGGGAGCAAGATATATTATTTATTCCCCATTTCCTCTTTTTGTGAGTGTGTATGTGTAGGCTTCTGTGTGAGATTTTGTCTGTATATCTTTGCTTTCACCATTTTTCCTAGGGTTGTGTCCATCTTTTTTTGCTTTTTTTTCTTTTTAAAATATTTTTCTTAATAATTATTTTTTAATTTTTTATTTGAATAACTTTATTTTATTTTATCGTACTTTATTCTATTTTATTTTGTTTTATTCTCTTTCTTTCTTTCTATTTTTTCTCCCTTGTATTCTGAACCGTGTGGAAAAATGTTCTTGGTGCTCCAGCCAGGAGTCAGTGCTATGCCTCTGAGGTGGGAAAGCCAACTTCAGGACACTGGTCCACAAGCGACCTCCCAACTCCACATACTATCAAATGGTGAAAATCTCCCACAGATCTCCATCTCAACACCAAGACCCAGGTTCACTCAATGATGAGCAAGCTACAGTGCTGGACACCCTATGCCAAACAACTAGCAAGACAGGAGCACAGCCCCATCCATTAGCAGAGAGGCTGCCTAAAATCACAATAAGGCCACAGACACCCCAAAACACACTACCAGACGTGGACCTGACCAACAGAAAGACAAGATCCAGCCTCATCCCCCAGAACATAGGCACTATCCCCTCCACCTGGAAGCCTACAAAACACACTGAACCAAACTTAGCCACTGGGGACAGATACCAGAAAACAATGGGAAGTGTGAACCAGCAGCCTGCGAAAATGAGACCACAAACACAGTAAGATAAATAAAATGAGAAGACAGAAAAACACACAACAGATGAAGGAGCAAGGTAAAAACCCACCAGACCAAATGAATGAAGAGGAAATAGGCAGTCTACCTGAAAAATAATTCAGAGTAATGATAGTAAAGATGATCCAAAATCTTGGAAATAGAATAGAGAAAATGCAAGAAACATTTAACAAGGACCTAGAAGAACTAAAGAGGAAACAAGCAATGATGAACAACAAAATAAATGAAATTAAAAATACTCTAGAAGGGATCAATAGCAGAATAACTGAGGGAGAAGAAGGGATAAGTGACCTGGAAGATAAAATAGTAGAAATAACTACTGCAGAGCAGAATAAAGAGAAAAGAATGAAAAGAACTGAGGACAGTCTCAGAGACCACTGGGACAACATTAAAAGCACCAACATTTGAATTATAAGGGTCTCAGAAGAAGAAAAGAAAAAGAAAGAGACTGAGAAATTATTTGAAGAGATTAGAGTTGAAAACTTCCTTAATATGGGAAAGGAAATAGTTAATCAAGTCCAGGAAACACAGAGAGTCCCATGCAGGATAAATCCAAGGAGAAACACGCCAAGACACATATTAATCAAACTATAAAAAATTAAATACAAAGAAAACATATTAAAAGCAGCAAGGGAGATTTCCCTGGTGGTGCAGTTGTTGAGAGTCCCCCTGCGGATGCAGGGGACACGGGTTCGTGCCCCAGTCTGGGAAGATCCCACATGCCGTGGAGCAGCTGGGCTCATGAGCCATGGCCACTGAGACTGCACATCTGGAGCCTGTGCTCCACAATGGGAGAGGCCACAGCAGTGAGAGGTCTACATACCACAAAAAAAAAAAAAAAGAAAGAAAAGAAGCAAGGGAAAAACAACAAACAACACACAAGGGAATACCCATAAGGTTAACAGCTGATCTTTCAGCAGAAACTCTGCAAGCCAGAAAGGCGTGGCAGGACATATTTAAAGAAATGAAGGAGAAAAACCTACAGCCAAGATTACTCTAACCAGCAAGGATCTCATTCAAATTTGATGGAGAGATTAAAAACCTTACAGAGAAGCAAAACATGAGAGAGTTCAGCAACACCAAACCAGCATTACAACAAATGCTAAAGGAACTTCTCTAGGAAAGAAAAACAAGAGAAGGAAAACACGTACAATAACAAACTCAAAACAACTAAGAAAATGGGAATAAGAACATACATATCGATAAGTACTGTAAATGTAAATGGATTAAATGCTCCCACCAAAAGACACAGACTGGCTGAATTGATACAAAAACAACACCTGTATATATCCTGTGTACAAGAGACCCACGTCATACCTAGGGACGCATACAGACTGAAAGAGAGGGGTTGGAAAAAGATATTCCATGTAAATGGAAATCAAAAGAAAGCTGGAATAGCAATTCTCATATCAGACAAAATAGATTTTAAAATAAAGGCTATTACAAGAGACAAAGTAGGACACAACATATTGATCAAGGGATCAAGTCAAGAAGAAGATATAACAATTGTAAATAGTTATGCACCCAACATAGGAGCACCTCAATATATAAGGCACATACTAACAGCCATAAAAGGGGAAATTGACAGTAGCACAATCATAGTAGGGGACTTTAACACCCCACTTTCACCAATGGACAGATCATCCAAAATGAAAATAAATAAGGAAACACAAGATTTAAATGATACATTAAACAAGATGGACTTAATTGATATATATAGGACATTCCATCCAAAAACAACAAAATACACATTTTTCTCAAATGCTCATGGAACATTCTCCAAGATAGATCATATCTTGCATCACAAAGCAAGCCTTGGTAAATTTAAGAAAATAGAAATCATATCAACTATCTTTCCAGACCACAAAGCTATGAGACTAGATATCAATTACAGGAAAAGATCTGTAAGAAATACAAACACATTGAGGCTAAACAATACACTACTTAATAACCAAGTGATCACTGAAGAAATCAAAGAGGAAATCAAAATATACCTAGAAATAAATGACAATGGACACACAATGACCCAAAACCTATGGGATACAGCAAAAGCAGTTCTAAGAGGGAAGTTTAGAGCAATACAATCTGACCTTAAGAAACAGGAAACATCTCAAATAAACAACCCAATGTTGCACTTAAAGCAATTAGATAAAGAAGAACAACAAAAAAAAAACCCCAAAGTTAACAGAAAGAAAGAAATCATAAAGATCAGATCAGAAATAAATGAAAAAGAAATGAAGGAAATGATAGCAAAGATCAGTAAAATTAAAAGCTGCTTTTTTGAGAAGATAAAAAATAATTGATAAACCATTAGCCAGACTCATCAAGAAAGAAAGGGAGAAGACTCAAATCAATAGAATTAGAAATGAAAAAGGAGAAGTAACAACTGGCACTGCAGAAATACAAAGGACCATGAGGGATTACTATAAGCAACTATAAGCTAATAAAATGGACAACCTGAAAGAAATGGACAGATTCTTAGAATTGCACAACATGCTGAGACTGAACCAGGAAGAAATATAAAATATGAACAGAACAATCACAAGTACTGAAATTGAAACTGTGATTAAAAATCTTCAAGGTCTTCCCTGGTGGCACTGTGGTTGACAGTCCGCCTGCCAATGAGAGGACATGGGTTTGTGCCCCAGTCCAGGAAGATCCCACATTCTGCAGAGAGGCTGGGCCCGTGAGCCATGGCTGCTGAACCTGTGCATCCAGAACCTGTGCTCCACAACGGGAGAAGACACAACAGTGAGAGGCCCGTGTACCACAAGAAAAAAAAAATCTTCCAACAGACAAAAGCCTAGGATCAGATGGCTTCACAGGCGAATTCTATCAAACATTTAGAGAAGAGCTAACACCTATCCTTCTCAAACTCTTCCAAAATATAGCAGAAGGTGGAACACTCCCAAACTCATTCTATGAGGCCCCCATCACCCTGATACCAAAACCAGACAAAGATGTCACAAAGAAAGAAAACTACAGGCCAATATCACTGATGAACATAGATGTAAAAATCCTCAAAAAAATACTAGCAAGCAGAATCCAAGAGCATATGAAAAGGATCATACACCATGATCAAGTGGGGTTTAGTCCAGGAATGCAAGGATTCTTCAATATATGCAAATCAATCAATGTGATACACCATATTAACAAATTGAAGGAGAAAAACCATATGGTCATCTCAATTGATGCAGAGAAAGCTTTCGACAAAATTCAACACCCATTTAAGATAATAAACCTCTAGAAAGTAGGCATAGAGGGAACTTTCCTCAACATAATAAAGGCCACATATGACAAACCCACAGCCAACATCGTCCTCAATGGTGAAAAACTGAAACATTTCCACTAAGATCAGGAGCAAGACAAGGTTGCCCACTCTTACCACTATTACTCAATATATTTTGGAAGTTTTAGCCACAACAATCAGAGAAGAAAAAGAAATAAAATGAATCCAAATCGGAAAAGAAGAATTAAAGCTGTCACTGTTTGCATATGGTATGATAGTATACATAGAGAATCCTAAATATGCTACCAGGAAAATACTAGAGCTAATCAATGAATTTGGTAAAGTAGCAGGATACAAAATTAATGCACAGAAATCTCTTGCATTCCTATACATTAATGATGAAAAATCTGAAAGCGAAATTAAGAAAACAGTTCCATTTGCCATTGCAACAAAAAGAATAACGTATCTAGGAATAAATCTACCTAAGAAGACAAAAGACCTGTATGCAGAAAATTATGACACTGATGAAAGAAATTAAATATGATACAAAGAGATGGAGAGATATACCATGTTCTTTGATTGGAAGAATCAACTTTGTGAAATGGGATAGGGAGGGTGGAAGGAAGGAGATGCAAGAGGGAAGAGATATGGGAACATATGTATATGTGTAACTGATTCACTTTGCTATAAAGCAGAAACTAACACACCATTGTAAAGCAATTATAGTCCAATAAAGATGTTAAAAAATTAAATAGAACAACTGGAGAAAGAAGAATAAAGAAAACCCCCCAAAATAAAAAAAAAATAATAATATGATTTCCTTCTTCACTTCTCAATAGCCCCAATGCAGGCAGATGGGTGAATTGACCCAAGATTTGGATTTTGCAGAAGGAAAAGGAAACTCTTGAAGGGCTGGCAATAAATGGGTTAAAGTTATTCCTCATTGGTTCTGGGCTTAGCAGGCAAGGAAAGGAAAAATAAAGCCCAGAGCAAATGGGAAATGGGGATTGGGGAGAGACTTTGGATTGGGTTGGGTTGGGTTCCTTCTCACTATTAAAATGAGAGTAAGTGACAAAAGAGAGAGTTGGAGGATGTGACCAGGACTGGAGTCTTGGGCTGTGAGAAGTCAGGGGCAGAGCTATTCAGAGTTGTAATGTTCCAGGTGTAGCTGTGGGAGTACATTTCTGAAGTGGTCCCTGTCATCTACCTTTTCACACTGTAAGGGCAAGTCCAGCCCAAGGCTGCAGGACTAATGTCCCTTCACTAATTAGTTCTAACAGTTCTTTCGGGTTGCACTTTTCTCTCTCTTGTTTCATCTGGAATTTTTAGTTTTGTCTAATCATCACTATGAGGGTAGGAAGAGTCTCTTTTACTTTATCATATTGTTTTTGAAACAACATGGATCATTAATCTTTTTGATCAACTTCTTCCCAAGATTCTGATTCTCACTAATATCTCACTACTATTCACAAATCGTGACCCACACTTGCTTATCTAAAAGGAGTGATTAGGCAGACATATATGTCAGGTGGTAGACCCCGGAGTTTATGACATAAAAAGAGCTGGGAAGGCAAAGACATCCACTGGATCTACCACATGTGTGTTTTAATTTTTTAACCTAATAGAAGATAGGGTACTGAGGAAGCCTGGAACCAGGTTCTAAAGTCTTCACTGAATGTGGGTGAATACCTGAGTTTTGCAGAGGACATTGAAGAAGTTGGTAGTCATGTGGCTGGAGTCACAAAAGAGGAATCGTTTTGCATAAGAATAAAAGAATACTGTCTGGACATGGTCATCAGGCCTTGTGGGGCTTGTGATGCAGGTAAAAATGAACGGTCTCTGCTTAGGGTTTATACATCCAGAGCAGCATTTCCCAAAGCTTGGACAAATGAAACAGAACCTCCAGGAATATTTGGAGATTACAGCTAATGGGACAATCTCATCACAATGAGAAGTAAGAAGAAGCAAAGTTCTGTAGTGATGCTGAAAATGTAGAAATGTTTACTTACAAAGCAAGGAGATTTCTAGAGAATCAGTTGGAAAAATATGGAAAGGAAGAACCACAGAAAGTGGCAAGTTTGAAAGACACAGAGAAGGATGGCAGGGCCAATAATATGAAGGAAGAGTAACTCTTAATGATATGCAGAAGAATTGGCTTGACTTTTCTCTGGATAGCAAACTAGCACTGGCTGAGGTTCCTAGAGGTATGAGCATTTTCATGAGTTTAAAAGGTTGTAGCATTTGCTGCATAGTCAAATAAAATTTTGCAGAACATTTTTTTTTTCCTGTGGTCTATGCAAAAAGCTCTCCCTGCAGAGATAGGTCAGCCTGCTTGCCTGGTTGCCTTGGGATGAAATCCCAACAACAGGCAGAGGTAAAGCAGTTCAAAAGTTCTCATGCTGAAATGGGAAAGACCTACAGTGGGTATGGAAATCTATGTTTGAATTGGGTTTTGTTCCATAAATTGCTAAGAAAAAGAGCTGGTCCTTGGGTTCTTACTGCCCAGGAGAGAGGCACCCAGTCATCCTTGAAGGAAGTGTCAAGTTTAATGGAAAGGAGCTTGTGCATCTATGCTGGTTTAGGGACAAGGACCCTGGAGTAAGATGTTCCTGGTTATTGGGAGGAAGTTAGACACATTCCCACGTGCTTTACCTCTCAGCGCCTATGTTGGTTAAAAGGCATCAGACAAAAATACTTGGGTGATATCTTTCACACCCTCGCCCTACTCCCATTCTAAAATGTCATGAGTAATTCCTGTCCCATTTTCAATTATATAAAATCCAAGTTTTGCTTTGGAAAATGATAACAGAAAACAAACGAGCAAAACCAAACAGGCATTTAAGCTTTCCTTGGGTTGATCCAAGAAAAACCTTCAAACTTTCTTTTTTTTGCTATTTCTTCCCCTTTATAAGCCTTTTTTGTTTGTTTGTTTTACCTCTGCAGTCACCCCATATTCTAATATGTCATTAGACAGATATTCTTATGCAGTTTCAGAGCTTCTTGTTTTGGGTGATATTAATCCCTCACCACCCCGTTACTGGTGAAAACTTACTAATACTTCAAGGTCAAAGTTATACATCATATTCTTCTCAAACTTTCTTTTATACTCTTGAGTGTGAGTCAGTTACTCTCTATTCAAGTTCGGTACCTCAACCGAGAGTACTTCTTACAGTCAGTAACCGTCCTGCTTTATGTTCCTTGTTTTCTCGTTAGATTAAAAACCCTCCAAGGGAAAGATTGTGCTTTAGTACCGTATTATTTTCCAGAGCACCTATCTTAATACCTTCACTACAGAGTGTACTTGACAAAATGCTGGCTGATTGAATATCCATTTCCAGTGAATAAAATAGGCCTTTTCAAGTCTTATAAGCAGATTTAAGCTACAAAGAAACATTGTACAGAAATCAAGTAGCAATTTATCAGTAGTCACCCAGTGGCTTTAATGAGCAAATGACCTTTTCCAAACCAACCACAGAAACTTCTTCATTTCCTATTGTTTAAGAAGAATCTTGAATAATAGATTCATAGACTTATTCCTGTGTAGTCTGTGGCCAACACATGTAGGCTTTGGGTGACTTGGAGACAAAGTTCCTCTTCACTTTCAGAATGACAGAGGAAGATCTTCCTCCCAGTTCTGGAACGTTTTGTAGGATGGAGTGAAAAGCTTGGGATCTAGCACCATCAAGCACAGTTGCTGACTCACATTATAGCCTAATGGAATGTGAACAGGCTGGAACCAGTAAACCCTCAATAACCATGTCTCTGGACAAGCAGCTTCGATCCTCTGCAACTCTGTCTTTCCTTTATAAAATGTGGCTACAAACACCTGCCCTGAATTTAAGTACTTATATCAGATGCCTCTAATTCACCATTTTAGAATCTCTCAGCCTCATCTGTCTCTTTTCTCCATCCATGACTACAGTAGACAGTTCTGCTGGCTCCAAGAAGTTTCCTGCTGATACAATCTGATCACCCAACTTCAGGGCTGTATCTCAGGACTCAGACATGGTGTTAAAAGCCATGAGAACCCACTCAGCTTGCAGTCTATGCAAGCATATCCCAGATGTTCAGGGCAGTTAGGTTAACAACCCACGGAGTGAACTATGACCAACAAAGTTTAGGGACTCATAGAAAATTCTTCCCCATCTCTGGCCCCAGAGAGTTAGTCCTGAAATACACCTTCATAGAACTGAGCCAACAGTTGCCTACATTTGTGGTCAACTCATAATGCATCCTGATATTTGACTCTTTCTATCCATTTCTTACTTCTATTAGACCTGATCTCTTAGTTCTATTCCCTGGGTCTATACTCCCCATATAGCATCATTACACACATGTCTTTGTCTCAGGCTCTGCTTTCTGGGGAACCTAGAATGAGTCTTAACCTTATTGTTACAACATGAGCAGAAAAGCACAAAGGAGAAAAAAATCTCTGATACAAAATATAAGGTGATAGCAAATTTACTTTTCTCTAGGAAGGTAAATATGGAAAAGATAAGTATGTGGTAGTATCACCTTAAGATCTGAAAATTACAGAGGACTTTATTTGATGTGGACTCTTCTAGCAATGCTTATGGATGAGTCTGACTTTTCTTTTGATCACCATTGTTCTGTATTCCTTTTGGGATGCTGGCCTGGTCCTACTGGGTAAAACTGCATAGGGATCACACCAGGGATCATAGTCACAACAGTCAATTCATCCGAGCTGATGACATTGCTCTGTGCCCTGGGAAAGGAGCTGGAAGCTGGAAAAGAAACACGCACTAATGGAAAAGAACAAACAGGCTAAGGAGAGAGATGTTATTTTTGAACTGTTAAAGATAGCATTATAAATAGCAGAGAAAATGGAAAAGCAGAAATTAAAATCAAAAGCAAGTTGACAGCAGCACTTTTAATATGACAATTTTGGTGCTTCGAAGGCCCAGGTTGATGGATGTAATACCTGAGTCCCCTCAAAATAGCCAAAGACCATGGGGTTTGAGCACTTAGTCACAATAGCATTTTGGGTTAAACAATCATTGATTCAACGGTGAAAAATGAGATGAATTAAAATTATTTTCTTCACAACGGCCAAGGGGCTTGGCAAGTAATATATTGAAGAAATTTCCTGGACATAATAGGTTACATTAATTTTCAATGGCAAAACAATTCCTTCAGCATTATTTTTCAAGGAGAGAAAAGAAGAAGGGGGAGAAAACAACCCTGTTACTTGTGCTATTTACTTCTGGCCTAAATGAGAAAACATGTTTCAAAGGGAAGATTAAAAAAGGTGTATCTAGACATAGAGCAAATCCTGACTGTAAAGAATTCAAGCTAATTCGTTACCCATTTTCCTGTTCAAATGTGGTCATTATTAATCCAAGAAAAACAGAAGCATAAGTGATGAAATTCATTACATGGAGAAGCAGGATATTAAGTCCTCTGCTAGCTAAAAAGCAACTTTGTTTGGAATATGGAACAAAAATAGGAGCAAATGTTTCCATCCAGATGTGCTTACCAGTCATGGTAGAAGAGCTTAGTGATTGCAGCCTCTTTATCCCTGATGTTGAATTAATGAATGAGCACCTCGGGCTGCAAGCCTTGTGGGTTTCATGTGCTGCTTGGGGAGTAAGGTAAGTGGAGTTGCGTAAGGTGGTGAGAAGAAGATGGTGCCATCAGCTGGTACCAAATAGGAGGAGAGGCCGGTGTTGCTGCGATCAGCATGCATGCTTCTCTCCTCCCTGCTCCCCCCTAAGACCTGTGTTACTATCCTCAGATTGTTGACCATCTGGCCCAGTGGTGTCCCAGTAAATGTTTAAGAACTGACTCTAAATGTAGTTCTGACATGAATTTTGGTTGATATTTTCATTTTATAGCAGTGGTTGGAAAACTTTTTCTGTAAAGAGCCAGGCGGTAAATATTTTAAGCTTTGCCGGGCACAGTCCCTGTCACAACTACTCTACTCTGCCACTGGAACAAGAAAGCAGTCATAGAAAATACGTAAACAAACGAACACAGTGGTGTTCCAATAAAACCTCACGTAAGGATACTTTCAACTTCCTGTAACCTTCATGTGTCATGAAATATTCCTTTTGTTTTTCTTTATTTTCAACCACTTAAAAATATTAAAAACATTATTATTCTCAGGCTGTACCAAAAATGGAGGCAGCCTGGATTTGGCCTAGAGGCTGTAATTTGCCACTCTTGTTTTACAGTAATGATTAAGTCGGACAATGGTGAAACAACTTAAGACGTATGATAGACCTTCATGTGCTTGTCGATGAGTTGTGAGTGACTTCTTTGCTCAGATAATTGTTTTAAAATACTGGAAGTGTTTCCTCAATTTATTTGTGCTATTCACAGTGTAATGGCTATAGACATGACATACTTTTAAGTTCAGTCTGTATTATAAACACTTTCTATAACTTTCTTATGTCTGGGAGCCCTGATTTGTAGTATTTGCCAATTTCCATGTTATAAACATTCCCACTATGGCTGATTTCAAGTTACTAACGTGACATCGGTTATACTATGTGGATGCCTTTTATAAAGAAACTACAAGAGCAAGGACTTCCTTCTTTATTATTTTTACTTCCAGGCAGTGTCTTGCACTGAACTAAGCACACACTAGGTGCTCGATAAAAATAAGTTTATGGAGCAGTGTGTCCACTGGGTAACTCCACTTGGCTCTCACCTCAAGCCATTTTAAGTGATGGACATGGGTTTGTGGGAGCCAGACAAGCCATCACTTTCTATCCTCAGGTTGGGTTACTGGTCTCTAGCAGCTGTGACTAGGCTTCAAAAGAGTAGAGAAGAAAATCACGTTTGTCTCAGGTGCTCCTAACTCTCTCTCCTTCTCTGCTCTCTTCCTGTCTCTCCCTTCCTGATGGCTTCTCTGCTTCCTGCATTGCACAGGCTCCTAGATGCCTCCTCTGGCCCTGTTACTACTCTACCCTTCCCATGCCAGTTAAATGCCTCTAATAGTGTTTATTTGGAGAGAGAGAGAAGCTTGATTTACAAATAGGAATGAAACTTTGATCTACAGGTATAGGTCTCCTTTAGCTAAAATTTTAGGAATGTAACTAACACACCACTTAATGATTAGGAAGATGTAGATATGTATATATGTATGTGTTTATATGTGTATATTTCTTTCAATGAAAAACACTGAACAAAAATTACCCACATTCCTACTTACCTTTAGAACTGTATAAAGTAAGAAATGAAAAAATTTCCTTCAGTCCATCTAATCTCTTAACCCCCAAAATAAACCATTATGAAAAATTTGGGGAGTGTCATTTCTGATTTTTCCTAATTTTGAGAGTAAAAGAATCTTTCTTTCTCTCACTCACTCTCTCTACTCTCTCTCTCATTTTTGGCCCCTCATCCTCTGTTCCCCACCCCTTCTCTGGAATCCTCATTGTCTGTGCTACACTTCAGCCAGTCCCTCTTGTTCTGGTCCAAGTCCACCTTCCCCTGTAAGTCCATGTCTCAGTGCAGCCCCCTTGAGTTCTTACAGCTAAGCAGGCTCAGGGCCCACATTTCCACACTGACATAAAGCTGACATTTGCTTTACTGGGTACACTTATTCCCCTGGATTTTATTTGATCAGTATCCACCCGTTGCACTCTTAGTCTTTTTGTACAACGACTCTGTAACTGACACCCACAGCCACAAAACTATTTAGACTTCCTAGAACCAAATTGCTTTCCAGAACTCCAGTGGCATGAAGCTAATGTGGATATTGATTTCTTATTTGTTTGTGGCTAGTAATGAGGAGCCCAGAACGGGCAATAGGCTGGTGGAGAGAGCACCTCTTCTGTGAGCTGCTGGCCAGGAGACAGCCCTCTTCAGCTGCTGCCACAGCTGGGCCCCCTGCTCTGTCCTGTGTCCTCTGCAGACTTCCAGGCTTGAGGCTGATGACAAACACTGCCCTGGGCTCCTGTGCTTGCAGCAGAGATCGCCTGCACCCACTGCTGCCTTCCAAACCCATTCTGCCTTTTGTCTGCTGAGGCCCTGAAGCGGCAGGGTCCCCAGTTCACAGCCATCTAGGTTCCCGTGGCCATGTCTGCTGAGACAAAATTGCACGTAGTGTCTTTCTGCAGGAAAAGCACTGCCCCAGACAAATGTGTCAGACACCTAGCCAGCTAGACACCCAATTATTTGTCTTTGCTTTTATTATCTTTTAATTTTTAAAGCCTGACAACAGCACCTTGCACAAAACAGTAGTGTGGCTGGCCATCCTTTTTCCCTCTGCTGATTTAGTTTTTCAACTGTGGAGGGAAAGACCTGGAAGTCCAGTGCCTAATCCCTGCTAGTGGGCTCCAGGTAAACACACCTCTTTGTGGAAGACTTTGCCGGTTCCCCAGGATAAATGATGAGTGGTAATATTACTGTTGTTTTAAATGAAAACCAGGGTTAGTCTCTGATACAAAATAGCTAAACCTCATCCCATAGACAATTCTCCTGATTTTAGTAATGTACCTAATATAAGAAAAACTCTCCACAGTTCTTCAACCAGATGTTGCCTTCTCAGGGAGGCTTACTCTGACCTCTCTACTTGGGATTGCATTGACCACACTCTGTGCTACCTCCCTACCTTATCTTTCTCTTTTTCTTCTCTCATCACCTTCAACACACTACCTAGATCCTCCTGCTTCTGTCAGTCTCCCCTTAGTAGAACCTAAGCTCCTCAAGGCAGGAATGTATGTCTGTTTTACTCACTGGTGTTTTTCTAGTGCCTAGAAGAGTGCCCAGCACATCTGAAATGTTCAATAAGTATTTGTTGAGTGAATGTAACAAAATCAGATCAGCCATGAGCTTCCCAGTCCTATATCCTCTCTCCCTCTGTGTGATGTTCTCCGATCTCCTTTCTCCTCCTTCTTCAAGTCTTTCCCCTTCACCTCATCCTCCATTCCCTGAAAATACAGTAAATACCTCCTGGGTTCTTCAGCCCCAGTGTAAGGTTATATTCATTCATGTAGGTTGTGAAGGATTGATAAGACCTAAATGTCACTGCTCCAAGAATGCAAGGGAAAAAGGCAAAAGAAAACTTTTTAAATGTTTAATTGTAGCCAAATACACATAACAAAACTTACTGTTTTAACCATTATTTTAACCAACAAATAGAATTATAAGACATTCAAAGTGTACATTGCAACAACACAATACACATATACATTGTGAAAGGATTCTTCTCATATACTTAATTAACACATCTGTAAGAAATCCTTTTATAATACTTACATACATCACATCACCACTATGCATACCCTAAATATCTCACAACCCTACTCATCAACCATATATATACATTTTTGGTGAGAACACTTAAGTTCTACTCAATTAGCAAATTTCAATTATTCAGTACAGTGTTGTCAACTATATTCATCATGTTTAACATTGAATCCCCACATCTTATGTGTCTTATAGCTGAAAGGTTGTACTCTTTTAGCAATCTCTTCCCATTTCCCCAAATCCCCAGCCCCTGGAGAACAGTTATCTATCTCTTGATTATGGATATATGAATTTGTAATTATTCCTTTTTTTCTCCATTTATTTATAGATGTTATAGTTTAATAAATAACATTTCTCTTAAAATACTGATAAGGTTTCTAGATGTATAATATATGATTGATTAACTGATTTTCTTATTTTTGTTCTTTTTTTGTTTTCTATTTTCTACAGTAATTGGGTATTACATTAAGAAACATATTTTGTTTGTTTTTTTAATTAATTTATTTTTGTCTGCATTGGGTCTTCTTTGCTGCACACGGGCTTTCACTAGTTGCAGTGAGCAGGGCTTACTCTTTGTTGTGGTGTGCGGGCTTCTCACTGCAGTGACTTCTCTTGTTGTGGAGCATGGGCTCTAGGTGTGCGGGCTTCAGTAATTTTGGCACATGGACTCAGTTGTTGTTCATGGGCTCTAGAGTGCAGACTCAGTAGTTGTGGCGCACGGGCTTAGTTACTCCACGGCATGTGGGATCTTTCTGGACCAGGGTTGGAACCCATGTCCTCTGCATTGGCAGGTGGATTCTTAACAACTGTGCCACCAGGGAGTCCTGAGTATTACTTTTATAATACTTCTATAATATTAAAAGTATTCTTTTTTTATTAGTTTCTGCTTTATAATAAAGTGAATCAGTCATACATATACATCTGTTCCCACATCCTTTCCCTCATGTATCTCCCACCCTCCCACCTTCCCCATCCCACCCCTCCAGGCAGTCACAAAGCACCGAACTGATCTCCCTGTGCTCTGCGGCTGCTTCCCACTATCTATCTACCTTATGTTTGGTAGTGTATATATGTCCATGCCTCTCTTTCGCTTTGTCACAGCTTACCCTTCCCCCTCCCCATATCCTCAAGTCCATTCTCAAGTAGGTCTGTGTCTTTATTCCCGTTTTACAATTAGGTTCTTCATGACATTTTTTTTTAATTCCATATATATGTGTTAGCATACGGTATTTGTCTTTTTCTTTCTGACTTACTTCACTCTGTATGACAGACTCTAGGTCTATCCACCTCATTACAAATAGCTCAGTTTCGTTTCTTTTTATGGCTGAGTAATATTCCATTGTATATATGTGCCACATCTTCTTTATCCATTCATCCGATGATGGACACTTAGGTTGTTTCCAGCTCCGGGCTATTGTGAATAAAGCTGCAATGAACATTGTGGTACATGTCTCCTTTTGAATTATGATTTTCTCAGGGTATATGCCTAGTAGTGGGATTGCTGGGTCACATGGTAGTTCTATTTGTAGTTTTTTAAGGAACCTCCATACTGTTCTCCATAGTGGCTGTACCAATTCACATTCCCACCAGCAGTGCAAGAGTGTTCCCTTTTCTCCACACCCTCTCCAGCATTTATTGTTTCTAGATTTCTTTCTGATGGCCATTCTGACTGGTGTAAGATGATATCTCATTGTAGTTTTGATTTGCATTTCTCTAATGATTAATGATGTTGAGCAGTCTTTCATGTGTTTGTTGGCAGTCTGTATATCTTCTTTGGAGAAATGCCTATTTAAGTCTTCGGCCCATTTTTGGATTGGGTTGTTTGTTTTTTTGTTATTGAGCTGCATGAGCTGCTTATAAATTTTGGAGATTAATCCTTTGTCAGTTGCTACATTTGCAAATATTTTCTCCCATTCTGAGGGTTCTCTTTTGGTCTTGTTTATGGTTTCATTTGCTGTGCAAAAGCTTTGAAGTTTCATTAGGTCCCATTTGTTTATCTTTGTTTTTATTTCCATTTCTCTAGGAGGTGGGTCCAAAAGGATCTTGCTGTGATTTATGTCATAGAGTGTTCTGCCTATGTTTTCCTCTAAGAGTTTGATAGTTTCTGGCCTTACATTTAGGTCTTTAATCCATTTTGAGCTTATTTTTGTGTATGGTGTTAGGGAATGATGTAATCTCATACTTTTACATGTCCCTGTCCACTTTTCCCAGCACCACTTATTGAAGAGGCTGTCCTTTCTCCACTGTACATTCCTGCCTCCTTTATCAAAGATAAGGTGACCATATGTCCGTGGGTTTATCTCTGGGCTTTCTATCCTGTTCCATTGATCTATCTTTCTGTTTTTGTGCCAGTACCACACTGTCTTGATTACTGTAGCTTTGTAGTATAGTCTGAAGTCAGGGAGCCTGATTCCTCCAGCTCCGTTTTTCGTTCTCAAGATTGCTTTGGCTATTTGGGGTCTTTTGTTTTTCCAAACAAATTTTGATTTTTTTTGTTCTAGTTCTGTGAAAAATGCCAGTGGTAGTTTTATAGGGATTGCATTGAATCTGTAGATTGCTTTGGGTAGTAGAGTCATTTTCACAATATTGATTCTTCCAATCCAGGAGCATGGTATATCTCTCCATCTGTTTGTATCATGTTTAATTACTTTCATCAGTGTCTTATAATTTTCTGCATACAGGTCTTTTGTCTCCTTAAGTAGGTTTATTCCTAGATATTTTATTCTTTTTGTTGCAATGGTAAATGGGAGTGTTTTCTTGATTTCATTTTCAATTTTTTCATCATTAGTGTATAGGAATGCCAGAGATTTCTGTGCATTAATTTTGTATCCTGCTACTTTACCAAATTCATTGATTAGCTCTAGTAGTTTTCTGGTAGCATCTTTAGTGTTCTCTATGTATAGTATCATTTCATCTGCAAACAGTGACAGCTTTACTTCTTCTTTTCCAATTTGGATTCCTTTTATTTCCTTTTCTTCTCTGATTGCTGTGGCTAAAACTTCCAAAACTAGGTTGAATAAGAGTGGTGAGAGTGGGCAGCTTGGTCTTGTTCCTGATCTTAGTGGAAATGGTTTCAGTTTTTCACCATTGAGGACAATGTTGGCTGTGGGTTTGTCATATATGGCCTTTATTATGTTGAGGAAAGTTCCCTCTATGCCTATTTTCTGCAGGGTTTTTATCATAAATGGGTGTTGAATTTTGTCAAAAGCTTTCTCTGCATCAATTGAAATGATCATATGGTTTTTCTCCTTCAACTTGTTAATACGGTGTATCACATTGATTGATTTGCATATATTGAAGAATGCTTGCATTCCTGGAATAAACCGCACTTGATCATGGTGTATGATCCTTTTAATGTGCTGTTGGCTTCTGTTTGCTAGTATTTTGTTGAGGATTTTTGCATCTATGTTCATCAGTGATATTGGCCTGTAGTTTTCTTTCTTTGTGACATCCTTGCCTGGTTTTGGTATCAAGGTGATGGTGGCTTTGTAGAATGAGTTTGGGAGTGTTCCTTCCTCTGAAATTGTTTGGATGAGTTTGAGAAGGATGGGTGTTAGCTCTTCTCTAAATGTTTGATAGAATTCGCCTGTGAAGCCATCTGGTCCTGGGCTTTTGTTTGTTGGAAGATTTTTAAACACAGTTTCAATTTCAGTGCTTGTGATTGGTCTATTCATATTTTCTATTTCTTCCTGATTCAGTCTTGGCAGATTGAGCATTTCTAAGAATTTTTCCATTTCTTCCAGGTTGTCCATTTTATTGGCATAGAGTTGCTTGTAGTAATCTCTCACGATCTTTTGTATTTCTGCAGTGTCAGTTGTTACTTCTCCTTTTTCATTTCTAATTCTATTGATTTGAGTCTTCTGCCTTCTTTTCTTGATGAGTCTGGCTAATCGTTTGTCAATTTTGTTTATCTTCTCAAAGAACCAGCTTTTAGTTTGATTGATCTTTGCTATCGTTTCTTTCATTTCTTTTTCATTTATTTCTGGTCTGATCTTTATGATTTCTTTCCTTCTGCTAGCTTTGGGGGCATTTTGTTCTTCTTTGTCTAATTGTTTTAGGTGCAGGGTAAGGTTGTTTACTCAAGATGTTTCCTGTTTCTTAAGGTGGGATTGTATTGCTATATACTTCCCCCTTAGAACTGCTTTTGCTGCGTCCCATAGGTTTTGGGTCGTTGTGTCTCCATTGTCATTTGTTTCTAGGTATTTTTTAAGTTCCTCTTTGATTTCTTCAGTGATCACTTCGTTATTGAGTAGTGTATTGTTTAGCCTCCATGTGTTTGTATTTTTTACAGATCTTTTCCTGTAATTGATGTCTAGTCTCATAGCATTGTGGTCGGAAAAGATACTTGATACAATTTCAATTTTCTTAAATTTACCAAGGCTTGATTTGTGACCCAAGATATGATCTATCCTGGAGAATGTTCCATGAGCACTTGAGAAAAATGTGTATTCTGTTGCTTTTGGATGGAATGTCCTATAAATATCACTTAAGTCCATCTTATTTAATGTATCATTGAAAGCTTGTGTTTCCTTATTTATTTTCATTTTGGATGATCTTTCCATTGATGAAAGTGGGGTGTTAAAGTCCCCTACTATGAGTGTGTTACTGTCAATTTCTCCTTTTATGGCTGTTAGTATTTGCCTTATGTATTGAGGTGCTCCTATGTTGGGTGCATAAATATTTACAATTGTTATATCTTCTTCTTGGATCGATCCCTTGATCATTATGTAGTGTCCTTCTTTGTCTCTTCTAGTAGTCTTTATTTTAAAGTCTATTTTGTTTGATATAAGAATTGCTACTCCAGCTTTCTTTTGATTTCCATTAGCATGGAATATCTTTTTCCATCCCCTTACTTTCAATCTGTATGTGTCTCTAGGTCTGAAGTGGGTCTCTTGTAGACAGCATATATATGGGTCTTGTTTTTGTATCCATTCAGCCACTCTGTGTCTTTTGGTGGGAGCATTTAGTCCATTTACATTTAAGGTAATTATTGATATGTATGTTCCTATTCCCATTTCCTTAATTGCTTTGGATTCGTTATTGTAGGTATATTCCTTCTGTTGTGTTTCTTGCCTAGAGAAGTTCCTTTAGCATTTGTTGTAAAGCTGGTTTGGTGGTGCTGAACTCTCTCAGCTTTTGCTTGTCTGTAAAGGTTTTAATTTCTCCATCAAATCTGAATGAGATCCTTGCTGGGTAGAGTAATCTTGGTTGCAGGTTTGTCTCCTTCATCACTTTAATTATGTCCTGCCACTCCCTTCTTGCTTGTAGAGTTTCTGCTGAGAGATCAGCTGTTAACCTGATGGGGATTCCCTTGTGTTTTATTTGTTGTTTTTCCCTTGCTGCTTTTAATATGATTTGTTTGTGTTTAATTTTTGACAGTTTGATTAATATGTGTCTTGTTGTATTTCTCCTTGGATTTATTCTGTATGGGACTCTCTGTGCCTCCTGGACTTGATTAACTATTTCCTTTCCCATATTAAGGAAGTTTTCAACTCTAATCTCTTCAAATATTTTCTCAGTCCCTTTCTTTTTCTCTTCTTCTTCTGGAACCCCTATAATTCGAGTGTTGGTGCGTTTAATGTTGTCCCAGAGGTCTCTGAGACTGTCCTCTGTTCTTTTCATTCTTTTTTCTTTATTTTGCTCTGCAGCAGTTATTTCCACTATTTTATCTTCCACCTCACTTATCCGTTCTTCTGCCTCAGTTATTCTGCTATTGATCCCATCTAGAGTATTTTTCATTTCATTTATTGTGTTTTTAATCGATGCTTGATTCATCTTTAGTTCTTCTAGGTCCTTGTTAACTGTTTCTTGCATTTTGTCTATTCTATTTCCAAGATTTTGGATCTTGGAAATCGAATCTTGGATCATCTTTACTATCATTATTCTGAATTCTTTTTCAGGTAGACTGCCTATTACCTCTTCATTTGTTAGGTCTGGTAGGTTTTTATCTTGCTCCTTCACCTGCTGTGTGTTTTTCTGTCTTCTCATTTTGCTTATGTTACTGTGTTTGGGGTCTCCTTTTTGCAGGCTGCAGATTCGTAGTTCCCGTTGTTTTTGGTGTCTGTCCCCAGTGGCTAAGGTTGTTTCAGTAGGTTGTGTAGTCTTCCTGGTGGGGGGAACTAGTGCCTGTGTTCTGGTGGTTGAGGCTCAATCTTGTCTTTCTGGTGGACAGGTCCACGTCTGGTGGTGTGTTTTGGGGTGCTTGTGGCCGTATTATGTTTTTAGGTAGCCTCTCTGTTAATGGGTGGGGTTGTGTTCCTGCCTTGCTAGTTGCTTGGCATAGGGTGACCAGCACTGTAGTTTGCTGGTCGTTGACCTAAGCTGGGTGCTGGTGTTGAGATGGAGATCTCTGGGAGATTTTCGCTGCTTGATATTATGTGGAGCTGGGAGGTCTCTTGTGGACCCGTGTCCTGAAGTTGGCTCTCCCACTTCAGAGGCACAGCACTGACTCCTGGCTGCAGCACCAAAAGCCTTTCATCTACCCGGCGCAGAATAAAAGGGAGAAAAAGTAGAAAGAAAGAATTAATAGAAGAAAGAAAGAGAGAGAGAAAGAAAGGATGAAGGAAGGAAAGAAAGGGAGGAAGGGAGGAAGAAAGAAAGAAAGGAGAGAGGGAGGAAGGATGGAAAGAAAGAAAGAAAGGAGGGAGGGAGGGAGGAATGAAAGAAGAAGGAATAGTGAATGGAAGAAGGGAGGGAGGGAGGGAGGAAGGAAAGAAAGAAAGAAAGAAAGACAGGAGGGAGGGAGGGAGGATGGAAAGAAAAAGAAAGTGAAAGGAAGAAGGGTGGGAGGGAGGAAGGAAGGAAAGAAAGACAGGAGGGAGGGAGGGAGGGAGGAAGTAAAGAAAAAGATACTGAAAGGAATAAGGGCGGGAGGGAGGAAGGAAAGAAAGTGAGAAAGAAGGAAAGGAGGGGCGGCGGGAGGGAGGGAGGAAGGGAAGGTAGGAAAAAAGAAAGAGCTGGTAAAGTAAAATAGAATAAAGTATGAAATATAGTAGCGTTTTTAAAATCAAAAAGTAATTATTGAAAAAAAAACGGACCGATAGAACCCTGGGACATATGGTGGAAGCAAAGCTATACAGAGAGAATCTTACACAGAATAATACACATACACATTCACAAAAAGAGAGCAGGGGGAAAAATCAAAATCCTTGCTCTCCAAGCACACCTCCTCAATTTGGGATAATTTGTTGTAAAAAGAGGAAAAGGGTGAGAAGTCTGAAATCTTGCTCTCTAGGTCCACCTCCTTACTTTGGGATAATTCATTTTAAAAAGAGGAAAAGGGGGGAAAGTCTTAAATCTTGTCCTCAAAGTCCACTTCCTCAATTTGGGATGATTCGCTGTCCATTCATGCACTCCACAGACGCAAAGCACATCAAGTGGACCTTGGAGCTTTAATCCGCTGCCTCCGAGGCTGCACAGAGAGATTTCCCTGTCTCTTCTCTGCTCTCACAGCCCCCGTGTCTCAGCCTTGGACCTGGCCCGGCCTCTGCGTGTAGGTCGGTGGAGGGCGTCCGTTCTTCGCTCAGACAGGACGGGTTTAAAAGAGCCGCTGATTCGGGGGCTCTGGCTCACTCAGGCAGAGGGAGGGAGGGGCGGGCCTGCCGCGGCAGAGGCTGGCATGACGTTGCATCAGAACGAGGCGCTTCGTGCGCTTTCCCGGGAAAACCGTCCCCGGGTCCCGGGACCCCGGCAGTGGTGGGGTGCACAGGCCCCCCGGAAGGCGGGGCGGCAGTGACCCGCGCTCACACACAGGCCCCGCGGCGGCGGCGGCAGCAGCAGCCCCAGTGTCCGAGGCCTGTCTCCAGGGTCCGCGCCTTTAGCCGCAGCTCGCGCCCGTCTCCCATGCTTCCCCAAGCAGCCCTCTTAATGCCCTCTCCTCGCGCACCAGGAAACAAAAGGGAAGAAAAAGTCTCTTGCCTCTTCGGCAGCTCCAGACCCTTTCCCCAGACTCCCTCCCGGCCAGCTGTGGTGCACTAACCCCTTCAGGCTCTCTTCCTGCCGCCAGCCCCAGTCCTCTCCCTGAGCTCCGACTGAAAGCCGATACCCGAGCCTCAGCTCCCAGCCCCGCCCACCCCGGCGGCAGACAAGCCTCTCGGGCTGGTGTGTGCCTGAGGGCACCGATCCTCTGTGCCGGAATCTCTCCGCTTTGCCCTCCACACCCCTGTTGCTGTGCTCTCCTCTGCTACTCCGAAGCTTTCCCCCTCTGCCACCTGCAGTCTCCGCCCGCGAAGGGGCTTGTAGTGTGTGGAAATCTTTCCTCCTTCACGGCTCCCTCCCACTGGTGCAGGTCCCGTCCCTATCCTTTTGTCTCTGTTTATTCTTTTTTCTTTTGCCCTACCCAGGTATGTGTGGAGTTTCTTGCCTTTTGGGGGGTCTGAGGTCTTCTGTCAGTGTTCAGTAGGTGTTCTGTAGGAGTTGTTCCACGTGTAGATGAATTTCTGATGTATCTGTGGGGAGGAAGGTGATCTCCGTGTCTTACTCTTCCGCCATCTTCCTCCAGGTAAAAGTATTCTTATTTAGTTAGAGCATTTTTGAACACTATTAAAATCTCATGTTATCAGAGAAAATACAGCACACTCAAATCAGGTGGTTGTGGAAGGTTGGTTTTTTTTTCTATTTAATAAATGTATGACCCCTTTGCCCATTTCTCCCATCCACCCCCTTCCTGTCTCTGGCAACCACCAATCTGTTCTCTGTATCTATGAGATTTTGTTTTTAGTGTTGTTTCTTTTTTTTTATTTTTCAGATTCCACATATGAGAGATCATACAGTATTTGTCTTTCTCTGTCTGACCTTTCATTTAGCATAATGCCCTTGAGATCCATCTACATTATCACAAATGGCAAGATTTCCCTCTTTTTATGACTGAATTATATAATTACATGTATATACATTATTTATGTGTACATTATATATACACATATGTACACATATATACATATTTTAATATATGTATATATGTGTGTGTGTATATATATATATATTTTATATATATTTATATATATTATTTATCCACTAATGGACACTTAGGTTGTTTCCATATCCTGGCTCTTGTAAATAATGTTGCAATGAACATTGGGGTGCATATGTCTTTTTGAATTAGTGCTTTCATTTTATTGAATATATAGCCAGAAGTGGAATTAATGTAATTATATTTTTAATTTTGGGGGGAACCTCCATACTGTTTTCCATAGTGCCTGAATCAATTTGCATTCCCACTAACAGTGCACAATTGTTCCCTTTTCTCCATGTTCTCACAAACACTTGTTATTTGTTGTCTTTTTGATAATAGGTGTGAAGTGATACCTCATTATGGTTTTGACTTGCATTTCCCTGATGATTAGTGATGTTGAACATATTTTCATGTACCTACTGCTGACCTCTATGTCTTCTTTGGAAAAATGTATATTCACATCTTCTGCCCATCTTTTAATGATTTTTGTTGTTGTTGTTGTTGTTGTTTGGTTGGTTTTTTTTTGCTATTGAGTTGTATAAGTTCTTTATGTATTTTGGATATTAGCTCCTTATCAGATATATGATTTGCAAATATTTTCTCCCATTCAGCAGGTTGCCTTTTAATTTTGTTGATAATTTCTTTTGCTGTGCAGAAGCTTTTTAGTATGATATGGTCCCACATATTTATTTGTGCTTAAAAAAAATCATTACCAAGACCTATGTCAAGGAGTGTACTGTTTGTTTACTTCTAGGACTTTATGGTTTTAGGTCTTACATTAAAGTCTTTAATACATTTTGAGTTAATTATTTTGTAATGTGTAAGATAGTGGTCCAGATTCATTCCTTTGTGTGTGGCTGTCCAGTTTTCCCAACACCATGTATTTAAGAGACTGTCATTTTTCCATTGTATCTTCTTGGCTTCTTTGTCATATATTAATTGACCATATATGCATGGGAATATTTTGTGGCTCGCTATTTTGTTCCATTGATTTATGTATCTATTTTTTTTGCCAATATCTTACTGTTTTAATTACTATAGTTTTGTAATATAGTTTGAAATCAGGGAACATACTGCCTCCAGCTTTCTTATTCTCAAGGCTGCTTTGGTTATTTGGGGCCTTCTGTGGTTCCATACAAATTTTAGGATTATTTGTTCTATTTATTTGAAAAATGCCAAATAAATATTTGTTCTATTTATATTAAAAATTCCAGTTAAAGTTTTGATAGGGATTGCACTGAGTCTGTAGATTGCTTTAGGTAGAATGGACATTTTAACAGCAATGATTCTTCTAATCATGAGCATGGAATATCTTTTCATTTATTTGTGTCTGATTCCTTTTATCAATATCTTCTAGCTTTCCATGCACAGGTTTTTCACTTCCTTGATTAAATTTATTCCTAGGTGTTTTATTCTTTTGATGCAATTGTGAATGGGATTATGCAATTGTGAATGGGATTATTTTACTAATTTTTCTTTCTGTTAACTCATTATTAATTTATAGAAGCACAACAGATTTTTTGTGTATCGATTTTGTATCCTGCAACATTACTGAATTTGTTTATTAGTTTTAACAGTTTTTTGGAGTCTAGGTTTTTCTGTATATAATATTGTGTCATCTGCAAATAGTGGCAGTTTTACTTCCTCCTTTGCAATTCGGATGCCTTTTTTTTTTCTTGCCATCTTGAGCATTTTGTGTGTGTGTGTGTGGTACACAGGCCTCTCACTGTTGTGGCCTCTCCCATTACAGAGCACAGACTCTGGACGTACAGGCCCAGCAGCCATGGCTCACGGGCCCAGCCACTCTGTGGCATTTGGGATCTTCCTGGACTGGGGCATGAACCCGTGTCCCCTGCATCGGCAGGTGGACTCTCAACCACTGTTCCGCCAGGGAAGCCCTTGAGCATTTTTAAGTGTGCAGATCAGTAGTATTAAGTAAATTCATATTGTTGTGCAAACGTCACCACTATCAATCTCCAGAAGTCTTTCCATCTTTCAAAACTGAAACTCTGTACCCATTAAACTATAACTTCCCATTCCCCCCTAATCTTAGCCTCTAGCAATAATCTACTTTCTGTCTATAAATTTGACTACTCTAGGTAGTCAAATTTATAGACACAGCATTTATCATAAAAGGAAAATATTTAATTGTAGGAACATCAGGCATCAATGGATATAAATATTTGGGGAGAAACCGAACATTCTAAGGGCCCCTAAAATTACATGCACATATAATCAGCTATTTGATATATGAACATATAGACTTCACCTTGGCCAAATATGCATGAAGGGAAGAATTTTATCTAAATTGCCAGTGTGTTCTACAATAAGCAAAAAAACAAAAAAAGGGAAAAAAAAGAAAATCTAGATTTATGTATGATGTAACAAAACTGATGTTTAAATGTAAAATGATTAAATCTTGATGATTAGCAATAATTTCTGAAGTGTTTTATGTTTAAAATAGTTTAACATTCTTGGTCTTATCCTTTTGTTTCTATAACATGTCCATAAAATGGAAAGGTGGAGTATCATTATTCTTCTTACAGTTGCCATGGTCTTAAACTGGGTTCACCACCAGGTTCTGGGGAGCATTTCACCTGTTACAATTGTATTAAATTGTCACCAGCATGGCATTACCTAAAACTTAGGGGTGAAGATGGATAAAGCCCACATGTACTGAGGGCTTGCCCTGGCCCAAGAACTGTGCTCAGTGTTGCCATAGATATTCTTACCACATGAACACACATTGCAAATTCACTACTTACTAGTTGGGGTACCATAAGTAGATTATAGAAACTCATCAAGTCTCTATGTCCCTACCTGAAAAATGGGCATGATACTCCAACCTCCCACTTTCTTTTTGTCTTTCCATAACCTGTATTAGAGGTGTAAACAAATCAGTCCCTAAGTGCTATTATGAGCATGAAACAGCCTGAAGATTTGGATGTACTGTATTAAAATGGCACATGTCTGTAAAGACAACCACACTATGACTCTGAAGCGTCAAAGAATATACATCACCTCACTTCCTCTAAAACTGCAGTGGTGTTCCTCCTCAGTCAGCCCACTCATCTGGTGAGGTGGGGGAGGGGACAATGTTTACTTGAATCTGAGTATTTTAACATCACTCCATAATTTTAGGAGTCTCTTTAGGCAAAGCAGCTTCTGGATGGATTCCACATCTTTCAGACCTCTGCCTCAGTTCTTTTCCTGTGGAGCCTGGGAAGATGTGTATAAAGCCACATGGCCTTGGTGGGGAGAAACCCAACTTCTATGGGTTCTGCTTGTGCCTTTGCAGACACCAAAACATGACAAATTTTGGCTCTGTCATTCTTGTTCCAACAGGGACCAGCGATTCTTTCCAGCTAACATAGCTTCTCCTTGCCATTTGATGGTGTTCAGATCTTCTGATCTCCTGTAATATTCCTTCATGTCAGAGCTCAGACCACCCAGAGGCTTCAGGGGCACCCAACCCTGTCCTCATCTTCTCTCCCTGAGTATTCTTCTTCCCATCCCACCCTTACAAATGGTCCTATGACCTAACCATCGTCTTACAAGTTAGTGTCCATGTTACATGGGAGCTGGGGCAGGACAAATGTGCAAAATAGCTACTCACTCCCTGTCCACACAATTTCATCCTCCTGATTGCATTATGAATGTCTTATGTTGGCTCTGGAGGTTCCTATCTGGTGGTTCCACTTAAAGTTCTTAAAAATATTTAGTTAAAATCTTCTCGGTCTTAGGTATTTTCCCTCTACCTAAGTAACACATCTCCTCCCACTTTTCATCTCAAAGCTCCTAAGCAGGAAGGTTAGGGTTCATACCTGACCACACCTATTCCTAATTGTTTCTTCCTAATCTCAGTGATACTTTGTCAGGAAAAGAGTGGGCTTTTTTTTTTTTTTTTTTGGTAACTCTTCCAGGTTATATTCTCCTTCTAGTTGAGCATAATTTACCACCTCTCTTTTCCTGAAATTAAATGCCAGTTAAAATTTTGGACACAAGCAGCACAACTCTGCTAAATAATAAGAGAACACAAATCCATAGGGACCTTAGAAATGACATAACAATTGCACCCACGTAGGACTTAGGCATTGTATTAGTCTGCTAGAGCTGCTATTACAAAATATCATGGGAAAGGACTGTAGTCAGACTTTGTTAATCTCACAGGAGGAACCCAAGGCCTAGAGTGAATTGCCTAAGTACACAATTACTGTTGGCAGAGGTTGAATGGAACTCAGGTATTGCATCTCAATTCCTTGGTTTCTCCTTTGTATCATTTTGATCATGGAGAATTATTTTCCATGTACTGCAGTATATAGTTATACAGATAAGTGCCTTACTTGAAGATTTTGTTAATGTAGCAAATGGGGTCAGTGCACAATTAGATGCATGGAGGAAGTTCATTTCATTGTTTTGCAAAGAATAAAAATGAAAAAAAGTTATTTGTTTCTAGTCTGGCATCATATGTTGATGAAAGGAGAAAATTAAGAAATGGTAAGAGAAGATCTCTCCAAATATTTTACTTTTTTTCTGCTCAGATTTGTTTGATTCATCCAAATTAGTGTCCATTAATAAGGGGGCATAAATAAAGGGCAATTTATCAATCTTCCATTGAAGAATTCTAGCCATATTTTGCTTTTGACTGCATTATTTCAGAATCAATAATAACCATTAGACATATATCTATCTCTTCTCTTTGGATCAACTAAAATATAAAAGTCTTACACACATTGTGTTTTTTGTCCAATGACCTTGAATAACAGAAAAGCTAAGATTAGAGAAAATATTTTTAAAACCTGACTTACCAATGGATCATGATATTACCTTTGCCTTTGAGCCTTATTTGAGGGTTTAGATTGTAGGAGCTGGAAGGTCCCTTAGATTTCACCTAGGCCAACACCCTCATTTTCCAGATGAGGAACCTGCACCTGGGAGAAATGAAGTCAATTACTCAAGGTCACACAGAAATTCACTCTCTTAGTCCAGCCAACATTCATGTATTTTGACATCAGTTCAATTTCCATTATGCCAAGGTGTCTCAAAATTAATAACACAGGGTAGTGTTTTGTCAATATTCTCCAATGGATTTTAATTTACCCTTTAATTTCTATTTATCTCTAAGACTTAGCTTCAAGGTTAATGGAACTAGGGAAATGTGGGTGTGATTTCCCAGACGACAAAGAATCCCATAAATTAGCTTTCTCTCAAGTATGACTTTTTTACCTTCCTTTGTGAAAGATAATCTTTAAAACAAGGCTTTATGAAAGACTAAAGGATTAACAAAATTTGTCTTCTTCTTTAATATACCAAGAAGTAGGCCCAGAGACCCAGGTCCTAGAGACTTCTCATGAAGCTACGTTAGATGGGATGAGGAGAATGCCCAAGATAGACAGGTTTCCTCTGCATGTAATCTAGAGCTCAGTCAGCCTTGGGGCTTCTATATGGCCTGGCGCTTTTGCAGAGGGATCATTTAAAATTAATTAGAGCAATGGAAGATTCCAAGTATATTTCAACAGGATCCAGAAGTTCTCGAATGTCCCTGGAGGATGATCTTGGAGTTAACTGAGGACTTAGGGAGCTTGTCAGAAAAGACCACCAACAGGAGCAAAGTGGTCATTCCACTGAGATGTTCAGGGCTGGCTGCCAAAGCCAGACACTGAGTGAGGTTCATAGCCATGTATCAGAGGCACAAGGTGCTAGAAGGACAGAGAAGTTTCATTTGTTGTAAGAAAGAGATTGGTTAAAGATCTAGAGCAACAGATGAAGCTGTAAGAATGGACTGCACTCACCCTCTCTGTTCTTTGAGTACTCCACTCCCTCAGTGATTTTCTCCCTCTCACTTCCCCAACCCTCATCCACAGTCCTACTCTCCAGTGTTGTATCCCTCTGTTTACCACCTTCTATCTCTCCAGCTCACTTCACAAGTACTCTCCCTGCAACTATAAATAATTCAAAACCAATGATACTTTTTTCCTCTTGAACCTACTACTTTTTTCTCTATCACTTCCTTCTTTCTATAGCTTTATTCCAGGGGCACACTGTTATAATCACTCTTTGCATATTCCTGACTTCCTTATCCCTTCTTGCTCTGTCATAATCTCCTGGCCCAAACCCAACCCTGGGTTAATCCAACTCCTCTCCCCTCCAGGAAAGCAGTAGTGTGGCTGAAGGAAAACTTCTGTTAAGCTGAGGTCAATCAGCGATGACTAACATCAAGCGGATCTCATTGTATACAGGAAACAGTGCTCCATTCCCCCCATCAGCTAATTCACGCTTTTTTCTTACTCATTTTCAATACTCCTCCCCTAAATCACACAGGTGATTTCCTCTTTGCCTCTTATTTTACTGATAAAATAAATTCCCATTGGTGAAGAAATATGTGTGATATCTTCCATCTTCCTGAGCTGCATGTCCCCTTCCTGCTGTCAATGTCTTTGTTCCTCTTTGTTGATGAAATCTTTGAGGAGTTTCTGTGAAAACTGGCTCATTACCTGACCTCATGGTCTTCACAATTTAGCAGGAAAATGGTACAGTTTAATAATGAAGACATAGTGTAAATGAGCAGGACCCTATTGGTCCTTCTAGGGACAGATGCTTGGTCCGTATACTCTGCTGGAGTTCCTCTCTGAAGTACCCAGACAAGAGTATCTCGTGCACATTTCCCGAGTTTTTTTTTTTGATGCTAAATCTCACCACCAAATGGAAAAAAATTAAGTACCTAATGATCATGAGCAGTAGCCCCCAGAGCTCTGGCACCTAAGGATTGATAATGTTAATGATCCTGTTATCTCAGCATCAACTAGTCAGAGAATTGGGCATGAGCTGATCATATACCCATACCTTACAGCCCTCCTCCTCTATCTTGCTTTTAAAAATGTTTTGCTGAAACCCTTTTGCAAACATTTTTGGAGCACAAGCCAGCCTTTCTCTTTGCTTGGCCCTGCAATAAAGTTTTATTTGCTCTAAATTCCAAGTTTCCCTTTGTTTGGCCTCATTGTGCATAGGGCACACAAACTTACATTTGGTAAACAACAGAATAACATGTAATTACAAATTATCTGTATGTGGAGAGATGATAGATGATAAATAGATTTATACTTACATACATACATATATGGAAAGAGAGAGAAATCTAAAGTGCAAAATTTTGAAGATTAGGTTGAAAGCAACAGATATGCTCAGGATAGAAAGTATCTGGAAGCATGTCATACAGACACTTTTTTTCTTGTCCTCCAACACATTTTAAGGTCTCCCATAGCCTTTCATATCTTTGTAGAATAATTTTTAATTGTAGTAAAAGGAGCAACACGAACACTGTGAAGTCTCGCCTGGGCTGTCCCTCGCTGCAGGTGCCACAGTCGATCATAGTGTGACCTGACGGAGAGCCAGGCATCTTTCTGTGGTTTATTTATTTATTTATTTATTTATTTATTTATCAAATTTATGTTGGAAGAGTTGGAACTATTTTTTTAACATCTTTATTGGAGTATAATTGCTTTACAATGGTGTGTTAGTTTCCGTTTATAACAAAGTGAATCAGCTATACATATACATATATCCCCATATCTCCTCCCTCTTACGTCTCCCTCCCACCCTCCCTATCCCACTCCTCTAGGTGGTCATAAAGCACGAAGCTGATCTCCCTGTACTATGTGGCTACTTTCCACTAGCTATCTATTTTACATTTGGTAGTATATATAAGTCCATGTCACTCTCTCACATCTTCCCAGCTTACCCTTCCCACTCCCCATGTCCTCAAGTCAATTCTCTACATCTGCGTCTTTATTCCTGTCCTGCCCGTAGGTTCTTCAGAACAACTTTTTTTTTTTTTTTAGATTCTATATACATGTGTTAGCATACGGTATTTGATTTTCTCTTTCTATCTTACTTCACTCTGCATGACAGTCTCTAGGTCCATCCATCTCACTACAAAAAACTCAATTTCATTTCTTTTTATGGCTGAGTAATATTCCATTGCATATATGTGCCACATCTTATTTATCCATTCATCTGACGATGGACAGGTAAGTTGCTTCCATGTCCTGGCTATTGTAAATAGAGCTGCAATGAATATTTTGATACATGAATCATTTTGAATTATGGTTTTCTCAAGGAATATGCTCAGTAGTGGGATTGCTCTGTCGTATGGCAGTTCTAGTTTTAGGTTTTTAAGGAACCTACATACAATTCTCCATAATGGCTGTAACAATTTACCTTCCCACCAACAGTGCAACAGGGTTTCCTTTTCTCCACACCCTTTTCAGCATCTATTGTTTGTAGATTTTTTGATGATGGCCATTCTGACTGGTGTGAGGTGATACCTCATGGTAGTTTTGATTTCCATTTTTCTAATGATTAGTGATGTTTAGCATTCTTTCATGTGTTTGTTGGCAATCTGTATATCTTCTTTGGAGGAATGTCTATTTAGGTCTTCTGCCCATTTTTGGAGTGAGTTGTTTGTTTTTGTGATACTGAGTTGCATGAGTTACTTGTAAATTCTGGAGGTTAATCCTTTGTCAGTTGCTTCATTTGCAAATATGTTCTCCCATTCTGAGGGGTGTCTTTTCACCTTGATTATGCTTTCCTTTGCTGTGCAAAAGCTTTGAAGCTTGATTAGGTCACATTTGTTTATTTTGGTTTTTATTTCCATTTCTCTAGGAGGTGGGTCAAAAGGATCTTGCTGTGATTTATGTCATAGAGTGTTCTGCCTATGATTTCCTCTAAGAGTTTTATAGTGTCTGGCCTTACATTTAGGTCTTTAATCTATTTGGAGTTTATTTTTGTGTATGGTGTTAAGGAGTGTTCTAATTTCATTCTTTTACATGTAGCTGTCCAGTTTCTGAAAAGGCTGTCCACTTATTGAGAAGGCTGTGTTTTCTCCATTGTATATTTTGCCTCCTTTATCAAAGATAAGGTGACCATATGTATGTGGGTTTATCTCTAGGCTGTCTATCCTGTTTCATTGATCTATATTTCTGTTTTTGTGCCAGTACCATACTGTCTTGATTACTGTACCTTTGTAATATAGTCTGAAGTCAGGGAGCCTGATTCCTCCAGCTCCATTTTTCTTTCTCAAGGTTGCTTGGGCTATTCGGGGTCTTTTGTGTTTCCATACCAATTGTGATTTTTTTTTTGTTCTAGTTCTGTGAAAAATGCCATTGGTAGTTTGATAGAGATTGCATTGAATCTGCAGATTGCTTTAAGTAGAATAGTATAGTATAGTCATTTTCACAGTGTTGATTCTTCCAATCCAAGAACATGGTATATCTCTCCAACTATTTGTGTCATCTTTAATTTCTTTTATCAGTGTCTTATAGTTTTCTACTTACAGGTCTTTTGTCCACCTAGGTAGGTTTATCCCTAGGTATTTTATTCTTTTTTTTGTAATGGTAAATGGGAGTGTTTCCTTAATTTCTCTTTCAGATTTTTGTCATATCTGTCTAGGAATGCAAGAGATTTATGTGCATTAATTTTGTATTCTGCTACTTTACCAAATACTTTCGTTAGCTCTAGCAGTTTTCTGGTAGCATCTTTAGGATTGCCTATGTATAGTATCATATCATCTGCAAACAGTGACAGCTTTACTTCTTTTCCGATTTAGATTCCTTTTATTTATTTTTCTTCTCTGATTGTTGTGGCTAAAACTTCCAAAATCATGCTGAATAACAGTGGTGAGAGTGGAAAACCTTGTTTTGTTCCTGATCTTGTGGAAATGGTTTCAGTTTTTCACCTTTGAGAAAGATGTTGGCTGTGGGTTTGTCATACATGACCTTTGCTATGTTGAGGTAAGTTTCCTCTAAGCCTACTTTCTGGAGGGGTTTTATTATAAATGGGTTTTGAAATTTGTAGAAAGCTTTTTCTGTATCTATTGAGATGATCATATTTTTTCCCTTTCAATTTGTTAATATGGCTTATCACATTGATTGATTTGTGTATATTGAAGAATTCTTGCATTCCTGGGATAAACCCTAGTTGATCATGGTGTATAATCCTTTTAGTGTGCTGTTGGGTTTTGTTACCTAGTATTTGGATGAGGATTTTTGTATCTATGTCCATCAGTGATATTGGCCTGTAGTTTTCTTTTTTTGTTTCTTGTTTGTCTGGTTTTGGTGTCAGGATGATAGTGACCTTGTAGAATGAGTTTGGGTGTGTTCCTTCTTTTGCTATATTTTGGAAGAGTTTGAAGAGGATGGGTGTTAGCTCTTCTCTAAATGTTTGATGGAATTTGCCTGTGAAGCCCTCAGGTCCTGGGCTTTTGTTTTGTTTGAAGCTTTTTTATCACATTTTCAATTTCACTGCTTGTGATTGGTCTGTTTATATTTTCTATCTCTTCCTATTTCAGTCTCGGAAGGTTGTGGTTTTCTAAGAATTTTTCCATTTCTTCCAGGTTGTCTATTTTATTGGCATATAGTTGCTTGTAATAATCTCTCATAATCCTTTATATTTCTGCAATGGCAGTTGTTAATTCTCCTTTTACATTTCAAATTCTATTGATTTGAGCTCTCTCCATTTTTTAATTTATTTTTTCTTTTTAAATTCATGTTTAATTTGCTTACAGTCAGTTGCAGGAGTTCTAAATATACAGCTTGATGAATTTTTATACAGCAATACACCGTAGACTCAACTAAGCTTTTTTTTTTTTTTTTAACATCTTCATTGGAGTAAAATTGCTTTACAATGGTGTGTTACTTTCTGCTGTATCACAAAGTGGATCAGCTATATGTATACATATATCACCCTATCTCCTCCCTCTTGAGTCTCCCTCCCACCGTCCCTATTCCACCACTCTAGGTGGACACACAGCACCAAGCTCATCTCCCCGTGTGATGCAGCTTCTTCCCAATAGCTTGCTATTTTACATTTGGTAGTATATATAAGATGTAGAGAATGAATTTGAGGACATAGGGAGGGGGAAGAGTAAACTGGGACAAAGTGAGAGAGTTGCATGGATTTATATATACCCCCTTTTTTACTTGGTGAGTCTGGCTAATGGTTTATCAATCTTGTTTATCTCTGTAAAGAACCAGCTTTAGTTTTATTGATCTTTGTTAGTGTTTCCTTCATTTATTTTTCATTTATTTCTGTTCTGATATTTATGATTTCTTTCCTTCTGCTAATGCTGGGTTTTTTCTTCTTTCTATAATTATTTTAGGTGTAAATAAAGTTATTTATTTGAGATGTTTCTTGTTTCTTTAGGCAGGATTGTATTGCTAAAAACTTCACTCATAGAACTGTTTTTGCTGCATTCCATTGGTATTGGGTCATCATGTTTTCATTGTCATTCATTTTCTATGTATTTTTTTATTTCCTCTTTGATTTCTTCAGTGATCTCTTGGTTATTTAGTAGTGTTTTGTTTAGCCTCAATGTGTTTGTATTTTTTACAGATTTTTTCCTGTAACTGATATCTAGTCTCATAGTGTTGCAGTTGGAAAAGTTACTTGATACAATTTCAATTTTCTTAAATTTACCAAGGCTTGCTTTGTGACCCAAGATATGATCTGTCATGGAGAATGTTCCATAAGCACTTGAGAAGAAAGTGCATTCTGTTGCTTTTGGGTAGAATGTCCTGTAAATATCTATTAAGTCCATTTTATTTAAGGTATCATTTGAAGCGTGTGCTTTCAAATTTATTTTCATTTTGGATGATCTGTCCATTGGTGAAAGTGGGGTGTTAAATTTCCCTACTATGATTGTGTTACTGTCAATTTCCCCTTTTATGGCTGTTAGCATTTGCCTTATGTATTGAGATGCTCCTATGCTGAATGCATAAATATTTACAGTTGTTATATCTTTTTCTTGGATGGATCACTTGATTATTATGTAGTGTCCTTCTTTGCCTCTTGTAATAGGCTTTGTTTTAAAGTCTATTTTTTCTGATATGAGAATTGCTATTCCAGCTTTCTTTTGATTTCTTTTTGCATGGAATATCTTTTTCCATCTCCTCCCTTTTAGTCTGTATGTGTTCTTAGTTCTGAGGTGGGTTTCTTGTAGACAGCATATATACAGGTCTTGTTTTTGTATCCATTCATCCAGTCTATGTCATTTCATTGGAGCATTTAATCCATTTACATTTAAGGTAATTATCAATATGTATGTTTCTATTACCATTTTCTTAATTGTTTGGGGTTTGTTATTGTAGATCTTTTCCTTCTCTCGTGTTTCATTCTTAGAGAAGTTTCCATAGCATTTGTTGTAAAGGGGGTTTGGTGATGCTGAATTCTCTTAGCTTTTGCTTGTCTGTAAAGGTTTTATTCCTCTGTCTAATCTGAATGAGATCCTTGCTTAGTAGAATAATCTTGGTTGTAGGTTTTCCCCTTTCATCACTTTAAATATGTCTTCCCACTCCCTTCTGGCTTGCAGAGTTTCTGCTGAAAGATCAGCTGTTAATCTTAAGAGGATTCCCTTATACATTATTTCTTGTTTTTCTCATGCTGCTTTTAATATTTTTCTTAGTATTTAATTATTGATAGTTTGATTAATATATGTCTTGGCATGTTTCTCCTTGGATTTATGCTATATGGGTCTCTCTGTGCTTCCTGGAGTTGATTGTCTACTTCCTTCCCCATATTAGGGAAGTTTTCAACTATAATCTCTTCAAATATTTTCTCAGTCCCTTTCTTTTCCTCTTCTTCTTCTGGGACCCTTATAATTCGAATGTTGTGTGTTTAATGTTGTCCCAGAGGCCTCGTAGACTGTCCTCAATTATTTTCATTCTTTTTCCTTTATTCTGCTCTGCTGTAGTTATTTCCACTATTTTATCTTCTAGGTCATTCTTCTGCCTCAGTTATTCTGCTATTGATTCCTTCTAGAGAATTTTTAATTTCATTTATTGTGTTGTTCCTCATTGTTTGTTTGGTCTTTAATACTTCAAGGTGATTGTTAGACATTTCTTGTATTTTCTCACTTCTGTTTCAAATATTTTGATCATCTTTACTGTCATTACTCTGAATTCTTTTTCAGGTAGGTTGCCAATTTCCTTTTCATATTTTTTTGGTCTGGTGGGTTTTTATTTTGCTCCCTCCTCTGCTGCATATTCCTGTCTTCTAATTTTACTTAACTTACCGTGTTTGGCCTCTCCTTTTTGCAGACTGCAAGTTCGTAGTTCCCATTATTTTTGGTATCTTTCCCCAGTGGCTTAGGTTTCTTCAGTGAGTTGTTTAGGCTTGCTGGTGGAGGGAACTAGTGTCTGCGTTCTGGTATATGAGGCTGTATCTTGTCTTTCTGGTAGACAGGACCATGTCCAGTGGTGTGTTTTGGTGTGTCTTTGACCTTTTAATGATCTTAGGCAGCCTTTCTTCTAATACGTGAGGGTGTGTTCTTGTCTTACTAGTTGTTTGGCATACGGTGTCCAGCACTGGAGTTTGCTGGTCTTTGAGTGGAGCTGGATCTTAGCAGTGAGATAGAGATCTCTGGGAGAGCTATTACCATTTGTTATAATGTGGAGCCAGAAGGTCTCTGGTGGACCAATGTCCTGAACTCGGCTCTCCCACCTCAGAGGCACTGGCCTGACACCTGCCCGGAACACCAAGACCCTGTCAGCCATACAGCTCAGAAGAAAATTGAGGAAAAAAAAGAAAGAAAGAAAGGAAAAAATAAATTAATATAAAATAATTAAAATAAAATATAAAGAATAGTTATTACAATTTTTAAAAAATAATGTAATTTAATAAAAAGAAGTAATGAAGAGAGCAGCCAAACCAAAACACAAGTCCACCAATGATAACAAGTGCTAAAAACTATACAAAAAAGAAAAAGATACTTACAGACAGAATCCTAGGACAAATGTTAAAGCAAAGTTATACAGACAAAATCACACAAAAAAACATACACATACACACTCACAAAAAGAGAAAAGTGAATAAAAAATATATAACTATATAAAAAAAAACAAAAAGGAGGAAGAGAGCAACCAAATCAATAAACAAATCTATCAATGATAATAAACTCTAAATAGTAAACTAAGATAAACATAAAGCCAGGAACAAATTAGAAGCAGACAGCAAACCCCAAGTCTACAGTTTTTCCCAAACTCCACTGCCTCAATTTTGCGATGATTTGTTGTCTATTCACATATTCCAGAGAAGCAGGATACATCCAGTTGATTCTGGAAATAAAATCCACTCCTCTTGAGGCTTCTGGGAGCAATTTCCCTTTTTCTTTTTTCTTCGCCCAGCTCTTGACATTCAGCTTTGGATTTGGCTCTGTCTCTGCGTGTAGGTCACCTGGGGGTGCCTGGTCTTCACTCGGACAGGACAAGGTTAAAGTAGCAGCTGATTAGGGGTTTCTGGCTCACTCAGGCAGGGGAGTGGGCGAGAGACTTATGGAATGCATGGTTAGTCTGAGGTGTCAGAGGCAGGCATGATGTTGCAACAGCCTGAGTATGCCATGTGTTCTCCCAGGGAAGTTGTTCCTGGATCATGGGGCCCTGGCAGTGGCGGGCTGCACAGGCTCCCTGGAGAGGCGGTGTGGATAGTGAACTTTGCTTGCACACAGGCTTCTTGGTGGCTGCAGCAGCAGCCTTAGCATTTCATGCTCCTCTCTGGCATCCGCACTGATAGCCACGACTTGCACCTGTCTCTGGAACTCGTTTAGGCGGTGCTCTGCATCCCCTCTCCTCACGCACCCCAAAACAAAGGTCTCTTGCCTCTTAGGCATGTCCAGACATTTTCCTGGGCTCCTTTCAGGGTAGCTGTGGCACACTAGCCCCCTTCGGCTGTGTTCACACAGCCAACCTCAGTCCTCTCCCTGGGATCTGACCTCTAAAGCCTGAGCCCCAGCTCCCTGCCCCCACCTGCCCCAGCACATAAGTCAACAAGCCTTGTGGGCTGGTGAGTGCTGGTCGGCACTGATCCTCTGTATGGGAATCTCTCTGCTTTGCCAACTGCATCCCTCTTGCTGCTCTCTCCTCCAGGACTCCAAAGCTTTCCCCCTACCCACCCCCTGTCTCCACCAGTGAAGTGTTTCCTAGTGTGTGGAAAATTTTCCTTCTTCCCAGTTCCCTCCCAGGTGTGCAAGTCCCATCCTTATTCTTTTGTCTCTGTTTTTTTGTTTTTCTTTTTTTGTTTTTCTTTTTCCTTACCCAGGTAAGTGGGGAGTTTCTTGCCTTTTGGGAAGTCTGAGGTCTTCTGCCAGCATTCAGTAGGTGTTCTGTAGGAAGTGCTCCACATGTAGATGTATTTCTGATGTATTTGTGGGGAGGAAGGTGATCTCCATGTCTTACTCCTCCGCCATCTTGAAAGTCTCCTCAGACACGCTTCTTAACAAGCTCTTATTCCCCTTCCTCTCCCCTCAAAAGAAAAAAGAGAGAGAGAGAACAGACTAAATTTAGTCACAAGCAATTACTCAACATAGAAAACTAACTACTAAAGAGGTTGTGTGACAGGAGACCAGCAGTAAGAATTGAAACAATCTCATCATGGATTTAAATCTAAGTAACTATCATGAAATTCAAGCATTATACCTATGGAGGAAAGATACTAATGTGAAAAACAATCATTTTGATACAATATTTGTAGACAGAAATTGCAGCACATGCTAAATGTGAGATACGGCAGTGGGCAGGGGGAAGGGTAAGGCTGCCTAAGTAAGAGCAATAGGGGCTGTTTCATTTCTGATTATGCTAATTTGATAAATAAGTATAAATACGATTTTGAAAATAAGAAGAGAAGAAACTGAGGGATTACCAAAAAATGTAGTCTTCTATCATGTATTTGAGTTAGAGGACATACTTTATTTTGTAATAAAAATTGACTTTAGGGATTCCCTGGTGGCGCAGTGGTTGAGAGTCCGCCTGCTGATGCAGAGGACACAGTTTTGTGTCCCGGTCTGGGAAGATCCCACATGTCACGGAGCGGCTGGGCCTGTGAGCCATGGCCGCTAAGCCTGCACATCCGGAGCCTGTGCTCCACAATGGGAGAGGCCACAGCAGTGAGACACCCGTGTACCGCAAAAAAAAAAAAAAAAAAAAAAATTGACTTTATTTTAATTAAAACACCAACAACATACAAACACTAATTTGGCTAGATGCTCTTTGAAACAAAACTTTGAAGAAAGTATGTAGGTAAGAGTTTTCTGTTGATCTTGTTTTCTGTCACTTGCAGTTATTTATTTATTTATTATTATTATTATTATTATTATTATTATTATTATTACCTCGCATTTCATGCCTTCAAAAGCAAATGTTTAATTTTCACCCATGTTTTCTTGTTTGGAATCAACACCACCCTGTGTCCTTTATGGACTCATACTCTATTACTAGTAATAGCACTGGATTTACTGGGTCATAAACTTTAGCAGAGCTTTTTCAAACAGAGTTCTGTGTTCCACTTAGAGTTTCTGACAAGATTCCAGGCAATGACAATGTCGCTGGCCTGGATCACTCTTGGAGAACACTTGCTCTAGAAAATGTAGTCCCAAGTTTTTCTTCCCAAATATAAACTAGGTCTGTATTCTTGGCTCTGAAATTAACTTCCTGATCCCATCAACTGAAGAAAATTTTTATTAGTGAGGTAGCATGGAGAGTGGAAAACAGTGTATTAATTATATTTACTGGTCTTAGCTTTGCTGTTCTTCCTACATGTGAAAAAAAATCAGAAAAAGACAGAAATACGTGTTGCTTTGTTTTCTTTGACATTGGAGATATACAACAAAGTTTACTCTCGCATTAGAAAGTCATTTTACAGTTTTTCTCTGGCTATGTTTGTAGAAAACTGCAAATCACCCAGTCCCTTTCTTCCATATCCCTTAGTATGGGTGATTGGGCATTTCTGTGTAATGGAATTTAAATACAGTGTTTCCCTCAGCACTGGCTCTAACTCACACACCTGAGTCAAATAGAAAATACATTCTGATATGAAGATTTTGTTTACAAATCCAAGCTTATGCTAAAAAAATACAATTTAAAGGAAGAATTTAAACAGGATTTTATTTCATGTCCTTAACTTTGTACATTAAATCCTGTTGTTGATATGGAGGATAAAGGCATTAGCTGGCTTCAGTGTATGGTACTCAGCCACCTGCATCTAAATCTCATTGTTTAAAATGTAGTTTCTGACCTGTAAGTTGAGAACCCCTGGGGATGAAGCTGTTTGCTAAGCAGTCTCCACACAACTGTGTAGAAACTCTAAAAGGAATTCCCTGCCTCCTTCTACCCGCTCTATGGAGTCTTCTCTGATTCAGAACTAGGACCTGCATCCTATTCCTTCCACTCTTCCCCCCATTCTACATACTCGATCCTAGTCTTACCTAGTAACTGTTATACTAACATATTTGTAAGATATGTTTGCATGTCCAGTTTTCCTGCCGGATTTTGCATTCTCTGTGTGTGGTAACATGTTCATTTTGAATCTCCAGTGTCCAGCAGAGTTCTAGACACACAGAAGTGCCCATAAATATTTATAAAACAACTAAGTAAATGGAGGATAATATGAATGAATCATTGAATGTGAGAGCAACGTGAACAAGACAATTGTGTGATGTGTTTGGTAGAGATCATCACAGGGGCAGGAAAAGCAATATTAAATGGGAAGCAATCCATCTGAAAATATTTGGATACTTGAAGGAATGTTCACTGAAGAACTATTTGTAATAGCCAATCCTAAAAAAAAAACATAAAACATGTCTTTGGAGAAACAGATTGTGGTATATTTTTAAAATGGAATGCTACACAGCAATAAAAATGAACAAACTATTGATACACATAAGCACATGGATGAATCTCAAAAAAATCCTGTTGAGGGAAAAAAGTCAGAGGCAAACAATTACATACTGAACAATACCATTTATAAGAAGTTCAAGGACAAAAGCAAAACTAATCTATGATGATAAAAGCCAAAATAGTAGTGGTTACCTTAGAGGTAGGACACTGATTAGGAAGGAGAATAAGGGAATTTTCTGAGGATTTCTAAATGTTCTAAGTCTTCATCTGACTGGTGGTTACACAGTTATATATATAAGTGAAAATTCCTCTAGGTATGCACTTAAGATTTGTACACTTACTGTGTGTAAGTTATACTTCAGTTAAAGGAAGATCATCCAAAACCCCAGTGGCAGGACCATGGAGGATGCAGGTTGCTCCATACACATCAAACTGGGAAGGTGCAATCACCTCAGACCTGCTTAGATGAGCCTGAAGGAAGTAACAGCTCTCCCTGGGATCCATATTTACCACTGTATATCGGTATGGCTCATTCTGTCAGTCCATACAGCCTTCCCTGACCAATCCATATAAAATAGAATTAATCCTTTAGTCTGAAACACATCCTGACACCCTTAGCCTGAGCTAGACAGATTAGTTCCCCTGAGACCCACAACCTCAAAGGAGCACTGAAGTTATAAAGAAAATGGAAAGCTTATCATGAAATGGCAAAGGAGGGATGGCAAAGGCATTGAGAAACATCTATCATGTATTAAAATGTCACCTCTCCTTACCCTGTAACCCTACTACAATTGCTCTAAAAGAGAGGTTACCAAGAACTGAGGATCTGTGGATTTCTCTGACAAAGGAAGCAAGCATGCTTTTTTTTTTCATTAAGTAATAATTTGTTGCACACAATGACGTGCCAAAATAAATATTAGCACCACCATCCAAATGGAGATATAGAACATTGCCAGATCCCCAGGAACTTCCTGCATACCCCTTCCTCATCTATACCCACTCCCAGATCATCACTATTCTACTTTCCATCACTATACAGGGTGATGTCGGTTCTTGAACATTAAATAAATTGATCCTACAGTATATCATCTTTTGTATCTGGATTCTTTTGTTCAACATAATATTTTTAAGCTTCATCTATATGATTATATGTATCAGTATTTTTTTCAGTTTAATTGCTGCATAGTTATCATATTTTGTTAATTCAACCCTCCTTGTAAACATTTGGGTTGTTTCCATTTGGGGATATTATGAGTAGTGCTGCTGTGAACATTCTTGTACTGATAGAAACACTTTTGTAGAAACATATACACAGTTCTATAGGATAAATACCCATAAGAGAAATTTCTGGGAGATAGAATAAGCATATGTTTAACTCTGTTAGCCATTCTGTTAGTCAGGACTCACTAGAGAAAAAAAAATCAATGTATACAGTTGACCCTTGAACAACATGGGTTTGAACTGTGCAAATCCACTTATATCCATATTTTTTCAGTAAATATGTACTACAGTGATACACAATTCAAAGTTGGTTGAGTCCACAGATGTGGAACCGTGGATATGGAGGACCAACTGTAAAGTTATACAAGAATTTTCAGCTGTGTGCAGTGGAAGACAGGGGGCAGTCAGTGTCCCTAACCCCCATGTTGTTCAAGGGTCAATTGTATGTACTATTGATATATAATAGTATATATATATATATATATATATATATATATATATATATATTTACTTATCTATCTATGTATTGATCTATCTATTACGTATCTATCTATCTAGAGAGTTATTAATTAAAGAAATTGGCTCATGTGATTATGGAAGATTAGTCCCAAGATATTCCATCTGTAAGCTGGAGAAGCAGGAAAGCCAGTGGTGGTATAACTTGGTCCTAGTCCAAAGCCCTGAGAACTGAGATGTGTGAGGTGTGAGGGTGTATGGATGGTGCTGTAAGTCTTGGTCCAAAGGCCCAAGAACCAAGACCACCAATATCTAAGAATGAGAGAAAATGAATGGACGCCCCAACTCAAACAGAAGAGAGAATTTACACTTCCTCTGCCTTTTTGATCCACTCATGCCCTCAATAGATTCAATGATGCCTATCCACACTGGGGAGGGCCATATCTTTACTTAGTTCACCAATTCAAATGCTAATATCTTCTGGAATCATCCTCACAGACACATCCAGAAATAATATTTATTAGCTATCTGGGCATTCTTTAGCCCAGTCAAGTTGACACATAAAAGTACTATTACAACATTGAAAAAAAAAATTTTTCCAGAATGGTTGTTCCCATTTTGCATGCGTCCATGAGTGTTTGACAGTTCCACTTTGAATTCTCATATATTAACACTTGGTGTTACCACATTAATGATTTTATAATATTATATAACTAAAATTCCCACAGATTAGTTTTTTTTTTTCTGAGCAAAGGTGGATTATGCTCATTTTGAGTAATGTTCAAGGCTTTACAGAAGAAAAATTAGGTCACTATATTTCTCTTAATGAAAAAGTTAACTCGCTTGGGAAACACAGGAAGTGAGGTATTATCTTTGTTAATTTCCTTATACAGAACCACTTGTGGGAAATTCGAAAATCTACCAAGGGTCAAACACCTATGAAAGCCAAGATAGAGTCTTCTACAAGGAAGCAGACTCTGTGGTTGGGCCAGCCCTCATAAGAGTGGGAGGGAGCAAAGCTTTCCTCCTGTGTTCTTTTCCTGCCCAAGCGCCTGGCATTTCCTCCCAGGTGGCCTGGACTCACACAGTCTGCTTGCTGTAGATCGTGACCACTCATTGCATGGACTTGTATTTGGACCTTGAATTCCAAAACTCTTTGTTTTTAAATCTCATCCCAGGCACTGCTTGTGATGTTTCCATACTGGGTCTTTGCTGTGATTCCAAGAATATTGTCAGCTCCTTGGCGTTTCTACTGCCACAGTGGCAATCTTAATACCTGGAGTCCTAGTACATGGTACTGAGTGACCTAGAACTTGGAGAGCTAGAATTACATAGAAGAGGCTTATTTATTCCAGCAGATACAAACAATGATGGACTATTTATACATGAAATATGACTATATAAATTCTAACTATTTGTCCTCTCTAACATATATTTAAACATAACAATTAGAACATTCATAATACATGAATAGATAAATATATGATTTGGTTAAGAATAAATATATAATAGAAATGAGATGATCAAACACCCAACAAAATAATAAAAATCCCACTCTAATAAGCAGTTTTACCGAACACAAAAATATGCTTAAGCCCATCACTTTTTGCCATGTTTTCAGGCCCACTGAAACCTTTCTCTGACAGGATTCTGTCAATACTGATGCCATTTAGACCTTAATACCTCATTAAAGTCTCTTTTATTTTCTTTACAACTCGTTTTTCTTTGACAGTCTGCATCAGTGTTCCTCAGATGGGCCCCCAACCCTCCCCACACTATAGAACACCTGCTTCACCTACATTCTTAATCCGAAAAATATAGGGCTTGGCTTATGGCTAGTATATTTGGTTCACATAATTAAAACACATATTTACTGCACAGTATTTTTTTGGAGCCTGTTTTCAGTCAACATGTATAATTATACTACTTATATATTCAACTTTTCTTTCAACTGAGGGCTACATCTTCTGTGGCCTAACCTATGTACAATGTTTGAAAATGGAACAGCATCACACAATCTCCTAGGAAAAAAAAACAGAGAGTTTCGTTTTTCTCAATCCCCCCCAAAAAAGTTAAAAATTATAGTTTTTAAGTAACTCCTTGATATTATATCAAATATTTCTGTGTTCTATCCCTAAGCAACAAATCTACTATGTCCTAAGGCTTGCAGATACATATTAATGACAGTGTATTTTGAGTTTTAACATACACACAAAAAAAAAAAACTTTTCCCAGAAAATGCTTATTTTTTCCTAATTCTCTTTTGCATTGGTTATGTAAAATTCCCATATGACCACTAGATTATAACCCCCATTTGAGAGAAAGAACATAATTACGCCTAGTTTTCCCCCATAATGCTGAAGACATGAGGTCCATATAATAAGTACTTAATTCATATTTAGTGAACTCAAGTGCCAAGGTGCTTTAAGAGAGTTGAAACCACTATACTAGAATACCTGTAGGATTGCTACTCTGATAGGTATAAAAGAGCTCACTATATATTGCAAGATAAAACTTTCATACTAAGGTAAAAATTATAATAATTATGACATTATAATTTTTAAAATAACCTATTTTTATGATGCATAGAAACACATTAGATATCAATGAATTTTCTAAATGATTAAGGGAAAATTGATTAAGAACCCAGCTCTAAACCAGTGTTTGTCACATAAGAAGTACTCAATAAACTTTTGTTGAATGAACAATTTTTGGTATCTGCGTGTCTGTGTATTTTTTACATATGAAAAATCAAAACTATGAAAACTAGAAAATAGATGAATTATTAGTAACACTGATTGATATTTTAGTAAATACTTTACAACTCATATTTATCTGTTTCATATTAATCTGCAAGTGCTAATCTAAAATGAGTATGAAGTTTTTCAGGTTCTAACGTTCATTTAATCTTTCTTTGAGCATACTCCAAAGCAACTTTCAAGGAATGCCTCCAAAACTCTATGGAAGAACATATGTTTCCACTACTGTATCTACATTGTAGTAGGTCTTGTTAGTACCCCTGCCAGATCCCGTGGTAATAACTCACTACTACTTCTTCTCCTAAAAAGTGCCCTTGTCTAGATGGGAGCCACCTTGTCTCAGAGGTTACACTCACTTTTCTCTGTACAGCCAGCACTCAATGTCTAAGTGAATGGAGTACCAAAGGCTAGCCCTTGCCTCAACATGAGACCAAATCTCTCTACAAAGATGGCTAGTGAAATATAATGACTTTGTTCTTTTCATTACTCATCAGAAGAGGACCAGAAGAAGCTTCTAATCAGATGGGGATGGCAATAGTGTACTTTGCTCCAAGCCTATATAAATGATCCTGCTTTATTTTACAGTCTGAGGGAACTTGACTGTCTGGACCTTCTGGAGAACAATGCAGTAGTCCACTGTATCGATGACACAATGTCAATTAAACCAGAAGAGCATGAAACAGTAAATATGCTAGGTTTTTTGAAAAGGCATATGTATTCCACATGGTGGGACCTAAAACCTACCGAGAGGCCTGATGTATCAATGACATTTTTAGGGGTGCAGTAATATTGGACATATTGTAGCATCCCTTCCAAAGTATTGGCACCTTTCAACTTGCACCTTCTACCACCAAGAAAGAAGCACAATATTTGGCACTCCTCTTTGAGTTCTGGAAGCAGCACATTTCACACTTGGTATCCTGCTCTGGCCTTGTTAGTGCGTTGCATGGAAGGTTGCCGGTTTTGAGCAGAGTAGAGAGTGAGAGAGAATTGTGTAGTAGATCCAGACTTTGTAAAGATTTGTCACTTGAGTCACATGACCCATAACCAGAAAAACCCATATGACTAGAGGTATACACAGTTGAGAAATATGCCTGGTTAATCCTCTGGCAACCCCAAAAATAGAATCACAGGACAAACTCTTTGGATTCTGAATCAAAGCCATGCCACCAGCAGCAGAGAGATATACACCATTAGAAAAACAGTTCTTCGTATGTATCTGTGTCCTGGTAGAAACTGAGCATGTATTTATTTATTATTTATTTTTATTGAAGTATTGTTGACTTACAATATTATATTAGTTTCCAGTGTAGTTTCACAAGTGAGTTGATATTTTTATAGATTACGCATGATACAAAGTTATTATAATAATATTGACTATATTCCTTGTGCTGTACCTCACATCCCCATGACATAATTTATAGCTGGTAGTTTGAACCCCTTAATCTCCTTCACTTATTTCACTCATCCTCCTAAACCCCTCCCCTTTGGCAACTGATTTCTGTGAGTCTGTTTCTCTTTTATCATATTTGTCCATTTGTTTTGTTTTTTAAATTCCATATATAAGTGCAAATATACAGTATTTCTCTTTCTCTGTCTGACTTATTTCACTTAGCATAAAACCTTTTAGGTCCATCCATATTGTCACAAATGGAAAGATTTCATTCTTTTTTATGGTGAGTATTACTACATTTTATACACACACACACACACACATATATTGGGTTGGTCAAAAAGTTTGTTCAGGTTTTGATGTAAGCTTATATATGTGTGTATATATATATATATATATATATTTGCATTTTCTTTATATATTTATCGGTCAATAGACAAGTTGCTTCCATATTTTTGCTATTATAAATATTGCTGCAATGAACATTGGGGAGCATATATCTTTTCAAATTTTGTTTTCTTTAAACAAATACCCAGAAGTGGAATTCTTGGTTCGTGTGGTAGTTCTATTCTTAATTTTTTGAGAAATATCCATATCCATAGTGCTGTACCAACTTACATTCTCACCAACAATACGTAAGTGTTCCCACATCCTTGCCAACACTTGTTATTTCTTGTCTTTTTGTTAATAGCTATTTTAACAGATGTGAGGTTATAATGTGATTTTGATGTTCATTTTCCTGATGATTAGTCACGTTGAGCATCTTTTCATGTGCCTGTTGCCCAAATGTATGTCTTCTTTGGAAACATTTATATTTGGGTTCTCTGCCTATTTTTAAATTAGATTATATTCCAGGATACACTTTAAACCAATGGCGATTATACAATACTATGTCCCTGATAGAGGAATGTATTGGTCTGGAATTCAAGGGGAGAAAGTAAGGTGCTGCTGCTTCATATGACCTTCAGTGACCCACTTTGGGAATTTGGGCTTTCAGTCCCTGCCACTGTGGGCCCTGGGGTCCGGAGGCAAAGTGTTTCCATCAGGAAATACACTAAGAATTTTATTAAATTTAAAGCTGTAGTTGTCTCAAGCCCACTGTTCTCCTGTCAGTAGACCAACAAGCATAAAAAGGAATACTTGACTCCAATTATCATGAGGAGGTGGGCTGCTGCTGCACAAAGGGAAAAAGAGAAGCATGCATGGCATGCAAGTGATCCATTGGACAGTATTTCAGTACTCTGTGCCTGTCACTATAAATAGATAGGTACTGTAACATGAGAAAGGCAAGGTATCATGAGGTCACATACCTCTAGGGTAAGGGTCTGAATCACCCCACCAGACAACCCACCTGGCCCAGTAGAAGTGCTGGTTGAGGATGTGTGGAATCTAGATGGGCAGAAAAGATGCCATTGCTAGAGCTCAGAACAAGCAGCAGCAGCAATTCTTTCTCTGAAATTATGAACAATCAGAATCATGAATTAGGTTTTCCTGACTAATGTGAACTCAACGTGAGAAGTAAGTGAATCTGAGTGATCTAAGAGAAGGATTTGAGTATATGCTGTTTTTACGCCAACAAAATTGCCTTTACTGACAGTACACTCATCTCTCAGTATATTCATCCCCCAGCAACCGTGGTATCTACTGATAACTGCTCATAGCTTCCACCTTTTTTTTTTTTTTTTAACTTGCCTCTCTACTGAACGGGAGCCACTTCTCACCTGGGAACCTTATCTGGATGTAATCCCCCAATTCCACCCTCACCAGGCTGCATTCAACAGGCAATGACCTACTGACATGGTGGCAGAATAAACCAGTTCTCCTGCACCAACTCTGTGGTGCCAGTCACCTTCCAGGATTTGCCATGAGTCAAGCTGGAGCAAATCTCCACTAAAGAGAGCATCCCTGCTTAGCTTTCTTTCCCTCCTCTATCCTTTGTCTTATAGTCCTCATCTTAGATTCTACTCTTAACAAAACTCTTTCACTAGAATTCCCATCTAGGCATTGCTTCTTGTGAACTGAAGCTAAGAGATTCTTTTATTGCAGCAAACAGAAAGAGAGGAATTGAATGTTGACCATACTTTTCTCTCTTAGCCTAAATATGGTCTCCAACCACCAAACATGTAAAAAGGAATCCACCGTTTTGTTACATATGAAATAAATGTCAATTACATACCCATTCTTATGTCACACACTTTGAGAAAAATACTCCTTTTGTCCTTGAGAAATAGGTTGTCTCCTTGAGCAGCTAAACCTATGTCCAGAAATTACTAAGATTAATGAACATAATTGACATAAGCCTTTACTCTCTAGATATACATTATTCAAAAAGTCTAGAAAGTAAGTTTTCTAGATTACAGAGGGTTTATTCATGAAAAGTTAACATTAAAATTATAACCGGTTTGGATGGGAGTCTATAAATTTTTATTACAGATTTGCATGCTTTCTTAGACAGATGATATTCAATATTATTTCAACTGTTCCTAATGACTCAGAGTTATTGTTTTTAATAGCTATTACTACTGGAATGTACTATAACAGTGATACCTCTGATTCTGCTGAGATGTGTTTGGATCTGTACCAAATGAATAATTATGGCTTTGTTTTGAGTTCTTATGTCTGATTTTGATTATGTTGCTAGCTCTTTCCATTACTTGACAGTGTCACTGATCTCAATTTTGAGTGTATCCACTCATACCAGTTCCTCTCTCCCTTTCAGTTTGTTATTGTTAGGATTTTATTGGCATGGAAAATAAATAATAATTATTATTATTTAATGCTTACTATGTACCAGGCAATTTCTAAGTGTCTTATGTACTTTAACTCATTTAATCTTTACAAATTCATTAGTATGTTTTGTAAATTAAGAGTAAATTGGTCCTACAAAACATCATACATAGCTCTCATTTGTACCATTTATATAAGCTTTAGTGCATGAACTTACTGACATCTATTTATTTTATTTCCTCAGAAATTGAATTTTGTGTCCTCCTAGATTTTTAGCTATATGTTATATAAATAAGAGAGGTAAGAGACAGTTGAGTTCTAGCTATGATTATAAACATGGAAATTATGTGACTAAGACTAAGAATGCAAGGAATTTGGAGTATGAATCACATTTGAGTGAGATGTTGGAGATTTGCTAGTGCAATGTGAGAATGAAGGGCATTCTGAATAAGAAATCACTTTTACTGCTGCTACACACTAAATAACAAGTTTACAAAGTAAACCATTTAATAATCACAGACAACAGTTATCAAATAGTTCTCATTAATTCCATTAATTCTAAAAGGATGTTCTTCCTTGTGGGTCATGGTCGTTGTAAAGTGAAGCTCTTCTGATTTTCACTAATTCTTATAGCTTTACCAGGAATTTCTTAAATTAACAACAACAAAATCAATCACATTTCTGTGGATGGGTTATAAAGAGTGAATATTTTTAGACTTTTAGATGTGTCCTTTAGTATATATTCCAGCATTTGCAGGTTCCAGTTGGAACCTGTTATGATACCCTGAGCCTCTCATTCTCATCCATCTTTGAAAACAGGGAGGAGGCCAACCCAGAGACATTGATTTTTTTCTCCTTTTGTTAGTGTTCCAGTAAAAGTAATAGTACCTATATTATCTAATAAAATGTTTCTAAGTTTCCTCTCTGGTTGAGTTCCTACCTCTTCCTCCAGGGGATGCTGGATTAGTGTCTTCTTGGCCTCCCATTAATTTAAGACATTCTTTTCATACACGTGTATAACAATCCCTAAAGTATTATTGGTTTATAAATCACACTTGTTGTTTCAGGGCAATAAATGGAATGATAAATGCATGTTTTGTTCAATCACCTTTTTATTCATGAAAGGCAAAACCAAATATTCTAAAAACATTTATCTACATCAGGAATAAGCTATAAACCTTTCAAAAATGATCCAAGTGATCCAGAAAGGAACCACTAATTACTGTCATAACAAGAAGGATTCAACAACACTAAATGCTCATAGAACCATAAAATGTCAGAGATGGAAAATCAAGTTCAGTACCCTCCTTTTACAGATGGGAAGCTAAAGCTTTTGAGAGGAGAATTGATTTACATAGTCACCCAAACAGTCATTGATGACATCAATCCTAGGCTCTGTGTCTCCTGACTCTGAATTCATTACAGCTTCATGAAGTCATAGATGTTGGGGTAGGAGCTATAAGAATAGCACAGGCGACTTTACCCTCTCCAGAGTTTATGCACTGTGCAGATGTCTATTTGTTAGAATGGACTGGAACCTCAAAGGACAAGAAAATCTAAGACACCTTTCAAAGTTTCCAACTTTGTAAAAGTGTCCTGAAAAGTATTTCATCTAATGAAGCATGCCAATTTATCCAATGATCTGACTGAGCATGACTAAGCATTCTGTGACTCCTATGAGAAATGGATTTAAAGTTAGTAGTGGGAGTAGGAGGGTTTTTTTGGGTTTTTTTTTTTTTGTTTGTTTTATTTTTTACAATGTTAGAAGAGGAAAGGCCACCTTCCTCCTCAAAGCTGAATTCCAAAATACTGACTTTAGATCTTTACCAATTTCTCTGTCTATACAAGTACTAGCATGTTACTGTCTCAGTTTATCTTTTAAAAAATCAAGAAGAGTAATCTTTTAACATTCCTACAGGCATAAGATTCCCTTTGTTTGAACAATGTAATATATATGTGATATAACCCAAAAAAAGTGTGGCTAACAGCACAGGGCTCTTGACATTTGACTCTATGAACTGTGCCACAACATGCTACCATTATTCCATTTCCCGTCTCTGACTAACAAATATCCATCTTTTGTTTAACCCCTTATTTTGAAATAATTTCAAACTTATTAACAAGAACATACCAGAGATGCTACAAGAAAAACTACTCTTCACCCAGGTTCCCCAACTAGTAATTTTTTCTAATCATTCTCTTTATATGTACATATATGTACACATTATTGTCATTTTTCAACCAAGTGAGGGTATGTTATAAGTATGATGCTCCATTACTCCTAAATATGTAAGTATGTATTTTCTCTATGAGTCACTTTCCTACAAATGATACTACACACACCTTAATCAAGAAATTAACATTTGTAAAAGACCAATATTTAGTATTCCCTCTCTCCTTAAGTGTCTTTCTTTCCTATTTGAAGAGCAGATATATAATTCCCCTATATAGCACTTAAGAGATTAAAAAAGTCTAGCTTATTAACCTGTATGTATCCATCAGTAGTGTATAATCTTTTTGAAAATAGTCTATGAACATCTTTTTAACTATGATATCTATTAAGATTAGTTGTTCAATAAATATTTTTAATAAATCAATGGAACTTTAAAAAAAGTTTGCATTTAATATGAAGCTAGGAAGGATAGTCGATTGGTGGATGATGAAATGAACTTTGAAAATATGGGAGCAAATTAATAAGATGATATTTATCTAGTAGAAATGACAGTCTGGACAGCAAGCATGGGTTTGAGGAAACTTAACAACTTACATAAAATATGTTTTGGGGATTTCCTTGACTGATGTTTATTGTATCTTCCAGAAAGCAAGAGTGCTTTCAGGTTATATCTGATTAAGAAACAATGGACTTGATTTGTCCAAACACTGCTTAGTCTGTTGGGCAGAGCATATTTGGAGATGATATTCAACTGACAGTTCCATTGTATAGGCAGGATGAAGAGCTGAAAAAACACAGGGACAAATGAAATGGCATGATGGTATGATGTGAGAAAAGAAGGGAGGAATCCTGGATGTATCAGTAGAACATGGTGTACTGGACCTTCAGCATGCCTGCCCTAAAACATTTGAGCAATGCTGTATGATTGATTGATTTGCCATCCAAAAGGTAGAACTCATACCAGGTTTTAAAATATATAGCAAAGAAGACATTAGCACAACGGAAAGCTGAACCACCAACAGAGAATCTAAAAACAAGAATGGTCTACATGCTGAGCATCAGTGGAAGGATTCTACTGGGTGGAGGGAAACTGATCTTCAGTCAACTTAGCAACTGAAGAAAGTTTAGGCAGAGTGGCACAAGTAATATTTTATCCCATTCCTGCCACTTCCTTGCCATATGTAATAGATATCATCAATGGTTTGCAGTGCTGCCCAAGCTCTGTGGTCCAATTCTATGTGTTCTACTTCCAGCATTCCATCTCCTCTCTGAGAATTCATGTAGGAATAGAAAAGAGCAAATTCCCCTTAAGAAGCCACTCTCTGCCCTGGTTTCTCCTCTCCCTTTCTAGTAAACACATATGCCAGTAAACACATACCTGAAACATCAAATATATGCATTTCCAATTAAGATTGCCTCTTGGTTTCAAAATATTTGGTTGGATAGGCCATCAGTAAGGAAGGAAGGAGAACTAACATGTATTGGGTAGCTTTCATGTGCCAAATAATTTAGGGTGCTTTACATATGCATTTTCACTTGATCATCAAATAATCATTGATCTTATCCTTATTTTAAAAATGAGGATCAGAATTTAAAATGTCACATCCTCTTTGCCTTAACCTCAACATGATCCATCAAGAAGACAATATTACTTCTTATTTTATAGAAGTGGCAATGAGGTTCAGAAGTTAGTTTCTTTGTCAAAGACACACAGATACTACATGGTGAAACCAGGCTTTGAAGGTTTCTTGTTTCTAAAGATATGTTTCTAAAAATAAAGAGTAGAAGAGTTTTTCAAATGAAATGAACTGAAGTGTGCTTATAAAAGTCCCTCAATTATTTTACAAAAGTGCCCAAATTTCCACTGTTAGCAATTGTTTTGGGTTAAGACAAAATATTTTCTAATATAGTTACTGGAACGCAGCCACATAGTCCAGGGAAATTAGCTCAGTGTTTTGTGTCCACCTAGAGGAGTGGGATAGGGAGGATAGGAGGGAGACGCAAAAGGAAGGAGATATGGGGATATATGTATATGTATAGCTGATTAACTTTGTTATACAGCAGAAACTAACACACCATTGGAAACCAATTATACTCCAATAAAGATGTTTAAAAAAAGCATACAAATGTCCCCAAGAGGTATTAATGCTTTTTGTTTGATGTTAAAGTTTAAAAAAAGAGAGAGAAATATAGAGTACACACCTAAACATAATGGTTGGCAAAGATGGTCAGCGAATCTGGATAGTCAGAAGTGGCTCAGAATGAGAATTTGGGATATGCCAGTGATTCCAAAATAAAGGAGTAAGAGAGTGCCAAAGGTGAATTTCCCATCCTTTATAGTTGCTAAAGATGGGTCTTTGCAGAACTGTGTACTGACAGACTCCAAAAAGCCTTTTTGATGCTGATGATATTGAAAACATGATTTAACTTCTTGCATGTATCTTTAAAGATGAAAACACATTAATAAATTGAAAGTTTCGTGAAAAAACTGTCTTTGGAATTGCCTTCCTTATTTGTGTGAATACACTCAGTGAATTTATGAAGATTAATGGTAATACGATGAACAGCAAAGCACACAATGATTTGTTACTTATTATAAAACGTTGCCGATATTTTGTACAACCAAGCAGCACAACATGCAAGAAATTCAATGAAACCTTTTGAAACAAGCCATTGGGAAAGGGAAGAGCAGATCAAGCCACACACTATCTCTAGGGACAGAGGCCTCTCTTCCATCATAAATTGATAGCTCTGGCACCCATGAAAGGCAACCGGGACACTCAGAGGACTGCATAGAGATATGACTGTCACAAAGGAAGTAGAGACAGAAGTCTGCCTCAAAGGAATGTAGTGTTTCTGAACCCTTGAGAATACAAAGAAAAAAACTTCCTTCCAATTAATAACTTGAGAATTCTGGATAGCTGAAAACAATACAGAAAAACCTTAAACCTTCAGGATAATTTGAAGATGTGGAATACCTTAACTTCGAAATAACTGTATTTTTTTAATGCAACAAATTTCAATAAAAAATCTCTCACATTCACTTCCTACTGCAAGGTTTTTTTAGCAAGTGAGTGCAGGTCAGCAAAATTGTGGGGAAAGGAGAAAAGAGAGCTAATCATGGGAATAATGTTGACATAAAAGCAATGCAAGAAAACTTAAGTCTATGCTATGTGTAAAAATAATAAACATTAAAAAGAACTGTGGTAGATCAGAACACAGTCTAACAGTATTTGGGAAAGAGACTTAAAATGCACATGACTTGAGTTACAGTCTTCAAAATACTTAACTTCAGGGGGATTAGAAACAAGCAGAAAGAGAGAGTAACTTTGGAAATTGAGTGGTGAAGAATAAAAGATATAAAAAAGAGAAATTCAGGGTCGTGTAAGACCAAGAGAACCAAAAAAATAATAAAATAAAATCAGAGGACACACATATCACCCCCACCACACACACACACACATATACACACACACAAATCCATTAAAGAATATGGACTTTGATACAGTTGAACAAACAAACAAAAATAAGGAATCCTCTAAACTACTTTAATACTAAATAAATGAACGGGAAAAAGAAGTTAATAAAGCCACGTAGAATTATTATTTAAAAAAATCATAAAATGAGGTTTAATACACCTCAAGTGATGAAAGTCTCCATGAACAAACAGCTATATATCACAAGAAATAATAAGACAACACTCAAATTAATTTATGTGCTCAAGCAAACATTTTGGGAGAGAGAAATTGCTTTGAATCAGAAATTCAAATTGAAGAAAAGAAATTAGCCCCCCCCCCAAAAAAAGAGCTGCATGAGAATGAAATGAAAAAACAGTCAGCTGAACTCAGAGAAGAAATGGAAGGGAAAAAATTGACCCAGAAATAAAGGCTAACTTACAAGATGCTTAGAGACAAAAAGAGTCAAAATAATATTTTAAAAGAGTTATAAGTCATTGAAGAAAGCCAAGAAAACACCTGAAACAATGAAATTGATTTTAAAAAATAAAATGTTTCAGGAAAAAAAAGTGGTTAAAATTAAAGACAGGCAAAGAAGGATAAAGGTCACATACTTGGAATCCCTAAAGAAAAAATGAAAAAGAACAATGTCACAGTACTAATATTTAAATGTATAACCCAAGAAAAGTTTTCATAAATGAAGGTCTGAATCTATACTTTGAAAGGGCCCACAGGTACATTTAAAAATTAGCCTGGAAGTATAAACTGTGGAGCATCTATATTGTGGAGAATTATTCAGCTATTACAAAAAAGAATGAAGATGATTTGTATGAATTGATATGGAGTGAATTCAGGATACGTACTTTTTTAACTGAAGCATAGTTGATTTATAATTTTATGTTAGTTTCAGGTGTATAAAACAGTTATTCAATGTTTTTATAGATTATGTTCCATTTAAAGTTCTTAGAAAATAATGGCTATATTTTCCTGTGCTGTACAATATATCCTTATAGTTTATTCATTTTACACATGCTAGTTTGTATCTTTTAGTTTGTGCCCTTTCCTCTTTCTACTGATAACCATTAGTCTGTTCTCTATAGCTGTGAAAATTTCTGTTTTGTTATATTCATTCCTTTTATTTTTTATATTCCACATATGTGATAACATACTGACTATAATTTTAGTGAAAAAAAGCAAGGTGGAAGAAAATTTTATCTATGGCCTGCTGTACTTCCTATAGCCCTTTATGTAAAAGTAAAATATGGAAAAGATAAGCCAGAGATTAAAGAGATTCATGACCTATGGAATATGTGGAGGAACACGGTTGAACATTAATTTTCACATAGTCAACAAATAAATAACTAAATGGTCAAGCAAGATTTGGAGGTATTCAAAAATGGAACAAAAAATCAAACTTTAATCCAAATAAACTGACCATACTGAAGGGGATGGGAAAAAAGAACTAACCTAAATATTTGTTAATATATTTTGACATATACTATAAAGCCTGAGACTAAAAAGATGGTAGAAAGAAGAGGGTCCATGGTCATCCTAATGGGAGGAGAAAACCAGAGTGATGAGGTGGAATGTGCCTTGTGGACTTAAGGAAGCTGATGTCAGGGACCTGTTGGCAACTGTGATTGATTCATAGAGGGAGATGAAAAGTGTTTCTCATCCAGTAAGAGTGAGGAGGCTATTGGATCCAGCTCTGTGAGGTAGAACTTGAGGATGGTAAGATTCTCCACTGATGGAAAGGCTGGATCATGAAGCAAGTCCATGGTTACTTGCCAGAGCACCAGTCTATGAGAATCACCAAGAAAAACACTATGTTAATTCAGAAATATGGTGCCAATGACCTTGAGTTTCTACTCCAGTATTTTTATACTTAGCTCCTTTATGGCTAAAAAAAATTAATTAGTCCAGTCTAGTTTTTACTAAAGTAAATAGCACTTTCAAATGAAAGTACAAAAAACTCTAATGCTAACCATTCTGTGCTGAGTATTTTTGCAATGCATATGGGCAAACAAGGCCTTTCTGAAACCAAAGAATGTGTGACATTGTTATTTACAGGGGAAAAATACTTATTTTATCTAAATTTCAAAACTTCTAATATGCTTCCCAAGGAGTTATCTGGTTTAGCAAACAAGAACACGAGCACAAAAACAGAAGAGACACTAAACAGTAAACAGAAGACAATGTAGTATCTGCAGCACTTGTTCACAGAACAAAAGAATCCTATGCACATTTTCTAAACCAAATTTTGAAAGCTTCCCAGAGTTTCCAATCTGTAAAACAAAATAGTACTGGAAGTTTCTCACTCATTCTCACAGGTGTCAGGAACTGTAATTTTATTTTTTTTTAATAATTCAATTTAATCTCTGCTCTGAGCCTCCTAATCCACTTGATTACAGAAAACATAGTAATATTTATTTCATGATCCAACTCATCTTTCTAGGTTTAAATTAAGTTAGTTCACGGATTTCTTGTCTTCTGTTTAGTCCCTGGGGGGTCACCTAACCCTCAGGAGCAGGTATTTGGGCCAAAGTTCTCAGTGTTTATCCATGTTGGTATTCACTGGGGAGCCATCCCCTCTTCTGGGTCTCGGATGCCAACTCCCTTCAGTTGGCATTCCTGGAGACTCCCACTTCCTATCTGGTTTCTGGACCTTCTTCCATGTTGCTTTCCACTGTAGACTTCCTCCATCATGACTGTGGTTATGTGTGATGTTCTCAGAGGCATGAGGAAGGCTGACTCCTTTTTTGGGGTCCACAGGAAATTTAGGTACCATATTAGATATTCTTGCTCCCAGTCAATACCACAACTCAATGTTATGGTGGCACAGGGACTAGAGTGTAGCTCCAGCTTCCCAGAATTTCAGCCAGAAAGCAGATCCTTGTTGCCCTCTGCTCTCAGATCCTGGAACACATCATTCACATTTGTCCCTGGACTGCAAGCAAGATCATGCATATCTCAAGAACATTCATTTTAACTCTTTGTTTTCCAATTCACATTCTCTCTTTCCAGTCAGTGGGCTCAGCATCAATCCCAAGGTAGGCAAAACTGGCTCTCAAGTCACTGTCCATTCTCATTGTATATTTCAATTATAAGTAAAATGTTTGGGTTTTGTCCTCAAAAGCAGGGCTTTAACCTTCAAGTGTTCTTTCTTACTAACTAATGTTTATATTAGAAAAATAAAAACTCTGTTTCCTTTAGGTTTGCTGAGGCATTCCATTTCCTGAACCACGAAATGGTAAAATATGGCCTAATGTAGCTGAGAACTATGGAGACAGGATAATATACAGGTAAATATGTAATTACTCACTCAGTGTGTAATATAGTATGACAGTGCAAAATTTACCCTTTACACCAGTTCTAACTCTAAAATCATAATCGTATCAGTCAGGAGTTGAGTGATAACAGGCAAAATACGCACAGAGAGCCACTTAGAGTTGCTTGGAAAAAAATAGCTGCTTAAAGCCTATTCAGATCAGATGAGTGCATTGGACATTGATGCACAGGTTTGGTTATGATACTGATAAACAAGGTGACAGGAAAGAGACACACAATTGGTTACAGTGCAAACAGAGACCAAGATCAGGAGACTAAAGGTAGGAAACCATCCCTGAGGTGGAAGCTGCAGGGTCAGCTTGAAAGCCCAGGCATTGGGGATTGGAGAGCACAGTCAGAGCTTTGATATTGAGTTACTGAACTGCACACTGGGCTGCTTAGAGACTCTGTTCAGAGCCTGGATGCACCCCAAAGTCTGATTCCAACTGCAATCACAATATATAATTTTACCTGATAAGGGTCTACAGATCATCAAAATATCCTCTCCAATGCCTAAGTTCTTATTGTCACATAACAAATAGTATTCTTTCACAATTGAAACATTAGTTTAAAATGGAATTCCCTTTAGAAAGCAGACTGTGTGACTTATTGCACACTAAGTTATCCATGCTGATGCTAGGAACATTCTTTACTTAAAAAAAATTTTTTTAAAGACCATTTTTTGGTAACAGCTTTACTGACTTATAGTTAACATGCCATACAATTTCCCCACTTAAATTATACAAGTCAATGTTTTCTAGTATATTCCGAGAGCTGTGCAACCACCACTGTCATAAATTTTCGAACATTTTCATCACACTGAAAACGAAACCTAGTGTCCTTTAGCCATCATCCCCAATATTCTTATCCAGGAGTCTGAGGCAACCTCTAATCTACTTTCTGTCTCTATGGGTTTACCTGTTCTGGATAATTCAAGTAAATTATGTCATTCACTATGTGACTTCTTTCACTTAGCATAATGGTTTCAAGCTTCATCCACGATATAGCATGTATCAGCATTTCATTCCTTTATATTGTCAAGCAATACTAAATGGTATGGATATACTATACTTGATTTATTCATTCATAAAACTTTATCATTAAAACATTGAAACATGTATTAAAGGACAGATAATATAATAATGATACCCAAAGACCTATTACCCAGTGTCAATGATTATTAACACATGGCTAATTTTATTTATTCTCTCCCCATCATTTTCCCTCCCTACATCATTTTAACATAAGTTTTTCTTTCATAAATAGTTCCATATATACTCATAAATAGATGTATATATACAAATTGTTTTTTTAAACAAACACAAAATCATCACTGCACTTAAAATTTGTATTCCTTAACATCATCAAGTACCAACAAGTGCTAAATTTAATCTATTTGTGTTTCTTTTAAAAAAAAAATTTTAGTGGAGTATAATTGCTTTATAATGCTGTGTTATTTTCTGCTTTATAACAAAGTACATCAGTTATACATATACATATCCCCATATCTCTTTCCGCTTGCACCTCCCTCCCTCACACCACCCTATCCCACCACTCTAGGTGGTCACAAAGCACCGAGCTGATCTCCTTGTTCTATGCGGCTGCTTCCCACTAGCTATCTATTTTACATTTGGTACTGTATATATGTCCGTGGCACTCTCACACTGTGTCCAGCTTACCCTACGCCCTCTCTGTATCCTCAAGTCCATTCTCTAGTAGGTCTGTGTCATTATTCCCATCTTGCCCCTAGGTTCTTCATGACCATTTTATTTATTTATTTATTTTTTAGATTCCATATATATGTGTTAGCATATGATATTTGTTTTTCTCTTTCTGACTTACTTCACTCTGTATGACAGACTCTAGGTCCATCTACATCTGTACAAATAACTCAATTTCATTTCTTTTTATGGCTGAGTAATATTCCATTGTATATATGTGCCACATCTTCTTTTTCCATTCATCTGTTGATGGACTCTTCGGTTGCTTCCATGTCCTGGATATTGTAAGTAGAGTTGCAGTGAACATTTTGGTACATGGCTCTTTCTGAATTATGGTTTTCTCAGGGTACATGTCCAGTAGTGGGAATGCTGGGTCATATGGTAGTTCTAATTTTAGTTTCTTAAAGAATCTCCATACTGTTCTCCATAGTGGCTGTATCAATTTACATTCCCACCAACAGTGCAAGAAGGTTCCCTTTCTCCACACCCTGTCCAGCATTTATTGTTTATAGATATTTTGATGTTAGCCATTCTGACCAGTGTGAGATGATATCTCATTGCAGTTTTGATGTGCATTTCTCTAATGATTAAAGATGTTGAGCATTCTTTCATGTGTTTGTTGGCAATCAGTATATCTTCTTTGGGGAAATGTCTATTTAGGTCTTCTGCCCATTTTTGAATTACATTGCTTGTTTTTTTGTGGGGTTTTTTATTGTTTTTTTTTTCTTGTTGTTGTTTGCGGTATGCGGGCGTCTCACTGTTGTGGCCTTTCCAGTTGCGGAGCACAGGCTCCGGACGTGCAGGCTCAGCGGCCATGGCTCACAGGCCCAGCCACTCCGCGGCATGTGGGATCTTCCTGGACCGGGGCAAGAACCCGTGTCCCCTGGATCGGCAGGTGGACTCACAACCACTGCGCCACCAGGGAAACCCCAGGTTGTTTGTTTTTTTGATATTGAGCTTCATGAGCTGCTTGTAAATTTTGGAGATTAACCCTTAGTCATGTGCTTCATTTTTAAATATTTTCTCCCATTCTGAGGGTTCTCTTTTCATCTTGTTTATGGTTTACTTTGCTGGACAAAACTTTTAAGTTTCATTAGGTCCCAAATGTTTATTTTTGGTTTTATTTTCATTTTTCTAGAAGGTGGGTCAAAAGGGATCTTGCTGTGATTTATGTCATAGAGTGTCCTGCCTATGTTTTCCTCTAAGAGTTTTATAGAGTCAGGCCTTACATTTAGGTCTTTAATACATTTTGACTTTATTTTTGTGTATGGTGTTAGGGAGTGTTCTAATTTCATTATTTTACCTGTAGCTGTCCAGTTTTCCCAGCACCACTTATTGAAGAGGCTGCCTTTTCTCCATTGTATATACTTGCCTCCTTTATCAAAGATAAGGAGACCATATGTGCGTGGGTTTATCTCTGGGCTTTCTATCCTGTTCCATTGATCTCTATGTCTGTTTTTGTGCCAGTACCATACTGTCTTGATTACTGTAGCTTTGTAGTATAGTCTGAAGTCAGGGAGCCTGATTCCTCCAGCTCCATTTTACTTTCTTAAGATTGCTTTAGCTCTTTTGCAGTTCTGTTTCCATACAAATTGTGAACTTTTTGTTCTAGTTCTGTGAAAAATATCAATGGTAGTTTGATAGGGATTGCATTGAGTCTGTAGATTGCTGTTGGTAGTAGAGTCATTTGCACAATGTTGATTCTTCCAATCCAAGAACATGGTATATCTCTTCATCTGTTTGTATCATCTTTAATTTATTTCATCAGTGTCTTATAATTTTCTAAAAACAGGTCTTTTGTCTCCTTAGGTAGGTTTATTCTTAAGTGTTTTATTATTTTTGTTGCAATGGTAAATGGGAGATTTTTCTTAATTTCACTTTCAGATTTTTCACCATTAGTATACAGGAATGCAAGAGACTTCTGTGTATTAAATTTTGAAAGGTGCTACTTTACCAAATTCATTGATTAACTCTAGCAGTTTTCTGGTAGCATCTTTAGGATTCTCTATGTATAGTATCATGTCATCTGCAAGCAGTGACAGCTTTACTTCTTCTTTTCCGATTTGGATTCCTTTTATTTGTTTTTCTTCTCTGATTGTTGTAGCTAAAACTTCCAAAACTATGTTGAATAATAGTGGTGAGAGTGGGCAACCTTGTCTTGTTCCTGATCTTAGTGGAAATGGTTTCACTTTTTCACCATTGAGGATGATGTTGGCTGTGTGTTTGTCATATATGGCCTTTATTATGTTGAGGAAAGTTCCCTCTATGCCTACTTTCTGGAGGGTTTTTATCTTAAATGTGTGTTGAATTTTGTTGAAGGCTTTCTCTGCATCTATTGACATGATCATATGGTTTTTCTCCTTCAATTTTTTATTATGGTGTATCACATTGATTGATTTGCATATATTGAAGAATCCTAGCATTCCTGGGATAAACCTTACTTGACAATGGTGTATGATGTTTTTATTACGGTGTCAGATTCTGTTTGCTAGTATTTTGTTGAGGATTTTTGTATCTACTTTCATCAGTGATTTTAGCCTGTAGTTGTCTTTCTTTGTAACGTCTTTGTCTGGTTTTGGTATCAGGGTGATTGTGGCCTTGTAGAATGAGTTTGGGCATGTTCTACCTTCTGCTATATTTTGGAAGAGTTTGAAAAGGGTGAGTGTTAGCTCTCCTCTAAATGTTTGATACAATTCGCCTGTGAAGCCATCTGGTCCTCGGCTTTTGTTTGTTGGAAGATATTTAATCTCAGTTTCAATTTCACTGCTTGTAATTGGTCTGTTCATATTTTCTATTTCTTCCTGGTTCAGTCTTAGAAGGTTGTGCATTTCTAAGACCTTGTCCATTTCTTCCAGGTTGCCCATTTTTTTGCCATATAATTGCTTGTAGTAATCTCTCATGATCCTTTGTATTTATGCAGTGCTAGTTGTTACTTCTCCTTTTTCATTTCTAATTCTGTTGATTTGAATCTAGTCCCTTTTTTTCTTCATGAGTCTGGCTAATGGTTTATCCATTTTTCTTATCTTCTCAAAGAACCAGTGCTTAATTTTATTGATCTTTGCTTTCATATCCTTAATTTCTTTTCAATTTATTTCTGGTCTGATCTTTATGATTTCTTTCCTTCTGCTAACTTTGGGGATTTTTTGTTCCTGTTTCTCTAATTGCTTTAGGTGTAAGGTTAGGTTGTTTTACTGAGATGTTTCTTGTTTCTTAAGGTAGGATTGTACTGCTATAAACTTCCCTTTTAGAACTGCTTTTGCTGCACCCCATAGGTTTTGTGTCATCGTGTTTTCATTATCATTTGTTTCTAGGTATTTTTTTTTATTTCCTCTTTGATTTCTTCCATGATTTCTCAGTTATTAAGTAGTGTATTGTTTAGCCTCAATGTGTTTGTACTTTTTACAGATTTTTTCCTGTAATTGATATCTAGTCTCATAGCATTGCAGTCGGAAAAGATACTTGATACAATTTTAATATTCTTAAATTTAACAAGGCTTGATTTGTGACCCAAGATATGATCTATCCTGATGAAGGTTCCATGAGCTCTTGAGAGGAATGTTTATTCTGTTGTTTTGGATGGAATGTCCTATAAATATCAATTAAGTCCATCTTGTTTAATGTATCATTTAAAGCTTGTGTTTCCTTATTTATTTTCATTTTGGATGATCTGTCCGTTGGTGAATGTGTGGTGTCAAAGTCCCCTACCATGATTGTGTTACTGTCAATTTCCCCTTTTATGGCTGTTAGTATGTTCCTTATATATTGAGGTTCTCCTATGTTGGGTGCATAAATATTTACAATTGTTATGTCTTCTCCTTGGATTTATCCCTTGATCTTTATGTAGTGTCCTTCTTTGTTTCATGCAATAGTCTTTATTTTAAAGTCCATTTTGTCTGATATGAGAATTGTCACTCCTGCTTTCTTTGATTTCCATTTGCATGGAATATCTTTTTCTATCCTCTCACTTTCAGCCTGTATATGTCCCTGGGTCTGAGGTTGGTCTCTTGTAGACATCATATATATGGGTCTTCTTTTTGTATCTATTCAGCCAGTCTATATCTTTTGATTGGAGCATTTAATCCTTTTATTTTTAAGGTAATAATCAATATGTATGTTCCTATTACCATTTTCATAATTGTTTGGGTTTGTTATTGTGGGTCTTTTCCTTCTCTTTTTTTTCCTGTCTAGAGAGCTTCCTTTAGCATTTGTTGTAAAGCTGGTTTGGTGGTGCTGAGTTCTCTTAGCTTTCGCTTGTCTGTGATTTTAACTTCTCCGTCAAATCTAAATGAGATCCTTGCTTGGTAGAGTAATCTCAGGTGTAGGTTTTTCTCCTTCACCATTTTAAATATATCTTGCCACTCCCTTCTGGCTTGCAGTGTTTCTGTTGAAAGATCAGGTGTTAACCTTACAGGGATTCCCTTGTGTGTTATTTGTTGTTTTCCCCTTGTTGTTTTTAATATTTTTTCTTTGTATTTAATTTTTTATAGTTTGATTAATATGTGTCTTAGCATGTTTCTCCTTGGATTTATACTGTATGGAACTCTCTGTGATTCCTGGACTTGATTAATTATTTCCTTTCCTATATTAGGGACATTTTCAACTATAATGTCTTCAAACATTTTCTCAGTCCCTTTCTTTTACTCTTCTTCTTCTGGAACACTTATAATTCAAATGTTGTTGCATTTAATGTTGTCCCAGATGTCTCTGAGACTGTCCTCAATTATTTTCATTATTTTTTCTTTTTTCTGCTCTGCCATAGTTATTTCCACATTTTATCTTCCAGGTCACTTATCAGTTCTTCTGCCTCAGTTATTCTGCTACTGTTCCAGTGTAGAGAACTTTTCATTTCATTTATTGTGTTGTTCATCACTGCTTATTTGCTCTTTAGTTGTTCTAGGACCTTTTTTAACGTTTCTTGTATTTTCATTCTATTTCCTGGATTTTGGATCATCTTTACTATCATTATTCTGAATTCTGTTTCAGGTAGATTGCCTATTTCCTCTTCATTTGTTAGGTCTGGTGGGGTTTTGCCTTGCTCCTTCATCTACTGTGTGCTTCTCTGTCTTCTCATTTTGCTTAACTTATGTGTTCAGGGTTTTCTTTTTGCAGGCTGCAGGTTCATACTTTCTGTTGTTTGTGGTGTCTGTCCCCAGTGTCTAAGGTTGGTTCAGTGTGTTGTCTAGGTTTCCTGGTGGATGGGGCCTAGTTCCTGTGCTTTCGTGAATGAGGCTGGACCATGTCTTTCTGGTGCACGGGTCCACATCTGGTGGTGTGTTTTGAGGTGTCTGTGGCCTTATTATGATTTTAGGCAGCCTCTCTGCTAATGGATGGGGTTGTGTTCCTGTCTTGCTAGTTGTTTGACATACAGTGTCCAGCACTGTAGCTTGCTGGTCATTGAGTGGAGCTGGGTCTTCGCATTGAGATGGAGATCTCTGGGAGATTTTCACCATTTGATATTATGTGGAGCTGGGAGGTCTTTTGTGGACCAGTGTCCTGAACTTGGCTCTCCCACCTCCGAGGCACAGCCCTGATGCCTGGCTGGAGCACCAAGAGCCTCTCATCCACACGGCTCAGAATAAAAAGGAGGAAAAAAAAAGAAAAAAAGAGAAGAATATAAAATAAAATAAAGTAAAATAAAATAACATAAAGTAAAATAAAATAAAGTTATTAGAATAAAAAATATAAAATAATTTAAAAACATTTAAATAATAAACAAAAGAAAGAAGAGAGCAACCAAATGAAAAAACAAATCAACCAATGATAACAAATATTAAAATCTATACTTAAAAAAAGAAACAAACAATAAAAAAAGGACAGACAGAACCCTAAGACATATGGTAAAAGCAAAGCTATACAGACAAAGTGACACGCAGGAGCATACCCATACACACTCACAAAAAGACAAAAAGGGAAAAATATATATATATCGTTGCTCCCAAAGTCCATCTCCTCAATTTGGGATGATTTATTGTCTATTCAGGTATTCCACAGATGCACCATACATCAAGTTGATTGTGGGGATTTAATCCAGTGCTCTTGAGGCTGCTGGGAGAGATTTTCCTTTTTCTTCTTTGTCTCACAGCTCCTGGGGTTCAGCTTTGGATTTAGACCCACCTCTGTGTGTAGGTCGCCCGAGGGTGTCTGTTCTTCACTCAGAAAGGATGGGGTTAAAGGAGCATCTGATTCGGGGGCTCTGGCTCACTCAGGCTGGAGGAGGAAGGGGTATGGATGCAGGGTGAGCCTGTGGCAGCAGAGGCCACCGTGACATTGCACCAGCCAGAGGCGTGTCCTGTGTTCTCCTGGGGAAGTTGTCCCTGGATCGCAGGACCCTGGTAGTGGAGGGCTGCACAGGCTCCCAGGTGGCTGCAGCAGCAGCCTTAGCATCTCATGCCCATCTCTGGTGTCTGTGCTGATAGCCACAGCTTGTACCCATCTCTGGAGCTACTTTAAGTGTCACTCTTAATCCCCTCTCCTCGTGCACCAGGAAACAAAAGGCAGGAAAATGTCTCTTACCTCTTTGGCAGTTCCAGACATTTTCCTGGACTCCCTCCCAGCCAGCTATTGTGCACTAGCCCCTTTCAGGCTGTGTTCATGCAGCCAAACCCAGTCCTCTCCCTGGCATCTGACCTCTGAAGCCTGAGCCTCAGCTCCCAGCCCTGACCCACCCCAGTGGGTGAGCAGATAAGCCTCTCAGGCTGGTGAGTGCTGGTCAACACTGATCCTCTATGTGGGAATCTCTCCACTTTGCCCTTGCACCCTTATTGCTGTGCTCTTCTCTATGTCTCCAAAGTTTACCCACCGCCACTCCCCACTATCCACCAGTGACAGGGTTTCCTAGTGTATGGAAAATGTTCCTCCTTCCCAGGCCCTCCCAGAGGTGAAGGTCCTGTCCCTATTCTTTTGTCTCTGTTTTTTTCTTTTTCTTTTGCCCTACCCTGGTACATGGGGAGTTTCTTGCCTTTGGGGAAATCTGAGGTTTTTCTGCCAACATTCAGTAGGTGTTCTGTAGGAGTTGTTCCACATGTAGATGTATTTCTGATGTATTTGTGGGGAGAAAGGTGATCTCCACATCTTACTCTTCTGCCATCTTGAAGCTCCCTCCTATGGATTATTTAATTTCTCCATTTTAATTGACTAAAGATGAATGTTTCCAACTGGCTTCCTTCTGTCTACCCACTGTGCCTCTACTTGTGTTTCTTTATATTTGGTTTATTTGAATTAGGATCTAAAATAGATCTCTCAAGTTCCTTGAATCTTTCTTTTTCATGGAAGTTCCTTCCTCCTTTTTTTTCATCTTTATAATCTATCTGTTGAAGAAACCAAGAAATATGCCCTACAGCATTATCCTATTCTGGATTTTGAGGATTGCAACCTCAAAAGGATTGGTGTTTGATATGCTGTTATTTCCATTGTATCCATAAATTGGAAGTCACGGCAGAGCAGAGCCTTTACCAAATACAGACAGGATACTTTGACAAGAATTCTTCATATGCGTGGTGTTTATTGCATCAGGAGGCACATAAAGTTTGCTTTTTTTTTCTTATTGTTTTTCTTTTTTAAGATTTTGATGTTAAAATTGACCAGGGGTTCAGGTGCTGTCAACTCTACACATTAGTTATAAACTTCACAAACATGTGAAAAATACATGACTAGTGTCGAATGTTCCTGAGATTTTGTGGCTATTTGTTACAATAGCTGGGGGTATATCTGACTCTTTTGTTAAAACAGTACATAAGGGTAACCAAATAATTGATTAGGGAATGTTTTTCTTTATACAACTATTCAAACTAAAAAATAAAAAGTGAATATTAGAATTAGATATTTACCATTTTGGAATCCCTAATAAAATTGTGTACCTAGGCAGTAATCAACAATGGCTGACAAAATACTAAGTGTAAATCTAGTAGGCTGATGTTGCTTTAATGATATTGTACCTGATCTGTTACATGCTCCATGTGTATTTCATCTTCTTCTTTGGACCAGCAGGCTAGTTGGGGCATGTTTTACTCATGGTCGTGTCCCATGTGCAAGGGGACAAGATGTACATGTGAAGTCTCTTAACACCTCTGTTCAAAACTGGTACTTTGTTGCCTTTCCCCCAGATACATTCATCACATTGCTTAAGGCAAAATCAGAGGGTGGGGAGGTACACCCTGACTTTAATTGGGGGGAATTGCCATTACAAACAATACTTCAATCTACCACAGTGTTACAAATGTTTTCCTTACTTTATTTACTAGTCTCTAGAATAATGGACTGATTTCCTAAGATCTTTCTAAAGTGATTAATAACTTTTTAGTATCATTGGCAAATCATAGATTTAATAGTATTTTATATATCCAATTCATTTTAGTTATTTGTATGTCCAATTCATTTTTTTTATACAAATTGTCTCTTCTTACACAACCTCAGAGTCTTTGATATCTTCTTTGTTTTCTGGTATGAAAATATATCCCAGTTCATAATAAATATTTTCTGTCACAGATCTGAAATCTAGGAACCCTATTTTCTTTTAATGGGAATGGTTATTTTAAGAATATTATGTGAGTTCTAGATGTGCTCATTTCTAATGGTTTTGTTATTGTTTCCATCCCTTTTAAATAGGTAGGAAAATATGTTTTAAAATCATATATATATATATATATATATATATATATATTACAAGTATTTCCAATTCAAACTTTACATTACATGTTTTCACTTAACTTTGTGTGTGTATATATATATATATATATTCATATATATATGTGTATACATATATATTCATGTTTATCAGTATTTCTCTCCTATTATTTCTGGATTTAGACTCATATAGGCAAGTTATAAAAGTAGATTTCAACTGAGAAAGGCAGTATTAAAGTGAGTGGGTGACTAAAAGAAGTGAATGTGTGGGACCAAGAAGGAGAACCAGAGGTTACTGGAGACAAATTCTGCTATTTACCAGTATAGCTAATTGCTGACCCTCTTGATTCTGGGATATGAGGATTTAAGGGAAGATGTGCCCTGGGAATAAAGAATTTTTAAAAGCTTCTATGCAACTCCAATATTTAGCCCAAAGTTTAGAACTATTGACTTGCACCCCCATCTCGAAGCATGGTGTAATTACAGAGCAGTGGCTTAACTCAATCCATGGAGAACCAGGTTTCCTACCTTACAGATCTGACCCTTCACAAATCTGACCACTGGACTTTTGTAGTTGACATAAAATACACATACTCTTGTCTTGCAGGGTGGTAGTCAGTGAGGCAGCACATAAAATGGTAATGGCACTGGTTTTGGAGTCAGAGACCTGGGTTGGAATTCTGCAATTAACTGTCTATATTCATTTCCTACTGCTGCTGTAGAAAATTACTATAAATTTAGTGGTTTAAAATAACACACTTATTATGTTATATTTCTGGAGGTCAGAAATTCAAATTGAGTTTCACAGAGCTAAAATTGGTGTCAGGAAGACTGTGATACTATATGGAGGCTCTAGGGGAAAATCTATTTTTTTTGCCTTTTCCAGCTGCTAGAGGCTGTCCCCATGTCGTGGCTCACAGCCCACTTCATTCTTCAAATGTAGCAATGGCCAATCAGGCCTTTCTCACATCCCACCACTCAGATAATGTCTCTTTTGCCTTTATCCCATTTAAGGATCCTTGTGCTTACACTGATCTCACCCACTTGGGTAATCCAGGATAATCTCTATATTTTAAAATCTGTTGATTAGTAAACTTAATTTCATCTTCTACCTTAATTCCCATTTTCTATGTATCATAGCATATTCCCATGTCCCAGGAATTAAAACGTAGATATTTGGGGGAGAAAATTATTATGCCTACCACACTAGCTAAGTCACTTTTGGGAAATACTTTATCCATTTTGAACCTTATTCTCCTCTTCTGTATAATAAGCATCTGAGGTTATGTTGTATCTTCCTGAATTAACTCATCCTAGTGATTCTCACAGGATAGAGAGCACTGGTGATTAAAACATCCAGAAAGATTTCTTGTTGATAAGGTGTTCCCCTGGTGATGTCAATACACCACTCATCACTACATGTTTACCCATCTTGAAGAACAGCTCTGAAGATAAAGAGAGATAATTCATGAAAACACCTAGACACAGTAAGGGCCCAATATCTATTAGTTTCCTTCCCTTTACTTTTTATTTCCCTTTCTTTGCTCCATTCTATTAATAGAGAAGGACTGAGTACTCAAGATTCAGTGAAGAGTCCCCTTGATACCACGAATAAAATAACGAAGTTTTTGTCTTTTTCTTGGTTCCAGCTAGATATTTTATCTCCCTGCCAAAGCTGCTTACATACCAAATTGCTCTTTCCACATCTTGTTGTCAAAAACCTGTAGATATAATCCTGGTGCCTGGAACTCTGTCTGCCATAGACCCAGCTTTCATATGCCACTGTCCTTCTCCGTTTAAGATACTGAAATACTTGTCTTATCTTCAAATGTTGATGGTGACCAGCACTTGACCCATTCCTGGAGACTGCTGTAACTCTCAAGTGCCAAGTGTTGTGCCTTATTATTTTACAATACATAGACATCTTCAGCTTTGCATTCCCAGTTCTCTACCTCATGCCCTGTCACACTGAGCACATCTGCTACCAAGATCCTGCCCCAACTGAAACCAGAGACAAACCATCACACCATATTCAAGACTTCCAGGGTGTCATGGTCTCAAAACTTTGAACATGGTACATATAGCAGTCTCTTACCAGCATTTACTAGGGATCTCAGCTTTTCTTTTTTTTTTTTTTTTTTTTTTTGCTACACAATGTATTACTTTCTTTATATTTTCCTTTTTTCATGTTACTTCCTGTTATATTTTTCCTGATTTTCAATTACCAAATCATCTAACTCTCACACACTATAATGTATATACTTATTAATCATTATTTTTTCAGTCTTGTTCTACTATGGCCAAAAGATGACAGGAAAAGGAAGAATAAAGATGGTCTAGTCTTTGAAGTTGTCTTTGGACCTGAGGTCAATAAGAAAGGACAAAAACAAGAAGAACTTGGGTGATATCCATGCATTCATAGTTGAATGAATTCAAAGAATATTTATTGAGAATCTACCATGCACTTTGCAACATGCTCACTGTTGGGAGGTGAAGATATTGATATTATCCTTTGAACTGAGATGGAACTCTGAGACTGAAAAATGAAGTAGACAATTCTATACAGTTTATTGTGGGTAACATATATATAGATAAAAAAGATCTGGTGGACGATGATCCAGAGACATTTGCAACTGCACTCCATGTCACAAAAAGGGGTACAAGGGAATTTAAAGGGGTCAAAGCTAAAAATCGAATCTGACTACTAAGGAAAGCCTTGTTTACACCAACAGGACCTGGCAGTTTTTCCTTACAGCAGGGTTCTCATGACTTGAACCATGTGCATCAGCAAAAGGCACTCTTCCAGTTTTCAAATCAGATGAAGGCAAGGGTAAATGTTGATAGGGAACTTATCTGAATTCAACCCATTTCTGTGAGTGGGCTAAAAGTTCAGGCATGCAGAAATGGGAGGGGGTGGAAATGTGAGCCTAAGATGGAGTTGACAAAATGGAGTCAGTGGGGTTCAGCCACACCCTAGCCATATATTTGAGGGGAAAAGAAAACTTACATGTTCTTGATGAAACAGTTGTCCAATGATTATAAATACATGTAAACATTTCAAGGGTGGATAATGCTATCAAAGATGTTCCATTGCATTATGAAAGTGTAATAGTAGGAGCAGACTTTATGGCTGAGAGGAGACTGGTTCATGGAAGTTGTAAGAAAAAGAACTAAATAGCCTAAGAAATTATTTAATTTCAGCTAGTGATAAATGCTATGAAGAAAAGTTAAGCAGAATAAGGAAATAGACAGTGGTGGAGTGAAAGGAACTTTAGTGTGACCAGGGAAGTCCTCTCTGGGGAGATATTTGAACAAAAACATGAATGTCATGAAGAATGAGCACCATAATTTTATGAGGGAAAAATATTCCAGGTAAGGGAACAGCAAATGAAAACACTGAGTTGGGAGGTAGATGGCTCTGCAGTAGGCAGACCTAGTAATCTTTAAGAAAGGTTAAAAAGATCTATGATAGTGTCACAAAATCAATGAAAGCCACAATGTACATAAACATTTATATCATGATAAATATGTTGGTTTTAACCCTAAAAGCATTAGAAAATCATTATGACTCTTAATTTGGCTTGTGTACATGTGGGGGAAAAGAAAAACCTGATCTTACTTACATTTGGAAAAGAAATATGTAATATGTAAGTCATTTTCTTTTATATCTTGTTACAAATATTGGGATCTTGCTGATCCTCATGTGATATATTGCCTCTAGGCATTTATTTAGGACTATAGTTGCTGGGCAAAAGATGTGTGTGGCATGATGCCCAACTGTATACCAAAGGAGTTTTGCTGCTGCTCCACATCTTTGTCAATATTAGTGCTATTGAATATTTTAATCTTTATAAATCAAGTGGTGTAAAATGATATCTCCTTCTGGTTTAATTTATAATTCTCTGCATTCTAATGAGGTTGAGTATGTGTTAATAAATCAGTTGTCCATTTATATTTCTTATTTTGTGAAAGCCTTTTCAAGTCTCTTGCTTGATTTCTATTGTTTTGTTTGTCTCTTTTTACCAATTGATAAGTAATTTATGTGTTCTGAATTTGATTCCTTTAGTTTTTGTCTTGCATGTCTTTCTGAACGTTATTCCTCTGTTTATTTTTTTAAATTAATATCTCTATCATGTCTATTATGGACTGAATTTTGTCCATCCAAAATTCCTATGGTGAATCTCTAATACCCCATGTGACTGTATTTGGAGATAGAGCTATTAAGGAGGTAATTAAAGTTAAATGAGGACATAAGAATGCAACCCTAATCCAATAGTACTGGTGTCCTTATAAAAAGAGGAAGAGGGCTTCCCTGGTGGTGTAGTGGTTGGGAGTCTGCCTGCCAATACAGGGGACACTGGTTTGAGCCCCAGTCCAGGGAGATCCCACATGCCTCAGAGCAGCTGGGCCCGTGAGCCATGGCCGCTGAGACTGCGCATCCGGAGCCTGTGCTCCGCAACGGGAGAGGCCATGACAGTGAGAGTCCCACGTACCGCAAAAAAAAAAAAAAAAAAAAAAAGAGAGGAAGAGAGTTTGCTTTCTCCCTGCACATACAGACAGAGAAAAGACCAGGTAAGATTCCATCTTCAAGTCAAAGAAAGAGGTCATCCCAGAAACCACGTGGTACATTGATCATGGACTTCTAGCCTCCAGAACTGTGAGAAAATTAATTTCCATTTCTTAGGCCGGGGTTCCCAACCCCCAGGCCATGGACTGGTAGCAGTTCCTGCTGTTAGGAACCAGGCCACACAGCAGGAGGTGAACAGCAGGCGAGCAAGCGGAGCTTCACCTATATTTACAGCTGCTCCCCATTGCTCGCATTACTGTCTGAGCTCCGCCTCCTGTCAGCATTATGGTGAGTTATATAATTATTTCATTATATATTACAATGTAATAATAATAGAAATAAAGGGCACAATAAAAGGAATGTGCTTGAATCATCCCCAAACCATCCCCTCACCCCCTTCTGTGGAAAAATTGTCTTCCACAAAACCGGTCCCTGTTGCCAAAAATGTTGGGGACTGCTGGTTTAGGCCACCGATCTGATCTGTGATATCTTGTTATGGCAGCCCAAACAAACTAATACGGTATCTCTTCATGAATGGAAGTTTTTCAATTTAATTTTGTCAAATTCATCAATGATTTTTAATATTAATATTCTTTGTTTTTGTCTTTAATTTCTCATGCCTTATCTCATAGAGATATGTTCTATATTTTATATTGAAGAAATTAAATTTTACCTTTTATGTTTAAGGATTTATTCCACCTAGAATTGTATTTTGTATAAGATAGTGTGATTGCATTAGATAATATTGTATAAAGTGTATAATCATATATAGCACACTTTTTATAATATATAGTATATTCATTATTATATATCATTTATTATATACATATGCATTTAGTATGAATGACTAATTGCCTCAGCCTGTCTTAGTCAGCTGCTATAATAATATACCATAGACTGGGTGGCTTAAACAGCAGACATTTATTTCACACAGTTCTGGAGGTTAGGAAGTTCAAGATCAAGGTGCCAGAATATTTGGTTCCTGGTAAGATCCCTCTTCCTGGTTTGCAGATGGCCAACTTCTTGCTGTATCCACACATGGTGAAGACAGAGAGTGCTCTGGGTTCTCTTCCTCTTAAAAGGACACTAATTCCATTGTACAGACCCCACCTCTCATGACATTACCTAAACCTAATTATCTCCCAAAGGCCCCACTTCCAAATATTATCACATTGGGGGTTAGGACTTCAAGATATTAATTTGGGGGGCACAAACATTCAGTCTATAATATAACCCTATGTGTTATCTAATTTATTCTTTAATCCAATTCTACACTGCCTTAGTTAATTTAGTTGGGTACTATGTCTTGGTATCTGGAATGTATAATTGTCTCAACATTTTCTTCAGGAAAGTCTTGTGATTTTTGTCATTTGCTTTTCCATAAATTTGGAAATCAGCTTAATAATTCCACTAAAATTCTATTGGAGTTTTGATTGTAATTAAATTGATGCACAGGTCAATACAAAGAGAATAGTCACATTTTTATAGTGGCTATCAATAAACATTATTTAGCTCTCCTCTTATTTTGGCCTTCTTTTATAATTTTCTCTAGAAGTCTGTCACATCCTTTATTATATTAGTTCTCAGACACCTTCTATTTTTGGATGCTATTGTAAAGGGAAACATTTATTTAACTATATTTAATAATTATATATTTATATATTTAATTATATATTTTAATTATATTTTTTATTTTTATTTTAGTTATATATATTTAATTATATTATATTTTTCTGAATTATGCTGGTATATAGAAATACAATTGATCTTGTGTATATTGATCTTACAGCTCACAGCTGTATTGCTGAACTCTCTTATTATTACTAATAATTTTTCTGTAAGTGCTTTCTGGTTTTCTATGTAAACAATCATAATATCTGAAAATAAGTTGTTTTGTCTTTATATTTCTGATTCTATGCCTTTAATTTCTCTTTTATTATCTTACTTTGCTGGTCCAGGATATCTAGCATAATGTTGACTGAAAATGATGATAATGGGCATCTACACCTTATTCTTGATTTTAAAGAAAATGCTTTAAAATATTTACCCATGTGGTAGATTATTGTCTCTGGTTTTTGTTTCCCTTGTTGCTTTTCTTTATCAGGTTAAGGAATTGTGTGATATTGTGATTTATAATATGAAAGATATATTTTGTCTTCATCACATTCCTGGTACAGAGATCCTAAAACTCTTGGAATTTTTTGTGATGAGAACAATAAAAATGTCTGTTAAAAGTTATGTTAATGAGGAGACTTGGAAAACACCTTAGGATGGGAGTTGGTTACCAGGAGAACACATCATGTGATTTAAAGTGTGGAACTTTCAGACTTATCTCCCTGACCTCCCAGAGGGCAGAGGGGCTAGAAATTGTGTTCAATCATCAATGGCCAAGGATTTAATCAGCCATAGATATGTAATTAAACCTCCATAACACCCCCAAAGTATGGGTTTCATAGAGCTTCCAGTTGGTGAACATGTAGATATTTGGGGAGAGTGGCAGGCTTGTAGAGGACGTGGAAGCTCCACACCATTTCCTTACACCTTGCCCTATGACCCTCTTCCATCTAACTGTTCTTGAGTTATACCCTTTTACAATAAGCTGGTAATCTAATAAGTAGAATATCTATCTTAGTTCTGTGAGCTCCTCTAGCAAATGAAGCAAACCCAAGGAGGGAACTGAGGAATTTTTCAATCCATAGATGGTTGGTCAAGAGCACAGGTGATAAACTGGACTCACAATTGGCATCTGAAGAGGTGGGAGGGGAAGTCTTGTATGACTGAGCCTTTAAACTGTGGGATCTGGTGCCATCACAGTTTAATAATGTCTAGACATGACTTGAACTGTAGGACACAGAGCTGGTGTCTGATAATTGCATGGTGTACGGAAGGTACCCACATATCAGATTTGGTGATCAGAATAGGAAAGTTTCATTCTGTTTCTTGTTTAACAGGACTTTTTGTTGTATGTTGATATCACATTCTACTAAATATTCTTTCTCTGTCTATCAAGATGGCTATTTTCTTTTTAATCTGTTTATGTAATAAAATACTTTAATAGACTGTTAACTGTTAACCTAAACATTCATTTCTGTGATAGACTCAACTTAATAGCATGATAAATTTGATTTACTAATATTTGAGTTAAAATATTTTGCCTGTAGTAAGAATGTATTTGCTGTAATTTCCCTTCTTTTTAGTAGTAAAGTTATGTTGGGGAAAGTGGAATAATCTGCTCCTTAAGTACTGGTTAGTTATAGCAGATGGTCTCAATACCCTACCCTCACACTCAGTCTCAGACATATAGACTATAGTTTTCTTTCTTTGTGACATCCTTGTCTTGTTTTGGTATCAAGGTGATGGTGGCCTCGTAGAATGAGTTTGGGAGTGTTCCTCCCTCTGCTATATTTTGGAAGAGTTTCAGAAGGATAGGTGTTAGCTCTTCTCTAAATACTTGATAGAATTCGCCTGTGAAGCCATCTGGTCCTGGGCTTTTGTTTGTTGGAAGATTTTTAATCACAGTTTCAATTTCAGTGCTTGTGATTGGTCTGTTCATGTTTTCTATTTCTTCCTGATTCAGTCTTGGCAGGTTGTGTATTTCTAAGAATTTGTCCATTTCTTCCAGGTTGTCCATTTTATTGGCATAGAGTTGCTTGTAGTAATCTCTCATGATCTTTTGTATTTCTGCAGTGACAGTTGTTACTTCTCCTTTTTCATTTCTGATTCTGTTGATTTGAGTCTTCTCCCTTTTTTTCTTGATGAGTCTGGCTAATGGTTTATCAATTTTGTTTATCTTCTCAGAGAACCAGCTTTAAGTTTTATTGATCTTTGCTATCGTTTCCTTCATTTATTTTTCATTTATTTCTGATCTGATCTTTATGATTTCTTTCCTTCAGCTAACTTTGGGGTTTTTTTGTTCTTCTTTCTCTAATTGCTTTACGTTTAAAGGTTAGGTTGTTTATTCAAGATGTTTCCTGTTTCTTAAGGTAGGATTGTATTGCTATTAACTTCCCTCTTAGAACTGCTTTTGCTGCATCCCATAGGTTTTGCGTCATCGTGTCTCCATTGTCATTTGTTTCTAGGTATTTTTTGATTTCCTCTTTGATTTTTTCAGTGATCACTTCGTTATTAAGTAGTGTATTGTTTAGCCTCCATGTGTTTGTAATTTTTACAGCTCTTTTCCTGTAATTGATATCTTGTCTCATAGCATTGTGGTCAGAAAAGATACCTGATACGATTTCAATTTTCTTAAATTTACCAAGGCTTGATTTATGACCCAAGATATGATCTATCCTGGAGAATGTTCCATGAGCACTTGAGAAAAATGTGTATTCTATTGTTTTTGGATGGAATATCCTATAAATATCAATTAAGTCCATCTTTTTTAGCGCATGTTTTGTTTAATGTCCATCATTTAAAGCTTGTGTTTCCTTATTTATTTTCATTTTGGATGATCTGTCCAATGGTGAAAGTGGGGTGTTAAAGTCCCCTACTATGAATGTGTTACTGTCGATTTCCCCTTTTATGGCTGTTAGTATTTGCCTTATGTATTGAGGTGCTCCTATGTTGGGTGCATATATATTTATAATTGTTATATCTTCTTCTTGGATCGATCCCTGGATCATTATATAGTGTCCTTCTTTGTCTCCTCTAATAGTCTTTATTTTAAAGTCTATTTTGTCTGATATGAGAATTGCAACTCCAGCTTTCTTTTGGTTTCCATTTGCATGGAATATCTTTTTCCATCCCCTTACTTTCAGTCTGTATGTGTCCCTAGGTCTGAGGTTTGTCTTTTGTATTCAGCATATATACAGGTTTTATTTGTTTTTTATCCATTCAGCCACTCTATGTCTTTCGGTTGGAGCATTTAGTCCATTAACATTTAAGGTAGTTATCAATATGTATGTTCCTAATACCATTTTCTGACTTGTTTTGAGTTTGTTATTGTAGGTCTTGTCCTTCTCTTGTGTTTCTTGCCTAGAGAATTTCCTTTAGCATTTGTTGTAAAGCTGGTTTGGTAGTGCTGAATTCTCTTAGCTTTGGCTTGTCTGTAAAGATTTTAATTTCTCAGTCGAATCTGAATGAGATCCTTACTGGGTAGAGTAATCTTGGTTGTAGGTTTTTCCCTTTCATCACTTTAATTATGTCCTGCCAGTCCCTTCTGTCTTTGCAGAGTTTCTGCTGAAAGATCAGCTGTTAACCTGATGGGGATTCCCTTGTTTGTTATTTGTTGTTTATCCCTTTTTGCTTTTAATATTTTTTCTTTGTATTTAATTTTTGATAGTTTGATTAATATGTTTATTGGTGTGTTTCTCCATGGATTTATACTGTATGGGATTCTCTGTGCTTCCTGGACTTGATTCACTCTTTAATGATATTAGGGACATTTTCAAATATAATATCTTCAAATATTTTCTCAATCCCTTTCTTTTTCTCCTCCTCTTCTGGGACCCCCATAATTTGAATGTTGGTGTGTTTAATGTTGTCCCAGAATTCTCTGAGAGTGTACTCAGTTATTTTCTTTTTTTTAAAATTCTGCTCTGCAGTAATTATTTCCACTATTTTATCTTCCAGATCATTTATCCATTCTTCTTCCTCAGTTATTCTGCTATTGATTCCTTCTAGAGAATTTTTCATTTCATTTATTGTGTTGTTCATCACTGTTTGCTTCCTCTTTAGTTCTTCTAGGTCTTTGTTAAATGTTTCTTGTATTTACTCCATTCTCTTTCCAAGATTTTGGATCATCTTTACTATCATTACTCTGAATTCTTTTTCAGGTATACTGCCCATTTCTTCTTAATTTGTTTGTTTTATTGGGTTTTTACCTTGCTCGTTCATCAGTTGTGTGTTTCTCTGTATTTCCATTTTGGTTAATTTACTTTGTTTGGGGTCTCCTTTTCATAGGCTGCAGTTTTGTAGTTCCCATTATTTTTGGTGTCTGCCCCTAGTGGTTAATTTTGTTCAGTGGGTTTTGCAGGCTTCCTGGTAGAGGGGACTGGTGCCTGTGTTCTTGTGGATGAGGCTATCTTGTCCCTCTGGTTTGCAGCAATGCACTCTGTGGTGTGTTTTGGGGTGTCTCTGACCTTATTATGATTTTAGGTTGCCTCTTTTTTAATGGGTGGGGTTGTGTTCCTGTCTTGCTAGATTTTTTGCATAGGGTATCCAGCTGTGTAGTTTTCTGGTAATTAAGTCGATTTGGGTCTTAACTTTGAGATGGAGATCTCTGGGAGAGCTTTTGCCATTTGATATTCCATGGAGACAGGAGACCTCTGGTGGACCAATATCCTGAACTTGGTTCTCCTACCTCAGAGGCACAGGTGTGACATGTGGCTGGAGAATGAGGATCCTGTCAGGCACATAGCTCAGAAGAAAACGGAGAAAAAAGAAAGAAAGAAAGAGAAAAGTTTTCAAATAAAAATTTTTAAAAAGTTATTAAAAATTAAAAAATATTAAAAAGTAATAAAAAAAATAAAGAAGAGAGCAACCAAATCCAAAAACTAATGCACCAATGATAACAAGTGCTAAATACTATACTAAAAGAAAAAACAGAAAAAAGGGGAAAAATGGAGAGACTGAACGTTAGGACAAATTGTCAAAGCAAAGCTGTACAGACAAAATCACACAAAGAAGTATATATATGCACACTCACAAAAAGAGAAAACGGAAATATATATATATATATATATATATATATATATTAAAAAAGGAAGAGAGCAACCAAATCAATAAACAAATCTACCAATGATAATAAATTCTAAATGCTAAAATAAGGTAAACATAAGACCAGAAACAAATGGGATACAGAAAGCAAACCCCAAGTCTGCAGTTGCTCTCAAATTCCAGTGCCTCAGTTTTAGTCTATTCAGGTTCCACAGATGCAGGGTACATCAAGTTGATTGTGGAGATTTAATCCTCTGCTCCTGAGGCTGCTGAGAGAGATGTCCCTTTCTCTTCTTTGTTCACACAGCTCCCGGGGTTAGCTGTGGATTTGGCTCCACCTCTGCCTGTAGGTGGACTGAGGGCGTCTATTGCCTGCCCAGACAGGCGGGGGTTAAAAGAGTGGCTTATTAGGGGGCTCTGGCTCACTCAGTCCTGGGCAGAGGAAGCAGTAAGGAATGCGGGGCGAGCCTGTGGTGGCAGAGGCCAACGTGACTTTACAAGAGCCTGAGGCATGCTGTGTATTCTCCCAGGGAAGTTGTCCTTGGATCACAGGACACTGGTAGTGGCAGGCTGTACAGGCTCTCATGAGGGGAGGCGTGGATAGTTACCTGTGCTTGTACACAGGCTTCTTGGTGGCTGCAGCTGCAGCATTAGCATTTCATGCCAGTCTCTGGTGTCTGCACTGGTAGCTGTAGTTCGTGCCCATCTCTGGAGCTCGTTTAGGCAGCGCTCTGAATTCCCTCTCCGCTCACCCCAAAACAATCATTTCTTGCCTCTTAGGCAGTTCCAGACTTTTTCCTGGACTCCCTCCTGGCTAGCTGTGGGGCACTAGCTCCCTTCAGTCTGTATTCACACAGCCAAACCCAGTCTTCTCCTTGGGATCTGACCTCCGAAGCTGGAAACTCAGCTCCCAGCCTCGACCCACCCTGGCAGGTGAGCAGACAAGCCTCTCAGGCTGGTGAGTGCTGGTCAACACTGATCCTCTAAGTGGGAATCTCTCCACTCTGCCTTTTTCACTCCTATTGCTGTGCTCTCCTCCATGTCTCCGAAACTTACCCAGTGCCACTCCACAGTATCTGCCAGTGACAGGGTTTCCTAGTGTGTGGAAACTTTTCCTCCTTCCCAGCTCCCTCCCAGAGGTGCAGGTCCTGTCCCTATTCTTTTGTCTCTGTTTTTTCTTTTTTCTTTTGCCCTACCCTGGTACATAGGGAGTTTTTTGCCTTTTGGAAAATCTGAGGTTTTCTGCCAGCATTCAGTAGGTGTTCTGTAGGATTTGTTCCACATATAGATGTATTTTTCAATTTGATTTTTTTTTTTTTTTTTTTTTTGCGGTATGTGGGCCTCTCACTGTTGTGGCCTCTCCCGTTGCGGAGCACAGGCTCTGGACTTGCAGGCTCAGCAGCCTATGGATCATGGGCCCAGCCGCTCCATGGCATGTAGGATCTTCCCGGACCAGGGCATGAACCCGTATCCCTTTCATCGGCAGGCGGACTCTCAACCACTGCACCACCAGGGAAGCCCTAGATGTATTTTTGATGTATTTGTGGGGAAGAAGGTGATCTCCACATCTTATTCCTCTGCCATCTTGAAGGTTTCCCCTATCTTATTTTCTTGATCACCATTACCAGAAGTTTGTCAATTGTATTAGTCTTTTTAATGAATTCATTTTTAGTTTTATGATTTTTCTTGGTTGTGTCTTTATTTTTATGTTATTAGCTTCTGCTTTCTTTAAAAAAAATATTTCCTTTCTTTAGTTTCCTTATGTTTATTCTAAAGGTTAGTTTTTCTAATTGTATAATATATTATTTATATTTAGCCCTTTTATTTTTAATATAATCATTTAGAATTATTTTCTTTAATTATCAATTACTTGTCTTACAAATTTTGGTTTATAGTTTTTTCATAGCTTTTTCTAAGTAATTTAAATATTCACTATGCTTTCTACCTTGAATTTTTCAACATTTAGAATTTTATTTTAATATTTATAGATAATCCTGTATATTTTTCTGTCTTTTTTTTTTTTTTTTTTTTTTTCCTTTTGTGGTATGCGGGCCTCTCACTGTTGTGGCCTCCCCCGTCGCGGAGCACAGGCTCTGGACGCGCAGGCTCAGCGGCCATGGCTCACGGGCCCAGCCGCTCCGCGGCATATGGGATCCTCCCAGACCGGGGCACGAACCCGTATCCCCTGCATCGGCAGGCGGATTCTCAACCACTTGCGCCACCAGGGAGGCCCCTATTTTTCTGTCTTGATTTTAGTTTTCTTTCATTACTGATTTTTAACTAATTGTATTGCCATCAAAGAATATGTCAGATTTTTTTATGTATGTTGAGATATGTTTTAAGGCATATTTTAGTATCAGTTTTAATAAACGTTTCAAAAAAATTGGAAGGAAACCTGTGTTCTTCACTTTCTGGGTTCATTGTTTGTATGTCTATTTAGTCAGTCCAGTTTGGAACAGATTTGCTCAAATAGCATGTATTCTTAGTGCCTATTTTTTCTCCTTTTTCTATGATTGTTAACATGCTAACTCTTAAATTTTGATGGTAGATTTATTAATATCCTTTGCAGCTTTTTAAATTTTTATTTTGTATACTTTAAAACCATAAAAGTAGTGGCATACAAATTTAGAATTATTATATCTCCCTGGCAAACTGAAACCTTTATGTAGTGGCACACTTTACAACATATTTTTTATATTAGTATAGCCAAATCAGCTGCATTTTAGTTAATATTTTCATGATGTATCTTGTTCAATCTTCCTCTTCTTTTCTGGGTGTTTATATCTTAAATAGGACTTATTGTAGGAAATGTATAATTGTATTTTTCATATAATCAGGCAATCTTTTATTTTAAACTGTGTATAGTCTATTTATATTTACTGTAATAAATTATATATTTGGATTTATTTTACTTTGTAATACTTTCAACTTTCTGTTTCTTTTTCCTGTTTTCTTGACATTTTTATTGACTATTTTTTCTTTTGTGGTTTTTACACTCTATTTCTGCTTACACCAGGGAAAAATTGAAGTTTATATAGAGTAACAAAGGTAAAAGTTTATACATTAAAATAAAATCTCTGGTCACAGTGCATTAGTAGAGCACTTGCTGATAGTTTCAATGGTAGCTTACACCTATGGATTTCTGTTCCTATTTTATTTTAGTGTTCTGAGGATTTTTACTAAGGAATACTCCCACAAGTCAATAATAAAAAGCTAAATACCATTAAAAGAGGTCAAAAACAAACACTTTGCAGAGGAAAATATAGTCATATCTATTCGGCAAATGAAAAAGTGCTCAGCATTATTAGTCATCAGAATGTAACCACCATGAGACACATTTACACTCTCATCAGAATGGCTAAAAATTTTTAAATGACTAAAACACCAAATATCGGTGAGAATGCAGAGCAACTAGAACTTGTAACCATTGTTGAAAACATTCTGACAGTTTATCATAAAACTAAATTTACACCTTTCTACCGTCTAGCCCAGTAATTTACTCCTCCATATATACTCAAAATAAGTGAAAATACATGTTCACAAAAATTCTTATATAAAAATGTTTTAGCAACATTATTCACAATAGTAAAAAGTGGAAATAGCCCAGGTGTCCATCAACAGGAGAATGAGTAAACAAAAGGTGATTTATTCACTTAATGAAATATTATTTAACAATAAAAAGGAACATATTACTAATAAATGCAAAAATGAATGAATTTCAAAAACATACCCAGTGTTAAAAAACCTCATAGATATTAATACACACTGTATGTCTCTACGTATAGACCTCTAGATTAGGTATAAGTAAGTTATAATGGAAAAAAGTCAGGATAATGATTGCCACTGGAGTATGGGAACAGGCTTTCACTGGAAAGGGATATAAGGGGGTTTGCAGGGATGATTGCACTGTTTTATATTTTGATACAGGTTTATATATATGGATGTATGCTTTTGTCAAAACTCAATACAAGTTAATTTAAGATTTGTGCGTTTCTTTGTATACAAAGGAGAAAAAAATGACAGAAATGAGTTGAACTCTGGTTGATGACGTGTTCTGGAATATCAAAACAAAGAGAGATTTTGCCCATACTATGCTTTGAGTCCCATCCAAGAAATGAAATGAATACATGAATGGATGAATGGATGGATGAATGGTGGAGTATAATGAAATGTTTGTGATGTAGTCTGAGTAATGAACACATAGATGTGTAATTCTTTCACCTTTGCTTTATGGGATGCGTGGGAGAATTGGGGGGGGCGAGTTTCTAGAGCTTATTCCTCTACTTCTACCTTCCTTTTTTTTTCTTTTTTCTTTTAATATATTGTCCTTCTATAACATAGTTTGAATTTTCTTTGCCTCAGCTAATTATTTAAAAAAACAGAAATGGAAAATCCACTCAGATCATTAACAAAAAATTCTATCATTATCTCTGAATCTGGGGACAGAATTTGTATAATCACTATGAAAGATCTAAGGATCAAACCTTGGACCTACCCTTTTATAATTGTATGATTAGAACACTTTGTGCTTCAATTTCTTCACATGAAAAAGAAGGATGGGATTAAAGCAGAATCTATGTAACAAGGTGTATTTTGCTTTTTGTTTGTTGTTTTGAGACAGAATCACATGAGATCATCCATATAAAGCACTTAACATCATGATGGGCACATACTAAATGTTTAATAACCGTTTGCCTTTACCTTTGTAACTTATTTCAGGGTCCCTAATATAACTTGCCTATGAAGTCTAAAGGTTGTTCTTCAAATAATCCATTTAATTATATATTATAAAGAGACAAAGAGAATTATGTTTTCCATCTTCCAAAATATAAGTAGAGACGAGTTTTAGAAAAAGACACAATCAGTTGCAAACTTCCTCCTTGCTTGCTTCCCACACTTCCCTCCTGCCCCTCCAGCCACTACTGAGTATATCTCGTCACCAGGCTCACATATGTGACAATGATAAAAAGGTCTGTGCTGGGAACAATATAGTGGGTAATAAATCAAGGCTGGGAAGGAGGTTACTAAGCAGGATGGGAGGAGGGGAGATGGCATTGTGAATAATCAATGCAACAGACTCTGTAAGAACATGGCAAAACATCTTACTTAACATGCTTAATAATGCTGGAGAGGGGAAATCAGTGATAATATGGAAACAGTCTGTCAGATTGCTGGAAAGACCTCTGCCCACATAGCTGGAGCAGGGAGAGGAAGAGAGTGGCTTCCACTGTGCTGGACCCAGCTCTGAACACCCACCCCACATGGTGCTCATTGCCTGGGATACTACATATTCTTCCTCCTGACTATGCCAGCAGTTTCAGGAATAAAGAGAGAGAAAAAAATAATTGAGAGGTTTCCAATTGTGGTTAAATCCAGGAACACACAGCAATATGGCTGCAGAGCAAAAGGACCCCCTCCCCACTTGGAGTAACAAGTTGAAAAGAAAATTCAAAGGGTACTTAGATGCTTGAACTGAGAGATGGCTGACTCTTGCTCCAGAATGATAGTGCAAAGAATTCCTGAAGTACTCTAGTCTAGGCCTCTTGATTACAAGAGGGAGGAAAACAAAGTTCATGTAGAACCAGGGCACAAAGTCACATAGATAAGTTGGTGTCAGGGTATAGACTAGGGCCTTGGTATCCAGCGTAAGATATTAAATTGTATAAAATACCTTACACTCAGGAGTTACTCCACAAACAGGGAATCACTTTCTTTTTCCTTTAGTCTGGAATTTGTTCACTTCTCTTTTCTGCATCCAGAGTTTAAAAAGAGAAGGAAACATGAGTACTGAACTTGGTGTCTAAAGACATTAGTTAGAAAGCTGATTCTTTTACAGACTGGTATCATTTAGGGCAAATTACTGATTTGGGACCTCAGTGTCCTCATTTCTAAGTTGAGAAATTAGTTCTGTAGGATTACAAGTCCTTTTACAGGTCTAACATTCATAATTTGAATCATTCTCATTTTAAAAATGAATATGACCTGTCTGCATAATGAAAGAGGGAGAAAAAAACACAAGGAAAAAAAGTGCTTGTCCCTTGGTAGTTTTGGAATAAATGTGTTATTGTTAAATTCAGTGGTATCATCTTAACAAGGCAAACAGAAACATAATGTTTGCTAATTGAACTATAAAAGTAATAATTACCTTTGGTGTAAAATGCAAAGTCCTCAGCAGTGAGCTTGGATTGTATAAGTGGAAGCAGTTATCAGAGGTCAAATCAGATTAGAAGGGAGCCACTCCAATCACATCTTGGTGGTGTTGAATCTGCACCGGGCATGGAGCGCCTTCAGTACATGTAACGATATCCTATTCCAATGTTGCAGGAGAATGGGAAGAACATGACAACTCACTGTTGTGAGTAACCTGTGTCTGGTAAGAAAGGTAGAATCTCTTTTAATCAACACCCTAGCCTGGGGAGAAGGGTGGTAGGTGGAGATGTTGTCCAGGAGATGCTCTTACCACATTCACAAGGTAAGATGATCTTACTATCTTCAGTACTTGATTCAGTAGATCAAGCTTTTCTCTAGGAAGCTTTTCTGCCCCTAAAATTTGTACCAACTACCCTAGTTGAGGACATGAAATTTACCTTCAGTGATTAAGGATGCTGAGGACGGGGTACAGACAGTTCCCATATGCTGGCTCAGCACAAAGAACAGTGAGGTACTTCTCAGGCCAGCAAAGTCACCTAGGGAGAATGGACACTGCCTCAGCACCTTTTGTGCCTGCAGAGCAGGTAGAACAGTAGGTATTTTGCTTTCTCTCCAATGCTGAGCAATGTTAGGAAGTCAGAGTAAGACAGAAGTAGACTGAGCTATGGAACAACAGGCCAGCCGTGTCCCAGAGAAATAGTAGCTGGGATGGATCTGTACTGTCTCCTCTGGCTCACCCCTTTTGCATGTATATTATCCCCGTTTCCCACCCCTACAATGAGCAACTCCTGGACTTCATCTAAGATGTGTTTATTTGTTTTGTTTGTTTGTTTGTGTTTCTCTTGATTCCCCTGATTCAAGCCTAACAAGTGATCAGGATGAAAAATGATGCTCAGGAGATGATTGCTGATTGAGGAGTTGATTGAGGACTTGATTGTTTGACTCATTTGGAATAACTTGTTCAATTCTAGCTTACCACAGATTCTCACACAAACTTAAGAGAGAAACCATTTTATTATCTAGCCAAAGATATGTGAGAATTTTGTTAGGGCTCCCTGTCAGAATATTTTCAATGAGTATTTTATTATACAACAAATTTTCTTTGGAGACCCCCTTCCTCCTGCTTACAGTTCTCACTTGGCTTCTAATTTCAGCTCAAGCTGTGTCTCCACCAGCGATTTTATTCCCCATCTCTCTCTAGCCCCCTCCCCAACCAAATCATATCCATATTTTTTCCAGAATGCAAAATATAGAAACAAGCATCTGTTTGGACAAAATCAGTTTTCACTTGTGAAAAGTGGATGCTTTGTAAAATCACAGGCAACAAGAAAAATGTCAGAGAATGGAACCAAATGTTGGAGGGATAATAAAACCTTCAGTCTGCAGTTGGATGAGCTGAGGAAGAGGCCTGCTAAAAATTAAATAGTCAAGACATATACTGAATTCATTTGGTCACTGAGTTTCAACACCCCACCCTGAATCCCCTGAGGCTTGATTTCTCACAGTAAAAATAGGACTAAGAGACTCCTGTCTCTACTCTGTGTTATGAGCAGACAGGCAGGATCAACCATGCAACAAAGGATGTCTGTTTCCTTGTTTTCACGTAGTGGTATTTGAAAAGCTATTTTTTCTTTAATAAGAAAAGTCCATTGTATATATGTGCCACATGGAATATTACTCAGCCATAAAAAGAAACGAAACTGAGCTATTTGTAATGAGGTGGATAGACCTAGAGTCTGTCATGCAGAGTGAAGTAAGTCAGAAAGAGAAAGACAAATACTGTATGCTAACCCATATATATGGAATTTAAAAAAAAAATGTCATGAAGAACCTAGGGGTAAAACGGGAATAAAGACACAGACCTACTTGAGAATGGACTTGAGGATATGGGGAGAGGGAAGGGTAAGTTGTGACAAAGCGAAAGAGAGGCATGGACATATATACACTACCAAACGTAAGGTAGATAGATAGTGGGAAACAGCCGCAGAGCACAGGGAGATCAGCTCGGTGCTTTGTGACCGCCTGGAGGGGTGGGATGGGGAGGGTGGGAGGGAGGGAGATGCATAAAGACAAAATTTCTTAGCCAGCAATTCAAATACCTTCAGAATCTGGATCCATCCTGCCTTTCCTGTTTTATTTCTGCATGTTCCTCAACGACAAAATCAGCATTGGACTTTCCAATCTCTATGGATTTTTCTTACTTTCCCCTTCTCTTCGAATGAGAGACTAATCTCTATTTTTTATTTCATTCCTACCAATCAATAATAATTCACCTGTGATAGCACTTACATGAAGGTTTATTTTCCTCCTCTGAGCTCAGTTATCATTTATTGCATATAGATTGATTTTTCTTGTTACATACATTACTCTGATATGTTATTTTTTTCAGAACTACTCCAAATTGGAATTGTAAACATCCTGAGGCCAGTGAACTTCTTTTAACACTTCCCATATTTGCCTGTATATTCCTATACATTATTAGTGTTTAATAAAGTCATGATAATTAATTAGTAGACAAAGGGACATATGGAAAGTAGATATCCTTTCCAGCACCTCTGAAATCTTACCATGTAATTTCTTTTCTGACCTTGTTTCAAGTCCCAATTTGGTATCTAGTCCTGGTTCTACCATTATTTCACAATAGAACCTCCAACAATTGCTTATGCTTTTGGCTCTCCAGAATATTTTCAAATAGTTAATACGAGTCACCTTGCTCAATATATTGAAAGGAAGAAGACTTGAAGAAAAAAGATGTGTTGTAAATACTGACCTATTTTTTTCAGATTTTCTCTTTCAAATGTCCAAAGCCAGCACTGTGGGCAAAATGGTACAGGTCCTTTTGATGCAAATGCAAGCAGACAAGGGGACTGAGAAAATGGACCTCAGCAAGGGAGGAAGCAATGACAAGAAGAAGACTATTTTATCACATGAAACATTAAGTGACTAATTTTTTTTTTCTTGGCAGCTGGATCTTGATGCAACTGAGTAATGCTGAAGGCTACTTAAAATAATTCATCTTCCAGAGCAGATGTGATCTTCCAGAGCAGATGTCATTTTTTTAGTTTCTTATGGACTGAATTTGGATATGACCCATCCCGTAGAACTCTAATTCCTTCTCATTATTATAAAGCTTTTGTAATTGTATTCTTAGAGACCCACAATGAGAATCCTCACAGCTATAGAAGTGGATGTGTGGCTAGACCTAGGAGGTAACTAAGTTCAACCAAGGAAATAAAGTTTGCAGCCCACGACTAGTAGTCAGAACTTTTATTTTATGCCTGTGGCTGATTGTGGACACCAGTGCCCCATGCCAACACAGCATTTAAATACCAAGGGATGAGATACATCACTACACAGGCATGATGCCTGGCACCCACGCTATCTCCAGATGGCTTGGTGTACAGAAATAGCCTTTGAGATCAAACTCAGTGTGGAGAAGTCCAAACTCGTGATATGTCCCTCGGGACTTCTCTGTAGTAAAGGGTACCCTCTGCTGCTTAGAGGCAGAGCTCAGAGTCTTTTAGGACTGAGATTGAATATTGAATATCAGAAATTATCCTCCTCACCAAATATTGATTGAGGTCTTAACGTCTACAGGACATGGTACTAATCATTTAGAATGCAGAGGAATATGGCATGATCACTGCCCTCAAGAACTTCCAGTGTAGTAGGGAATAAAGGCATATACAGTAATCCCCCCTTATCCATGGGGAATATGTTTCAAGAACCCTAGGGGGTGCCTGAAACCACAGATAGTACTTAACCCTATATATACTACTATTTTCCTGTATACCTATGATAAAAGTTTAATTTGTAAATTAGGCACTGTAAGATATTAATAATAATAACTAATAATAAAATATAACTATTTTAACAATATACTGTAATAAAAGTTATGTGAATGTAGTCTCACTCTCTCTTTCTCCCCAAATATCTCATTATACAGATTAAATGTCTTTTCCATTCTAACTAAGCACTTATCACACACTGTGGCCACTTTTGCAGCTTGAGGTCCACAGCAAAACTAGTATCAATTTCCTTTTTCTTCTTTACAATTTCACGGCTAGAAGATCCATTCTTACCATAGATCTTAGTAACCTCAGCATATGATTTTTATCTTTCCATGTTAATTCAGAAACTTCAGCCTTTTCACTTGGAGCACTTTGAGGCTTCTCTTTGGCAGATCCGAATTGCCAGCATCACTAATTTTGCACTTTGGGACCATTATAAGTAAAATAAGGATTACTTGGACACAAGCACTACAATACCATGACAGCTGATCTGACCGAGAGGGCTACTAAGTGACCAACGGGAGGATATGCTAGACAATGGATGATTCATCTCCAGGATAGGACAGAGTGGTACCGTGTGAGATTTCATCACACTACACAGAACAGTGTGCAATTTAAAACTTATGAATTGCTTATTTTTTGAGTTTTTTAATTTAATATTTTCAGACCACAGTTGACCACATGTAACTGAAACCACAGACAGCAAAGCCACAAATAAAGGAGGAGTACTGTGCAAGTAAACATAAACATTTACATGAGTTTGCATAATAATGCTATGTAATTTATGTGTAGGAAGATGATGTAGAATTTCATAGCAGGGAGCTACATGTTGAATTCTGCAGCCAAACACCACAAAGACAAATAAACATCATAGGTATTAACACCAGAAGTTATCTTCTAAAGCAGTGCTGTCCAAGAGAACTTTCTATGGTGGTGAAAATGTTCTGTTCTGCACTGTTCAACATGGTAACCATTAGCCACAGGTGGATATGAGTACTTGAAATAGGCTAGTTTGACTAAGAAAGTAAAATTTAAATTATATTTAATATGAATGCAATTTAACTTAATTTTAATAGCCACATGAGGCTAGTGACTTTCACATTGTTCAAGGCAGTTCTTGAATATCTATGACTCATTTTGCACATGGAAACATAGGGACAGAGATGTTGCATTGACTGTGCTCAAGGGATAAATTATTTAGAAGCTGTTCTAATTCCTCGTCAAGGAGGATGCCAACATTCATCAGGAAGAATAGCACTATTCTCATTACATTGGATAGGTGCAATCACTCTCAAATGAACTTTGTGTTGCCTTCATAAAAAACTGAGGGTCTCTGAATGGATAAAGAAGATGTGGTATAAATACATACATATTACTCAGACATAAAAAGGAATTAAATAATGGCATTTGCAGCAACATGGATGGATTATCATACTAAGTGAATTAAGTCAGACAGAGAAAGACAAATATCATATAACATTGCTAATATGTGAAATCTAAGAAAATGATACAAATGAATTTATTTATGAAACAGAAAGAAACTCAGACATAAAAGAAAAATATATGGTTACCAAAGGGGAAAGGTAAGGCAGAGGGTTAAATTAGGAGTTTGGCATTAACATATACACACTACTGTATATAAAATACTGTATATAACATATACACCTACTATATAACACAGGGAACTATACTCAATATCTTATAATAACTTATAATGGACACAAATCTGAAAAAGAATAGATTTATATATATATATATATAGCTGAATCACTTTGCTGTACACCTGAAACTAACACAATGTTGTAAATCAACTATACTTCAATTAAAAAATAAAGAAAGAAAAATAAATTAAAAAAAAAAAAAAAAACTGAGGGTCTCTAGACTGTGTGCTCCATGAGGGCAGGAGCTTCATATGTCTTGTTCATGGTCATAATCCCAGCATTTAAAATAGTAAATGATGTATAGTAAATGAACAGAAAATATGTAAATGAATTAGTAAATGAATGGGCAAAACACTCTATGTATTGTTGTAAATATCTTGACTGGATGTACTGAGGTAGCATTTGTGGTAAAAATTCTGTTATCTAGATGAGGAACCCTGCCTATCTGCAGGATGGGCATGAGCTAGGCTGCTTCCAGCATGGGGCCTTGCACATTTCACATGCTCAATCAATACTTATTGGATAAACATGTTGTATTTATTTCAGTAATTGCTTCTCCCAGTTAACTATTTGTAACAGGGATTTTGTCCACTTATTTATTTTTTTTTCTTATCCCAAGGAATTCCTAATACTGGAACCAGCACATACAAGACTCCAAACTTTGTTGATTGGGTTATATGGAAAGGCATAAAGACATTTTTGAGCAGTCACTACTCTTTTAGAGGGAACAAGGTGGAAAGGACTAGAAATTTTTGCTTTTTTTCCATGTCTTTATTCTACATGGAGATTTAGCAGAGGTAAGTTTACAACATAAAGAACATAAATATCCACCTTGCACAGTGAGAATTTGGGGGGATAAGCTGTGGGAAGTCCCCATTTCTATTTTTGTAAATTGTAAAAATCTATTTCTGACATACCTATCCTCCTGTCTTCCTATCACTTTTCTGTTGGCTTAATAACTTCTCACATACATCTTTTATAAAGATAAGTCAAAATATATTTCCGTGAAAATCAAGAATAAGAAAAGAAAAGCTTTCTGCTTCCCAATGATATGAACACACACTGATACACTTGATCTTTCCCAGTGGAACGGGCACGGAAATTAACCCACATACTGGCACATGAACTTCTTGTTTCTGCCAAATGTGTCAGCTGAGATTGGGTTGCTAATTTATTTATGGGGGCATATGTCAATGTCACTCTGAGAAAATGGTTCCAGGACACATTAAAAAAAAAAAAAAAACCTACTGCTGTCAGGGCTGACCTTATGTGTGGGTGGAATAGCCACCTGTTTGCTCACTTCCTAGTAGATTAGGAGATCCAGAGGGCCCTGCCTCTTCTCAGTCTTTGCTCAGAGTCTTTCTAAGTGAAATTCCCCTGGCTTCCATCTGAGTAAAGTCAGTGCCCCTATGAAAGAAATGTGCCCCATGTGCTCCCATAGGCACTCTCCATTAAATGTAATCAAAGAGCAGGTTTTGATAGGGGTTGGAAGGAAGTATAAGAGTAAGTGGATAATACTTAATGCTAGGCCATAAGTGAAGGGAGGGGGCATAAAATAATGAAGTTGGAGGTCATAAAATATCACTGTCTCTTGAGATTTCTATAGACACATAATGAAGTATAAGCAATGCAAAAGGTGCATCTATTCATGTCTTAAACCCAGTCCTGTCTGCATCAACCAATATAAAACTTAGCTCCTTTGCAGCACTAACCACAGTCAAACAATTTTCACATCTCTGTTTTATGCTCCAGAAGAGGCACCGTTTTCCTGCATGTATCTGAGATCCTTCTAACTTTCTTTAATGCCTAGGATGCAAAGCTGCTCATACTCAGCAGGCAACAAAAGAAGTGCCTGTCCTAGGATCTTTGCTTGCCTTCATGTCTCTCTTTCAATAGAACCATTGTCCCTGCCTCTGTGATCACTGAGTCTTTGGACCCTGACTGTTTGGGCTTTTGATATCTATCTGCCTTGCTGACTTCCCTGGAAAGTAGCCTCTGACCTGTCAACTTCCTGCATTTTCCAACCAACACTTGTGTGATCGAGCCCTTGGCCCTGTCTCCTCCTCGTCTGCCTGAGACCATTGTTGTCCTCTCCTCAGCACAGCACCCATGGTCTTTCCTTAAATCACAAAGGGGCATCAAAGCTTTACTACAAGGCTGAAAAAACTCTTAAGACTGCTTTTTTTACTGAGAGTCTGGTGACAGTGGTCCTTTCAGGAAAGGAGGTAGAAATCAAGTTGCTATTAGAAACAGTGGCAGAGAGAAAGAATCTAGTCTCTGCTGTTATCAGTTGCATGACCTTGGGTGATAGGCTTAAACTCTCAGAGCTTCAGTTTCCCAGTCTATAATTGGGTGATACCAATATCCACCTTGATGGCTCTTGGGAGAATTAAATGTTTGAATGTGCCCAGGACAAGTCTTGGTACATAGTACATAATCAATATTCAGGGGATTCTTTTCTTCCCTCCTTAAAATAACTGAGCATGAGCCCAAGGTGAAAGTTGAGATTAGCTAATATCAATTTAATCTTTTGTATAAATCCATTTTTATACTTCAGTTCTGAAGGTATTGCCCTTCTATGTCAGAGGTTCCCCTTGCACAGTTTGGGCAGAAGATCCATAAAGTTCTTTGATGTTTGGCAACCCAAACATTAGTTTCCCAGGATTTTTCCCGTTGAATTCATTGGTACATTCTTTAGTTCACAAATGGCAATGCAACATCAGAGAAGTAGAGAAATATGATTAAAGGGAGACAAACCAGTCATGAAAAAGACAAAATATAGGAAATATGTGTCAAAGGCCTTGGAGATAAGGGGGGGAAAGTACAAGAAGCCAGGGAGTAGTGGAAGGAGAGAAGAAGTCATGCATTAGGAAGGAAAGCAGAATGGGAAAAATGTGGAAAACTCAGAGAAGTTAGGGGATCCTAATATGATTGGGGAGGTTATCAGATACAGGTCATTTAACTTTGAGATCTCTCTTTAAGTAAGTTTTCCAATGGAAATGACAATTGAAAACAAGAATCTGAGAAACCAGATTAATTCTCACTTCTTTCAGGAATTCATTTTTCTCTCTCTGTTCATGGCCATTTTGTCTTCATCCTTCAGCTTCCAAGCCAACTCTAGAGCCTAGACATATATTGCATTAGGTTTCACATGCTTTATCTATTCTCCCTGTGCAGATATAAAACTATCCAAGGTCAAAGATCAGGGACTACATGATCATTGTACTCTTCAAATGACCTAGACCACTGCTGTCAATACAGTCAGGCTTAATAAAACAGTCATTGTGTTGACTTTTCACCCAAGCATCCATTTATCCTCTGGGAGATTTGGTGAGTGATCTCAGCAACTGTTCAAAGAGGCTGGTCTGCATAAGGTAGTAACTTTGCATGGATGAACAGCTTTCTCTAGGACTGGCGAAGTCACACAAAATGGAAAGGAGGTTGTATGCTAATAGGGTGAGAACTCTCTAACTAGTCATCAATGAATAGTTTAAAAGGAGACTAGCCTTAGCACCTCAGTTTCTTCCCCCACAATCCTTACAAATGAGTTTGTGTCTGTGCATATGTGCTTGTTGTTTGTTTTGTTTAAAAAATTTTTACTCAGAAGCCTGTCTCCTGGGGAAGATAATCAACCAGAAAAAGAAAAACATAGCTAGTATCCTTTACAAGTAAAGTAACCAGGAGATTACAAAGTTTCTGGGTGTGTTAATTTCTGCTTTATAACAAAATGAATCAGCTATACATATACATACATCCCCATATCTCTTCCCTCTTGCATCTCCCTCCCTCCCACCCTCCCTATCCCAACCTTCTAGGTGGCCACAAAGCACTGAGCTGATATCCCTGTGCAATGCAGCTGCTTCCCACTAGTTGTTGGTTTTGTATTTGGTAGGGTATATATGTCCACTGTAAAGGAATTATACTCCAATAAAGATGTAATAAATAAATAAATAAATAAAGGCAGAGAAGGAAGGTTTGTATTACAAACAAATGTAATTGGAGTTGGAGGCAGAAGTTAGTCTTGGATAAATATTATTCAGTCTTAAGGCTATCACTAGAAGCAAGTAAAATTCATTACAGTGGAAAAAAAAAAGTTGTCTGAGACTTCCTAGGTAGTCCAATGGTTAAGACTCCACATTTTGGAGGAGCTTCAAGGTAGTGGAAGAGTAAGAAGTAGAGATCACTTCCCTCCTCAAAAATACATCAGAAATACATCTACATGTGGAACAACTCCTACAGAATACCTACTGAATTCTGGCAGAAGAATTCAGACCTCCTAAAAGGCAAGAAACTCCCCACATACCTGGGTAGGGCAAAAGAAAAAAGAAAAAACAGAGACAAAACAATAGGGACGGGACCTGCACCAGTGGGAGGGAGCTGTGAAGGAGGGAAAGTTTCCACACACTAAGAAACCCATTCATGGGTGGAAACTGTGGGTGGTGGAGGGGGAAAGCTTTGGAGCCACAGAGAAGAGTGCAGCAACAGGGATGCAGAGGGCAAAGTAGACAGATTCCCACATTGAGGACTGGTGCTGGCCAGCACTCACCAGCCTGAAAGATTTGCCTGCTCACCCCAGGGAGGGTGGGGGCTGGGAGTTGAGTTTCTGACTTTGGCCGGATCCCAGGGAGAGAACTGGGGTTGGCAGTGTGAACACAGCCTGAAAGGAGCTAGTGCATCACAGCTATCAGGGAGGGAATCCGGGAAAAGGTCTGGAACTACTGAAGAGGAAAGAGACGTTTTCTTGCCCCTTTGTTTCACAGTGCACGAGGAAAGGGGATTCAGAGCACAACCTAAACGAGCTCCACAGATCTGCACAAGCTGTGGCTATCAGTGCAAACCCCAGGGACAGGCATGAGATGCTAAGGCTGCAGCTGCAGCAACCAAGAAACCTGTGTGTAAGCACAGGTCACTGTCCACACCTCCCCTCTTGGAAGACTGTGTAGCCTACCACTGCCAGGGTCCCATGATCCTCGAACAACTTTTCCAGGAGAACACACAGTGTGCCTTAGTGTGTAGCAAAGTCAAGCTGGCCTCTGCCACCGCAGGCTCACCCCCCATACTGTACCCCTCCCTCCCCCCGGCCTAAGTGAACCAGAGGCCCCAAATCAGCTGCTCCTTTAACACCATCCTGTCTGGGTAGGGAACAGAGGCCCTACCCAGGTGACCTACATGCAGGGGCAGGAACAAATCAAAAACTGAACCTCAGGAGCTCTGCGAACAAAGAAGAGAAAGGAAAATTTATCCCAGCAGCCTCAGGAGCAGCTGATTAAATCTCCACAATCAACTTGATGTACCCTTCATCTGTGGAATACCTGAAGAGACAACAAATCATCCCAAACTGAGGCGATGACATTGGGAGCAACGATATATATATATATATATTTTTTTTTCTTTTTCTTTTTCTCAGTGTGTATGTGTCTACTTCTGTGTGTGATTTTGTCTCTTTAGCCTTGCTTTTATCATTTGTCCTAGGGTTTTATCTGTTCGGTTTTTTTCTTTCTTTTACTATAGTTTTTTAGTGCTTGTTATCATTGGTGGACTTGTTTTTCACTTTGGTTGCTCTCTTCTTTCTTTCATTCTTTTTTTAAATTATTTTTAATATTTTATTTTTAATAATTATTTTTATTTTAATAACTTTATTTCATTTTCTCTTTCTTTCTTTCCTTTTTTTCTCCCTTTTATCTGAGCCAGGTGGATGACAGAGTCTTGGTGCTCTGGCTGGGCATCAGGCCTGTGCCTCTGAGGTGGGAGTGCCGAGTTCAGGACATTGGTCCACCAGAGACCTCCCAGCTCCACATAATAACAAACAGCAAAAATTTCCACTAGATCTCCATCTCAGTACCAAGACCCATCTCCATGCAACAACCAGCAAACTACAGTGCTGGACAACCTATGACAAACAAGTAGCAATACAGGAAAACAACACGATCCAGTAGCAGAGAGGCTGCCTAAAATCATAATAAGGTAACAGACACCCCAGAACACACAACCGGATGTGGACCTGCCCACCAGAAAATAAAAGATCCAGCCACAACCACCAGATCACAGGCACTAATGCCCTCAACCAGGAAGCCTACAAAACCCACTGAACCAACCTTAGCCACTGTGGGCAGACACTGAAAACAATGGGAACTACGAACCTACAGCTGGCTAAAAGGAAACACCAAACACAGTAAGGTAAGCAAAATGAGAAGACAGAGAAACACACAACAGATGAAGGAGCAAGGTAAAAACCACCACCAGACAAAACAAATGAAGAGGAAATAGGCAGTCTACATGAAAAAAGAATTCAGAATAAAGATAATAAAGATGATCCAAAACCTTGGAAATAGAATGGAGAAAATAAAAGAAATGTTTAACAAGGACCTAAAAGAAATAAAGAGCAAAGAGGCAATGACTAACAACACAATAATGAAATTAAAACTTATCTAGAAGGAAACAATAACAGAAAAAACTAAGGCAGAAGAAAGAATAAGTGACCTGGAAGATAAAATAGTGGAAATAATTACTGCAGAGGTGAATAAAGAAAAATAATGAAAAGAATTGAGGGCAGTCTCAGAGACATCTGGGACAACATTAAACACAGCAACATTCAAACTATAAGTGTCCCAGAAGAGGAAGAGAGAAAGAAGGGGACTGAGAAAATATTTGAAGAGATTATAGTTGAAAGCTTCCCTAATATGGGAAAGGAAATACTCAATCAACTTCAGGAAGTGCAGAGAGTCCCATATAGGATAAATCCAAGGAGAAACACACCCAGACACATATTAATGAAACTATCAAAAATTTTAAAATTTTTAATTTTTTAATTTAAAAAAATTATATTTTTAATTTTTTTATTAAAAAATTAAAAGAAAAAATATTAAAAGCAGCTACAGAAAAACAACAAATAACATACAAGGGAATCCCCATAAGTTTAAAAGCAGACCTTTCAGCAGAAACTCTGCAAACCACAAGGGAGTGTCAAGACATACTTAAAGTGATGAAAGGGGAAAACCTGCAACCAAAATTACTCTACACAGCAAGGATCTCACTCAGATTTGAAAGAGAATTTAAAACCTTAACAGACAAGCAAAAGCTAAGAGAATTTAGCACCATCAAACTAGCTTTTCAACAAATGCTAAAGGAATTCCTTTAGGAAGAAAACGCAAGAGAAGGAAAAGACCTACAAAAACAAACCCAAAACAATTAAGAAAATGGTAATAGGAACATATGTGTCAATAATTACTTTAAATGTAAATGGATTAAATGCTTCAACCAAAAGACATAGATTGTCTGAATGGATACAAAAATAAGACCCGTATATATGCAGTCCACAAGACACCCACTGCAGACCTAGGGACACATACAGACTGAAAGTGAGGGGATGGAAAAAGATATTCCATGCAAATGAAAATCAAAAGAAAGCTGGAATAGCAATTCTCATATCAGACAAAATAGAGTTTAAAACAAAGACTATTACAAGAGACAAAGAAGGACACTACATAATGATCAAGGGATCAATCCAAGAAGAAGATATAAAAATTAAAAATATTTATGCACCCAACATGGGAGCACCTCAATACATAAGACAAATGCTAGCAGACATAAAAGGGGAAATCAACAGTAATGCACTCATAGCAGAGGACTTTAACACTACACTTTCACCTATGGACAGATCATCCAAAATGAAAAAAATTAGGAAACACAAGCTTTAAAAGATACATTAAACAAGATGGACTTAACTGATATTTATAGGACATTCCATCCAAAAACAACAGAAGACACTTTCTTCTCAACTGCTAATAGAACATTCTCCAGGATAGACCATATTTGGGTCACAAATCAATCTTTGGTAAATTTAAGGAACTTGAAATTGTATCAAGTAACTTTTCTGACCACAATGCTAGGAGACTAGACATCAATTACAGGAAGAAATCTGTAAAACATACAAACACATGGAGGCTAAACAATTCACTACTTAATAACCATGAGATAACTGAAGAAATCAAAGAGGAAATCAAAAAATACCTAAAACCAAAGGACAATAAAAACCTGATGACAAAAACCTATTGGATGTAGCAAAAACAGTTCTAAGATGAAAGTTATAGCAATACAATGCTAACTTAAGAAACAAGAAACATCTTAAATAAACAACCTAAAGTTACTCCTAAAGCAATTAGAGAAAGAAGAACAAACAAACAAACAAAAAAACAAAGTAGGCAGAAGGAAAGAAATCATAAAGATCAGATTACAAATAAATGAAAAAGAAATGAAGGAAATAATAGCAAAGATCAAAAAAACTAAAAGCTGGTTCTTTGAGAAGACAAACAAAATTGATAAACCATTAGCCAGACTCATAAAAAAAAAAGAGGGAGGGCCTCCCTGGTGGCGCAAGTGGTTGAGAGTCCGCCTGCCGATGCAGGGGATACGGGTTCATGCCCCGGTCTGGGAGGATCCCATATGCCGCGGAGCGGCTGGGCCCGTGAGCCATGGCCGCTGAGCCTGCGCATCCGGAGCCTGTGCTCCACAACGGAGGAGGCCACAACAGTGAGAGACCCGCATACCGCAAAAAAAAAAAAAAAAAAAAAAAAAAAAGAGGGAGAAGACTCAAATCAATAGAATTAGAAACAAAATAGGAGAAGTAAAAACTGACACTGCAGAAATACTAACGATCATGAGATACTACTGCAAGAAACTCTGTGCCAGTAAAATGGAGAATCTGGAAGAAATGGACAAATTCTTAGAAAAGCACAATGCTCCAGACTGAACCAGGAAGAAACACAAAATATAAAGAGACCAATGACAAGCACTGAAACTGAAACTGTGATTAAAAATCTTCCGACAAGCTAAAGCACAGGACCAGAAACCTTCATAGGCGAATTCTATTGGACATTTAGAGGAGAGCTAACACCTATCCTTCTCAAACTCTTCTAAAATATAGCAGAGAGAGGAATACTCCCAAAGTCATTTTGCAACACCACCATCACCCTGATACCAAAACCAGACAAAGATGTCACAAAGAAAGAAAACTACAGGTCAATATCACTGATGAACATAGATGAAAATATCCTCAAGAAAATATTAGCAGACAGAATCCAACAGCACATTGAAAGTATCGTGCACCATGATCAAGTAGAGTTTATCCCAGAAATGCAAGTATTCTTCCATATATGCAAATCAGTATGATACACAATAGTAACAAATTGAAGGAGAAAAACCATATAATCATGTCAATAGATGCAGAAAATTTTTTGGCAAAATTCAACACCGATTTATAAAAAAAACCCTCCAGAAAGTAGACATAGAGGGAACTTACCTCAACATAACAAAGGCCATATACAACAAACCCACAGCTAACATCAGCCTCAATGGTGAAAAACTGAAACCATTTCCACTAAGATCAGGAAGAAGACAAGGTTGTCCACTCTCACCACTATTGTTCAACTTTGTTGTGAAAGTTTTAGCCACAGCAATCAGAGAAGAAAAAGAAATAAAGTGAATCCAAAACGGAAAAGAAGAAATAAAGCTGTCATTATTTGCAGATGATATGATACTATACAGAGAGAATCTTAAAGATACTACCAGAAAACTCCTAGAGCTAATCAATGAATTTGATAAAGTGAAAGGATAAAAAATTAATGTACAGAAATCTCTTGCATTCCTATACAATAATGATTAAAAATCTGAAATTTTCTTTAAGGAAAACTGCCATTTACCACTGCAACCAAAAGAATAAAATACCTAGGAATAAACCTACCTAAGGAGACAAAATACCTGTATGCAGAAAACTATAAGACACTGATGAAAGAAATTAAGGATGATACAAATAGATGGAGAGATGTACCATGTTCTTGGATTGGAAGAATCAATATTGTGAAAATGACTGTACTACTCAAAGCAATCTGCAGATCCAATGCAATCCCTATCAAGCTATCACTGGCATTTTTCACAGAACTATTACAAAAATATTCACAATTTGTATGGAGACACAGAAGACTCTGAGTAGTCAAAAAAATCTTTAGAAAGAAAAACAGAGCTGGAGGAAACAGCCTCCATGACTTCAGACTATACTACAGTAATCAAGACATTATGGTACTGGCACAAAACCAGAAAAATAGATCAATGGAACAGGATAGAAAGCCTAGAGATAAACTCACACACATATGGTCACCTTATTTTTGATAAAGGAAGCAAGAATATACAATGGAAAAAATACAGCCTCTTCAATAAATGATGCTGTGAAAACTGGACAGCTACATGTAAAAGAATGAAATTAGAACACTTACTGACACTAAATACAAAAAGAAACTCATAATGGATTAAAGACCTAAATGTAAGGCCAGACACTCTAAAACTCTTAGAGGAAACATAAGCAGAACACTCTATGACATAAATCACAGCAAGATCCTTTTTGAACCCCCTCTTAGAGAAATAGAAATAAAAAACTAAACAAATGGGACCTAATGAAACTTAAAAGCTTTTGCACAACAAAGGAAACCATAAACAAGATGAAAAGACAGCCCTCAAAATGGGAGAAAATATTTGCAAATAAAGCAACTGACAAAGGATTACTGTCCGAAATATATAAGCAGCTCATGCAGCTCAGTATAAAAACAAACAACCCAATCCAATAATGGGCAGAAGAACTAAGTAGACATTTCTCCAAAGAAGGTATACAGATTGCCAACAAACACATGAAAGGATGCTCAACGTCATTAATCATTAGATAAATTCAAATCAAAACTACAATGAGATATCACCTCACACCAGTCAGAATGGCCATCATTAAAAAATCTACACACAGTAAATGCTGGAGAAGGTGTGGAGAAAAGGGAACCCTCTTTCACTGTCGGTGGGAATGTAAATTGATACAGCCACTATGGAGAACAGTATGGAGGTTCCTCAGAAAACTCAAAATAGAACTACCATACGACCCAGCGATCCCACTACTGGGCATATACCCTGAGAAAACCATAATTCAAAGAGAGTCATGTACCAGAATGTTCATTGCAGCTCTATTTACAATAGCCAGGACATGGAAGCAGCTTAAGTGTCCATAACAGATGAATGTATATAGAAGATGTGACACATATATACAATGCAATATTACTCAGCCACAAAAAGAAATGAAATTGAGTTATATGTAGTGCAGTGTATGGACTTAGTGTCTGTCATACAGAGTGAAGTAAGTCAGAAAGAGAAAAACAAATACCGTATGCTAACACATATATATGGAATCTAAAAAAAAAAAAAAAAAAAAAAAAACAAAGTCATGAAGAAGCTAGGGCAGGACAGGAATAAAGATGCACACCTACTAGAGAGTGGACTTGAGGACACGGGGAGGGGGAAGGGTAAGTTGGGATGAAGTGAGAGAGTGGCATGTACATACATACACAACCAAGTGTAAAACCTATAGCTAGTAAGGTGCAGCCACATAGCACAGGGAGTTCAGCTCAGTGGTTTGTGAACACCTAGATGGGTGGGATAGTGAGAGTGGGAGGGAGAGAGATGCAAGAAGGAAGAGATATAGAGATATATGTATATATATAGCTGATTAACTTTGTTATATAGCAGAAACTAGCACACCATTGTAAACAATTTATACTCCAATAAAGATGTAAAAAAATAAAATAAAATGACTCCACACTTCTACTGCAGGTTACAAGTGTTTGATTCCTGGTTGGGGAACTACGATCTCCCATGCCATGCAGTGCAGCCAGAAAAGAAAATTTGTTCCCTGATCTGTCATCTTGTAACTCCTGTGCACTCCCTTTTTAAAAATCCCCTGGCAACAGAAACACAGGTACTTATAGTATTACCACAGGAATTTGAATTTGACTGGCCCTGATTTCTACTGCCCTTGAAAAGAATCTCATGGCTAGAATGGGATAAGCAGTGAATCAAAAGACCTATCTATGTGAATTTGGATAACCTGGGTAACCTTGCTAAAGCTTCAGTTTTCTGAGCAGCAGGATAGCAAGAATTTTATGAACTGAGAAATATAAAATCACAGAACACAATGCCAAGTTTGTGATAAGAGCTCTGTGAATATTCATTTATGCACTCTGGATTACTTTGAGTATGTAACTTTTATCTTGTAGGTGTTGTTAAATATGGCGTTGCTGGGGCTGACTTGCAATCTGATTCCTATTTAATCCAAGTTTCTCAGAAAACAATCAACTTCCGATTTTGGTAGTGATGGTGGTAGAGGTGAGGGAGACCCAGAAAAAAACTCTAAGGGCACAAAATAAGGTCCTTCAGTAAACAGAATTTGTGCATCTCCTCGTCAAGAAAAGAAGCCAGACTTTAATCAAAATATTTGAGATCACCATTGACTGAATAATACAACCAGAACAAAAACCATTTTTTGTAGAAATATCATGAGTTGGATTTTGTGTGTGTAAAACCAATGGTCTATGTGATATCTGCCTGGGATATCAATTATGCAGTTGGGTATAAAGGTCTGTGGTTGAGAGGAGCTGTCTGAGCTAGAGATAACAAATGAGGTGTCACTGTATTACATGTAAATTCTGGAATCAATATGAATTTACCTAAGGAAAAAGTTGAGGGTGAAAAGAGAAGAGAGTCTAGAAAATTATACTTGATATTTAAAAGTTAGGTTAATATTGATATTTAAAAATTAGATAGAGGAGAAGAAGTTAGAGAAGACCAAGAAAGAACAATTAGTAAGATAAGAGGAAAACTGGTGGAGTGTGGTATCACAGAATTGAAAGGAAGAGAATGTATGAGAATGGCCAAATATGTGGAATTCTGCTGATAAGTCAAGAAAAATAAGGAGGTCAGTGTTCATGGCAGCACTGTTTACAGTAGTCAAGATATGGAAGCAACCCCATATCCATCAACATATAAATGGGTAAAGAAGATGTGGTATATTTATACAATGGAATACTACTCAGCCATAAAAAGGAAGGAAATTTTGCCCTTTGCAGCAACATGGATGGACTTGGAGGGCATTATGCTAAGTGAAATTAAGTCAGCCAGATAAAGACATACTGTATGCTTTGACTTATATGTGAAATCTAAAAAATACAACAAACTAGTGAATGTAACAAAAAAGAAGCAGACTCACAGATATAGAGAAGAAACTAGTGATTACTAGTGGGGAGAGAGAAGGGGGAAGGGAAAATATAAGGGCAGAGCAGAAAGAGGTACCAACTATTATGTATAAAATAAACTACAAGGCTATATTGTACAACACAGGGAGTATAGCCAATATTTTATAATAGCTATAAATAGAGTATAAACTTTAAAAATTGTGAATCACTATATTGTATAACTCTAACTTGTACATAAACTATACTTCAATAAAAAAATTATAAGAGTAAAAAACAAAATTTGAGATTGAAATTTTCCATATACAAAGTGACTATATCATTAACACATTATTCCCCTATGGCCCTTTATTTTGTTTTAAGCTCTCCCAATTATTCCTTTTTTTAACATCTTTATTGGCATATAATTTCTTTACAATGGTGTGTTATTTTCTGCTGTACAAGAAAGTGAATCAGCTATACATACACATACATCCCCATAACTCCTCCCTCTTACAGTTCCCTCCCACCCTCCATATCCCACCCCTCTAAGTGGACACAAAGCACAGAGCTAATCTCCCTGTACTATGTGGCTGCTTACCCCTAGCTACCTATTTTACATTTGGTAGTGTAAATAGGTCCATGTCAGTCTCTCACTTTGTTCCAGCTTACCCTTCCCCCTCCCCGTGTCCTCAAGTCCATTCTCTACATATGCGTGTTTAGCTTCTTCAGAAACACTTGTTTTTTCTTTAGATTCCATATATATGTGTTAGCATATGGTATTTGTTTTTCTCTTTCTGACTTACTTCACTCTGTTTGACAGTCTCTAGTTCCATCCACCTCACTACAAATAACTTAATTTCATTTCTTTTTTATGGCTGAGTAATATTCCACTGTATATATGTGTCACATCTTCTTTATCTATTCATCTGTCAGTGGACACTTAGGTTGCTTCCATGTCCTAGATATTTTAAATAGAGTTTCAGTGAATGTTGTGGTACATGACCCTTTTTGAATTATGGTTTTCTCAGGGTATATGCCCAGTAGTGGGATTGCTGGGTTGCATGGTAGTTCTATTTTGAGTTTTCTGAGAAACCTCCATAACGTTCTCCATAGTGGCTGTATCAATTTACATTCCCACTGACAGTGAAAGAGGGTTCCCTTTTCTCCACATCCTCTCCATCATTTACTGTGTATAGATTTTTTGATGATGGCCGTTCTGAGTGGTGTGAGATGTTATCTCATTGTAGTTTTGATTTGTATTTCTCTAATGATTAGTGATGTTGAGCATCCTTTCATGTGTTTGTTGGCAATCTGTATACATTCTTTGGAGAACTGTCTACTTAGTTCTTCTGGCTAGTTTTGGATTGGCTTGTTTGTTTTTTTGATATTGAGCTGCATAAGCTGCTTGTACATTTTGGAGATTAATGTTTTGTCATTTGCTTTTTTTGCAAATATTTTCTCGCATTCTGAGGGTTATCTTTTCATCTTGTTTATGGTTTCCTTTGCTGTGCAAAAGCTTTTAAGTTTCATTACGCATCATTTGTTTATTTTTATTTTTATTTCCATTTCCCTAGGGGGTGGTTCACCAAGGATCTTGTTGTGATTTATGTCATAGAGTGTTCTGCCTCTGTTTTTCTCTAAGAGGTTTAGAGTGTCTGGCCTTACATTTAGGTCTTTAATCCATTTTGAGTTTATTTTTGTGTATGGTGTTGAGGAGTGTTCTAATTTCATTCTTTTATTTAACATCTTTTTTGGAGTATAATTGCTTTATAATGGTGTGTTAGTTTCTGCTTTATAACAAAGTGAATTCTTAAATGATATAACAAAAGAAAACTGGATTGAATCAATAGGTCTATATTTAATCCCATCTGCTGTTTAGTAGTGAGTTGAACTAGTCCTGGTGACTCAACAGATTTAAGTGTCAGGTTCCTCATGTGCAATATTAGGACCCTCTGCTGTAGGCTCATGTTTAAAGCCAGATGAGTGTAGACCTACCTGGTTACCTTGTATGTAGCAGCTATTAAATAACTGTCTATGGAAGCCAATAGTAATCCCTAGATAGAGGAAAGGGAAGCAAGTAGGATCGTTTCCATTTTCAGATGAGGAAAATAACAATCTCCTAAGTCAAGTCTCACAAGTTAACAACAGAAGTGTGATTGGCACTCAGGATGCCTGACGTCTAATTTATAACTGTCACCTCTAAACGGTATTGTACAGACTCTTTTTTTTAGTAATTATTTTGTAACTGTGCAGGTACAGTCTTTAAATAATGGGGTAGACCTGGTCCTGGGTTATTATATACAATTATTCATTTTTAGTTTACTCTCCCATTTCCACCACTGTATCAGCCCCAGAGAGTGCAGAGAAGTCATCTCCAATCCCACAACTATCCAAGGAAGAACCTGCACTCTTTTGCTATATTTGCTGGACTCCTGGTTTTATGCCACTCTCTAAGCCCTGACTACAGGTTCATTTCCTATTTCCATATAATCATAGACAACCAAAATTAATTTGTCTCACCATATTTTACACCTCTGAGATCACAAAATAACAACAGTTACTATTGTAGCAATCATACTTAAGTTAACTTCAAGGGTGATTCACAGCAGTTTCAAAACAAAAAACCCAAAACCCAATAATCAAAACCCAAAAAACTCTTGGAGGCAACACTAGAACACCCTTTTAAGGAATGCTGACTCGACAATTCTCTTCATGGCTCAGAAGACAATATTGCTTGCAAATACATGAGCGTCAATGTCCAAGTACAGAAGTCATTGAGAAAAGTCAGAGTTAGAAAAGACTGAGGACCTCCAAAACCAGTGTATCTGACATAGTTTTTTTTTCATTCATATACAACAGAGGTTTTCCTAAAAATCTATGTCTAAAGAAGTCTAAAAGAATTATTTCAATTAAAATAAATTGAAAATAAGAAAACTATATCCAATTATTTTCCACTTCTTTGTTTTTCATTCACAAAATAATTTTTCTGTTATATCTGACAATGAATGTCTTCCAAGATGACATGATGTGTGGTGTCTTCCACTAACTATTCATTCAGATTTCCTCCTCCAGCAGCTGCCTTGAGCACATTCTCAAGTTTTGATTCTGCTTACAAACCTGATGACAGTGCTTTCTTTGGTTTGGGGGGCAAGAGTCACTTTCCACAATTTTTTTTTTTCTCACACAGATATCTAGTTAGATCAGTCCTCTGTCCCAGAGTAGGGTGATTTGGATAAATAATATGCAAAACTGATTTTATAATTGCTTCTTCAAATAAGATAGTTTCCTTGTACTTCTTATCTATAAAATAAGTTTTAGAATGTTTTCATTCATGACCATGCCCAAAAGATTATATGGACTAATATACATGAATATACACATGAATATACACATGAATATACTTTTTAAAAATTTAAAAAATGATGCATTCAAAATTTACTGCTCACATTTGTTATTCTTCTTTATTATTTGTGTCTGAAGATATTTTTGCTAAAAGTTCTAACACCAAAATGAGGCCAGCAGACTTTAAAATCAGTTAAATCAAATAAAAAGTTGATGAAGAAGAGCTGGCCATGATGCCTTTGCTAAACTGAAAAGTTATGAGGAAAGTATAATGAGATTATATGGAGGACACATGCCCAGAACCCCAGCCCCATATAGCCTCCATGTTTGAGTGACCACAATCTCATATAGATGGGAAACAACTCCATTTGAACTTGCAAGGACTAAAGAGAAAGGAAACTCAAAACCTCAGTCATGGACTGCTAAGGTTTTGAAATATTATTAGACCCTTGGATCATAAATCTGAAGTCACAAATGAATCAATCAATTCAGTTTTTATGTGCAAATCACTCTGCTAAAACCAACAAAAAATATCTTGATCTTTATACACCAAATGACTGAAAGCAAATATGATTGGAAGTAGGCATAATAAAATCAATACCTTGTGTTCATGTAGCACTTTAACATTTACAAAAGAATTTCACACTTTCTTATTTTGTTCTCACAGCAATATGTGGAAGAGGTATTATTTCCATGGTAGATGAGAGTGATTAATCATTTTCTCAAAGTCACACAGGCTAGTTAGGTGGCAGAAGATAAGGACTATGGATAATTCACTGGTGCATCCCCAACACCTAGCTAACAGTGTGATACTATATTTTATGTGACAAAGAAGTGTTTCAAAGGCATGTGGTATCATAGTTCAGATTAGTAAAAGAACATACAAAGTTAGATGGTTAGGAGACGCTCCATAGAAATCATGAAGATTACTTAGAAACAGAGAGGGTAGGACAAATTTAAACATCCCAAGGGAGTGGCATATAGATATTCTAGGTGGAAGGAATTGAGAAAACAAACTGAAAGAAGCAAGAAATTGTGTAGAATATTCCAGAGGATTCATGCATTGGTTTCATGGATTGACCTCCAGAGATCAAATTCACACATGTCCCTTAACTATTATAAGTTCAGAAGGAATCATATGACTTGACCAGGAAACAATTGGTTCAATAATGAGTTACAAGGGACAGGGATGAAATGGTGACATTGCCAGTAGGGACATATTTTTGGATGCCTATGGTATAGCTGTAATGCCTCTGAGTGGAAGTGAAATTAATAAGTGGGATGTAGAAACTAGTTAATCTGTAGGAAAAAAGAAATAATGAAACTAGAGACCCTGAACATGCCAAACCAGTGCAGGGCTGCAGGGCTTGGCACTTGCCTGCCCCTGCTGTACATATATAGTTATCAGCTTCCACAGCTAATAAGCAAGCAGAGGGAATGACAGGCTTTACCTAATGAAAATGGCAGCTATCAGTCTGTGACTCAAAATGTCTGGATCCAATTCCTCTTACAGTTGATGATTTGATCCTTGGCAAATTAGTGGGATTGTAACAAGGAGGCTGAATGTGAAAGCTGCCAAGTGTTCTTTTAAATCCTCTCCAACTTTTCCCTTTTCACGCTTCCTGCAGAAGATTGTGGCTACTTAGAAGAGTGTGTGTTCTTTATTTTCTCCCCCAGAAGAGTGTTATTCTTTACTGAATACCTGTCACCAATAGCACATTAGAAAAACCTCAGAAATATTTAATTCGGTCAATATCTGGCTCAAGAATGCAATGATTTTCATCGAGTATCACATTTACCTTTATAAATTTCGTTCATCATCCAAACGCAAAACCACAATATGTGCTCATCATTTATGGTCTCTTGGTAGCCCATGTGGCTTCTAGTCTTGACCTGATTGATACTCAAATAAATAAAACTCAGATGGTTGCTTATGGTGACATATTTCCTCCCACATCGGGGCTTGGAAAGCAATGGTGAACATACTCACTTAGCTAATCTGACTTAGATAGGACAGCATGGAGTTTAATTTACAAATTACCCATATGCTCTGAAATGTACCAGTCGCACTGGCCACCTCAGACCCCTTCTCCTCACGGTGTCATAATCTTCCCCATTTGTTCATCTCTAGCTTTCACAATCAGAAATGTATCCTTTTAACAGACATTTTTCAATATTTTTACAGATTCCTCAAAATGTTCAGTAGAGGTAGATAGAACAGGAAGTTTCATGTCATTTTAGAGACAACAAAAGTGAGATTCAGTGAGACAAAGGGGTTTGAAAGGTGTTTGGAGACCAGATCCCTCCACCTGGATCTGAATCCAGTCCTCTTTCTATCACTAATATTCTCTATACGATTCTTTTCTGTAATCACAAGACTGAAAACCTGGTCAGAGAAAGCTATAAAAGAAAGGAGTATAAGGGATCACATTTAAAAATAACTGGGCTCAGAACAATTAGGCAAGTTTCCCAAAGCCACACAGCTAGTAATCAAGGGCAAAAGCACTACAGCTCAGGACATTCAAATTTAAGCACAATGAAGTGCCCTTTCTACTCCCTATAATGTCTCATCAGAAACAGGTAACAAAATAGCCTTAAATCATACTCCATTCAGACTTTTGAGAGTACCCCAGCTGAAATCAGACAACAAGCAGCTAAATGGTCATCTCATCCACTCTGGATTCCTGAACAACAGCTTCTGCTCGAAACAACCAGCATAAGCATGACGTGCTCACAAAGAAATCAAATCAAATCAAATCAAATCAAATCAAATCAAATCAAATCAACATTTGACTCCTTAAGGAAATATTCCCCAAGACAGCAGCCAGCATGGCTGTCATGCAGGGATGTGTGTTGTGCAGGCAGCCATCCATTCAGGCCACTGGCTACCAACAGCTGACTCTAGGAGTAGTATTTGAATCTACCCTGAGGGGGGCCAGGGCCCACAGACAGTTGGGCCATCTGTTCCGATAATACCACATTACTCTCTATACTCAGTAATGAAGGCTCCTGAGTAATCTTTCATCAGAATGACTTCACGGCATTAAAAATGTATTTCAATACATAGCTTGTTTAAATATTTAACCCTCTTTGGCTTTGAGAGATTGATTCAGAGCTGCAGTGTTTATATGGGCAGGAAACATTGATTTTCATATGCACGCATGCATTAATTCAGGAAGACTTGGGCACACACCAAAGGTTTTGATAAATGGATCTTTAAATCTCAAACTTTAATGGAGAATATTGGTTTGCCGCCCAGATCCCATTCCTCTGCCAATATTTAAATATTTTCAATTCTCATTTCCCAGTGGTGAGGGGAAAGTCAGTAGATTAACAGATTTTGGAAAATTATTTGGGGTAATGTTTGTTTATACAACACACACACATACACAGAGAGAGATCTGATTCATTTTGCATTTTGCTGGCCTTCAGTGGGAGCTATTTGTGCACAGCACTGTCCAACTTTTATCAGATCTGTCTATAACTCATCTTTTGCTGATATCTTGTCAATAAACTCTAAGACCTCACTGTGTATTCAGCACATGCAGGGGCCAGGGACAGAAAACCCTCCTATGCATTTCTTTATGTGATGACATTATTTAAACTCAATCCTGTACTCAGAATTACCTCATTTAAGCCCCAATCATTGTCACTTTTTTGAGCCTACCACGCTGGGGGTTCTGGTTAACTTTGGACCATCTTTGCAAATTTAAACACTTCACTGAGTTTGGAAGACCAGCCTTGCCATGCAGGAAAGACCATAAGACTTGTAATGAGTCCTTAGCTCTAAGCTCCTAGGTGCTGGATAGATTTTTCTCAATATCACCTCCTTCATCTTCTCTCTGGGTATTAGCAAGAGTCCCATGAGATGTTTAGCTAACATATTACCAACACCACTGAGTAAATGAGGAAACAAGTCTCCAAGAGTGTAAACTTTTCCAAGAGCATTCAGCTAGTGAGTGGTAATCTGGAGGTATGACTTGGCTTTTAAATTGTCCACTATTTTTGGCAGAGATACTTCAGTCTTCTAAAATACATACACATGGATTAATTAACAAAACTAAATCAAGATCTATGAGTCATATATTAAATATCAGACAATGTTTTGGCACTTAATAAATAGGATATAGTTCTGCCTTTAAGGAAACTAGAGAAAGAAACAGGTTTTGGAGAAGAAAATTGGAAAGCAGAAAGTTAGTATAGGCAGAATGATAAAAATGTCATGGATATAATGGGAGGAGGTACTATGCAGAGATAATCAAAACAATGAGTTAAGTGTTAACAGAGCCCAAGTACAGATTTTCTCCAACTTTTCAGCAAGAGAATTGTCTTAATGGCCTAAGGTATCCATTGAATATAATGAATCAACTTCTTTCCCATGTATCTAAGATGGCACTAGTTATGTACCATTCTTGGGAGAAGTGAGAAAATGGTTGCTCATCATTTTCTGTGTTTTGTGGTTGACTCTAGGGGAAAATAAATGAACTGGATGGATGGTGGAAAACTTCATGGAAAAGACAGGGAGAGAAAGAGAGAGAGGCAAGAGAGCATTGAAGTTTTTTTGGGTTTGGTTTAGGTTTTACGTTTATCTACAGAATGCATACACATAGTTTGAAAGCACAAATAGTTCTTAATGACAATCCCATGTCCCAATATACCTTTTATACAGCTCCTTTTGTTGTGTCTTCTAGTAATCACCTTCGTATTTCTAAAGATGAAAATAATGCATTATTTTGTATTGACTTAGACATTATTCTTCATACAACACCTGCATCTCATCTTCCACATATTTGCAAATAGTAAGTCACTCAGTTAAAACCATAGTTATATTAAACTTATAATAATTATATAAGTATTGTTCACTGCTGAGCCAAGTAATATATTGTTATTACATTCCCTTTCTTCACAGCATCTTGCTTTCCATTAGTTTTCTATTTCCCTTTCCTTTTCTCTCTTGTTCTATCCAGTAAACAGAAACCCCACATTTTTCCTGAATATGCTACCATATCAGATATTCTGTTATCATTTCCTATTCCCTGAGGACTTTCCTACCAGAACTTTCTATCATCTTCTAACTACAATCTAGACTTGAATGCTTTCTCTAAGAATGCTTCTTCATTATAGTCTAAAGAATTCTCTTAAATGTTCTCCTACTATGAGTACATTCTTTCTTCCTGGATATGAAATCTTAATCTGTCTTAGTTGACTAACTGCATATTTCTAGACCACATCATCATGTTGTTTCTCACAAAAAGGTGACTGATAGTTAAATTTTTCTGAGTCTTCTTTGTCTTTATTTTGTCCTCGCATTCAGTTGATAGTTTGGTTACTAAATTCTAGGTTGAAAATAATGTTTACTCAGAGTGTTGAAGTTATTAGGATCTAACATTCATTCTTGCTGTTTTGAAACTATAATCCATATAAATCATTATTTTTTGTGTGACTACTTATTCTATCAAAGCCCCACATACTGAAATATCATGATAATTTATTTTATGATGGATATATTTTTCACTATGCTGGGCACTAGATGGACATTCATCTTTCAATGCAGAGTTCCATGTCCCTGATTTTTAAAAATGGTTAATATTTCTCCAAAATACGTATTTCTTATATTTGCTCTGGACTCTATATCAGCTGTTTAGGTCTTGGGTTGATTATGTTAGTCTTTTGTCTTTTCTGTTATAGCTTTAATTTCCACTGTTTTTAAGTTACATTTTATGGAAAAATTTGAAATTATGTTCTAATTTTACTTGATTCCTAATACTTTACATTTCCAGAAATGATTTTCTTTTTTAAAAAAATTCTTAAATAGCATTATTTTTGGTCTTATCTGTGGATTTTGCTCTTGTTATAGCTGAAGATAATTATGAGAAGGGTATTTATTTAATTTTGTCTGTCCCCTACATTATATGTCTCTATCAGATAAAATTTTTTTTTTCTGCCATTGAATTCTTCTTATGTATTTAGTGACCCTTTGGTCTCTAACCACACTTAAGTGTGAAGCATATTAAGAGTCAAAATTAGAAATTAGGGTCTTCTGAGAGGAGAGACAGCAGAAGAAAGAAGAATGACAATCCTGCAGCCTGTGGAATAAAAACACATTCAAAGAAAGAGAGACAAGATGAAAAGACAGAGAGCTATGTACCAGATGAAGGAACAAGATAAAACTGCAGAAAAACAACTAAATGAAGTAAAGATAGGCAACCTTTCAGAAAAAGAATTCAGAATAATGATAGTGAAGGTGATCCAGGACCTCAGAAATAGAATGGAGGCAAATATCAAGAAGATGCAATAAATGTTTAACAAAGACCTAGAAGAATTAAAGAACAAACCAAGAGAGATGAACAATAACTGAAACGAAAACTACACTAGAGGGAATCAATAGTAGAATAACTCAGGCAGAAGGGCATTCCATCTAAAAGCAGTAGAATACACTTTCTTCTCAAGTGTGCATGGAACATTCTCCATGATAGTTCACATCTTGAGTCACAAATCAAACCTCAGTAAATTTAAGAAAATTGAAATCATATCAAGCATCTTTTCTGACCACAACACTATGAGATTAGAAGTGAATTACAGGGAAAGAAACATAAAAAACAAAAACACATGGATGCTAAACAATACGGATAAGGGACCTGGAAGACAGAATGGTGGAATTCACTACTGTGGAACAGAATAAAGAAAAAAGAAATAAAAGAAATGAAGACAGACTAAGAGACCACTGTGACAACATTAAACACAACAACATGTGCATTACAGGAGTCCCAGAAGGAGAAGAGAGAGAGAAAAAGGAGCAGAGAAAATAATTGAAGAGATTATAGTCAAAAACTTCCCTAACATGGGAAAGGAAATACCCACCTAAGTCCAGGAAGTGGAGTGAGTCCCATACAGGATAAACCCAAGGAGAAACATGCCAAGACACATAGTAATCAAAGAGGCAAAATTTAAAGACCAAGAAAAATTATTGAAAGCAACAAGGGAAAAATGACAAATAACATACAAGTAAACTCCCATAAGGTTAATAGCTGATTCCACAGCAGAAACTCTACAATCCAGAAGGGAGTGGCACGATATGCTTAAACTGATGAAAGGGAAGAAACTACAACCAAGATTACTCTACCTGGCAAGTATCTCATTCAGATTCAATGGAGAAATTAAAAGCCTTACAGACTAGCAAAAGCTGAGAGAATTCAGCACCACCAAACCAGCTCTAAAACAAATGCTAAAGGAACTTCTGTAAGTGGGAAACACAAGAGAAGGAAAGGAACTCAAAAACTAAAAGAAAACAATTAAGAAAATGGTCATAGGAACATACATACTGATAATTACCTTAAATGTGAATGGATTAAATGCCCCAACCAAAAGTCACAGGCACGCTGAATGGATACAAAAACAAGACCCATATATATGCTGTCAACAAGAGACCCACTTGAGATATAGGGCCATATTCAGACTGAAAATGAGGGGATGGAAAAAGATATTCCATGCAAATGGAAATCAAAAGAAAGCTACAGGGCCTCCCTGGTGGCGCAAGTGGTTGAGAGTCCGCCTGCCGATGCAGGGGATACGGGTTCGTGCCCCGGTCTGGGAGGATCCCATATGCCGCGGAGCGGCTGGGCCCGTGAGCCATGGCCGCTGAGCCTGCGTGTCCGGAGCCTGCGCGTCCGGAGCCTGTGCTCCGCAGCGGGGGAGGCCACAACAGTGAGAGGCCCGCATACCGCAAAAAAAAAGAAAGCTACAATAGCAATATTCATATCAGATAAAATAGACTTTAAAATAAAGAATGTTTCAAGAGACAAGGAAGGACACTACATAATGATCAAGGGATCAATCCAACAAGAAGATACAACAATTATAAATATATATGCACCCAACATAGGAGCACCTCAATACATAAGGCAACTGGTAACAGCTATAAAAGAGGAAATCAACAGTAACACAATAATACTGGGGGATTTTAACACCTCACTTACACCAATGGACAGATCATGGAAAATGAAAATAAATAAGGAAACAGAAGTTTTAAATGACACAATAGACCAGATAGATTTAATTGATGTTTATAGGGCATTCCATTCAAAAACTGCAGATTACACTTTCTTCTCAAGTGTGCATGGAACATTCTCCAGGATAGATCACATCTTGAGTCACAATCAAGCCTCAGTAAACTTAAGGAAATTGAAATCATATCAAGCATCTTTTCTCATCACAATGCTATGAGATTAGAAATGAATGACAGGGAAAGAAACATAAAAAAAAAACACATGGAGTTTAAACAATACGGTACTAAATAACCAAGAGATCACTAAAGACATCAAAGAGGAAATCAAAAAATACCTAGAGACAAATGACAATGAAAACACGACAATCCAAAACCTATGAGATGAAGCAACAGCAGTTCTAAGAGGGAAGTTTATAGCTATACAAGCCTACTTCAAGTAAAAAGAAAAATCTCAAATAAACAATCTAACTTTACACCTAAAGGAACTAGAGAAAGAAGAACAAACAAAACCCAAAGTTAGCAGAAGGAAAGAAATCATGAAGATCAGAGCAGAAATAAATGAAACAGAAACAAAGAAAACAATAACAAAGATCAATAAAACTAAAAGCTAGTTCTTTGGGGAGATAAACCATTAGACAGACTCATCAAGAAAAAGAGGGAGATGACTCAAATCAATAAAATTAGAAATGAAAAAGGAGAAGTTACAATGGACACCACAGAAATACAAAGCATCCTAAGAGACTACTACAAGCATCTCTACTACCAATAAAATTGACAACCTGGACAAAACGGACAAATTCTTAGAAAGGTATAATGTTCCAAGGCTGAACCAGGAAGAAATAGAAAATATGAGCTGACAAATCACAAGTAATTAAATTGAAACTGTGATTAAAAAATCTTCCAACAAACAAAACTCCAGAACCAGATGGCTTCACAGGTGAATTCTATCAAACATTTAGTGAAGAGCTAACACCCATCCTTCTCAAACTCTTCCAAAAATTTGCAGAGGAAGGAACACTCCCAAGCACATTATGTGAAGCCACCATCACCCTTATACCCAAACCAGACAACGATACTACAGAAAAAGAAAATTACAGACCAATATCACTGATGAATATAGATGAAAAATCCTCAACAAAATATTAGCAAACACAATCCAATGACACATTAAAAGGATCATACAACATGATCAAGTGAGATTTATCTCAGGGCTGCAAGGATTCTTCAATATAAACAAATCAATCAATGTGATACACCATAATAACAAATTGAAGAATAAAAACCATATGATCAACTCAATAGATGCAGAAAAACCTTTCGACAAAATTCAACACCCATTCAGGATAAAAACCCTCTAGAAACTGGGCATAGAGGGAACATACCTCAACATAATAAAGGCCATATATGACAAACCCACAGCAAACATCATTCTCAATGGTGAAAAACTGAAAGCATTTCCTCTAAGGTCAGGAACAAGACAAGGATGTCCACCCTCGCCACTACTATTCAAAATAGTTTTGGAAGTCCTAGCCAGGGCACTCAGAGAAGAAAAAGTAATAAAAAGAATACAAATTGGAGGTCTTCCCTGGTGGAGCAGTGGTTGAGAGTCTGCCTGCCGATGCAGGGGACATGGGTTCGTGCCCCAGTCCGGGAAGATACCACATGCTGCACAGCGGCTAGACCTGTGAGCCATGGCCACTGAGCCTGCATGTCCGGAGCCTGTGCTCTGCAACAGGAGAGGCCACAACAGTGAAAGGCTCGCATACAAAAAAAAAAAAAAAATACAAATTGGAAAAGAATAAGTAAAAATGTCACTGTTTCCAGATGACATGAAACTATACATAGATAATCCTAAAGATGCCACCAGGAAACTACTAGAGCTAATCAATGAATTTGGTACACTTGCAGGATACAAAATTAATGCACAGAAATCTCTTGCATTCCTATACACTAATGATGGAAAATCGGAAAGTGAAATTAAGGAAACACTCCCATTTACTACTGCAACAAAAAGAATAAAATAAGTAGGAATAAACCTACCTAGGGTGACAAAAGACCTGTATTTAGAAAACTATAAGACAATAATGAAAGAAATTAAAGATGATACAAACAGATGGAGACATATACCATGTTCTTGGATTGGAAGAATCAACATTGTTAACATTACTATACTTCCCAAAGCAATCTACATATTCAATGCAATCCCTATCAGATTACCAATGGCATTTTTCATGGAACGAGAACAAAAAAATCTTAAAATTTGTATTGATACAAAAAAGACCCTGAATAGCCAAAGCAGTCTTGAGGGGAAAAAAACGAAGCTGGAGGAATCAGGATCCCTGACTTCACACTATACTATAAAGCTACAGTAATCAAGACAACATGGTAATGGCACAAAAACTGAAACATAGGTCAATGGAACAAGGTAGAAAGCCCAGAGATAAACCCATGCACTTATTGTCAACTAATCTATGACAAAGGAGGCATGGATATACAATGGCAAAAAGACAGTCTCTTAAATAAATGGTGCTGGGAAAACTGGACAGCTACATGTAAAAGACTGAAATTAGAACACTCCCTAACACCATACACAAAAATAAACTCAAAAAGGATTAGAGACCTAAATGTAAGACCGGACACTATAAAACTCTTAGAGGAAAACATAGGAAGAACACTCTTTGATGTAAATCACAGCAAGATCTTTTTTGATCCACCTCCTAGAGTAATGGAAATAAAGACAGAAATAAATAAATGGGACCTAATGAAACTTCAAGGCTTTTGAACAGCAAAGGAAACCATAAATAAGATGAAAAGACAACCCTCAGAATGGGAGAAAATATTTGCAAATGAAGCAACTGACAAAGGATTAATCTCCAAAATTTAGAAGCAGCTCTGCAGCTCAATATCAAAAAAACAAACAAGACAAACCAAAAACGGGCAGAAGGCCTAAATAGACATTTCTCCAAAGGAGACATACAGATAGCCAAGAAACACATGAAAAGCTGCTCAACATCACTAATTATTAGAGAAATGCAAATCAAAACTACAATGAGGTATCACCTCACACCAGTTAGAATGGGCATCATCTGAAAATCTAAAAGCAACAAATGCTGGAGACATTGTGGAGAAAAGGCAACCCTCTTGCACTGTTGGTGGGAATGTAAATTGATACAGCCACTATGGAGAACAGGATGGAGTTTCCTTAAAAACTAAAAATAGAATTACCCATATGATCCAGCAATCCCACTACTGGGCATATACCCAGAGAAAACCATAATTGAAAAAGACACATGCATCCTAATGTTCATTGCAGCACTATTTACAATAGCCAGGTCATGGAAGTAACCTAAATGTCCATCGACAGATGAATGGATAAAGAAGATGTGGTACGTATATTTAATGGAATATTATTCAGCCATAAAAAGGAACAAAATTGTGTCATTTGTAGAGACGTGGATGGATGTGGAGACTGTCATACAGAGTGAAGTAAGTCAGAAAGAGAAAAACAAATATTGTATATTAACGCATATATGTGGAACCTAAAAAAATGGTACAGATGAACCGTTTTGCAGGGCAGAAAATGAGACACAGATGTAGAGAACAAATGTATGGACACCAAGTGGGGAAAGTGGTGGGGGTGTGGGTGTGGTGGTGTGATGAATTGGGCTATTGGGATTGACATGTATACACTTATGTGTATAAAATTGATGACTAATAAGATCCTGCAGTATAAAAAGATAAAATAAAATTCAAAAAAAACTTAACCAATTAAAAACAATTCTTTAAAATTTAAAATTTTTCTACATATGGCATATATATATGAAGAAGATCCATTGATTTTTGTTGATTTTTTTAAATCTCTGAATAATAGCTTTTCATCCTATATAACTTTATTTCTTCCTATGTTTTAAAAATAAATCACATATATTTACTGTCTGTAAAAAAAAGAAAAGAAAGAAAGAAATTAGGGTCTTCCAATAGAAAAGATGGCATAAATTTATTTTTCAATAAATCCCTTATCCCTCAAACTTGTGGAATGACTAATACAATATTTTAAATGATACCTGAACTTTAAAATAATATCAATATCACTGTGAATGAGAAGTTGTCCAAAACTACTACAATATGTGAGGATAAAGTTCTTTGTTCTGAGCGTGTATGCAGGAAATGGCACATCTTGTGGGCAAGGGGAAGAAAAACGTCCATATGAGTTGGGAGACCTGAGCCCAAAGTTCATGCCTTGAGTGGGCTCCCTCACTCATGAAAGAAAGGAAGTTTAGAGAAGTTCTGCCAAGTATTTCTAAGTTTATAGCTTCACCTCATGACCAGGTATTTAATAAATCTGTTAGCTGAGTTTGCATAGGTAGGTGATAGCTCTGACTTCTCCATAGGATGAGAGATCAAGACTGCCTTCTTAAGACTCAGTACCTAATGAGAGCTCTCAGACAAATTAAATGCACTCATGGGACCTCTGCATTGGGGAAGATAACTGGAAAGGGAGGGAGAGAGAGAGAGAGAGAAAACTAAAGTAAATCCACAATAGAAATATATAAACATAAATTAAACCTAATACTAACAGAGTCAGCAAGATACAAAATCAACAGAATAAACTCCAGATGAAGTTATTGTTATAGAAGAGTATGGAAAAGCTTTATAAACAAATATAGTTACAATGCTTAAAAAGAAAATGGAAGGAATTACATCCATTAAAGCACACACACAAGATACTATGAAACAAAGCAGGAATGAAAAAAAAAAAACTGACCTAGAAATTTTGGAAATAGAATATGGGGAAATTGAAATTAAATAAAATGTTACAGATAAGATAAATTGTAGACTGAATAAAGTCACAGAAAGATTGCACAGGAAAATAGTACTCAGGAATTCACTCAGAAAAGCAATTGAGACAACCTTAATTCCATGAAATGAATTCAGGCATCCTTTCCCAAAGTGAAATCTACATGAAGATGTTCCGTGATAAAAAAAAGGGATTCTGTGCTCCTTTATAAATTTTAGAAGGATTGCATACTATATATACCACCACTGGAGATTCATAATTCACATAAATATATCAAAGTCTATGTAAAATCTTTCATTAAAAAGCAAAAAAAAATAATTTTATATTCTTTTTTCCCAAAACTATTGGATATTGAAATCCATTTCCAAATACACAATGTATTTTTTTAAAAGAGATAATGCCTTGGTACACCAAGAAAATGTTGTAATATAGTGAGAAAAAAAACATCCAGACTGGGAATGATAAAACTAAGATTTTAATTTGAGTTCTTTCACTAAACAATTATGTGATACCTTTTACTTTTTTCTGAAAAAAGAACAATAATTATTTATATTTTATAGCTTTAAGATCAACTTTTATGAAAAGAATATGTCATGTCAATGATATATGACAATCTAGAATGAGTGATGCTCTGTTGGAGGGTAAGGAAGTGCTTTCCCTGTTCTCTACAAGTGACACGTGCAGGCAAGTGCCCTCCTGGTATCCAGGTGTGCTAGACCTTGTGCTCAGAGGTGGCTAGGATGAGCATGAGAGGACTTAGGTTTCAAAAAGGAATCCTGAAGGGGAGGAATCTTGTTTGTCAAGGACACTAAAAAACAAAAAGACATTGAGAAAGCCATTGCTGAAGGGGCAGGGGCAGCATTCAGGATGGTTGTTCTTACAAAGTCTCTAAAGTCAGTATGAAACTTACAAACATGCAAATAGACCCATGCTTTGTTTCCACAAAGAAGAGGGATCCCCTGCATCTTGAGAACCTGTTAGGAAAATTTCAGTTTCCTTTTTGTGCCACTCAGAGTGGTACAACTACCACAAAGGTGATAGTTCTTGGAGCTAGGACCTGGCATCTGAATAGGCACAATCTAGGGTCATTATATAGATTGGCTATTAAAGCAAAGAAGCTTCATCATTACAAAGAGGAGAAGGGACATGGCAGGGTACATGTAAATATTTTAGGAGGGTAGGTCAATTATAGTCATTCAACAGAGCAAGATAAATATAGTGTCCTAAAAGGTTATGTTCCAGTCTTCGGTCACAATTTAAAGAAGTATTAGACATTGTCCAGGCTGAAGTAAAGGGGATTCCCAACAATGGATAAAACACAGAAATGGTATAAGATTCAAATTCCAAGAAGAACCATCAAGGACTATTCATTGGATTAGAGGTTCAGTCTCTTAAGTTTTGCTTATAGAAAAACTCCATGGGATGGTATTTTAGCATACCGTCCCATTTCAGAACTGCTGAAAAGGTATTAGGATACTAAAGTAGAATTATCAAGTACTGGAAATATCAGATGGAAAAGATAGCATGGGTCCAGTGAATACTCAAACATTGAGCTTATTTAAAACAGTCAGATGCCATTTGAAGATCTTGACATCTATCTTCCTTCATGATCTGCTCTTTATGCATTTTGTTTTATGCTTTACAGTTTGGGGATCATTCTCCTTGATAGATAAAATGGGAGTAAAATAAGAGAGGAATGAATCATTCTGCCTTTGCCATCATTTTTAATAGTACCTTATCTACCCTAAGCCATGTTCTTCTTCCAGCTCTGAACAGAGTAAAAATTACCATTTACATGAATCTAGTGTTGGTTCTTGCTTTTCAACTCTTTCTGGTTTTTAACTTTCCAAGTGAGCTTCTTAAATGTGCAAAGGCTATTTTCAACATATCTCTTCATTTGCATGTCCCTCTTTCTATCTTTTGTGCATGTCCTTTAGAACATGACTTCATCACGTAATTCCCATTTTAGTCACTCTGCTCCAGTAGAGGAGAGTTGAAAATACAGAGGGGAAGTAAGAATATGTGTAATCGGCTAGTATTTTTCTCTTTCAGAAAATGAATACACATATCAAGCCCCAGAAAACCATAAACAAATTAACCAGTATGATATCTGGCATAGAGAATATGGGATCAGTATGGAACTGAGAAACATGAAAGTAATTATTTTCATCATTGTTGCCTCTATGAAGGTTTCTAGAAACACAACCTATAACAAATAGGAAGCACAGAGAAAGAGGAAAAGAGTCTGAATACTGATGGAGTTAGGCAAAATCTACATGATAAACTGTAGTGTCCATATTGCATGCTTAATGATGTCCTCACCAGACAGATCAGGGGGACTAGGTTAACTTTTAAAGACTGCATATTTCTTTCTCAAAGTTATTTATCCAAGATGATATGGTCATACTTCCCCAAGATTCCTGTCACTGTAACTCTACTTATCAACTTCTCTTGTTTATCATAGTCAATTATGGAAGCTTATATTTCCCTCATCCTTATGAAAGGTAAATTTATCAGCAAGGAGAATCATTAAAATGCCATACACTGCCTTTTGCAGATGTAGAATTCTAATAGATTTATTTAAGTATCTGTTTAGTCATTCAATTATTCAACAAGTGGTATCTGTGTGTTAAATTCCTTTAGTGACAACAATGACAATATAATTGTCCTCACTTAGCTTATCATCTAAGAATAAAAAAATATATTACACAAATACTTGTGCAATGATTACAATTGTGATAAAGTCTTTGAGGAAAAGGTAATTATGCTATGAGTACATTTGATAGGAGGATTCAAGCTTAGCTGAGGGAATTTTAGCTGACTCAGCTGATGGATTAATAGAATTAGCTGGGAAAAGGGAAGAGGGGACACTATAGTAAGAAAGATTAGTTATGATAAGGTCCAGAAGCAGGAGGGAACACAGAATACTTCAGAACTGATAGAATTCATGCAGTAATAGAATAAGGATGAGTTGTAGAACAATACATGAGAAAGTCTCAAAAACTCGGAAGGTCTCATATTGTGGAAGGTCTTTCAGCTTATGTGAGAGTATTTGGAACTAGCTCTAATAGCAACTGGAAGTTATTTAAGAGTTGTAAGCAAGAAACGTGTCTTGAATGGATTTATTTCAAAAAAATATTTTATTGGCTACTGTGCAAACAAAGATGTCAGAGAGATCAACTAAGAAGCAATTGCAATTCCTATAAAACTACCACTGGCAAATTTCACAGAACTAGTACAAAAAATTTCACAATTTGCATGGAAACACAAAAGACTCCAAATAGCCAAAGTAATCTTGAGAACGAAAAATGGAGCTGGAGGAATCAGACTCCCTGACTTCAGACTATACTACAAAGCTACAGTAATCAAGACAGTATGGTACTGGCACAAAAACAGAAAGATAGATCAATGGAACAAGATAGAAGGCCCAGAGATAAATCCACGCACATATGGTCACCTTATCTTTGATAAAGAAAGCAGGAATGTACAGTGGGGAAAGGTCAGCCTCTTCAATAAGTGCTGCTGGGAAAACTGGACAGGTACATGTGAAAGTATGAGATTACATCACTCCCTAACAACATACACAAAAATAAGCTCAAAATGGATTAAAGACCTAAGTGTAAGGCCAGAAGCTATCAAACTCTTAGAGGAAAACATAGGCAGAACACTCTATGACATAAATCACAGCAAGATCCTTTTTGATCCACCTCCTAGAGAAACGGAAATAAAAACAAAAATAAACAAATAGGACCTAATGAAACTTCAAAGCTTTTGAACAACAAAGGAAATCATAAACAAGACCAAAAGACAACCCTCAGAATGGGAGAAAATATTTGCAAATGAAGCAACTGGGAAAGGATTAATCTCCAAAATTTATAAGCAGCTCATGCAGCTCAATAACAAAACAACAAACAACCCAATCCAAAAATGGGCAGAAGACTCAAATAGATATTTCTCCAAAGAAGATATGCAGACTGGTAACAAACACATGAAAGAATGTTCAACATCATTAATCATTAGAGAAATGCAAATCAAAACTACAATGAGATATCATCTCACACCAGTCAGAATGGCCATCATCAAAAAATCTAGAAACAATAAATGCTGGAGAGGGTGTGGAGAAAAGGGAACACTCTTGCACTGCTGGTGGGAATGTAAATTGATACAGCCACTATGGAGAACATTATGGACGTTCCTTAAAAAACTAAAAATGACCTACCATATGACCCAGCAATCCCACTACTGGGCATATACCCTGAGGAAACCATAATTCAAAATGAGACATGTACCAAAATGTTCATTGCAGCTCTATTTACAATAGCTCAGAGATGGAAAGAACCTAAGTGTCCATCATCAGATGAATTGATAAAGAAGATGTGGCACATATATACAATGGAATATTACTCAACCATAAAAAGAAACAAAATTGAGCTATTTGTAATGAGGTGGATAGACCTAGAGTCTGTCATACAGAGTGAAGTAAGTCAGAAAGAGAAAGACAGATATCTTATGCTAACACATATATATGGAATTTAAGGAAAAAAAATGTCATGAAGAACCTAAGAGCAAAACAGGAATAAAGATACAGACCTACTTGAGAATGGACTTGAGGATATGGGGAGGGGGAAGGGTAAGCTGTGACAAAGCGTGAGAGAGGCATGGACATATATACAATACCAAACGTAAGGTAGATAGCTAGTGGGAAGCAGCCGCATAGCACAGGGAGATCAGCTCGGTGCTTTGTGACCGCCTGGAGGAGTGGGATAGGGAAGGTGGGGGGGAGGGAGACACAAGAGGGAAACGATATGGGAACAGATGTATATCTGATTCACTTTATTATAAAGCAGAAACTAACACACCATTGTAAAGCAATTATACTCCAATAAAGTTGTAAAAAATAAAAAAAGTAGCAATTGCAAGAAGCCAGAGGAGATAGGTTGCTAAGATGTACATAGTATCATATTTAGGGCACTGTTAATATTTTGACTGCAAGGTTGAAGGGGTGACAGAGAGGATAGCTATTACTGGAATGTGAGTAAGAAGGAGAAGTGAGAAGATCTTAGATCTGCTTAATTATATTTACATTGGGTTGGCTAAAGAGCTACTAGTAGAAGAAAGGATGAGAGAACAAAAGTGTGGTTGGGCAGAGAATAGTGAACATGGATTGGGCAAAAGAGAAGAGAAAGGTTGAGAAAGTGTAAATAGAAGAATGAAAGAAATATTTTGAGGTAAGTACTGTGTGTGAGACTCACAAATCTCTCTCTTCCTTTCTCACACTCTCTATCTCTCTCATGCACACACATACATATTCCATGAGCAAAAAAAATGATTTTAAAAATATTTTTCATGTTTTTTGGTGTGGTTTTGAAAAATTTTAGTAAAGACTTAAGTTGACTAAGGTTTTTTAGTTGTTTTTGTTTTGTTTTTAATAAAATGTGCTAAGACCGAACTGTTTAGGCAACTCAGTTTTATTCAGGTTACAGATAGGACTGAGTGATTGATTTGATTTGAATTTTACAGGAGAGAAGATCATCAGGTATAATACTCAGATTTCTTACTTAAATAATTGCAAAGATGGTAGTATCTTTGCTGGAAAAATAAGAAAACATTTAAAAAGCTCCCTGTCTGCCTCTCACTCAACATTTTAACTTCCTTGTGTGTCATTGTTGTGATATATTTTAGAAGAACTATAACAATATATTTTATCTAGTGATTTTCTGTATAGTATCTTCTCACAATGGTTTCACTTTGTTTTTCTTTTTTACTTAACCACCGAAGTGCTTTTCACTGTACTACATCAGACAAGTTTGAGGATTTCTGTTCAGGCATAGAATAGTTTCTCTGATTACATTATTTCCTCATGTCCTTTACTTAAACAGCTTTTTATTTTTTAAGGCTTAACCTTCATTTGTTATCTCCTAATCATTTGTCTGGCCTCACTAAATTTCAGTGACAGTTTCATCACTGCATTTACATGCTATGTCAAATTTCAGATTCTTTCTCTAGACAATAAGAACTCAGTGTATTGGTATAGATGATCACTATTTTTCTGTTCCTTTTTTTCTTCTACTTTCTTTTTTTTTCTTTATTTCAACAAAATCTACTGAGTGTCTGCTATGTACTAAACATTGTCTAATCACTAGTATGAAAATGGACAAAGTTTCTTTTCATAAATTAACATCCTAACCAAAAGAGAAGAGATAAAAAGAAAATAAACATGAATAGAGTAGGTGAAGATACATGCTCTTCAGATAAATAAAACAGGTTGATATCATGGTGACTTGAAAGCTAATTTAGTTTTCCTGGGAGGGGACGTTTAAGATGATAAGGGAATAAGAGGCCATATAAAGCCCTGTGAAGGTCAGGTGGGAAAACATTCTAGGCAGAGGAGATAGACCTAAGGTGGGATTGACATATATACACTAACATGTATAAAATTGTTGACTAATAAAAGAAAAATAAAAAGAAAATCTAAGATACTTTAAAGGCATACTTTCAGACTTTTGGAAAGAAAGTTATTTTTTTCTCCAAATGAAAAATAAGTGAAAACATATCATTAAAAAACCAAAAACAAACAAAGAATGAATTTGGGTTGTGTAAGGAAGAAAAATAAAAGGACCAAAATGACTGAGTCCTAATAGGAAGAGGAAGAATGATAAGAGATGAGGGTCACCACACTCAGAGCTTTGTGGGCCAGGGTCAGGGAGTGAGTATTTGCCCAAATGGAACGGCACATCCTGAGAACAGTTTGAGCAGATGAGTGGCAAATCCTGGATTACTCCTTTAAATAGTCCATTTGCTGGCATTTTGGAGGATGACTTGAACATGGACATGTGGAAAAGCTGGCGACCAGTAGATGTTTATTTTGAGAGTCCAGGTAAAAGATTATTAATCCTTGAATTAGAATGACAGTGGATATTTAGAGAAGTGAACCAATTTGAGAAATGTTTTGGAGGAACAATTGATGAGACTCATTAGAGGAGGCATAGTGGTTTGAGTAAAAGAGAGGCAGTAAGGATAACCCCTAGATTCCCTACTTGTACAATTGAGTAGATGGACTTTTTTTTTTTTTCTCCAACAAAGATGAGGAAGTCTTGATCTGGGGAATTTTTTTTCATGAAAAGTTAGGAGTTGTCTTTTTCTGTTTTGGCCAGGTTAAATTTGAGATGGCTATTAGGCATTCATGTAGAATTTTAAAATATTAGTTGGATAATCTAAACTGGAGTTAGGGAAACCCAGGATAGAGATGAACTATTTGCAGATTGTTGTAGAGATGCAAAGTGGAGCTATGAGAATAAAGATGATCACCCATGTCACCCAGGAAGAGTGAATGGAGATAAGGAGGGTACCAAGGAAAGATCCTGGAGTACACCAAACTTAAAGATCTAGAAGAGGCACAGAAGCCTGGGGAGGTAGAGGCTAATGAAGTAAAAGAAAACCCTAGTAGGAGGACAATGTGCTCCCAATGTGGAAGCTGAAGAAAAAATGCTATTTCGAAGAGGAGAGATCTTTTAATAGTTGATTGCTGCTGATAGATCAAATAATATACATCACTGCATGCCCCATGGGACATGAATGATATTCTAAATAGATCGTCTGGTATCATTATGGGAAAATTGCTCAGTATTTCCTCATGTATACTAAATATCTTTTTTTTTTTCTGGTCTCAAGCTCTCTTCTATTGGTGGTTTAATTACTTTTTCTTTGTTCATCAAGATCAACTACAAGATAATCCTCAGGATAATAATTCTGCTCAAGGGAGTAATGACTTTTCCCAATTCCTCCTATTTCTTTGATTTGTGCTCCTAGGTAAATCAACAGAAATGAAAAGCAGCTGGTCGGACTGGCAAGTCAGTAGAGATTAGAGGTATCTTCTTAGGCCTCATGAAGATAACAAGGTTCGGAGTCAGATGGAATCAGGATTGAGTCTCATTTCTGACACTTACTATGAGCCCTGGGTTCAAACTACTATACCTCTCTAAGGTAAGATTCTCAAGTGTGAAGTTAGGTCAATGAAATCTACCTCTCAGGGCACACATGAAGATACAACAAATAGTAAATGCTTAGCACAGTGCCTTGCACATGGTAAGTGCTTCATAAATGTTAACTACTCCCAATAAAAATTATGACTGCAATTTCAAAACTGGCCCATGAAAGGTGGGGAGAATAGGAATTGGATCAGAAAAGCACAAAGGTACTGTGGAAGGTGGAATAATATGGGCAAATAAAGGGGAACAGAATAGAAGAATCCAGTTTGAATTGAATAGAGGTTACTCAAAGAGCCAAATAACAATCCTATTTAGTTTCATCTTCGGTTCTCAGTGAAACCACAGAAGAGGCATATCTAGAAACTTTCAGAAAAAATGTCCTGGTAAAACTCATTTCTTGTGGGATTAAGGAATGCCTACTCAATAGCCAGCCCTCCCTGGGTTGTCTGTGCCACATTTACAGGTCAGCTTCAGCTCTCCAAGTTCTCTCACAATGTAGTTCATCCACAGTTTTAATTTAGCTCTCTCCATTCTCCTCTTTTCCTCTCCACATTGTCTAAGTGCTAATAATAATAATTCAATTTAATAACATCCATCCTCACAGAGTACTCAAGCCCATCCGGTCCTCAAGGACACCTCACCCTTCCCGGGCTCACCTCTCAGCCTCTTTATCACACTTGAAGTACATCATAAACTATATCTTCCCTAGACCTTGTCATAAAGGGTGAGGCCGACATTGCAGGAATGAAGTCAGGGAAATACAACCTTGAACTGGTTTATCTCCTCTCCTCCCTGCCCTTCTCCTCCCCCTGCCATTCCCTCTTCTTTTTGACCAGTACTTTTCCTTCACAGGCAGAAAGGAAAAATGTAAACGTGTGTTCCCATCAGGGCTTCCTGGAACAGCTCACTTTCTGTTTGGTAATTGAAAGCTGATCTAATATGAAGGATGCTCAGCCTTGATAGCTGCCTCAACAGTCATTAATTTGCTAATAGAAATTGCTTTTTGATGATGCAGGTCAGGATGATGGCCTCTAGTTTGTGGATAAAGAAATTGAAACATGAAAGGTTAAATGTCTTCTATGCAGTGACAGTGCTGAGAATAAGTGAGAGAAAGGATTGACTTATCTGGCATTCCGTCCCCTGAAAACTTTAGCTTCTTGAAATATAGGAAAAGAAAACGAAAAGGTGAACATAACATTTGTGAACAGCCAAAATAATTATAAAAATATGTGCTTAGAAGCACTCATGAACTTGATTAACATAATTGTGCTAGATTCATTTATTCTCAGTTGACACAATTTAACAATATTTCATACTTTGCCTCCAAGTACATTAAAAAAAAATGTTAAGGCCAGAAATGGTTTTAAATAATAGTTGAAAATCATCAAGTACAAATTATAGAATGGACATTAGTGTTGTTAAATCTTTAGTTTCATTATTTAGATAATTTTTTGCCACATTATGAACAAGAAAACTAAGACTCTAAGGGGCTGTATCATGTAAACAGTGTTACACAGCAGGTTAAATGTAAAGACAAAATGTAACATCTGTATATATAACATCTTATCCCATGTGTCTGAAAAAAACAAAGATACTATCTACTACATGAAATTACTTTGAGATCATGTGTGAATGCTTGATAAAGAGCTATAGAAAGATAAATAGAAAAGATCATATTTTGCAGAAATTCCCAGGAAGTGGACATAACTTAAGCTGTCATCAGTGTCTCAGTGAAGGTTAACTGAGAGCCAGTGAGAGACTGGCCAAATTGAGCAGAGAACTGGGCTAATACGGGTAGCATTCCCAACCACCACAGGGCACTGAAGACTATGCTCTGAGAATTATGCATTTTCATTAGTTTCCTTTTTTACCAGAGTCCAATCTGTAACACTAGATTGTAGACATTAGATTGTGTAATACTCCGTCACTCTCTCTTGGCATCCTTCTTCAGTGTGGCACAGTGTTCTCGGTCCACGAGAACTGATGCACGAAGATGATCCTTCCAGGAATTTGGAAGAGGTACCACCGAATGGGTGTCAAACTGGGAACTAACTACTGGAGTCTTCAGTACTTTCACATTTTCTCCTCTCAATTGTACTGATCTCTCTATTAGTGATTTCTACCTCCAGAGATCTTACTTTGTTTTGTTTTCTACCATTACATCATATATGTACAATGTACCTGACAATTTTTGCTGAAAACTTATCTGTCCTCATTGAAAAGGAACTGATCATATTCATTTTATAGAGCAAGGAGGAAATATATCTATGTATCTTGCAGTGGAGGCTGTGATACTGTAGTATACAGCTCAGATCCTCTCACCCCTTTGAAAGAACAAAGAACTATTTCTTACAAGTTGTGGGAATGTTGGCAGCTGACAGCTCTCAGGTGAATTCTTCTATGGGAATCACCTTGACCTGAAGGGAGTCACCTTGACCAAAATCACACTCTTTCTCTAGAACATCCCACATTCAGCAACCTGTTCACATGAGTATATAAAACAATGGCTTCCTTGTCTCCAAGTGGAAGAATTCTAAAAGGCCATTCCAGGTCAAGAGCTCTCATAGAATTGTCCTAATGCCTTTGTTGTGTAAGTATCAAAGTTATCTTCATCCTCAACCCAATTCTGCATCCTTTAATCTCTCATAAGAGTAGTTTCTGGAACACTGGAATTGAAATATCTTCAGATATAAGTTTGCTTTTCTTGCCTGGCAGAATCGATATATCATTTATATCTCAGAAATTACTTCCTGAATTGTTCTTAGTACCACAACAAAGGACTGTATCCTGCAAAACTCTGCCTTAGGTCAAGGGGGCCTTTTTAGAACAAAGAAGGTGTGACAACATATACATAACCATAGATGGGATCTGTTGGTCCTATCATTTCCATGCCATCCAGATGATGCCAGACTGCTAGAACAAGTTGCAACTGAGGTACCAGCTGGGTGATAATACCCTGTGAAGAAGATGTGCCATCTTCTAGGACAAATCAAGGATTCAAGTAGTTTATATCATGGGTATGGAATTCAAGATGTAGAGCTAGGAGGGAACCACTTATTAACAGTTTCAGTGACTTGGGAAATTTGTGTTTCTCACCTTCAAAATTTGGGGCTCCATAAGATTAGAGGTCCTAGTTCCCAAAAAGGGAAGTCTTCTACCAGGGTAAAAAGCATAAATACTATTAAACTTTAAGCTACAGTTTCCACCCCATCACTTCACCTTCATTGTTTCATGAGATGAGCAGGAAAGCAGGCAAGGGTTATGGATCCTGATTATCAGGAATAGATAGGACTGCTGTTACACTATCCAGAAAAGAATGTGTTGGATACACAGATCATTCACTTAGAAACTTCTTGGTGTCACTTGGGTCAACTTTGACAAGTATCCATGGCAATTTAAGACCATTAGTAATGGACTTCCAGCACATCCCACTAAACTGTATCTTACATTTCCACAGAAAAAGAGTTCCATCAGAATCCTAGAGGAGCTCATTGTACAAAATGTATCTGAGTGTAGCAAGGGCTTAATTAGCATAAATTATAGTGAATACTATAGTGTGCTGTCCACATCTCTACCATTTAAGACAGAGACCCTCATTTCTCCAGCTTCTGGGAGTGTTGGCTGTTGACAGTCCTCAGCTTATAGGTCTCCTGGAATTTCCCACTGCTAAAGAGAACCATCTCATGCAAGAGTACTTTCTCATCTCAGAGACATATCTAGTGACTGATTGATGTACATCCTACAACTGTATCTCCTGAAAGCACAATCCAATAAATTTCATGTTTGCCAATCATTGTCTCAGAGTTTATTTCCAGAGGATCCCAACCTTGGCATACCTATATATCTCTACCTATCCAGGGAGACTTGAATTAAAACCAAACCAAACAAAGAGAACAAACAGAAAGCAATATCTTTGTCCTCCAAAAAGAAGTTTTAACATAGAAGGAGTTTCCAAGTATCTCTACTTTCCCAGAGAGAGAAATTTAGGGAAGGGATTACTCAAAGGAGGTCACTAAATCATACTTATGCTTTGTTATTCTAAGTGTAATCTAAGGAGTAGCAGCATCAGTGTCACCTGGGAGTATGTCAAAAACACAAATTTCCTAATTCCATCCCAGACCTACTGAATCTCAATATGCTTTTTACAAAATCCCCAGATGGTTTGTATATATAGTCAAGTTTGAAAAGAACTGCTCTGGAACAGTACTATTGAAATGTTTTTGAATGACACATTCCTATCATTTAAAAAATGAGCATGTACTCCTACTATTTATATTATGTATAATAATATAAAATTTTTATTGTTTATTATATATTTACTTGCTTATTATATGTGATAATATATAATATGAAATCTATACAATATTTATCAATTATAATGATATCATGTACAATTATTTTAATATGTCATAAACATTGAAAAAATACTCACAAATACAAAGAATTAAAAGAATAAGGCAAAAATATTAGGGGTAATTTTTGTAGTTTCCTCCCACTCCTCAATAGATTGTCACATCACTCCATCTTGGGTGTGTGCTCTCCATATTGGTGATTTGTGCTCTCTAGCAGACACAATCCTGTGCATTAGGTAGAGTCTTAGGAGAGGGATTAATGGGAATATCAAGGTTAGGAAAATTCAGAGATTATTTTCTCTCTGGACTGGGAATGGGAAGAAAATTAGAGTGGTTTGAATTGGCATAGTGGTGACAGAAATTAAAAATGCCCCTATCTCAAATAAACTAGCAGATTCTGGGGAGGGAGAAAGCTTCTCCTTTATTTTCCATTCTGTGTGATTCCAGTCCAAGATGTCCAAACCTGTCCACTTTTCACATGGGATGCTTACTACTTGCAGGTATCTGACTGAATTTTCAGCAGCTGCTTAGCATGTCATTTAATTTGTCAGGTAGATGAAGGTAATGAGAATTTATCAGCTCCCAGTTCAGATTCACAGCTGATCTGTCACCACACACTTCTATAAATATTGCTCTTATTTACCCAGGATGCATTTCAAATGTGCAGGATATTATACACATATTTTATGCACATATTTAGATACCTACATATATACATATCTTATATATAAATATTACACATATATACATATTTTATACACACACACATACAATGCATATCCAGACCAAGGTTTATAACTCTACTCCTCATTTTTCTGGCATGCCAAGATGAACCAGTGAAGATGTGAGTGTCTGAATTGACATCTTCAATGATAATTGTATTAATGCTTAGGTTTATGATGTATGGAATCTGTTCAGGACTCTTGGTGTGGGAGCTGAACTCCATTGTTCCACAAAGAAGAAAGCGCCCTATAATTTCACTGAAAGTGGAAGGACAGCAAAATGATATTGTTTAGAAACTGCTCAAAGTAATAACCATTGTGTCAGCTGCCTTGTCACCCTCTCTGTTAGCAATGGAATGTTGCATGGGAATGAGAAAAAAAGTCTCCCTCTAAATGCAAGATAATTTAAATATTTGAGTGTGTTAGGAACAGGGGATTTCAGGAAGAAGGGCAAGTAGCTTTATTTTCCAAAAAAGGAAGTGATGTAGGAAATGATACCAGTAATAGTCAAGACGGTTGAATATTCTGTGTGGTGGTCAGATGACATTGTTCCAGAATGTCTGAACTGAATGGCTCAGTTAGAAGTCACTGGTGAAACATTTCCTCAAACCAAGTTTTTATTCCAAAATCTGGTAGAGATGTGTGGAGGGAACAAAGTATTTCCATTCATGATGGCTCCTCAAGTTCATTCTGTCAGCCCTTTTCAACTCCATACATATAAAAAGTGGTAATGAACTTACAGAAAGAGAACCCATGAGAATAAAAATGAAAAGCTATTAGTCAAATGTCCTTTCAGGTCTGCTGTTTCTGATGACAGAAACAAACTATGGAATCCAAGTGTTCAGCTACCATGGCATAAAAGGGAGTAGAAGTACTCCAGTCAGGATTGGGTGTGGGCCCATTCTTCGTGCTACAGTGGCATTTTTTTCCTTGTAGATAGACTTAGAAAAATAATTCCTAGATTACTTTATGGAATTACTCTTTTGCCAAAGCTATAAGACTAGGACAATGGCAGAAAGTAATAGCTGTATGACACTGAACTGAATTGAGTTTATCTTTGGGTCTGTGAGTAAATATGCAAAATTATCAATACCGATGCAGAGCAAAACCACTGAAATATATGTAAATTACCTAATTTTGGGTTATAATCTTAAGGTGTAAATGTACCCAACTAACCAAAAACTTCTTGCTTTTTTTCAGAGAAACATCATACAATACAAAACAAATCTTGAACAAACAAACCAAAAACTTCCACTCTAAATGAGCATACAAATCAAAATTCCATAAACAAATTAAAAATTCAAACAGTAAATATGCCAATCAGCACAATTAATATTACAAAATATTCATTACAGATTAAAAGCATTTTACTATTTGAGAAACATTTAAGTTTTTCAGTCTGCTGTTAGTCTTCATTTAGTATGCTGAAGATGATCAAAAGATAATGACACTATGCCATTTATTTGAAAAAAATTATGAAAGCACACAGAAACTGAAAATAAGATCAGAGGTATAGGAAAAAGAACTAGTTCATAAGTTTGGAAGTAAAAAATATAGTATTTTAAATAAAAATGCACCTGATATGATAATTGTAGACTAGACATGGTAGAAGATAGAGTCAGTAGTTTCAAAAATAGCCCTAAAGACAACATTCAGCATGTAGGATAGATAATTTGATAAATTATGTGAAAGAGTATTTAAAGAGAAAAATTTCATGATCTCAGGATAGACAAAGTTTCTTAAATGTGACACCAAAAGCACATTCCATAAGCAAACCCACCAAAAATATATAAAATGGATTTCATTACATTTAAACATTTTGCTTTGAGAAAAACACTAATAAGAGAATGAGAAAGCAAATGAAAGATTAGGAGAAACTATTTGCAAATCTCATATGCAGAAAGGACTTGCATCTGGAATATATAAAGTACTCTCAAAACTTGACAGTCAGAAAACAAACAACCCAAAGAGAAACTGGGTAAAAGTATTAAACAGACCTTTCACCAAGGAGTGTATACAAAAGGTGAGTAACCACATAAAAAGGTGTCAAACTCAATAGCTGTTAAAGACATGTAAATTAATACCATCATGAGATACCACTGCACATCTATTAGGAAGGTTTAAACAAAAAATACTGGGGCCTCCCTGGTGGCGCAAGTGGTTGAGAGTCCGCCTGCCGATGCAGGGGATACGGGTTCGTGCCCCGGTCTGGGAGGATCCCATATGCCGCGGAGCGGCTGGGCCCGTGAGCCATGGCCGCTGAGCCTGCGCGTCCGGAGCCTGCGCGTCCGGAGCCTGTGCTCCGCAATGGGGGAGGCCACAACAGTGAGAGGACCGCATACTGCAAAAAAAAAAAAAAAAAAAAAAAATACTGATAATAACAAGAGCTGGAAAGGATGTAAAGAAACTGGCAGCCATCATATGTTGTTGTGTGAATACAAAATAGAATATGACTCTGGAAAGCCATTTGGCATATGATCCAGCTATTGACTCCAGAGTATGTACCTAGAGATAAAGACTGCATGAATGTTTATAACAGCATTATTCATAATCACCTAAAACTGGAAACAACTCAAGTGCTCTTCAGTAAGTTAATGGATAGGCCAACTATAGTATAATCACTAAAAATTACTATAGATATATTATACAAAGTACTGATATATTTAAAAGCTTGGACACATCTCAAAGGCATCATATTGAATAAAATAAGTAAATCTCAAAAAGTTACATACTATATAATTCCATTTATGTGACATTCTGAAATAGGAAAGACCACAATGGCAGAGAACAGAGCAATAGCAACCAGAAGTTACAGATTTGGAGAAGACATGAATATAAAGTGACAGCATGAGAGAGTTCTGAGGAACAATACAACTATTCTGCATCCTGATTCTGGTGGTATATGAATATGAATCTACACATAATTTAAAATCATTGAATCACCAAAAGATAACAAAACTTTCAGTATGTTAATTTGAAAAATAAAATTAAAAAATCAGCAGACAAGGTGACAGATATGTATGTGTGCATGTATCTGAAAGTGACAGATAAAGTATATGCATAGAACCCTTGGAACCACTCACCAGCTATTCAGTCAAAAAAATAAGGCTAAAATTTTTCAAAGAATCAATAATATGCAAATTACATCCTCACTCCAAAAGGCAACTTAACTCAAAACAAAAACAAAAACAAAAAGTTCACTTTAGACAAACCATGTATTTAGATATTTAGAAATAAATTAGTTCTTCCTATAGAAGAAAAAGGAAACAAAAATTTAAAAATACTTTAAAATGAATAACAATGTAATTTCAATATATCTTCTAAAATGAGCAAGTATAAATAAATGGCTCAAGAATTTAACTTAGAAAAATAAGAAGGCAAACCAAGTAAGCTAGAGAGAAAAAATAACTAAATAGAAATCTAAGAAACATGAGAGTATCTCAGTAAAATCCAAAGCTCTTACTTAGAAATTTTTTGGGTATATACCCAATATTTTGTAATAACTGTAAATGGAGAGTAACCTATAAAACTTGTATAAAAATTAAAAGAATAAAATTTAAAAGACTCCTAAAAAACAAAACAAAAAATATGCAAACCTTTAACAAACACATGAAACCTAAATAATATGCTACTAAATAACTAAGAGATCACTGAAGAAATCAAAGAGGAAATGAAAAAATACTTAGCAATGAAACGGAAAACACGAAGACTCAATACCTATGGGATGCAGCAAAAGCAGTTCTAAGAGGGAAGTATATAGCAATTCAATCTCACCTCAAGGAACAAGAAAAATCTCAAACAGACAACCTAAGCTTACACCTAAAGTAATTAGAAAAAGAAAAACAACAAAACCCGAAAGTTAGCAGAAGGAAATAAATCATAAAAACCAGATCAGAAATAAATGAAAAAGAAATGAAGGAAATGATAGCAAAGATCAATAAAACTAAAAGCTGGTTCTTTGAGAAGATAAACAAAATTGATAAACAATTAGCCAGATGCATCAAGAAAAAAAGGGAGATGACTCAAATCAATAGAATTAGAAATGAAAAAGAAGTAACAACTGACACTGCAGAAATACAAAGGATCATGAGAGATTACTAAAAGCAATTATATGCCAATAAAATGGACAACCTGGAAGAAATTGACAAATTCTTAGAAACGCACAGCCTTCCGAGACTGAACCATGAAGAAACAAAAAATATAAACAGACAAATTACAAGTACTGAAACTGATTAAAAATTTTTTAAAAACTAAAGCCCAGGACCAGATGGCTATGCAGGCGAATTCTGTCAAACATTTAGAGAAGAGCTAACACTATCCTTCTCAAACTCTTCCAAAATATAGCAGAGGGAGGAACACTCCCAAACTCATTCTACAAGGCCACCATCACTCTGATAACAAAACCAGACAAAGATGTCACAAGAAAGAAAACTAAAGGCCAATATCACTGATGAATATAGATGCAAAAATCCTCAACAAAATACTAGCAAACAGAATCCAACAACACATAAAAAGGATCATACACTATGACCAAGTGGGATTTATCCCAGGAATGCAAGGTTTCTTCAATATACACAAATCAATCAATGTGATACACCATATTAACAAATTGAATGAGAAAAACCATATGATCATCTCAATAGATGCAGAGAAAGCTTTTGACAAAATTCAACACCCATTTAGGATAAAAGCCTTCCAGAAAGTAAGCATAGAGGGAAATTTCCTCAACATAATAAACGCCATATATGACAAACCCACAGTCAACATCATTCTCAATGGTGAAAAATTGAAACCATTTCCACTAAGATCAGGAACAAGACAAGGTTGCCCACTCTTACCACTATTATTCAACATAGTGTTTTAACCACAGCAATCAAAGAAAAAGAAATAGAAGGAATCCAAATTGGAAAAGAAGAAGTAAAGCTGTCACTGTTTGCAGATGACATGATACTATAAATAGAGAATCCTAAAGATGTTACCAGAAAATGACTAGAGCTAATCAGTAAATTTGGTAAACTAGCAGCATACAAAAATAATGCACAGAAATCTCTTGCATTCCTATACACTAATGATGAAAAAATCTGAAAGTGAAATTAAGAAAACACTCCCATTTACCATTGCAACAAAAATAATAAAATACCTAGGAATAAACCTACCTAAGGAGACAAAAGATATGTATGCAGAAAACTGTAAGACACTAATGAAAAAAATTAAAGATGATAAAAACAGATAGAGATATATACCATGTTCTTGGATTGGAAGAAACAATATTGTGAAAATGACTCTACTACCCAAAGCAATCTACAGATTCAATGCAATTCCTATTAAACTACCACTGGCATTTTTCACAGAACTAGAACAAAAAAAATCACAATTTGTATGGAAACACAAAGACCCGGAATAGCCAAAGCAATCTTGAGAAAGAAAAACGGAGCTGGAGGAATCAGGCTCCCTGACTTCTGACTATAATACAAAGCTATAGTAATCAAGACAGTATGATTTGGGCACAAAAACAGAAATATAGATCAATGAAACAGGATAGAAAACTCCAAGATAAACCCACACATATATAGTCACCTTATCTTTGGTAAAGGAGGCAAGAATATTCAGTGGAGAAAACACAGCCTTTTCAATAACTGGTGCTGGGAAAACTGGATGGCTACATGTAAAAGACTGAAATTAGAACACTCTAGCACCATACACAAAAATAAACTCAAAATGGATTAAAGACCTAAATGTAAGACCTGACACTATCAAACTCTGAGAGGAAACATAGGCAGAACACTCTATGACATAAATCACAGCAAGATCCATTTTGACCCACCTCCTAGAGAAATAGGAATAAAAACAAAAATAAACAAATGGGACCTAATGAAACTTCAATGCTTTTGCACAGCAAAGGCAACCATAAACAAGACGAAAGGAGAACCCTCAGAATGGGAGAAAATATTTGCGTATGAAGCAACTGACAAAGGATTAATCTCCAAAATTTACAAGCAGCTCATGCAGCTCAATATCAAAAAAAAAAAAAACAAACAAGCCAATCCAAAACTGGGCAGAAGAACTTAATAGACATTTTTCCAAAGAAGATATACAGATTGCCAACAAACACATGAAAGAACACTCAACATCATTCATCATTAGAGAAATGGAAATCAAAACTACAATGACATATCATCTCACACCGGTCAGAATGGTCATCATCAAAAAATTTACAAACAACAAATACTGGAGAGGGTGTGGAGAAAAGGGAACCCTCTTGCACTGTTGGTGGCAATGTAAATTGATACAGCCACTATGGAGAACAGTATGGAGGTTCCTTACAAAACTAAAAGTAGAATTACCATACCACCCGGCAATCCCACTACTGGGCATATACCCTAAGAAAACCATAATTGAAAAAGTATCATGTACCAAAATGTTCATTGCAGCTCTATTTACAATAGCCAGGTCACGGAAGCAACCTAAGTGTCCATCAACAGATGAATGGATAAAGAAGATATGGCACAAATATACAGTGGAATATTATTCAGTCATTAAAAGAAATGAAATTGAGTTATGTGTAGGGAGGTGGATGGATTTAGAGTCTGTCATAGAGAGTGAAGTAAGTCAGAAAGAGAAAAACAAATACCATATGCTAACACATATATATGGAATCTAAAAAAAAACAAAAATTGTCATGAAGACCCTAGGGGCAAGATGGGAATAAAGACACAGACCTAGTAGAGAATGGGCTTGAGGAAACAGGGAGGGAGAAGAGTAAACTGGGACAAAGTGAGAGTGTGGCATGGACATATGTACACTACCAAACATAAAATAGATAGCTAGTGGGAAGCAGCCGCATAACCCAGGGAGATCAACTCGGTGCTTTGTGACCACCTAGAGGGGTGGGATAGGGAGGGTGAGAGGAGGGGAGATGCAAGAGGGAAGAGATATGGGGGCATATGTATATGTATGATGCATTCACTTTGTTATAAAGCAGAAATTAACATACCATTGTAAAGCAATTATACTCCTATAAAGATGCTTAAAAAATGATAAAGTGGGAGAAAAGGAACAGAAAGGTACACATTCAAATTATTGATATAAATAAATAGGACATAATTGCATAGAATACAGAAAATCTTAAAATATTAAGATAATATTTTTAAAACTATGCACCTGAATTTAAAAACCTTAATGAAATGAATGATTTTCTGAAAACACACAATAAGCCAAATTGACTGAAGAAGAAATAGAAGGACTTCCCTGGTGGTCCAGTGGTTAAGGCTTTGCCTTCCAATGCAAGGGGTGTGGATTCGATCCCTGGTAGGGGAGCTAGGATTCTGCATGCCTCGCAGCCAAAAAAACAAAACATAAAATGGAAGCAATATTGTTAACAAATTAAATAAAGACTTTTAAAATGGTCACATGAAAAAATATATATATCTTAATGAAAAGAAGAAATAGGAAGTCTTGATAAATCAGTAACAATTTTTGTAATTAAGTGTAACAATATGTTTTGCCTTCAAAGTTAACAGCCCCAGATATTTTATGGCAAATTTGGTAATATACTATATAATTTGATGAATTTGTTGTTTTAGAGCACAAGTATGTATTATGTTATTCTGTAATTCTTTTTTTTTTTTTTTTTTTGCAGTATGCTGGCCCCTCACTGCTGTGGCCTCTCCCGTTGTGGAGCACAAGCTCTGGACGTGTAGGCTCAGCAGCCATGGCTCACGGGCCCAGCTGCTCTGCGGCATGTGGGATATTCCCGGACCAGGGCACGAACCCCTGTCCCCTGCATCAGCAGGCAGACTCTCAACCACTGTGCCACCAGGGAAGCCCTATTCTGTAATTCTTGTTTGAAATATTTCAAATTAAAATAAATTTAAAATAAATGAAGAAAAGCACAGAGATTAGAGCAGAAGATGTGCCTCCAGCTTCTGGCTTGACCTCTTGCTCACAATGATGTAAGACATTTAACATGACTGAGGCCTAGTTTTCTTTTTTATTGTGAGGGGAATATAAGGTCATCTGTATGAATGTGTCTAGGACATGCATGATTCATGTTTTATAAGTATTTCTGAATCTGATTTGATCATCTCAACTCAAAAAGCTTAGACTCTCTTAATGGATCTTATTGTAAGTCATCAACACAAGGCTTCCCTGGTGGCGCAGTGTTTAAGAACCTGCCTGCCAGTGCATGCAAGGAACACAGGTTCGAGCCCTTGTTTGGGAAGATCCCACATGCTGCGGTGCAACTAAGCCCATGCACCAAAACTACTGAGCCTGCACTCTAGAGCCCGCATGTCACAACTACTGAAGCCTGTGTGCCTACAGCCCATGCTCCACAACGAGAAGCTACTGCAATGAGAAGCCTGTGCACAGCAACCAAGAGTAGCCCCCACTTGCCGCAACTAGAGAAAATCCACACACAAAACGGAAGACCCAATGCTGCCAAAATAACTAAATTTATATAAAAAAAAAGACACCAACACAGAGACAAGCAGTACTATAAGATTGGACCAAACAAAGGTCGCTTTTGAGTTTGTAAGAATATCAGTTGAGAGCTATATGTGGAAGATGAATGAGACAAAATGTGAAATAGTTGTTACTAGAATATGAACAAATAATAAATTCTGAAACTGTAAAATTCAAATTTCAAAATTTGTGATTATGTGTGCATTAACAGAAGTGGGATATCTAGAAAGGCGGGTAATGCACCCTGGTTTGAGTGACCCTGGATGTATGGAGCTCACTCCTTCAGACCACACTCAAAACACTAACCGCAACAAGTTCAGATCAGGGAGCCCAAGATGTCAGGAAAACTGAACACCTTTTATTGTGAGGACCCAAAGAAAGATCCAGGAAATTACAATCTGAAGAAAGGAAGCCCTAAGAGAGACATGAATTGATGGCTTCAAATGTGTGAAGACAAGAAAGGCCAACAGCAAAAATCTGTGTGCTGCATTGTGAGAGGATGACATTTGTGTCACTTTAAGTCTCTATCTGAACTGTGCTATGCCCTACCTTGCCTTTCTCCACCCTGAGATTTTCACATGCAGGCTGGATAATCTCGCGAGAGGAATGCTCTATAGGTATCAGGACCAGATGAGCCCCGAGATCCCTCTCAAACCTGATGCAGTACTTCTGAGCGGATCCTGTACTACAGCCCATTCCGTTTATAGGTCAGAGACCTTGAGAATTATGCAAAAACAGGACTTCCACCCCTAGATCATTGCACCTCCTGGCCACAGATTTCTCCCCCAGGCTTCGTGAGCCACTCTGTGAGCCAAACTGTTGATCACAGGGAGCAAAGCTTATAAATGTGTTTATAACCCCTTTATTATGATCTGAAAATTATTTGATGTTTTTGGTCCTCTGATGATGGATCCAGAATAGAATCCTCTGTGAAGATGAGGCCAAAATAGTGTTTCAATGTCTCAATGACATAGACTTTTGGAAAAAATGTGAGGTCAGGGGTTGGTGATTTGTGATAGTGAGTCTTGGAGGCAGGCTCTACAGTAATGGTGGAATGAGCCAGGCTTCACAGGTGTGACATTCCTGGTACAACAAATCCTTCTACTACCAACATCATTCCTGCAGCTGACATCTGCAGGGTGTGGTGCTATTTTCACTATGTACAGTATCTCAATCTTCCCAACATTTCCAAAGATCAGATGATTTTTTAAAAAACTTACATTTAGCAGATATGAAATTTTAGAAACAGAAAGGCTGATTAACTTATCTAAGATCACACTGTAGGTATATGGTGACAGAGCCAAGATTGAATCCGATGATCTAATGGCACTGTCCGGACCAGCCCTTCTTTGAGCCACCAAAGCATTGATTGGGGGAATTCACTCATTTCATAACTGTCACTTGTTTTACAGTCACATAGCCTATAATTTTAATTCAGAGGAGTGAGTCTACACTGTACACTTTTATTGCTCTTTGTCCAAAAGTGAAAATGAAATAACAGACAATCATGAACCTATTCTGAGCCTCTTCTGTGCAAATTCTGTGCCTTTTCTTTCTAGTGTCAGTAGATTTACTTTGCTAGTTAGATTTCATTCTGGGACAATCCTAAAAACACTCTATGTGGTCATCGGTGGCATGGCAGGTGTTGGCTTGGCATCATCCTAGGGCAAAAGAGATTCATGATGAAGGCTATAATTCTTAAAGGCTACATAAGTGAGAATTGGTTATCTGAAAAGTCTCACCGTGTGTTGGAGATAGTAGTGCACCTGGGAACCGAGGGGCCCGAGCTCAGCGACCTCTAAGATTTTCTCTAACTCTGCCTCTGTGTGTTCAGAGATCCATCAGCAGGGTCCTTTCTTCAGTGTCCACACCTGAGTGTTCTTCTTACACCTGTAGCTCCCACTTCTGGTTCAGAGCTTATTTCCTTCTCCAGGCAGCATTCTATCCTTTATTAGAGTGTATAAATTTATATTACCCAGCATGGTATTTCTGTCCTCTCCCACCACCGTTTTGTAATTTGAAATGAAGTTGTTGAGGGAAAAGCACAGCTTTTGCAAATGGTGGGAATATGGCTGAATTCCACTTCCAACTCTTACTACCCATTAACCTTAGAATGTCATATCCTATGTAATCAGACAGATCTGGTTCAAATCTGAGATTTTTCACTTTGTTGTAGAATCTTGGGCAAATGACTTATCTACAACTCACTTGCAAATGGGGATAATAATAATGTAATTAATTATACTGTGGAACAATACATGTAGCTAGCATCAACTGTTTAATAAATGATAGCTCTTACTCTTAAAATTTATGTAAAGCACCTAACACAGAGCCCAATACCTAGTAAATGTTCAGTCAGATTTATTACTTATCCTTCCACCTGAGCATATCTTGTGTATGTTCTTAACATTCGGACCACAACTTTAATTCTGGACACTGTGATTGCTGCTCTACTGAGCTTTCATGGCCAGCCCTAGACTAGGTTAGTATTTCTGGTCTCCATCCTGTCCCCCAATTTTTCTACCCCCATCTCCCATAATGAACTAGTAACTTAAAGGCACACCTCACTGAATCCTAATATTTGGACCACAAGAAACCATAGAAGACTCTTTTCCTTGTGTTAATTATCAACTTCTCTTGGTGGCTGATGTTGAGAATTCATGGGAGTTCTATATTGTTAGGGCATCCATAACAAATTCACATGAGCTTCGTGGCTCAAAACAACATAAATTAATCATTTTATTGTTCTGGAGGCCAAAAGTCTGAAATCAAGGTATTGGCAGGGCCATGCTCCCCATGAAGTTTCTAGAGGAGGATCGCTCCCTGTCTCTCCCAGCTTCTGGCTGCTTCCAGAAACCCTTAGCTTCCTTGGCTACTTCACTCTTATCTCTATCACCCTGGTCACATTGCTTCCTCCTCTTCCCATGTCTCTGTGTCTTCTCTTCTGTATCTCATAAGGGCACTTCTTACTGTTTTTAAGGCACATCCAGCTAATCCAGGATAATCTCCTCATCTCAAGATCCTTAATTACACAGACAAATACCCTTTTTCCAATTAAGGTCACATTCATGGGTTCTGGGATTTAGGAAAAGGACGTATCATTTTAGAGGTCACTAATCTATTTATTGCACTAGAGGAAGGAGAAAAATAAATGGAGAAGAAATGGACGTATGTCCTCCACATTGGAGATCTGTACATTGCCTAAAGGCTTAGACCCAAAAAAACACAGGCAGCCAAGACACACTTTCCTTTCTCATTCCTCAGGTTTGACTCTATGGATGCATCAGCCTATGGAGGTACCATTTAAAGAGCTGCATAAAATCTCCTCTCAGACGAAATAATCAAGGTGTTAACTGGCCTCTCTTTGAACTTGTTTCTTCTAAGAATACTTCACACAAGTGCTTGTTTTTCTGGTTTAAAGCCATCGATCCTTATTTGCCCACACTCTGATCACCTGAAATAATTCCTGTCCTTATTCCTTACCTATACCTAGATTTACATTCAGTTATCATATCCCCTACCCACTGTCGTCATTGCTCTAGGCTGGATGTATAAAACACTTTGAATAATCTTTCTCTGTAGGTCATATCCTTTAATCCTTTTATCATTTTGGGGTCCTCTCCAAATTATCAATGTCTCATTCTAAAACAAGCAGCCAAAATGCTACAAGAAGTGTTGTGCACCTTGTTTTTAAACAGATAGATATTGAATATTCATGAAGAAGTCAGATTTTCAGAAACACATATTAAATCAGCCTTTCCTAGTGCTTTATGTACTTCTCCACTCCCTCAGCAACTGCATTAATTTCTTTCAACCATCAGGGGAAATGGAGAAAACAGACAGCTCTGGGTGGTTTAGTTATGTCTAAAATAATAGTAGCTACCATTTATCCCATGTTCACCATATGCCACCACATGTACTTTGCATGTATTGTTACCTCATATAATCCTGTCTTCTTTCAGTTGCACAGATGAGAAAACATAGGCTGAGGGAAAGTAGGAACTTTTTGGATGTCTATACAACTGTTAAATCATGATGCTGTGACTCAGTCCCAGGTTTGGTTGCAGAGTCTGTGGTCCATGATGTTTCATCTCAGTAAAGCACTAGATCACATTTTAAACCCCTAAGAAAACACTAAGAATACTACCTCATTTAAAGGATAATTAACTAAATATTCAGTTTGCTGGCTGGATTCAGCTATTTTATTCTCTCCAAAATGATTTGCTTGCCTAAATTTGGCCTTTGAATCAAGACTAACCTTTCTATAGGGTCATTATCTTAAAAGGTCATTTAATCTATATCCATGCCTTGGGGGTACCATTCAAGAAGGTAATTTCTCAAGGTCAATAAAGACTTCTCTTTGCAACTTTAACTGTCTCTTTTAAAAACTGTTTTACACAAGTTTTCAGAGGATCTGCTTACAACAGTTTTCAATGGAGTCAATACATACAACTCAATCAACTGTTCTACCCAGTCTTGATCTGTGTTCTGCAAGTTTTACAAGGAAAACATTAAAAATATACATAACTTTTGTTAAGAAAATAGGTTTTACAGAAGATAAAGTTTGATAAAATATAGATGGGAAATACTCAAGATGGTCCATGATCCAGGATGATACATTATGGCATAGAATGGGGATTGGTAAACCTGTTTAACTGAAATACCTGAGAGGTTTAAAAATTCCATAAGCCCATCCCAGACCAATTGGATCAGATTCTCAAAGGTTGAGATCTGAGACTTGTTAGTTAAAAAAAACCTTTCAGATAATTATTATTATCAATCAGATTTGTGACTATAGACTATTGGCAGAATATATATTCAAAGAAAGGATACTAATGTTGGTAACAATTAGACTAATATCTTATTGCTATTTAGTGCTTTCCAGTTTTCAAAGTAATTTTCCACCAACTATTTAATTTGACCTTTGCAATAAATCAAAATATTGTTTTATAGACCAAAGTCAAGTAACATATGATACAACTAAAACTCAAGGTACTAAATCTCTACTTAGCTCCTACCCTATGTATCAAGGGTATTAACTGGCAATGCTAGGCTGTATCCCAGGTCTCTGAGTAGCTATTCTAGTCCTTCCCAGTCAGTGAATCTGGGCAGCCTTAGTTGAGGAAAGATGAAGCTAGTAAGGAAAGAATGCTATTTGGGAAGAAATAAAGAAAACTGAATTGGGCTCCAGTCCTGCTTCTCACTTGCTACATGGTCTTTAACAATTCACCTCATCTTTCCAGGCTTTATACTGTTAAGAATATAGGCTCTAGAATCACACCATCCTTGGTCAAACACTGGTTCTACCACAGTAGCTGAGGTACCGAGGACAAGTTACTTAATTTCTCTCTGTGCCTTGTCATCCTCATCTGGACAATAGGCTATGGTGAAGATTAAATGTGTGGATATATGTAATATGTATATATGTACATATACATATATATATATATATATATATATATATATATATATATATATAGAGAGAGAGAGAGAGAGAGAGAGAGAGAGAGAGAGAGAGAGAGAGATGTTGGGGGAGAGGAGAGGGAAAACACTAAACAGTTTCTATAAAGTACTGAGTGTCCCTTTAAGTATTAGTTTAGGGAAATTAATCAGATAAGTGCAAAGTTTTGATTAGGCATAGATTTTTTAACATTGACTCTTAGAAGAGAATATTAGACAATAAAATCATATATGAGGAACAGTTTATAAATCAGAAGTTTATAAATCAGAAGACTATTTCCCTACTTTTAAGAAAAATATATTTATTGAGCATTTAGAGGTTATATAACGTGTGCCAGACACTGTGATAAATGTCTAACATGCATTATTTCCCTTAATCCTCAACACAGCGCCATGACCTGTGAATGCTCTTTCATTCTCATTTTACAGATAAGGAGACTGAAGCTTAGGGAAACTAAGTAAATTGCCCAGAGTCACAGAGCTGGTGTGTAGGGCAGGGTGGTGGGGATTAGTTCACAAGTCATTCATATCCAGACCCTGCTCTCTACACCAGTCCCCTAACTGCTTGTGTATGTGCACCACGAGCACAATTTCCAAAAGGAAGAAACTTATCCTTCATGCTTGCCACTTCTTTCTGATTCCTTCTTATCATCTCCTGTGCTTTTCATTTCCTCCCAAATTCCCCCTCCACCATACCCACCATCAGTCTTTAGTACTACCTTTTAGCAACACAAACTCTATCATATCAACCCCCTTCTCAGACCAGACCTTAATAGAATTGATCCATATGCCAAAAATTACTTCCCCCTTCACAATGAAATAGTCATTTTCTGTTCTCAGCCAGGTAGCGAATACAGAGAAATCTGACTATGTATTTTACAGCAAGGAATGTTTCACAGTAAGAAAGATAATCCTTACATTTCTGGGGAAATTTATTTTCTAAAATGTGTTGGTTAACTGAGCTACATCTTTACTTAGTGGAGTGTTAGACTATGAAAAGGTGAAATGGAGGATTTGGCCTGGATTAGGGAGATACTGCAAGGTAAAAGGCCCCTACATAGTTGTTAAAGAAACTATGGGTGCATGTTTAAAAAGGAGGCCACAGCCATATTCCAAGAATTCACACATTTGAAAGTGAAAAAGTGAATGTGCCCAAGTAACATTGGTGTTTGGAGGACAAAGATGCTGTTTCATCATTTTATTAAAGAAACCACAAAGTGATGGAAGGATGGGTATTGCATGTCCTTTCTCTAGAGCAGCTTGCCCAGCCCACTTCCCATTTTATTAAATCCAAGAAAGAAGCATTGTCCTTTGGTTGACAGTAAACTGCCATACAACATTGGCTCCGTCTCCTCTGAAAGCCAGTGCTAAGGTGTTCTCTATAGCATGATATTTACAGATTAAAGAAAGATGACATTTCCAGGATAAAGACAGCCAGCTCTGTGGTAGGATCAGCTGCCTGCAAACTCACTTCAGTTAGAAATGACTGTTTTTCCTGTTTTTCTGCATAAAAGCTTTTTGCTTTTTGGAGAAATCTACAGATTCACTTCAAAGTGCCCTGTACCACACACACACACACACACACACACACACACACACACACACACAGAGCAAGCCTGGCAGGGAGCCTGAGGAGAAGGGGAGATGTTCTTCTATTCACAACATCCTGGAGGGGTTCAGGGAGGAGGCAGAACCCTGGCTCCTCTTCATCTTTCTGCACATTGTCTGGCTGTCTTCCAGAAATATCTTTGAGAATCTCCTCTGTGAAGCCAAAGTTGTCTCTGACCTCAAGAAGTAAACACAAAGAAAGAGAGATAATCAACAATACACGAGTCAGGTAAAATATGATACTGAATACAGATGGTAACAATATCAGCAATAATACTACCTTGATTGTTCTATCTGGTAAACAGTGTATATATTTATGTGAGTGTGTGCTATGTATATGTGTGTATGTGTGAGTATGCATATGGTTTATATATATATATGTGAATGTGTGTTCTATATATATATATATATATATATATATATATATATATATATTTATACTTAATCTCCTTAACTAAAATATTGTTCCTGTTCCTATTTAGCACCTGAGTACATGAGGATTAAGGAGGGCTTTCCCAAGGACATTTAGCTAGTATGTTATGGAGAAATTTCCAGACCCAGCTTTGTCAGACATCAGAGCACATGTTTTTAATCCCCGTAATACCACCTTCTGATAGTATAGTAAATGCATCAAGGGTTTAAAGAAGAAAAGAATCACTAGAGGCTGCAACAATGTATAGAAATCAAGAGGTTGGATTAGACAAGTCCTTGAAAAATGGGTAAGGTCAAGATGGAAGTGTGACCAAAGGCCTGGCATATGATGGATTGAATAGTGAGAACTAATATGCCCAGAAAATGGGGGTGGGGGACAGTGGGAAGGTTTTGATTAGAAGATGATCTTGGGGTTGAGATTTCATCCTGAGGGCACAGGAGAGTCACAGAATTTTCTCAAGTAAGACATATGCCACAATATTCTTCCTTAATAGGAAACTATTTCCTGAAGGCTTCTTTTAAATGTGGTCATCTATTGTGGTTGTGTTAAAAATAAACACATGGTGAAGGACTCCTTATATTTTGCAGATATATATTGAAATATTTAAGGATGAAATGGTAGGATGTTTAAACTGTTTGCTTTAAAAATCCACTATGTTCATTGGAGGAAATGGAGTAGGAATGAAAACAAACTTGGTTCACGTTGTTTCATGGGTTCATGAAGGTTTGTGATACTGTTCTACTTTTACATATCCTAAAGTTTTTCCATAATAATAAATTAAATAAGAATCATTAACAACTTTAGTACTGCTTTAAATGGTAAGTATAAAGTAAAATATAAAATAATAAACCAACCTGTGAATTTTTGAGACTGTGAAATCAAACAACAATGGACTTTCCTGAAAAAAAAGTGAGCATGGTTTCAGGATCAGCTCTCAAGTCATTTCCCATTATGTTATTAACTTAGAAAAGTACATCTGATAATAGCAATACTTTACACACATATAATCCTTTACTTCAAAGTATTTCACATGCATCATTTTATATGATCTTCATAGGATTCCTGAGAGTAGCTGGGCTCCCAGCATGAAGTCTGTCCTACTTGGCATCTAGTGAGAGGATTCTGGTGGAGACTTTAAAATATCTTACTTTGACCTTTGAATTTCCCATGGCAATTGAAAATTTAGCAAAGATAGACAGTAATGACAAAATAATGGTGATTGTCATTGCTGTCAAAGGAGGTACAAAGGCCCAAACACATTAGCACAAGTCTGAAAATAATAATCCCAGCATCTACTTTGTTCCCAGAATGTCCTCAATGAATATGTTCTGATGAGTGAATGACCCACTTTCATACTGATGTATGATTAAAATAGCCATCTACAGAAGTCTAAAATTCAGTCCCATTGAGATATTTTCACATACATTTATTTACATATTCTAAGTGCTTATAAGGGATAAATTTTAATCTCTTTCTGATAATTTCAAAAAGTTTACCTTTTTGTTTTTTATCTTGCCTTGCCTGTTTCAGACTTGTATGAGAAAGAAGCTGAGGAGTAGATCAAGTGATAAGCACATCCAGCTTAGTAGGTCTAGAAAGAGAATTATGAGAATTATGAGAATTATGGAGTTAAAAACATATTTTTCTTATACCTGTTCTACCAGTTTATTCTTATTTCTCTTTCCTCTTTCCAGACCCATTTTCCTATGGGTACTTTTAGCTAATAAGAGGTAGTAGCATAATATACAAAAAGAACAAGAATTTTAATTCAGTAAATTATATTGATGCCAAGTTTGTCCTTGGGAAAGTGTCTCTGGATTTTATTTTCCTAGTTTTATATTGAGCTAAAACCTTGCCCACTTCATACAAGATATTAGTTGCTATAACACTTCTTAAATGATATGAGTTAACACATCAAAGTTTTGTTATGTGTGAAGCTGGTATAGATCTAAATTTTTATCTTTAAGAATCAAACAAATGAAGCTCCAATGGTAGAAATAGAACACCATGTTTGATAGTCTAGGTTAGGGTAACCTGTTAAGTGCCCTTCTATTCATTCCCCGCCATATGTTGCAACATGTTATGCCCAGTTATAGGGCTGATAGTCTAGGGAGGCATCTGAGAAATGAGAAGTCAAAATTAAAATGTAGCTCGCTGTCCTTTTGGCAAACTTGCTGGTCTCTTTTCATGCATTGCCAATGATTATTTTGGTGTTTTAGAGGTTTGGCCATTAGGCCATTAAATGCTTTGAGATCCATTTTCCTTCTCTATAAAAGCAGTATGACACTGATGACTAGCGGGCTGTTATATTTATGTCAGCATGAATAATGTAGTAAAAGTAACAACAATCATATAATGGTCATATTTTATATGATAGTTACTTACCAAGGTATAATTAATGTATTGTATCCTCATTACTTAATATGGGCCTCCTGCCTTGTTTCATTTAGACAGCTGTTTATGTGGGGACCCAGATGCTGACAGTATCTTTTCTGCCATAGCTGAAGAGAAAGGTGAGGAAGGAAGCTATTCAGCTAATATATTCCTAATGCTTTCTCTTCCTCCTGCAGTTGGCTTCTAGGACTCTGTGCTTTAGAATAGGGCTGGCCACAGACTCTACAACAACAGATTATGCAAAATATAATTGACAGCCCATGACAAATGTGGAGATGCCAGGCACATTCTCACATTACTCATGCTGAGTTTCCTTCTTTACAAGAAATGTCTTCAGGCTTAGGGAGTGACTTGCCCCAAGACTCAGAATCAGGAAGTAGCAGAATCAATACTGGGTTAGGTCCACTCCATGAGTGAGCCCCTCCCACACTCCACCATTTCCCTTGGTCATGAAAGTGCCTTGGTAGGGGGGTAGGAGAGAGAAACTGGTATAACTAAATCAGGCTAAATAGCATGGTTCATCAGTACACTTGGAACCTTGAATTAATTTACATTTTGTTGAACAAAATTCAAAGGCAGGTGATAAAAAACACATATATGGAAATACTGAGAAGTTTACTTAATATAGCAGGTGGCTGCCTAGGGAACTGCATCTTGGTACTTGTAGGGATGCTCAGAGCAGCCTTGGATTTCCATCTCTACATGTATCTCCATATCCGATGGTGTTCATTCCATCACCACTGCTGATGACCGGCTCATCTCTCTTTTGAAAATGGTGAGCTGTGGCATTGATGGACCCCACCCCACCCTGACTCCACCCTGCTTTCTGCCCCCCCCATTCATTGTATGCATAACTGCATGAGTTAGATGACCTACCCGTATAATGGGCCTGCTGAGATTGTGGTGTAGGAAAAACCTGGGCTGTTTGTTTTAGAACTTCTTTTCTGTTTCCATTTTTGATTAAGCTCTGGCTTTAAGTATCAAAAATGATGTAGTTTCCTTGATAGCTGATCTGTATAGCAGTTGCTAATGAGGCCACCATAGTGAGTTTTCTTTCTGGGAGATGCGTGGGAATAAGCAAGTCTTGCACTACTCCTCAAGTGAAATATTTACCCAAATCTCTCCCCTTAGCTCTCCACTTTAGGGATTTATAGAATAATACTATTCCACCAGCAAGCCTTCACTGTTAAGCATCTCGGGGAGAATATTAAGTGGTGGAGGATAAAGTATTGAGACTAATCATGTCAGGGGCTCAGAGAGATCCACTGAGGCAAGGAAAAGATCAGTGGAACACGTCAAAACCCAGGGGACTTGCTAAACACTAGTATTCTTTGGACCTTCACCCGTACTCAGGCTTCTACTTTCTCTGTGTGTGCGTGTGTGTGTGTGTGTGTGTGTGTGTGTGTGTGTGGCAGGAATAAGGGCAATGGCCATGTAGATAATGATGGCAGAAGAGACCAAGACCATCATTTGGAATGTCTGTTCCTTCAGGAGAATGCCAAGCTGTTGGGGAAGGAGTGGTAATTAGAGGTGTAACAGGTAAAGTTCTTAGTTGTAACAAATATAAATTAGCTTCTATAGTTTAAGACATATATTAAAGAATATTGGCTAGCTCACAGAGTCTTCAGGCTATGCAGCCCAGGAGGACGTCCAAAGCCAAACCACAGAACTGGCCCCATAGAGGCAACCTGGTACCTCTGCCAGGTAGAGATACCATGAAAGCCAGCCCTGGAGGCTTCTGCTGGAACCTTAGCCACCACTGTCCCTGGAAACTGGATGTATCTGCCACTACCATTTCCTAAAAGGATTCCACATGGGATCTACTTCTTTAAATTCTTATCTTCCAATTCACAGTCCATCCCTTGAGCTTGATTGACAGATATGAGTGGACCCCAGCTGCAAAGGAAGCTGGAGAATTGGGTATGGGGCTCCTGCCAAGAGTGAAAAGGTAGGAAGCAAAGTACCTCAACTTAAAAAGGGTGCTCAAATTTATAAATATCTGTGTAAGGTATAAATATCTGTGTAAGATAAGGAATCTGTGTAAGTTAAATTACAAGCCGACATGGGACTATGTGACAAGTAAACCCTTGAGGACTGAAATAAACTAATAGGAAACTAGAAGGGCACCAGGGACTATGGTTAGAAGTCAAGTAAAACAGATTGATGGCTCACTTGGGGGATCAAGGATGCTGCTGGGTCACGTTAAAACAAGTAACCAGAGATGCTGGGAAATATACTAGGAGCAGCTAGCTAATTAAGGTCCTACTCTATTGGTTGTTAAATCCCTAAGCTGGGCCCTTTTTGATTTAGGGACAAGGTGGGTCTGGGTTTCTTAGTTTTCCTTTGGTTTTGTAATGTTTTGCTAAGGTATTTATGGGGCCAAAAGGAACTGACAGATCCTATGTTCATTTATTCAGCAAAATTATTGTGCATATGCGAAGTGCTAGGCACATGGTCCAGGTACTTGAGATATAAAGAGGAGTAAAATACCATCTGTATCTTCAGTGTATTTACAATCTATGGAGAGCAGATGCAAAACAGGGGGACAGGTCAAGGTGGACCAAAAGAAGCAATTGTTATACTTTTATCTGATCTTCCTTTCCATCATAGATTTTATCCTAGTTGGAGCTTACATATTTATTTGATTGTTTATTTGTGTAAAGATCTCTGTCCCACTGGAATGTAATGGAATTGAGGGCAGAGATTTCTGTTTGTCACTCTATATTCTCTGACTAGTGTAAAGTGGATGTCAATAAATATGTATTAAAAGAATGAATTAATGGATAATGATGAAAAGTGAGCTGATCCTTCCCAAATGAGTGTTTCTTGCTAAATATTAGGTGATGGGAAGATGGAGAAAATTCTAGAAAGAAGGGCCAATATTACTTCGAGCATGGGAGTAAAAAGCCTAAGTAAAGTCCAGAATCTATAAATCATTTGGTGCTGTTGAAACATAAATATTGAGGTCAGTGAAGATGCCTGATAAGGTTGGAAGTCATAGAGGTCAGACATGAAAGGGCTTTGCATTCATTTCTTAATTCTCTGTATTTTGTTTGTATTTTGTCATAGCTTCCATGGGTCAAGAATCCAGGCATGGCTTAGTTGATACCTCTACTCAAGTCTCACAAGGCTGCAATCAAAGGGCTGGGTCTGGGGATCCAGCTGGGTCTCAGCATCCTCTTCCAAGCACATGCATTTGTTAGGCAAAATTCACTTCCTTCCAGCTGTAAGACTCATGATGGCTTGCTTCTTCGGGGCCAGCAAAGGGCCACCTCCCTTTAATCAGTCTCCCATGATTAAATCACACTTACTCCCCATGCAATTTTGCATTGACATGTAGCATAACTTAATCATAAGAGTGACATCTGTCACATTCATAGGTCAAGGGAATGGGATTATGCAGGCCAGGGCATAGAAGTTTAGGGTCCATCTTAGAATTCTGCCTATCATATCTTTGAACACTGTATAAAGAAGCTTGTCATCTCTCCCGAGTAATGGAGAGTCATTGAAAGGATATGAGAAATGGAATGATGAAAGCGTATTGTTTTCTCTGTGAATCAGTGATGTGGATGAGAGATTTTAGAGGACCTGTAGTTTGGTTGACAAGATATTAGACTATGGCAGAGGTCTAAGTGAAAGATGATGATGGGGTAGTGGAAGTGAATGGTACAACTGCCAACCTGTTACTTGGATCAGAAACCTAGGACTCACCCCTGATTTATCTATTTGCCTTACTTTCCACATCCAAGTCACCAGCAAGCTGTATTAACCATAACTCCCTAATAGTCAGAGAATACGTAACTTCTCTCCATAGCTATCACCTAGCCCAGGCCACCATCATAGACATCATTCATTCTCCATATCTTTTAAAATATAGTTTAGATTTATGTTACTATCTTTCTCAGACCCCTCAATGGTTTCCAACTGAATTTAAAATGAATTAAACTCTTTATCATATCTCACTGGGTTCTTTCCTCTGTTTATCTTTCAGAAATAGTGTTAGGCCCTGAAATCACTGTGCTCCAGCTAAAAGCCCTTCACTTTTATAGGCTGACTGTTCATCATTCCAGGGCCTTTGCTGCTGCTGTTCCTCCAGCTTAGACTGCTCTTTCTCCAGATATCTGTAGCTGGCTCCTTCACATCATCCAGACCTCAGCTTAAATGTCACTCAGAGAGGATAAGCAAGTCATTTTCAGTCATAATATCTTATCTTATCATCTTCATAAGAGATCCATATGTGGATTAACTTGTTTATTTGTTTACAGTTTGCCTCTCCCACTGAAAGGAAGTTCCAAGATGCCATCACCCTTTTCACTCATTATCTCTAATATATAGACATATGGCTGATACATATCAGATTGTTTAACAGGTATTTATTAAACCAGTATATGCATCTGAAGAAAATTTTAAATGATTTGGACTTGATGATTAATTGAATGTGATTGACAATGGAAATGAAACATGAAAGGATCTTGGCTTTTTAATTTGGGCCACTGAGATTAAAAAAAAAATAGAAAAGAGTGGGATTTGGACAGAAGCTAAAGGGCATATAGTCTAAACAGAAAGACAGTGAATGAGACATGTAAGAAAACCTTGTAAATAGCTTTAAAAAGTTTTAAGAATCCAGTGGATCAAAAATATTTTATGATGCAGTGATCAGACTACAACACAGCCATTCCACTCAATGTGAAGGACCTGCTTGTGACTTTAGGGAGAGAAATTTCTTTGTCATCTTCAGGATGAAGTGGAAGGCTGGGCAGACTTCAAGTATCCCAAATACTAGTCATTTAATTACATAACCGCTGAGTATGAATATTCTGTGAGACCCAAGTGGTACAGGATTTAGCATTAGAAAGGCACACCTCTGCCTATAAGAACAAACATCTTTAAGCCATTCTCCTTCGTTTAACAAAGGAGTAATTCTAACTATTCAAAGATTGTGGAGTGATTCTTGTTCTTGTTGAGGGTGGGTAGATATTTTATCTGAAATTTTCATGCCCAGCATGTTTTTCTCCAAATGTTTTCCTTGCCTTTTTGAAAGGCCATGTTTATTTAAAGGAAAATCTAATCTGTCTGTGCCTGATGCTTTTCCATTTAGCTCAGCCAAATGTTTCTTTTCCTAAGAATTACTTGCTGATCAAGTGATGTAGTTGCTTGTCAGAAGTGAAAGTCACACTTACCTAGGGAAAAATCTCCTGACCCTACCAAAAGGCATGAGCTCAATTTGAGATGACCCACCCCAGGGAGTCTGCCCAGGGTTATAGGCTTAGGAGAAGTGAAACAATGTCCTGTGTCCTTTTACTAGAGGCCAGACTGAAAATGAGGCAGAGCTGGAGAATGATCAACCCTCTGGCAGGGCTCTGTTTTATCCCCCGGTCCACCATTCATTTGGCAGCAAGTCCCTGAAAGTTTGTGTGTTTCAACTTTTCTCCCTGGATGAGTACCACTGATCTACTGACTTCCAAGGATATTGAGACACAAAGTGAAAACAAGGAAGAGAAAATATTAGTGGAGTGTTTGAATCACATCACAGGCACTCTTCATACCCCCACTTGAATTCACACTCAGCACATTAAGGAGAATCCTGTGTGGAGGATGATAAGGCTGCCTGAGTTCTAGATTAAACAGAAACTAGGAATGTGGATTTGGATGAAGTTTTGTTGCTGTTGTTTTTGTCTTGTTTTGTTTTCCATCTTGACTTCTCACTAAGAACCATTTCATACAGGGAAAATACTGACTAATCTCTTAAATGGCATCCCCTGAACTTCTGCAGAAGTTGGAGGATGTTTATGCCCTGTTCTTCCTGCCACGGGGGACTTCCAGAGTGTACAGATGATGGCTCTTCCTCCAGTGGGTTCTTCTGGTGAAGAAGAACTCTCTTCACTGTATACCCAGAACAGCTTCCATCAATTTGTTTCATTCTCCAGCGACCAATATCAGAATGAATTTATGGCATCATGCCTGTTTTCTTGCTCTCTCTTCCTCATTTCTTCCTGTGGAAGAATATCCAAACCAATTGATCTGAAGATAGTGTAGGCACAGATTAATAGGCTAGGAAGAAATTTTACATATAATTTTGCTCAGTGTCATTCTGAGTGTTTCACATTTATTTATAGTTGGTAAGTACCTGTTTTACATGTAAATTAGAAAGAATTAAGATGATCCTTTTAAGAGCTTCACACTTTTCTTGGACTCCTATATGCTTTGTTGAGTGGGGAAGAAAGGACTGAGCTTTGGTCAGTGCTAAGAATGAGAACTAAACATAAGATTTTGGATTCCGTTGGTCATGTGTCACACACGTGTACCTCACTAGTCCTAGCTCCAGAGAAAGTGATGGATGCCCACTGAACTCCAACCACTCCCTTGGGAGAGCCTGGGTCCCCAGGCTGCCAGGGTTCAACTCTGTTCACTACACCATGGATGCTCAGTTAGCAATTGAGGGTGTGGGATTGTGTTTGCCCAGTGTACATCAGCAAGTGTGCACAAAATTAAACTATATTCTTATGAGATTAACTCCTCTCAACCCTCTTATCCTATAATTCCTCACTACTAACTATGTGTCTGCTAGTTAAATATATGAGTTCTCCCAAGCGCTGCTCATATGTACTTGGAAACAATTCCCTCTTAAGCATCCATAAGATTGTCATGACACTGCCTTCCCCTGTGCTCTCCACTCTGCTGAGAACTAAGGAAACATTGCAACCTCTATTCTTGCCCAGAAGGGACTTCCTTGTTTTCTCCTGAACTCACTGTAAATTGCCTCATTTCAACATAGCCAAGACTAGGTGTTACCTTTAATAAGAGCTTACTGAATGTTCAATAATAACAAAATGGAAGTGTAGACCTAAAGATACGTTGTATAGGACAACAAAGTGCTGGAGCTCAGAGGTTCAGGCCCATTCACAGTATCTACCTTTATGCATCAAGAATAGCTGCCCAGAATGCCTGGAGTGCCCTGAGTGTAATAGGGAAGACCAATCTGACTCCACGTTAGATTTGTTTCTTTTGCTTTAACCATTTTATTCTATTGCTTTTGCTTCCAGTTAAGAATGTTGCCTATAGACTGAAATATATAGGATAGCCCATTATCAAAGCTCTGAACTTAAAAGTTATAACACTTTTCTGTTCATATAGAGATAAAAAGTTGCAGAACAGAGAACAGCATTTGTCTTGTTGGAGGCTTACAGGAACATCGTGACCTGGCCTATGTGTACAGCTGCAAGAACAAAGGATTCTAACACTAGGAAGTTGGCAACAACCAAGCATACCTCTCCCCCTTTCAGGATAAATGAAGCCTGAATTCTGACTTGGGTAAGATGGTTCTCTAGGACATTAGCCCACCATCTTCCTGGACTCCCGGCTTTCTGAATCAAGTTGTTATTCCTTGCCCCACCACCTCATCTCCCAATTTATTGACCTGTCGTGTGGCAAGCATTACGAGCTTGGACCCGATAACATGAGCACAACTGCTGCCAAGCCCAGACCTAACTGCCATGAGACTGAAAGAAAAGGAGTTCTGCTTTCCCTCTGGTCTTATGTCTGCTTCACCATCTGTCATTCCCTAATCCAACCTTATATCGGGGTAATTGACAGTGAGAACATAACCATTCACTCTGGGGAGACTCTGCTTCCACACACAAGGGTATGATTTTACACAATGGCCTCCAGCAGGGCAGTTTAATCAAAATGTCATAGCTTCAGATTTGTGTCTCCTAAATTACAAGTTCTCAAACATAACAGAATATTCATTCATTCATGTATTCATTTAACAAAGCAATATTTATTGAACACCTAATATGTATGACTTGTCACTGTGGCTGGCACATAGTAGGTGTTCTATAAATATTTTTTCACTGAACGAATAGATGAGTCTGGTACTTTAACATGGATAAGCTGATGGCTTGTTAAGACAACTCTCTCTGGAATCAGACAATGTGAGTTCAAGCGAAGGCTCTATTTTCTTATTAGTAACCATGGGCAAGTTACCTAATTTCTCTAAACCACAATTGCCTTATTGGTAAAGATGATGATGGCAATGATGCTGGTGATGGTGATGATCATGATGATTATAAAATGATAATGTCTCTCTTATAGGTTTGTTGTTAAACACTTAAGTTAGGGTAAGATAATATTAGGATATTAGAGGACTAAGTGTAATCATGGATGAGCTCTGTAATTAATCTCGTGATTCCCTGAGTCTCATGTGCCTAGTGAATTGCAGTTAGCCCATAAAGCTGATGAGGTTTGCCTCTGCCAAGCTTCTTGTCTCCGTTTTTGGTATACTGTTCTGGATGTCTTTGTGGATAGCCCTCTCTGAATGGGCTCTCCCTTGATTGGGACCCTGACAGCCTTCTAACACTTTCCAGCTTTTCTCATTTAGAAAGCAGAACCCCTGTATCCCAGTTTCTGCTTGAAGATCCAGCTTGAATCCACTTGCTGCCTGGAATTCTGACAAGAGGCATGCCTAGTCTCCAGTGTTGCCTGTCTCCATGCTTACCAAACAGAATAAACCACTTTGATTGTTGACACTGAACAAGCCTGGCCTCACCTGGGCCCTTGATAGTTGTTACTTTTTAGGAATAAAACTAAAATCTATATCAGAGGTTTATCTTGAAGATTATAGGAGAAAAAAAAAAAACACGTGAAAATGCTTAGCACAGTAATGCCACTGAAAGGATTCAGTGAATGATAACCTTTATAATAATGATGTGCTGTCATCACTCACTTCCCTTTTTCATTTATCTTCTTCCTGACTTTTTTACTTTCCATTCAATGATACAAATTAGCTGGATCTGCATGGGTTGATTGGTAGATATAGTCTTCATTTTGTACAATTCAGAAAGAGCAAAAGGGCATCTACACTACAGCCATGGTGATACTGTGCAAAAAATTCATGCCTTTAGTTTCCTCTGGGCTAATTTATCTCACCTTGCCTTATTTTTATTATGACTCATTGAACCATAAGGTTCTCCCACTTTTCCAGGAAATGCTTGCTTATAAATTTCTTCCTAGAATCTATCAGGTATCAACATTTTAATATTTTATATACTGCAACCATATCTTCAGGACATGCGATTTGTTTACATAGCAAATGAGCTGTTGGGAATTCCTTTCAGGAGAAGTTTTCATTCTTTGAATAATTCTAGTGATGGCTGAGTTTCTAGAAAAATCTTCGTGAGGTTTTGTATTATTCATGGAAGAAACAATGCCTCCCTATTTATTGACCTCCCAGATCTATTCCAAGTAAACTCACACTAAAATGTCTTGAGACATGGGTGTAAAGAATGTGGCCACAATGTGGCCTTTTGTAAAGAAACTAGATATTTTTTTACAGTAAGTCAGTTTATCCAGGCTTGAATATTATAAGGGCAGATATCTAGTGGATAAAATTAAAGCAAGAAAAACAAAATCCCTAGTCTGTTGTGTCTTCTGAAGAATAAGTACATTTATGGATTCTGCTCTGCATATGTTTGGGCCGTGGGGGAAATAACAAGCTGCACCTATTCTCCTTCTTTCCTAATGCCCTCACCACCCTGTGTTATACACTATGGGAGCTATGGGCTTCTATCTACTCTTGTATCCTTCAAAGTACTCAATCCAGTGACTTTCACAACACTGGCATCAAAATGAGTTTAATCATTAAATAAATAAGAGCTTGAGAGTCTGTTTTCTTTTTTTTTAATATTGAAAGAAATAACAGGAATCAAGTGGAAAGAAGAAAAGCAAAGGATCATGAAAATAATATCAGGGGATACAGGTGTGTGTTACTTCTTTTCATACCTGCTAGAAAGGAATAAAGTTAGTAAAATCATGATCATGATCATCATCATCATTTTTTATTTGATAAATATTTAACTATCTAGATTGTAGAGTTAGGAGTCTCTTTTCCTATTTTTAAACTGTGCCCTGCCTAGCATCTTTCTACCCTCATGCTTAGGTTTCAGGTAAATGCTGTAATACCATCTAATTATTTCAGACTACTGCCAAAAATCCCCATCAGATTTCCTTCCACAGCAAGCTGAAGTGGGCACAAAAGCAAGCTCAATGACCCTGTTAAGCCTTTTTCTGAAAGTGTGACTTCAGCCCTAGCTAGGGAGTTCTCTATTTTTTTTGAGGCTAATTTCCTGCTCTTAGCATATCAAAGAAAAATCATATTCCAAAATGAAAGCACTTCCAGACCCACATTTCTACCCAAAATATGGCACAGATGAATGAAGTTCTTGTCCCTTCTCATTCTTTCTCTCTGAGACTTGCTCCCACTTCTGAGACTGCTGATGAGTGTGTCTCTGTCATAACCAGCACCTCAAGAAGATGTTAGGTTTGTACTGATTTTAAACTTTTCAGTAGGGTTGTTCTTTAAAAATGACTCCATTGTAGGTACTAAACGTCTAAAAGGGCCCTTCCTTAATGAGGTTAAGGTTAAGAGGGAGAGATGAGATTTTACATGGAGATAACATATTCTTATCCCTCAAGTATCTGTAAAAAATCAAGACGAATAAAGAATAAGCTGGAATTTTTTTTAAAGACACATGTCAAAAATCCAATGCCTTAAAACTTATTTTATTAATTTTTTATGTGGGTCACATTCATATAATAACTCATACTTTACATTTTCTACCATTATAAAAATACTGAATTTCACAAAACGTTTACACGTGCCACATGTGATGAACAAAATATTTTCAATTATATTTCCTATTCTACACTATTCATTTAAATAACAAAAGTGAATCCTTACCACCAAGTTGATTTTCCAACCCATTAATGGATCCTGACCTGCAGCTGAAAATCCCTGTCTCAAAAACTCACACTCTATGAATTTATATTTTACAAACAATTCTTAATAACTTTAATGATTAATCCCAACATACAGAAGCTAAAAACAGCCAGTTGTACAGTTAAGCAAGATTGATAGAAATAAGAATGAAAACAAAGAAGTAAATCATTCCAGCAAGACATGTAAAGGATCAGAAACAGCTCCTAGCTTATACAAATGGGGACCATTTAGTGCTAGAACTAATAGCTGCTCATATCCCAATAGAGACCCTGAGGAGGCAGCTGCATTATAGCTATGGTCAACAAGTACATTGATAATGATGACCCCCAAGTCACCAAGAAAACTTTAATTGATGCTCCTCATAGCATATTTAAAGCAATTTAACAAATTATTGAGCAGTTCCTTCACTAAAAGCATTGCATTTAAATAGCATACTGACCAATTTAGAATTATTTTGAACAAAGATATTTACTACTACCATAAAAGGAAGAGAGTTTTGCAGTTTTTAAAACATATTGCTGTTGTGGAAGTCTTCCAACTTGCAGGGAATTCCCCCTCCATACACCATCCTGGATAACATAGTCTCCCAGGACATCAAGTGGTTTAACAGCCTAAAAACTGGACCTATGGGAAATAATATTTTTATTATTTTTTATATCGCTCCCAACTGACAGAAATAAGTCTATACTTCTGCTAGAGAGGCTAATACTGAATCTATACCTCCTAATTCTCTGAGTGACCCTCCCCTGTCCTAGGTGGGTACTTCTCAACTCTGCCCCACCCTTTCCTCTCTGGACCACTCCCTACCGTATCCTTCATCTCAACACAGGTACCAAGATCTCTGTTTAGCCATCTCAGCATTTTTTGAAATGTTATGGGTTTTTCTCTGGCAATTAAATCTTCAACTCCTTTCCCTAATAGGATTTCTTCTACAGAAGTTTATGTACTCTCTCTTATCTCAGGTATGTACATTCCATTTTATTTTCCTATTTTAGAGTATAGAGTCATTAATTCTGTACCAAGTGGTTAAAGAGAGAGAAGAGTGAAAAGGCAGGGGATGGAGACAAGCTAAGCCTTCCTTTTCACATGGGACTCTGGAGTTCCCTGAAATCTATGGACCACTTAAAATTAATCTTCAGCTATCTGGAATATCAGCTTGTGCAGTACAGTTTCTTCCTAAATGATGATGTAAAAATACTTCACTTGTTTTTATGACAAAAAAGTTTTCATACGGCTTTGCTGATAGAATTTTAGGATATTTGGTGGAAGATGTAATAGTCCCTAGAATACATCAGTCTAGGCATGACTGAAGAGAATGGGTTTCACAAAGAGTGCTTAGCACCAGCGTGCTTACAGTCTTAGTACTTAAAGGAAATGTTATGACCTAGAAAATGTATACTTGCCCAACCAAAATCCCAGAGGTTTATTTTGTGGATATTGACAACTGATTCTAAAGTTAATATGGAAAGGCAAAGGACCCATAAGAGCCATCATATTTCTGAGGAAGAACAAAGTCGGACAACTGGCTCTACCCAAAGTCAAGACTTACTATAAGCTATGGTAATCAAGGCAGAGTGGTATTTGTGAAGGAATAGAAAAATAAACCAGTGAAAGAGATTAGAGAGCCCAGGAATAGATTTACACCAATACAGTCAACTGATCTTTGACAAAGGAACAAAGGTAATTTGATGGAGAAATGATAGTCCTTTCAAACACATAAATATGATGCTGGAACAACTGGACATCCACATGAAAAAAAAAAAAAGAATCTAGACACAGACCGTTCACAAAAATTAACTTAAAAGGGATAATAGACTTAAATGTTAAATACAAAATTATAAAACTTCTAGAAGATAACTTAGGAGTAAATCTACATAACCTTGGCTATGGTGATAATGTTTTAGACACAACACCAAAGGCACTACTTTAGTCATATGTCACAAGTTTGATATACAGTATTTCCTTATTTTTCAGTTTTAACATATTTATGTCTTCTATTGTAACTTGTTTTTTGAACCATATAATTAGAGGTGTATTTTTTTATTTTCAAACAAAAGAGTTTTCATGTAGCTTTTCGGTATTGCAGGTTCATTTTAATCATGGTCGATGGACATGCTTTGTGTGAGTTTGGTCTTTTGAAATTTGCTGAGAAATTTGTTGAACACTCTGTGGTCAATTTTAGTAAAGGCTTCATGAAAACTTGAAAATAATTTATGTTATGCTGTTATTAAGTGTTCCACCAGGTCATATTTATGCATATTTCCCTCTTCTCTCTTTTCATCCTATGTTCCCTGTTTTTTAACCACTCTTTTATCTTTTCAGTCCTGTCACTATGCTGCATCCTGCATAATTCCTGTTGACCAAATCTTTCAATTTACCAAAAGTCTTTTACTAAATATCATACTAAAATATCTTATATATTTTTTTAATTTTATAGTCAATTGTGTCCAATCTACTCTTAAGCCTTATCTTTGAGTTCTTTATTTTAATTATTTTACTTTTAATATTTATGAAATCTATTGATTTTTTTCAAAACTACTAAGCACTTAGATTTTTGCAGTTATTTGGAAACTTTGCTTTCACTATTTAAACAAAGTAATATAGTGTTTTAATATTTTTCTTGTAATTAAAATAACAAAATTTGTGGGGGGTTTTGTTTATTTATTTTTTTTAATGTTACCACTGGACTTTCTTCCTGATACAAAATTTTCTTGTGTTTTATTGTTTCTGTTTTTGTTTTCAATTTGAAACAGTTTATAGGATGGAAAATCCATGAGCAATTTTTTAATCACTAATTTGTTTGCTTAATGAATAATTGTAAGGCAAACAACCCTTTAATCACAACAAAAATCAAGAAACAATGATATGATCCATACCAGGATCCTCTCCACGTACCTATATCAATCATAGACCTTGTCTTTTTCCAAAATATAACCAACGATCTGACTTTTATAGTAATTGCTTTCCTTTACTTATTTATGATTTTTTTCACCCAAGTTGCAGTCCTAAACACCATAGTTTAATCCTGACCATTCTAAGTTCCTAACCATTTTTTTAAAATATATGTTTGTATTTTACATGGTCCCCCTTTATCTTTCTAAAATAATTTAACTGAACATCCCAGTATATTTCACCTATAGAATTCACAACATTTGGGATTTTTCTGATTGCTTACTCTTGGTATAGTATCTCTGTTCTCTATATCTCTCACAAGTTGGCATCTGAATCCAGAGGCTTGATCAGGTTTAGCTTTCATCTTTGTGTCAGGGTCATATATGCTTTTATAAGTAGGCAAAGAATGTCCAGGTTTTGCTTTTTATTTTATTCTTTTGTATTTTAGTAGGTGTTTGTGCTCATTGTCTAGGTATTTAAATTAATTAGAGGAACAAAATGGTAACTTTCTAAATATATATGATTAACTTATTAACTTGAATACATTTAATAGATACTTCCTTCATATATTATTTATACAGTTATACATATTATACATACTATATTTACTTATACAGTTCTTATAGAAAATACAAATTCATGCTTAATTTATCCCTCTCATTTATAATTTTTATAATATATTGAATTCATTTTATCCTCAGATGACTAATTACATATTTTTGAAAATATATTACTAACTCATGGATTTAAACATGTATTAGTTTCAATTTATTAAAATTGATATCTCTATTACAGTTCAAATTGTCCCATCTTTGGCCTGTATATATAGATAAAAGTTGTTTTCTGAGTCTTTTGCACATAACTCTAGAAACTTTAATACCTTTCTTGCTATCAAATGACAAGAAATTCCAGAATAAACGTTCTTGTTTCAGCCATTTCTCCATGAAGTCCTCATTTCTTTCAACGGGAGATGATAGTATTTCAAGACCACAATCTGAATTCCAGAAATGTTTACTACTGAGCTAGAAATACCTTGTAAAATAATAGTGGTATTTCCCCTTATATTGCATCTATGTATTTTTTTCCATACCAATGACTTTTTAATCATTTTGGTTGTCTGAAGCTTGATGTTAAGTAAATTCCTTAGGAAAGAACAATTTTCTCTGAGCTTTTTATGACAATAATTTCTTATATGTGACATTATATTTGAACATCAATTTTACTGGATATAAAATCTTTGCCTCACATTTCCTCCCCTTAAATATCTTAAGTATGTTAATAGCTTTTTTGACATAAAACATTTTTATAAAAACTCTAATAGCAAACTGATTTTATTTTCCTTATTATTCATATGCCCTTGTTTTCTTAGATATACAAAGTATTTTTTTTCTTTTTCTTTAAAGACCAATGTTGTAAGTAGAATACATCTTGCTGCTGGTCATTCAATATTATCAAGTGCATGTTATTTTCTTCAATATGTATTTTCAAATCTTCATTTCAGAAACTTTTATTGAACAATAGATTTTAATATGTGTTCTCTTTTCTTGCCTTGGTTTTCTTTTCAGGACCTCCCATTATAAATACTTTGGATCTTCTGTGCCTGTCTTCAATTTTTCACTTTCTTGAAAAGTATTTTTTTATCTCACTTTCAATTTCTCTATATTTAAATTTTTTCTACAGGTATTTTTGTCATTTTCATTTACTTAGTGTTCCATCTACTTTAGTCTTAATTTCTAAATATTTACTTTGCTTTTGAATTCTTAAATTCTGTCACCTACCTCTGAATTTTTATCATTCTGTTTTATGTTCTTCCATGTCTTATTTAATTTTTTCAATATATTTCAGCAAATTTAAAAATAGTACATTATAGTTGTCATATATCTATTAGGTATGTCTTTGTGGCATTGTTTTACTCACTGGAGAGATTTTATTTTACTCCTTCATCTTTTTTACTTCATAATAACTTTGTATGATACTTTAGTTCTTGTAACTATTGGTGATTTGCCCATAAAGTCTTGTAATTTGGAGTATATGTGAAAACCTGTTGACTAGCTTTCACATAAATTTTATCCATTAGTTTTCACTTTTACTAGCTTGTTTCCCTGTTCTTAGGTGAGATCAAGAAAAATCCAAACTCTGTACTGCCCTGTTCATGCTAACTTCCCAGAGTTTGCTGGTTTATTATATTTTACTATGAGCTATTCATTTTTATGATAAACTATTTGTGGAAATTCTTTGAAGTCTATTGTAAATGTACATGACTGAAGTTATCTGTATAAACCATTAAAATTACACTCATGGACTTCTAATTCCAGAAAAAAATGGGCTAAGCACACACCCCCTTCCCTCCCACTAATTAAAGTATAACACTGGAAAAAATATAAAACATTGATCAAAAGACTCTGAAAGGTGCAGAAAATAAGGTAGTCTATCTATGAAAATCAAGATTCAAGGGAAAATTAAGTGATGAATTTCATCAAATTTCTTATCCCTTTTTTTCATATTTTATTTCTATTTTTTTCTTTCTATATATTAGAAGTGAGGAGATGTTTATTATTAAATGTCAGATAGTAAGTACTTTCATATTTACAGTCCACATGATCTCTGTCAAAACTACTCAATTCTTCCTTTGCAGCAAAAAAGCACAACTGCTTTCCAATAAAATTTTATTTACAAAGCCAGATAATGTGTCAGATTTGGCCTAAAACTCATAGTTTGCCAATCTTTGCTATATATATCCCATTGGGAGTGATAGAGCAGTCCATAATCCATGAATGCCAATAGAAATTAATGAAAAGATATTGCAGAAAAGCCCATTTTCTCTAAGCAAAGAATGAGAAAGAATGATCCCATCCCATGTCACTTGTTGCTTCAGGGACCCTGGGTCAGAGCCCTGTTGATAATTTCTAGTACACTAAGGCCAACAGAGACTGCTCCCCTTCCTCTCTTTAAATGGAGAGAAAAAGCCACATTGTCTGTCTTTGCTTAAAATTAAGAAAATAACAATCTAATGTACTTTCATTTAGTACCCCATCTGCTTTCATCGATACAGTGTGTGGCGTGGATTATGGAGAGGAATAGCTAATGAAAAGGATTCTTTAAATTTGTGTATAAAGTTCTAAGCAAAACCCTGAACATCTCATGGTGAAATAAACCAGAATCAACACAGCGAAAGTTGTGAGAACTCAACCACAGTATGGAACACTGCCCAAGTTTCAGATTAGCATCTGGATATCATACAAACTAGACAGACCTGAAAAACTGCAAGACTTTGAAAACCCAATTGACAATTGAAGCACATTCAACAAAAGTACAATATAAGTGCTCTAGAACTAAATAGATGTATTGTCTGCTTCGATATTATATGAAAATAAAAACTAGACCCTCATACATAATACTAAAAATACCCAGAATAAAATCCAAATTTACTTGCCATATAAAGAACCAGGAAAATCTCAACTCGAGAAAAGACAATCAACACATATCAACACAGAGATGAGACAGATGTTGGAATTATTTACAAGATTTTAAAGGAGCTATCAAAACATTCCATGTAATTATAAACATGTTTGAAAAATAGAATGTCTTAGCCAATAATTAGAAGATATGAAAAAGAAAAAAATAATAATTTTAGATTTAAAAAAGCACTTACTAGACAAAAAAATACTTAATGGCCTAAACATAATAATATAACTGAAACTTGAAGGTAGATTAATAAAAATGATTCAATCAAAACAGCAGAAATAAAAGGAATTAGAAAAAAAAAGGTGGGGGGAGACCTAAGACCTGCAACAGTAACAAAAAGCCTAATGCTCAGGTACTTGAAATCCCAAAAGGAGAGGAAGGAGAGGAAAAGAGTTTTGGGCCTGACAAAATATTTGAATAAACAATACATAAAAAACTTCCCAAACTTTGAGATTTAATAAACACAGTCTAAGAAGAACAGTGACTCCAAAATATTATAAACTGAAAAAAAAAAATCCGCACTAAGCACAAATGAGTCAAATTCCTGAAAACTAAAGATAAAAATATATATATGATGAAAGTAGCCAGAGAGAAATGATGATTTAACCATAAGGGAACAATAACACAAATAACTGCAGATTTATAGATCCAATACAATCCCTATCAAAATTCTAGCAGACATTTTTTTGGAGAAATTGAAAAACACACACTGAGGCTAAAATCTATATAAAAATGCAAAATATCTTGAAATAAAATAAATAAGTGGGAGAACATTTTTTTCCTTAACATCTTTATTGGAGTATAATTGCATTACAGAGGTGTGATACTTTCTGCTTAATAACAAAGTGAATCAGCCATACATATACATATATCCACATAACTCCTCCCTCTTACATATCCCTCCCAACCTCCCTATACCACCACTCTAGGTGGTCAAAAGCACCGAGCTGATCTCTCTGTGCTATGCGGCTGCTTCTTACTAGCTATTTTACAGGTGGTAGGGATGGGGGTGTGTGCTTAGTCCATGTTTTCCTATTCAGGGTCTTTTGTGTTTCCATGTAAATAGCGAAATTTTTGTTATACTTCTGTGAAAAATGCCATTTGTAGTTTGACAGGGATTGCATTGAATCTGTACATTGCTTTGGGTAGGAGGGTCATTTTCACAATGTTGAATCTTCCAATCCAAGAACATGGTATATCTCTCTATCTGTTCATATCATCTTTAATTTCTTTCATCAGTGTCTTATAGCTTTCTGCATACAGGTCTTTTGTCTCCTTAGGAAGACCTATTCCTAGGTATTTTATTATTTTTGTTGCAATGGTATATTGGAATATTTCCTTTATTTCTCTTCCAGGTCTTTCACCATTTTTGTATAAGAATGGAAGAGATTTCTGTTCATTAATTTTGTATCCTGCTCCTTTACCAAATTCATTGATTAGCTCTAGTAGTTTTCTCATAGCATCTTTAGAATTCTCTATGTATAGTATCATGTCATCTGCAAAAAGTGACAGTTTTACTTCTTCTTCTCTGATTTGGATTCCTTTATTTCTTTTTCTTCTCTTATTGCTGTGGCTAACACTTCCAAAACTATGTTGAATAATAGTGGTGAGAGTGGGCAACCTTGTCTTGTTCCTGATCTTAGTGAAAACGGTTTCAATTTTTCACCATTGAGAGTGATGTTGGCTGTGCGTTTGTCATATATGGCCTTTATTATGTTTAGGTAAATTCCCTCTACGCCTACTTTCCAAAGAGTGTTTATCATAAATGGGTTTTGAATTTGTCAAAGCTTTTTCTGCATCTATTAAGATTATCATACAGTTTTTCTCCTTCAATTTGTTGATATGGTGTATCACAATGATTGATTTGTGTATATTGAAGAATCCTTGCATTCCTGAGATAAACCTCACTTGATCATGGTGTATGATCCTTTTAATATGCTGTTGGATTTTGTTTGCTAGCATTTTGTTGAGGACTTTTGCATCCATATTCATCAGTGATATTGGCCTGTACTTTTCTTTTTCTGTGACCTCTTTGTCTGGATTTGGTATCAGGGTGATGGTGGCCTCATAGAATGAGTTTGGGAGTGTTCTTCCTTCTGCTATATTTTGGAAGATTTTGAGAAGGAAAGGTGTTAGCTCTTCTCTAAATGTTTGATAGAATTAGCCTGTAAGGCCATCTGGTCCTGGGCTTCTGTTTGTTGTAAAATTTTCAATCACAGTTTCTATTTCAGTACTTGTGATTGGTCGCTTTCTATTTTCTATATCTTCCTGGTTCGATCCCAACACATTGTGCTTTTCTATGAATTTGTCCATTTCTTCCAGGTTGTCCATTTTATTGGAATAGAGTAGTTTGTAGTAATCTCTCATGATCCTTTGCATTTCTGCAGTGTCATTTGTTACTTCTTCTTTTTCATTTCCAATTCTGTTGAATTGAGTCCTCTCCCTTTTTTTCTTGGTGAGTCTGGTTAATCGTTTATCAATTTTGTTTATCTTCTGAAAGAACCAGCTTTTAGTTTTATTGATCTTTTCTACTGTGTCCTTCATTACTTTTTCATTTAGTTCTGATCTGATCTTTATGATTTCTTTCCTTCTGCTAACTTTGGGGGTTTCTTTTGTTGTTTCTCTAATTGCTTTAGGTGTAAGATTAGGTTGTTTATTTGATATTTTGCTTGTTTCTTGAGGTAGGATTGTATTGCTATAACCTTCCCTCTTAGAAATGCTTTTGCTGCATCCAGTAGGTTTTGGGTCATTGTGTTTCCATTGTCATTTGTTTCTAGGTAATTTTTGATTTCCTCTTTGATTTCTTCAGTGATCTCTTGGTTATTTAGTAGTGTATTGTTTAACCTCCATATGTTTGTATTTTTACAGACTTTTTTTCCTTTAAATGATTTCTAGTCTCATAGGATTGTGGTCAGAAAAGAAACTTCATAAATTTTTCAATATTCTTAAATTTACCAAGGCTTGATTTGTGACCCAAGATATGATCTATCCTGGAGAATGTTCCATGAGCACTTGAGAAGAAAGTGTATTTTGTTGTTTTTGGATGCAATGTCCTATAAAATATCAATTACATCCATCTTGTTTAATGTGTCATTTAAAGCTTGTGTTTCCATATTTATTTTCATTTTGGATGATCTGTCCATTGGTGCAAGTGGGGTGTTAATGTCCCCTACTTTGATTGTGTTACTGTCAATTCCCCCTTTTATGGCTGTTAGCATTTGCCTTATATATTGAGGTGCTCCTATGTTGGGTGCATTAATATTTACAATTGTTATATCTTCTTCTTGGATTGATCCCTTGATCATTATGTAGTGTCCTTCTTTGTCTCTTGCAATAGTCTTTACTTTAAAGTCCATTATTTCTTTTTCTTTTAATTAAGGGTACTTTAATTAATTTATTTTTGGCTGTGTTGGGTCTTCGTTTCTGTGCGAGGGCTTTCTCTAGTTGTGGCAAGCGGGGGCCTCTCTTCATTGCAGTGTGTGGGCCTCTCACTATTGCGGCCTCTCTTGTTGTGGAGCACAGGCTCCGGACGCGCAGACTCAGTAGTTGTGGCTCACGGGCATAGTTGCTCCATGGCATGTGGGATCTTCCCAGACCAGGGCTCGAACCCGTGTTCCCTGCATTAGCAGGCAGACTCTCAACCACTGTGTCACCAGGGAAACCCAAGTCCATTATTTCTGATATGAGAATTGCTACTCCGGATTTTTTTGATTACCATTTGCATGGAATATCTTTTTCCATCCTCTCACTTTCAGTCGTTATGCATCTCTAGGTCTGAAGTGTGTTTTTGTCGACAGCATATATACACGTCTTTTTTTTGTCTCCATTCAGCCAGTCTGTCTTTTTGTTGGAACATTTAATCCATTCACATTTAAGGCAATTATCAATATGTGTGTTCCTATTACCACTTTCTTAATTGTTTTGGGCTTGCTTTTGTAGTTCTTTTCCTTCTCTTGTGTTTCTTGCCTCAAGAAATTCATTTAGCATTTGTTGTAAAGCTGGTTTTGTGGTGCTGAATTATCTTAGCTTTTGATTGTCTGTAAAGGTTTTAAATTATCTCTCAAATCTGAATGAGATCCTTGCTGGGTAGAGTAATCTTGGTTGTAAGTTTTCCCCTTTCATCACTTGAAATATTTTCTCCTACTGCCTTCCGGTTTGCAGAGTTTCTGCTGAAATTTCAGCTGTTAACCTTATGGGGATTCCCTTGTATGTTATTTGTTGCTTTTCCCTTGATGTTTTTAATATTATTCTTTGTATTTAATTTTTGATAATTGGATTAATATGTGTCTTGGCGTGTTTCTGCTTGGATTTACCCTGTATGGGACTCTCTGCCCTTCCTGGGTTTGATTGACTGTTTCCTTTCCCTTATTAGGAAAGTTTTCAACTATAATCTCTTCAAATATTTTCTCAATCCCTTTCTTTTTCTCTTCCTCTTTTGGGACCCCTACAATTTTAATGTTGGTACATTTAATGTTGTCACAGAGGTCTCTGAGACTGTCCTCAATTCTTTTCATTATTTTTTTTCTCTATTCTTCTCTGCAGTAGTTATTTCCACTATTTTATCTTATAGGTCACTCATCCATTCTTCTGCCTCAGTTATTCTGCTATTGATTCCCTCTAGAGAATTTTTAATTTGGTTTATTGTGTTGTTCATCACTGTTTGCTCTTCAGTTCTTCTAGGTCCTTGTTAAACGTTTCTTGTATTTTCTCCATTCTATTTTCAAGATTTTGGATCATCTTTACTATCATTACTCTGAATTCTTTCTCAGGTAGATTACCTATTTCCTCTTCATTTGTTTGGTCTGGTAGGTTTTTACTTTGTTCCTTCATCTGCTGCATATTTCTCTGTCTTCTAATTTTGCTTAATTTACTGCATTTGGGATCTCCTTTTCACAGCCTGCAGGTTCATAATTCCCGTTGTTTTTGTTTTCTGCCCCCAGTTGGTAAGGTTAGTTCAGTGGGTTGTGTAGGCTTCCTGGTGGAAGGGAGTGGTGCCTGTGTTTTGGTGGATGAGGCTGGATCCTTTCTTTCCGGTGGGCAGGAACACATCTGGCGGTGTGTTTTGGGGTGTCTTTGAACTTATTATGATTTTAGCCAGCCTCTCTTCTAGTGGTTTGGATTGTGTTCCTGTCTTGCTAATTGTTGGGCAGTGTCCAGCACTGGAGTTTGCTCACTGTTGCATGGAGCTGGGTCTTTGAACTGGGATAGAGATATCTGGGAGAACTCTCACCAATTGATATTACATTGGGCCTGGAGGTCTCTGGTGGTCCAAGGTCCTGAACTCGGCTCTCCAACATCAGAGGCTCAAACCTGACACCTGGCTGGAACACCAAGACCCTGTCAGCCTCACAGCTTTTGGGAAATCTTGGTCTTCTGCCAGCAGTCAGTAGGTGTTCTGTAGGAGTTGTTCCACATGTAGATGTACATTTGATGCATTTGTGAGGAGAAGGGTGATCTCCAATCTTACTCCTCTGCCATCTTGAAGGTTATCCCAAGATTATTTTTACCTATAAATTGTGCTAAAGCAATCATATATCCACTCAATAGTTGCCTGAGTCTAGAGGTAGGGATTGAGATAGACTGCAATGGTGTATGAAGATTCTTCTGGGGGTGATGGTGTTGTCCTAAAACTCAATTGTTATGATCATTTTACAACTCTGTAAATTTACTAACCATCATTGAACTTCAAATAGGTGAATCTTATAGTTTTTAAATTACATTACAATAAAACTGTTAATAAAAGACTTAGGAAAGAAACACAAAAAAAATCATCAGTCCTGGAGATTCAATATTTCATTATTTTGAGTTTTAGAGTAAGATAATAGAAAAATAGAAAAGAAAATTATACTAAAGAAACAATTTTAAACAATCTCCCCAAACTGAAAGGTAATATAATAAATTACATCTAAAAATAAATAAATTCTACACCTAATATCATACTTAAAGTTGAAAGACTGAACTTGTGCCATCTATAATCATAAGAAGACAAAATATTCACTCTAGCTACTTTTATTACTCTTATTCAACATCCTACTTTAGATTCTAGCCAGCATAATAAGGCAGAAAAAGAAATCATAGTCATATATATGGGAAAGAACAAAATACAACATATTTTGAGACCTAAAGAATCATAAAAGATGACAGAAAAGTTAATAGAATTGATAAGTGAGTTTAGTAAGGTCATAAGGATACATAATCAGCATACAAAAGTCTATTTTATTTCTACATACTAGCAATGACCAATTGAAAAGTAAACTTAATTGAACAATATCATTTATTATAGCTCCACAATCATGAGCTATAAAATATCATGTATAAATATGATGAAATATGTCAAAGATGTATATGCTAGAACTATAAAACACTGATGAAAAAAATCTAATACCTAAATAATTATAGACATATCCCATATTTATAAATTAGAAGACCTAATATTGTCAAGATGTCAGTTTGTTTCCAACTAATCTATATATTTAATGTAATCCTAATCAAAACCCCAGTAAGTTTTTTGCAAAAATTTACATGATGACTCTAAAATATAGAAGGAAACAAAAGAAAATGTTTCCACAAAATCAGTCATTAAAGAAAGGAGTACTTGGGATCATGGCAACAAAAGAAATATGGAAAAAAATTCATAGAGTAATAGTGACAGAGATCCCATGAAGACAACTGTGAAGTCACACCAGAAAATAAAGATTTCAGATAGTAGCTGTTGAACACAAGATTCCAGATGGGAAGTCTCCAAGGAAAATATGTCACTGCTATTTTATAAAATAAGTTCACCTTAATGAGAAAAAGTTAAAGATGTTTTACACCTCTGACACAGATTTCAGAGACAGATTAATGATACTTAGGAAAAAATAAAGAAAATGAAAAAACACAATTATATATTCAAAGAAGAAAATATGACACAAAAGTAATGGAATTGTGTGTGTATGATAGAGGTAGTACAAGTGTTAAACCTTTTTGCAACAGAGTAGTATGTCAAGAGAGAAAAATTTTAAAAATCAGGAAATAGGAGTATAAATTTGTCATTTAGGAAAATAGCATTAAATAACTGAAGAAACAACTAAAATACATAATATTAGAATTAAGGTGGGGAAGTATGGAGCAGGAAACTGCTATTAACTGTAATAGATATATTGTAATATGTATATCTCATTAAATTTTCAATTCAATATTTCTTAAATTTTTTTAAAGTGTAGCACAAACATAATTCATGCTTACTAGTGTATAACTTAATAATTTTCACAAAATTGTTCTCAATTTTCAATTCCCAGTTAAACTCTGACACCCTCCATGAATTCTCTTACCTCTGGAGTCCTCAATAGACTTGCCATTTATGTCAAACATGACTACTGCTACTGCTCAACTTAAGTTCACATGTTAACTTGTATGATTCTTCAACCACTACATATATATGCATTAACTCCAGAACAATTTATAAGTCCTCTGATGATATAGGATCTGTGGAGAATCAGCCATTGGCATGAGCCAGCCAGCCAACTGCCTGAATCCCTTCTGCATTGTGTTTAATCATGAATGAGATAAATGGGAACTATGTTGTCAGTTAACTCTGGTTGCCTCACTCAGATCCATGTGTGTATGTTTCTGTAGAAATATAAATCAATCCTACTGCTCAGTTAAGAAATATACTATTATCCTGAATTTAATTTAAAAATATTTTTATAATGCTAGCTTCTTTCTAAAAGTGTTTACTCTTAGCTACTGGCAAATCCTGTGTTTACTGAGTGAAAACAAGATCTACTTCCTAAATATAATGTCTTTCACGTTCTTAAATATATTTTGTTGGTAGGGTTACATAAGTTTTGAGAAAGAAATAATGAAAAAAGCTGATTATTTCACACAAATAAGGGATAAATGGTGCAGTATTTTTATGGAGGTTCTGGCTCTGAAAACCTCTGGAAACAGGACAAGTGACCTTGTTTCTGCGTGAGCAAGAAAAAAAACAGGCAAAATAAAAAATGTAACTTTATTTTTTACTGAAATGTAATGTAAGCCTCTTTCTTTATTCTCCAGTGAAATCTTCAGTAAATTCCCCCAACATTCACTAATTTCCTTTTGCAAGTAAAAATTTACTTTGGGAAGCACAAATGAAAAGATACAAGGATAGTAAGTGTAGAAGCTACAAACCTATGAAAAGAGGTAAACACTATTTTTAAAAAGTCAGTTTGTTTCTATCACCATTAAACCAATATTGAACATGCATTTTAAATCATAGGTTATAAGGGGAGTAAATTTATTAGACTTAAAGGGTACTACACGTCTCCATTTGACCCTGAATTTTTCTACTCAACAAAGTTTATTCTAATGTCTTCATTCTCCCCCTAAAACATTTATTATATTCTTTACTTTGGGTAAATAATTAAATCAGTTTACCTTGAGCTTTCCCAATTTTAGCACTGGAAGTCCTGCTTCTGAGAAATCCCCCAGCCAGGAGTAAACTGGGATGGTTGGTCACCTTAGAACTCCAGGATCACTGGCTGTTCCTCAGCACCAGAGAGCTTTAATAGGTAATTGTGATCTGAATTGAAGAAATGAAAGTATGAAATGATATCAAGGAATCTATGCTGCTTCAAGTTTGGGGTCAGCTCAGGTTGAAGGAGGCAAAGGGTCTCTTGATACTCTCTCTCAGGAAGCCACATAAAACCACAACACTGGATTATAGGCAAAAAGTTTGGTGTTACACTTGCTGTTTTATCCCGCTTGTCTGGCTCTGCTCTGAATCCTGTCTTAAATGCCGCATTCTTGTGTTCTCAAGAAAACCTGAACTTAAGTGACAGGACATAAATAGCTGGATAGAAAAATCTAGTTCAATATAGGCCAGAGAAAATCCAAACCCCACAAATCCCCACCCTAAATCCTCAAGCTGGAGGAGTTAAAAGCATTACATCACCAGTGGCTGCTCCCATTGGCTGATGGTACCTGAAGGATCAAAACTCCTATTCCTTGGACTAACTATTTCCTTCCCTTGCAAAGCATCAGAAACCTGGGTATCATAGACTAAAACAAAGGCCCTGGGCAAGGACAGCTTTTCAGAGCTGCCCACACTTCCAGGTCACTGTTTCAACATGTGAGTCGGGGTGAGCATGTCTGCATGCAGGACACAGTGAGCCCAGGAGAGAACTCGCCTCCTTAGGAAGCCTAAGATGCTGGCTTGACTGGGAGTTGAAAGGGATCTCCAGTGAACGAAATGTGTTTGCTTTCTTCTCCCCCTGGTGCTATAGGAAAAGAGTCTCATTCTAATAAGTTTTGACAAAAGCTGGCAAGGGGAGCAGGTGCCAATGAATCCAACTAGTCGGAAGCATTAGAGATATCGTGGGCACCAGAGGCTAGAGGTGTTGCCATGGGAACCAAGTGAAGGGTGTTTGGTGGTAGCTGGTTAGGAGATTTGTTTTCTTGTTTAAGACAGAGCTGAACAGCTGCAAGTCATGCTCTCTGTTTTCTACTTTAGCATCATTGGGCAAATCCCCCTGCTCTCCATCCCCCCCATCCCCAGCCTTAAATAGGATTTGAGGAATTTAATTTCTCTGCTAACATGAATAATGCTTAAATATGAGGCACACCAAAATCCTTTGAAAATGGTATTTGTAGCAAATGAGGACAGTTCTAATCACAGAACTCTTTATGTTGGAGAGAAAATCGTTGCTTCAGGGTCAGAGTGGTGTTTTTTCAGCAGGATGTGAAGACAGTATTTTGAGCTGAATAGCTCTCACCCTAGCTTGCATAAACATCTTCCCATCATGTGTTATTTGGCATTCATACTCCCAGCTTTGAGGACTCATATACCTTGGAAAGGACTCTGAAACACAGGACTGCTTAAGAAAGGGATGGGATCTCTGATTTTTGCAGATCTTTTTGAAGTCTTTTAAAGACAAAGCAAAAAAGAAAGAAGAATGTCAAGAGTTTTAAAATAGTAATTATCCAGCAATAAATATTATAATTTGGGTTACCAAAAATTTAGCCCTCTTCTAAGATCTGTGGAAGACACAAAAGGAGGGTCAAAGTTAGGACTCTGGTGACCTGTCAGGCTGAGGGAGCAATGGAATCCTCTAGATGAGACAGACAAAGGAATAGTGGAAGGGATATGGGAGGTCTGAGCTACAGGAAACAGGAGGAGCATGTCCCATGGATAAGGTGCTCATATCCTGACAGTGGGTGAAAGGCATCAGCTTTTTCAAGCTAGACTAAGTAGGATAACCAGTAGATGCCATAAGTTGGGTCACGACAATGCCTAGCAAGTAGAAACAGTATAACAAGCATGGAAGAACAGCATCACTGAGCTACCAAAATAAGAACCTGGGTGCTGAAGTTAGAATTCAAAATGCAAGCTTAGTTATAACATTAGGACCAAGACTGGGTAGAATCAGGACCAAGACTTGTTGGGAGTATTCATGCATAAGATTAAAATAAGACTAGCAACCAGTGTGTTGTGATGCTGAGTCACTGGGGCATCATCCTAGCATTCTTTAAATTGACTCCCAGTGTTATCTTTATATTTACATGTTGTAGTTAATGACAGCAATTATGAAGTTTATTAGAGACACAAGAGAAGGATTCCTCATTTCAGGGATACCTCAGATTCTGGCATTCAAGTAGTCTATAACTCTGTTGTGAAAAATAAATCTTCATACTCACAGGTTTCAGTAGAGCACAATTATATGCCAGCCAAATATGAAAGTCCTCAATATGGTAGAGAGAACAAAAGGTAGAGATTGGCATGGACTGGAATAAGTGGTGGACTTTGACCCCTAGAAAATCTGCCTTGCAGCTATTCATTTGCTTCCTCATCCAACAAATATTTATTGAGTGCCTATTTTTGACAGGTATTCCCTTAGATTCAAGGAATACATGTTGGGCTAAAACAATCATGTTCATTGCCCTAAGGGAGATTACAGTCTAGTAGCATAAGAATTCAGTGTGTATATATGGATGTGAATAATTGTGTGTATATTTTAATTGAAAGGTAAGATAGATATTACAGAAAAATGAAAACCTAATTATGACAGGTGGTATAATTTGAATATAGAGGAAATTCAATATGAAAGGAGAAATAATCTTTGTGAATGTTGAAGAAGTTATTTTACAAAGCATTTTCCTGGGGATTACTAAACTGAAAACACATACACCAGACTAAGAAATGACTGCTTACTTGCAGCACATTCTTCTAAATTGGGAATATAGACTTCATCTGGATCACAACCTTTCTGCACATTGTGTAATGAACAATATGTCTGTGGAGTGAAAAGCCAAGACCCGTGATTAAATCAAATGCATATATGAATTTATTATATTAGTCAGGTCCTAAAAGGATTTTAAAGTGTTTACATGCTGTATACAAAGTTAGTTTTTGTTTATTTTTTTATGTGGTGTCAATAAAATTATTGTTAGAAATTAAAGGGTCTAGATTATGGAGTCTTTACTCATCATAATGGAGTTAAGAAAGAGCCCTGAACATAAACAATTCAATTAAAAATGGTTAGAAGTGTTGAATAGGCATTTCTCCAAAGAAGAAAATGAATGACCAATAAATATAAAAATAGATATTCAAAATCATTAGTCATTATGCAAATGCATATTAAAGCCACAATGAGATAACATTTCACACCCAAGAGTATGGTTAATAAAAAATACAAACCAAAACTAAAAACAGAAAGACAATAAAAGTGTTAGAAAAGTTATGGATTAATGGAAGTTCCATACTTTGCTGGTTGAGACCTAAAATGGTGCAGTCTCTTTGGGAAACAGTTTGATGGCTCCTGAATATGTCAAAAGTAGAGTTACAAAACAACTGAGTAATTCCGCTCCTAGATATTTACCCAGAGAAATGAAGTAGTTCTACCTCAATATTTGCACATGAATGTTCATAGCAGCATTACTCATAATAATCCCAAAATGAAACAATCCAGATGTGCATCACTGGTGAACAGAATAAAATGTGGTATGTCTACACAGTAGAATAATATTCGATAATAAAAAGGAATGAGGTGCTGATAGATGCTACAATGTAGATAAATCTCAATAACATTATCCTAAGTGAAAAATCCAGACCAAAAAAAAAAAAGACTGCATATTGCATGATTAAATTTATGTGAAATCTCTAGAATTGGGCAAATCTATAGAAACAAAAAGTAGCTTTGTTCTGTATGGGTATGGGAATGGAAATGAATATTAACAGTAAAGTTCACCAGAGATCTTTTTAGATGATGGAAATATTCTAAAACTGGAATGTAGTAATGGAATGGCTGCACAACTCTGGAAATGTATTTTAAAATATTACATTGTAAACTGAAATTTGATAAATTATATGGTATGTACATGATACTTCAATAAAGATGAAAAAAAAAGACTTGCAACCAACTGTGACAAAGTATCTGCTAATCACATATCTGACAGAGGATTTTTATCCAGAATATATAAACAACTCCCAAACTCATAAAATAAAAAATAAATTAATAAAGGGTCTAAAGAGTTGAGGAGGTAATTCACCAAAAGATATATATGAATGGAAAATAAACACATAAGAGGTGTTCAATATTATTAGTCATTAGAGAAATATAAATAAAAATCGTGATGAGATATCACTGCACATTTATTAGAATGGCTGAAACAAAATTTTCTGGAGTTAGTGTTTGGGGTCTATGGTGAATTTGGACACTCACTTTGTTCTCGTTCCCCCACAGGAGAGCTTCTGGGCCAAGGGAATCTCTTATCAGCATTGTGCTTTATGGGCTTGGCAGAGGGATGATATGGGTACATTGAAACTGTTCTTTCTACCCTCTTCAATGTGTCTTTCTTTGTCTTGGTGCTCCATCCACGTGCTGTAATCTCTCACCTGGATTCCAGAGCTCTTGTGAAGGTATTTTTGTCCATGGATAATTGTCAAATTAATATTTCTGTTGGGATTCAGGGATGGAATATCTTATTCTACCATCTTGCTGATGTCATTCTCACATTTGCTTCTGTTAGTTATCTTTTCCCACGAGACGAGATTTTCATGATTCTATATATGCCAAGTAGTTTTGGATTGTATCCTGAACATCTTGAATATTACATTCTGAGCCTCTCAGTCTCATTTAAATCCTTTGGGGAAATGTTGATGTTCTGTGATTTTATACCACCTCTCAAGAGTCATTGAAGGCTCCTGGGTAGGGATAGGGTTAATTTACCAACATTTCTGGCTTCAGGCAGAACGATTATGACCTTCCAACATTCCAGAGAAGACCTCAGGCAGAGATACAGATAGCAGATGAGTAATTGAAAGTTGGCCAGCATCTTTGAAAAGGTTGAGTCCATGGAATATGATGGGTTCTGCAAGGTCTGCTATGTTGCGACTGTATTTTGAGCTATTACTCTATTTCCACCCTTATTTAGCCCTCTACCCCATGCCATTCAAGTGATTTAATCTATTTGTCAGCTCTGCCATTTTCCTATAGGAAGGAAATATACATGAATAGAAAATTCTAAGTCATACAGGATTTTGTATCCCCAATGCTTAAACTTATGGTGCTTTAAAGGCATAAACAAATTGATTCAGAAAGAAACAAGGGAACTGCTGTGTGATAAATGATACAGAAAAGCAGAGATGAGGAGTTTATAGATCCCAAGAATTGTGGGAGCCAAGTACACATATGGAGCATGTCCTAGAGACAAAAAGGTACCCAAAGAGCAGGGGCCTCTATAAGGCTTCTGAAGACTCAAGTTCAAGGCTGAAGGGCAGCCAGATCTGAAGAAGTCATTCAGATCAGCAACCATACAAAGTGATGATAAATGAAATATTTTTAATACCTTAAATTGTTTTAAAAGAAGATTATTTTGCTCAGAGATCATGTGAGTATTTATCTGATTCAAAATTTCAATACACTGAATAAATATCTGGATGTATTTCAATATATAAAGAATTCATGCTCTGAATTGCATGAAACATATAACAATATTATACCAAAATTGTTGGTCATTACTTTAAAATAGCACAGTATAGCAGACCACTAGAATACCAAAGAGTTTTAAAATTTTTTATTTGATATTGGAGTATAGTTGATTTGCAATGTTTTGATAGTTTCTGGTATACAACAGACTGATTCTGTTATACATATACATATATCTGTTATTTTTCAGATTCTTTTCTCATATAAGTTATTACAGAGTAATGAGTAGAGTTCCCTGTGCTATACAGTATGTTCTTGTTGATTATCTAGTTTATATATAGTAGTGTGTTATGTTAATCCCAACCTCCTAATTTATCACTCCCTCTCATCTTTCCCCTTTGGTAACCATAAGTTTGTTTTCTGAGTCAGTGAGTCTGTTTCTGTTTTGTAAATAAGTTCACTTGTGTCATTTTTTTTAGATTCCACATATAAGCGATGCCATATAATATTTGTCTTTCTCTGTCTTACTTCACTTAGTATGATAATCTCTAGGATCATCCATGTTGCTGCAAATGGCATTATTTCATTATTTTTATGGCTGAGTAATATTCCATTGTATATATATACTACAACTTCTTCTATGTTGTACATTTTATTGACCTATAGTTGCTGGTAGTCGTTTCTTATGATCTTTTGCATTCCTGTGGTTTCATTTGTAACTTCTTTTTTCACTTATTTTATTGATTTAGGCCCTATCCCCTTTTTTCTCTTGATGGGTCTGGCTAAAGGTCTATCAATTTTGTTTATATTATCAAAGAATAATCTCTTAGTTTCATTGATTTTCCATTGTTGTGGGTTTTTTTGGTCCCTATTTTATTTATTTCTTTTGTTATACATGCGTGTGTGTGTGTGTGTGTGTATATATATATATATAGTTTATTATAAGATATTGAATATAGTTCCATGTGCTATACAGTAAATCCTTGTTTATCTACTTTATATATGGTAGTGTGCATCTGTTAATCCTATACTCCCAATTCATCCCTCCCTACCACTTCCCCTATGGTAACCATAAATTTGTTTTCGACATCCATGGCTCTATTTCTGTTATGTAAATAAGTTCATTTGTACCCTTTTTTTAGACTCCTCATATAAGCGATATTACATGATATTTGTCTTTCTGTGTCTGACTTACTTCACTCAGTATGACAATCTCTAGGTCTATACATGTTGCTGCAAATGGCATTATTTTGTTCTTTTGTTATGACTGAGTAATATTCTATTGTATATATGTACCTCATCTTCTTTATCCATTCCTCTATTGATGGACATTTATGTTGCTTCCAAGTCCTGGCTATTGTAAGTAGTGCTGCAATGAACATCGGGGTGCAAGTATCTTTTCAAATTATGATTTTCTTTGGGTATATGCCCAGGAATGGGATTGCTGTGTTGTATGCTAGTTCTAGTTTTAGTTTTTTAAGGAACCTCCATACTGTTCTCCATAGTGGCTGTACCAATTTACATTCCCACCAACAATGTAGTCGGGTTCCTTTTTCTCTACACCCTCTCTAGCATTTATTGTTTGTAGATGTTTTGATGATGGCCATTCTGAACAGTGTGAGGTGATACATCTTTGTAGCTTTGATTTGTATTTCTCTACTAATTAGTGATGTTGAGCATCTTTTCATGTGCTTTTTGGCCACCTGTATGTCTTCTTTGGAGTGATGTTTATTTAGATCTTCCACTTGTTTTGGAAGAATCAATACTGTGAAAATGACTATACCACCCAAAGCAAACAACAGATTCAATGCAATCCCTATCAAATTGCCAATGGAATTTTTCGCAGAATTGGATCTCATTTATTTTAATAGCCTATCTTCTGTTCCAACTTGGGATCCACTTCTACTGTGGAGGTTTTGTTCTACCAGCTCAGTCCAGATAAAATGAGGATTTTTAAATTATGTTTAGATCATTAGTTACTGTTTTATGGCCTTGGACAAGAGTCTTAACCTCTCTGAAAAAAAGGGGATAATAATATCTTACCAAAATCTTTGTGGAATTGATTGAGATAACATGAAAGAATTTTGTATAAGCTAGCACTAAACATGTATGAAGTATTTTTTGTTCATTTTTATAGGCTATTGTCTGACCTTCTCTTCAACTTTTTTAATGGGACCTTGCACTGTTATCTAATTGTTTCACTTATGTAAATATAGTCTTCTCAAAAAGAGGAGCATCTAACAGCTTCAGCAATTAAAGTGAGACTATTTGACTTGCAAAAGACTGAGTGACAACCATGACAAAGTTGGAGCAGAAAGTGTGAAATCACAGATTTCTCTCATGATACCTACATGTACTCTACAGCCATCCAAGTTACTACACTCAGAGTGGTCAGGTCTTTAAAATACATTGAAATGTGACATTACCAAATGATACAAGTGGCATTCAAAAGGAGCATACATGTTAATTGGACAGAAAACACATAAGATGCAAACATATAAACAAAAATTCAAGAGCCACATAACCACAGAAATTAGTATAGGAGACTTGAGGACAAAGGTATCATTGTGGACTGAATTTGAGATGAGATATAAAGCACTGTTTCTTCAAATTTTATTTATATTAAATTCCTATTTTACAAACCTAAGCAGACCATCTCTCATTGAAGCACAGGATAAGGTCTCAGAACTCAGGGCTTCACCTACTCCTCCCAATTCCTTCTCCCCATTCACAGAAATCTTGCAGAAGACCCTGAGAACCTCTGAAGCAGCCTTCAGTTCTACTGAGAGAATTAGAAAGATTGAATTAAAGGGAAAACAGGAGAAAGATGAGAGAGTTTCATCATTTGAAATGTCAGACAATAGAAGAAAAAACAGTGCAGTGACACTGGGGATTCCTGCTCCCTTGGAGCTGTAGCGTGATAAGGTACATATTGTAAGCAATGGGAGTAAATAGCATGGAGATCTATGGAAGAGTTAAATTATGGAGGGTTTTTAATATTATGCTTAAGAATTCTGCAAATTAGGAATCCCCAATAAATAGATGAATAGACATCAATGCATGATCTGGATTCGTACCTACAGAATGCCTGGTACAAAATCTTCTTTTTCTTAATTATTTTCCTGTGTTTCATGACATATTTCCAAGGAGATAGGCTCATATAGATAATCGATCCATGTGTGATTCATAGACATCACTCTCAGAAATCCTATTATCTCTTCCCAAACACAGGCATGGAGAGCTTTCAATGATTCAGAGATATAAAAATTAGCTCCTCATTGCAGATATTTGGAGGCGTCTTCCATAAGCAATGAAGAACTAAAGTTTTCTTGAATTTGGAACTAATGATGAAAAAATAACAATTGAACGTCCCTGTAGGTGGGAAGGGGGAGGGCAAGAAGAGACTCTATATCCTGTGTGTGCAGGAATTTGTATGTGGTTATAGGTGCTTGCATACCTTTGTGATTTAGGTTTAAAAGGAAGCAAATGCTAGGTATACTGCATGGAGTTTCATCCTCCCAGGTTAGCAAGATAATTCACTCGAAGTAAATAGGATAACTTGGAAAGTTTATTGCCTTTCAACTGCGAGAAGACTGATTTGATTATGATGTCAGATCATCACAAGATTTCTTGGGGTTGTGGAGGAGCTGACACAATGTCTTCAAGTACCTATTCTGCTTCCTAATCTTAGCTAGTGGCTGGTGAAAATTTAGCTCATAAGGGACTAAAGGTGTGTGAATATACAGACTTATAGACACACTTATGCACACATACATGCCTATGCAAATACACAGTCTCACTCTATTACTACACATAAGGCTGATGATTTGGAGGTTTCTGAGAAATGGCAACGCATCTGTCCTAATACTAGTGGAAGAAGAAAACTATACCAGTGCACACTGGAAAATAAGTGAACTTTACTGAAAAGAATATACAACTTCAGCAGAATAAACATTATACAACCTACACACAAAGACAAAAGAAAATGAAGCTAAGAGCTCATTATTTCTCAGTCCTGTGATTTAAAAAGAAAATTCTGAAAGTCTCAGTATAAAACCCCTCATGGGTTTCCCTATTGGAATAAAACAAATGACAATAGCCTGCATTATTTTTGTCCTTGGAAGATGGAAGTGAGGAAAATCTTAATGAGGTTTAATTGTGGGTGATTATGGTAAGAGGTGAGTAGCAGAGACCTTGCATATGAAGTCACTTCTCCAGCTAGAAAACCTATGTGTGTGAGCTAAAATCGAAGAGACTGTTTTTGTTTATTCTTGACAGTTAATTAGAACAGGAAGTGAATCTCATTTTAAAGATACATAACCAATTTTTTCACTAGTTAGAAGGAGGAAAGGAAGAGGAGAATAATACTGGATAAGGTGAACAGAGACTCATCAGTATCTTTTTCTTTCAAATTCCAGAAGAGGTCAAAATCTTCCAGTGTTCCTTTGAAATGTCAAAACTCAACCTTAATAATACTAGCCTCATGCAGGCAGCTCTGCATACAAAAGGAATCTAGAAAGCTGCCAGTTAGGTTTACTTCTGTCTGACTGAGTGAATGTGCACAAGGGCAGGCAAAGCTTCTTTGTTGGGAATGGAAGATGGAACTTAAAATATCTTTACTTATTCAGACTAAAAGAAAAGGGGCAGTAGTGGAAATTAGTGATCAGCATAAATTATTGAACAATCTTTTGAAAATTTCATTCCGGAATGTCTATACACATTAAGGGTTAGATGAGAACTAAAAGACATGCTATATTATGAAGCAGGTTCATGGACTAACTGGGGGTATGTTTTTAAAGAATATGTTTTATTACATTAAAGTTAATATGGGGGCATGAGTTCCAGCAAATGACTGACCTTTGGAAACTTAGTTTATAAAGGACTAGATAGTAGTTATTTTCTGGGAATATATCAGTTGAGTGTGTGTTGATTGGAGCAAATCATAAGCTTTTCTAGACATAAAACACCCTTTTCAAGTCTTGAGTGTTTTGTACATGAATGTGGGCTGAATTATATCCCCCAAAATTCACATGTTGAAGTCCTAACTCTCAGTAATTCAGATGTTATTATATTTGGAGATAGGATCTTCAATGAGGTAATTAGGTTAAAATTAGGTAATTAACTTTGGTCCTGAACCTATGACTAATCGAATATGAATGGTGTCTTTATAAGAAAGATAAATTAGACACAGACAGATTTAGAGGGTGACCCCATGTAAAGACACTGGAAGAAGTTAACTATCTACCAGCCAAGGGCAGAGGCCTCAGAAGAAACCAACCCTGCAGACACCTTGATTTCAGACTTCTAGCCTCCAAAATTGTGGGAAAATAAATTTCTGTTGTTTAAATTACCCAGTATCTGGTACTTTGTAATGTCAGCCTGTTATAGACTGAACGTTTATGTCCTCCACAATTCATATATTGAAGCCCCAAGCCCCAGTGTGGCTGTATTTAGTGATGCTTCCTCTAAAGAAGTAATTAAGGTTAAACGAGTTCATAAGGGTGGGGCCTTGATCTGATTGTATTAGTGGCTTTTATTTTTGGTGCCATTTTTATTAAATTGCTCAGTAAAGAGACGTCAAGAGAGTTCTCTCTTCTCTCATGCTTTCTCTGAGAGCACACAAAAAAGAGGTCATGTTGGCACACAGCAAGATGGCAGTCACCTTAAATCCAAGAGAAGAGTCATCAGAATGAAACCTACCTTACCAGTAACTTGAAGAAGACTTCCCAACCTTCAGAAATGTAGGAAAAATTTCTGTTGTTTAAGCCACCCAGTCCATGGTATTTTGTAATGGCAGCCTGAACAGACTAATACACAGCTCTAGTAAATTAATATATATTGTTTATGCAAAAGTTATGTTTCTTTCTTAGGTTCAGTCCTAATCATCCCCTAAAGATCAGGAACTGGAAATTATATAAATGTATTAGTGAGATGTTAGAGTAAAAAAATGAAAACAGATAATTAATCACAGAGTACTTAAGTTTTGAACAATCATATATTTCCTATGATGCTGAGTTCTAAAAATGTTGCTATAATGTCCTTACCCTCAAGGAGTTTAAACTAGGACTGAAATTTATTTTATAAATTTTTAATAATTTAAAATTATTTCAATTGTTTATGTATATTTCACTGTATCTTATATTTATAGATCTCATTAATATTCATCCATATTACAATACATTTACATTTTTATGGAATTATCAAAACTCTTGTATAAGTTAGTTATCTCATTTACATCTCTCAGAAGCATGGGACACAGATGCAGAACACAGCTTCTGCATGTACCCGTGAGAAGCTAAATTTGGAGAAGCTAAGTAACCTGTCCAAGGTCTTAGAGGTGGAAGGATATACATTCATAGCAACAGTCGTTATATTGGAGGGAAATGAGGTCTTTGTAGAGATTAGAAGGACTTTAGTCATGCCCATAAAGTTTAGAACCTTTTCAGGATGATCTTGTTTAGTTATTGCTTATATAATTATAACATTAAAAAAATAGTTACCCAACACAACAACACAATCCGAAAAGTGAGTATTAAAACAAGGAATTGATCCAGCTTGTTGAAACCTGGACCAATATTATACATTTAACAGCTCAATTTGAGTCCCATTTGCTTTCTTTTTTTTTTTTTTTTTTTTTTTTTTTTTTTTGCGGTATGCGGGCCTCTCACTGTTGTGGCCTCCCCCGTTGCGGAGCACAGGCTCCGGACGCGCAGGCTCCGGACGCGCAGGCTCAGCGGCCATGGCTCACGGGCCCAGCCGCTCCGCGGCATATGGGATCCTCCCAGACCGGGGCACGAACCCGTATCCCCTGCATCGGCAGGCGGACTCTCAACCACTTGCGCCACCAGGGAGGCCCCCATTTGCTTTCTTAAAGATGGCACTGTCAACATTTTTATTTTGAGTCTGCACATGGAAGGACCTTCTTTCCAACCCCTCTCTATGAATGACCATCCAACAGGCATATGCTCATCACGGAAAATGTTGACTCTTGGTTCAGCCATTGGTACAAATATTGCCTTGGAGATTACAATAAGAAGGAGACTAGAATAACTGGGTTACTCCAATTGGCCCCTTTCTGGGAGATAACAGGTACCTCTGTTCTGTAACAATGTGATAGGTGAGATCTACTCAATGCACTTCCATATTAACTTTCTGAATTCCAAGGAATTCACACACTTTATAAGCCATAGTACCAGCCACAGTGGGAGGGCACAACCCCCGTTCTCAAGAGTTTCACTATATAGTTATAGGAACAATATTAACACATTGTCAGAGATGATTTGCAATCTACACAACATTCAACACATGCCTAAGAAAAATATAGATGGTCATTGGATTTAAAATTTCAGCCTTTAATGAACTATCAACAGCAACCTACATGAGAAGAAAAAAGGAGAGTAGTGATTTATTCTTAGGTGAATGTTAGCACATGAGATCTGTAACTGTGCTATTAGTCAAAGGATTTAGAACTGGTTTCCAAATCTAGCTGAAAGTTAAAATCAATAAGGAGACTTTGAAGAAATTCAGAATCAAGAATTCTGGACAAAATAAAGGCATTTTATACCCAGATACAGTACCATCTGAGTGGTACCATGAATGACGAAATGCTTTAAAAAATGTGACCAAATAAAAATAAATCAGAATTAATGTCTCAAGATAAAGGAAAATAATTCTCAAGATATGAACAAATATTGAGCAATGTAAAATAAATCAAAGAGAATATAGATAATATAAAAGAAAGTTGTAATAGAAGTTCTAAGTAAGCATTACTGAAGCAACTCAAGAATATTGTGAAACTGACCAGTCCCTCCTATCAGGAAACCTGCAAAAGCCTCTTAGATAGCCACATCTACCAGAGGGCACACAGCAGAAGCAAGAAGAACTACAACCCAGAAGCCTGTGGAACAAAAACCACATTCACAGAAAGATAGACAATATAAAAAGTCAGAGGGCTATGTACAAGATGAAGGAACAAGATAAAACCGCAGAAAAACAACAAAATGAAGTGGAGATAGGCAACCTTCCAGAAAAAGATTTCAGAATAATGATAGTGAAGATGATACAAGACCTCAGAAAAAGAATGGAGGCAAAGATCGAGAAGCTACAAGAAATGTTTAACAAAGACCGAGAAAAATGAAAGAACAAACAAACAGAGATGAATGATACAATAACTGAAATGAAAACTACACTAGAAGGAATGAATAGCAGAATAACTCAGGCAGAAGAACAGATAAGAGACCTGGAAGACAGAATGGTGGAATTCACTGCTGCAGAAGAGAATAAAGAAAAAAGAATGAAAAGAAATGAAGACAGCTTAAGAGACCTCTGGGACAACATTAAACACATCAACATTCACATTATAGGGGTCCCGGAAGGAGAAGAGAGAGAGAAAGGAACAGAGAAAATATTTGAAGAGATTATAGTCGAAAACTTCCCTAATATAGGAAAGGAAATAGCCACCCAAGTCCAGGAAGTGCAGAGAGTCCCATACAGTATAAACCCAATGAGAAACACACTGAGAAAAATAGTAATCAAATTGGCCAAAATTAGAGAGAAAGAAAAATTATTGAAAGCAACAAGGGAAAAATGACAAATAACATACAAGGGAACTCCCATAAGGTTAACATCTGATTTCTCAGCAGAAACTCTACAAGCCAGAAGGCGGTAGTATGATATACTTAAAGTGATTAAATGGAAGAACCTACAACCAAGATTACCCTACCAGGCAAGGATTCCATACAGATTCAATGGAAAAATCAAAAGCTCTACAGACAAGCAAAAGCTGAGAGAATTCAGCACCACCAAACCAGCTTTACAGTAAATGCTAAAGGAATTTCACTAAGTGGGAAACACAAGAAAAGAAAAGAACCTACAAAAACAAACCCAAAACAATTAAGAAAATGGTAATAGGAACATACATATTGATAATTACCTTAAACGTGAATGGATTAAATGCTCTAACCAAAAGACACAAGCTTGCTGAATGGATACAAAAACAAGACCCATATATATGTTGTCTACAAGAGACACACTTCAGACCTAAGGACACATACAGACTGAAAGTGAAGGGATGGAAAATGATATTCCATGCAAATGGAAATCAAAAGAAAGCTGGAGTAGCAATACTCATATCAGATGGAATAGACTTTAAAATAAAAAATGTTACAAGAGACAAGGAAGGACACTACATAATGATCAAGGGATCAATCCAAGAAGAAGATATAACAATTATAAATATATATGCACCCAACATAGGAGCACCACATTACATAAGCTAACAGCTATAAAATAGGAAATCAACAGTAACACAATAATAGTGGGGGACTTTAACACCTCACTTACACCAATGGATAGATCATCCAAATTGAAAATAAATAAGGAAACAGAAGCTTTAAATGACACAATAGATCAGATAGATTTAACTGATATTTATAGGACATTCCATCCAAAAACTGCAGATTACACTTTCTTTTCAAGTGTGCATGGAATATTCTCCAGCACAGATCATATCTTGGGTCACAAATCAAGCCTCAGTAAATGTAGGAAAATTGAAATCATACCAAGCAGATTTTCAGACCACAATGCTATGATATAAGAAATCAATTACAATGAAAAAAACATAAAAAACACAAACACATGGAAGCTAAACAGTACATTACTATATAACCAAGAGATCACTGAAGAAATCAAAGAGGAAATCAAAAAATAACTAGAGACAAATGACAATGCAAACACAGTGATCCAAAACCTATGGGATGAAAGAAGACATCTAAGAGGGAAGTTTATAGCTATGCAAGCCTACCTCAAGAAACAAGAAAAATTTCAAATAAACAATCTAATCTTACACCTGAAGGAACTGAAGAAAGAAGAACAAACAAAACCCAAGGTTAGCAGAAGAAAAGAAATCATAAAGATCAGAGCAGAAATAAATGAAATAAAAACAAAGAAAACAATAGCTAAGATCAATAAAACTAAAAGCTGGTTCTTTGATTGATAAACCATTGATAAACCAAATTGATAAACCATTAGGCAGACTCATTAAGAAAAAGAGGGAGAGGACTCAAATAAATAAAATTAGAACTGAAAAAGGAGAAGTTACAACAGACACCACAGAAATACAAAGAAACCTAAGAGAGTACTACAAGCAACTCTATGCCAATGAAATGCACAACCTGGAAGAAATGGACAAATTTTTAGAAAGGTATAACCTTCCGAGACTGAAACAGGAAGAAATAGAAAATATGAACAGACAAATCACAAGTAATGATATTTAAACTGTGATTAAAAATCTTCCAAAAAACAAAAGTCCAGGACCAGGTGGCTTCACAGGTGAATTCTATCAAACATTGAGAGAAGAGTTAGCACCCATCCTTCTCAAACTCTTACAAAAAATTCTGGAGGAAGAAATATTCCCAAACTCATTCTATGAGGCCACCATCACCCTGATACCAAAACCAGACAAAGATGTCACAAAGAAAGAAAGCTACAGACCAATATCACCGATGAATATAGATGCAAAAATCCTCAACAAAATGCTAGCAAACAGAATCCAATAACACATTAAAAGGATTAAACATCATGATCAAGTGGGATTTGTCCCAGGGATGCAATGATTCTTAAATATATGCAAATCAATCTATGTGATACACCATAGTAACAAATTGAAGAATAAAAACCATATGATCATCTCAACAGATGCAGAAAAAGGTTTTGATAAAATTTGACACCAATTTATCGTAAACACTCTCCAGAAAGTGGGCGTAGAGGGAACCTACCTCAAGGTAATAAAGGCCATATACAACAAACCCACAGCAAACATCATTCACAATGGTAAAAAAGTGAAAGCATTTCGTCTAAGATCAGGAACAAGGCAAGGATGTCCACTCTCGCCACTATTACTCAACATAGTTTTTGGAGTCCTAGCCATGGCAATCAAGAAGAAAAAGAAATAAAAGGAATACAAATTGGAAATGAAGAAGTAAAACTGTCACTGTTTGCAGATGACATGATAGTATACATAGAGAATCCTAAAGATGCCACCAGAAATCTACTAAAGCTAATGAATGAATTTGGTAAAGTAGCAGCATACAAAATTAATGCACAGAAATGTCTTGCATTCCTATACACTATTGATGAAAAATATGAAAGAGAATTTAAGGAAACACTCGCATTTACCATTGCAACAAAAAGAATAAAATACCTAGAAATAAACTTACCTAGGGGGAAAAAAAAAAGATCTCTATGCAGAAAACTATGACACTATTTGAAGAAATTAAAGATGATACCAACAGTTGGAGAGATATACCATGTTCTTGGAATGGAAGAATCAATATTATGAAAGTGACTATTCTACCCAAAGCAATCTACAGATTCAATTCAATCCCTATCAAATGCCATGCCATTTTTTACAGAACTAGAACAAAAAATCTTAAAATTTCTTTGGAGACAGAAAAGGTCCCGAATAGCCAAAGCAGTCTTGAGGGCTAAAAATGGAGCTGGAGGAATCAGAGTCCCTGATTTCAGATTATACTATAAAGCTACAGTAATCAAGACAAGATGAGAGTGGCACAAAAAAAAAAAAAACATAGATCAATGGAAAAAAGATAGAAAGCCCAGAAGTAAACCCACACACCTATGGTCAAGTAATCTATGACAAAGTAGGCAAGGATATACAATGGAGAAAAGACAACCTCTTCAATAAGTTGTGCTGGGAAAACTGGACAGCTACATGTAAAAGAATGAAATTAGAACACTCCTTAACACCATACACAAAAATAAACACAAAATGGATTAGAGACATAAATGTAAGAGCGGACACTATAAAACTCTTAAAGGAAAGCATAGGAAGAACATTATTTTTTTTTTTCTTTTTGCGGTATGCGGGCCTCTCACTGTTGTGGCCTCTCCCGTTGCGGAGCACAGGCTCCGGATGCGCAGGCCCAGCGGCCATGGCTCACGGGCCCAGCCGCTCCGCGGCATATGGGATCCTCCCAGACCGGGGCACGAACCCGTATCCCCTGCATCGGCAGGCGGACTCCCAACCACTGCGCCACCAGGGAGGCCCAGGAAGAACATTATTTGACATAAATCACAGCAAGATCTTTTTTGATCCACCTCCTAGTGTAATGGAAATAAAATCAAATATAAACAAATGAGACCTGATGAAACTTAAAAGCTTTTGCACACCAAAGGAAACCATAAGCAAGACGAAAATACAACACAGAGAATGGGAGAAAACATTTGCAAATGAATCAATGGACAAAGGATTAATCTCCAAAATACAAAAACAGCACATGCAGCTCACTATTAAAAAAACAAACAACCCAATCCAAAAATGGGCAGAAGACCTAAATAGACATTTATCCAAAGAAGACATACAGATGACCAAGAAGCACAAGAAAAGCTGCTCAACATCACTAATTATTAGAGAAATGCAAGTCAAAACTACAATGAGGTACCACCTCACACAAGTTAGAAGGGGTGTCGTCAGAAAATCTACAAACAACAAATGCTGGAGAGGGTGTGGAGAAAAGGGAACCCTCTTGCACTGTTGATTGGAATGTAAATTGATGCAGCCAGTAAGGAGAACAGTATGGAGTTTCCTTAAAAATCTAAAAATAAAATTACCATATACTCCAGCAACCCCACTACTGGGCATATATCCAGAGAAAACCATAATTCAAAAAGACACATGCACCCCATTATTCATTCCAGCACTATTTACAATAGCCAGGACATGGAAGGAACCTCAATGCCCATTGAGAGATGAATGGATAAAGAAAATGTGGTACATATATACAATGGAATATTACTCAGCCATAAAATGGAACGAAATTGGGTCATTTGTAGAGATGTGGATGGATCTAGAGACTGTCCTACAGAGTTAAGTAAGTCAGAAAGAGAAAAACAAATATCGCATATTAACTCATATATGTGGAACCTAGAAAAATGGTACCGAAGAACCGGTTTGCAGGGCAGAAATTGAGACACAAATGTAGAGAACAAACACATGGACACCAAGGGGGGAAAGCGGCAGGGGTTTGAGTGTGGTGGTGTGATGAATTGGACAATTGGGATTGACATGTATACACTGATGTGTATAAAATTGATGACTAATAAGAACATGCTGTATAAAAAAATAAATAAAATGAAATTAAAAATTAAAAAAAATAAAAGAATAGTGTGAAACTAAAAATTCTAAACTATCAAAACAAAATAGTAAGAAAGATGTGAAAAAACAAAGTCTATTGTGAATATGTCCTTCATAGTGATGGTGATTAAAAGTGTCGAAAAGTAAAAATAGATATTCCAAGGTCCAGCCACAAATCTAACTCAACCATCTTCTTTCAAAGGGATCCAGGAATCTGAGTTTTTGTTAAACTTGCCTGTGATTCTGATGGATCACTGTCAGGCAGACTTTTGGGAAGCACTGATTTATAGGATAGTTTCTGAAGCTAGAAATAAGCACTCATGCTGCCTGTCAGTACCCTGGCTACCATTGCCCACATTTCTAGATAACTGGATGCAAAGACACCTCCTCTGCCTTCATTCCTATTTCATTAGGTGGAACTTTATGTAACGCAATGAAAAAGAATTCTGAGACATTGATTATGGAGATGCTATGTAGTCGGACTTTGATTTTTTTATAAAAAATATGAATTGTATTAAATGAACTATAATATCATGTACAGCTTCAAATTTAAATGAATTTATAAAACATATTATACTTAAGAATGTTATTTAGGGAAATTGTAAAATTCTGTTCAGAAAATGTTCAGAAGCTCATAGTCTAGACGGCTTGACAATAGGCATCAGGTGGGAGGCAGGAAGCATGATATTATTTCTCTAAGTTTCTCCTGTTCCTATAATGCTTTCTTCACCCTGGACATAAAATAAGTACATATATATTTAAATAAGGTATTGAGTCAATGAAAACAAACTTCCTTGGGTGTATCTTGGGAAATACAAGATAAAATCAAAACAGAAATGTAATAGTTTAGTGCTACTATTTGCTGGTAAGCACTGACTGAGACGTCATATCTTAAATTTGAATGTCTAGAGTAAATGAATCTAAAAGGATTTCTAGGAAGGCTTGCTGAAAACAAAATAGAAAGGAAACAGTGACAAGGGGAACAGAGGGCAGAATGAATAAAAAGTGGAGGTGAAGTTTTATGATAATTTTGTAGTCATAAACTCATCAAATTTCAGGTTTGGCAGGAACCTTAAAGGTCATTCCTGCCAATCACACATCTTATACTAGAAAACTCTAACTTTGCTCCCCTCCAGTGAGATGAATCAGTACCTCTGAAGACTCTACTTTTCCTCCTTGGAAGTTCTAACTGTAAAATGTTTCCTTCTTTAGAACTTTATGCTATCTCTCTGACATTTCCTCTCTTAGCATCTATTTTTCACATGGACTTATGATGGAATAGTCTTATCTCATCTACATGTCAGATTTACAAACACACACACACTTCCACAGAATCTTCTGATCTTCTATTTAAATCTATAAAAGAGTTTTCTAATTTTCTCAGGTATTCTTCAGATGGTATGGTTCTTAACTCCTGAATTGCCTTCCTGAAACTTCCTTTAGGAGTTCAGATTTAGGTAATCAGAATTGTCTGATGACTTTGGAATACAGGTAGAATAATATTATCCTTGTTCCTAATGTTTTTCTTGGATGATTGTTCCCCAACACCAGTGCAGATTTGTCTTTTGGTAGCTTCTATTATGACAAGTATACTGTGTAGTCAATAAACATACCATAAATATATTTTGCAGCTAATATCTAAAATTTTCATGCAAAACTATTCTGTATCTCAGTATAAGTCATTCATGTAAATTACCCAATATATGGCCTTGGGTCAGACCATTAAAAACTTTCTTCAATGTTTGCATTAATCCACTTACCAGCATTTATTTATGATTTTATAACCTATTGCTTACCTAAGTGATTAGCTATGTAACTATTTCATTTTTTAATTGTTCACAAAAGAGACATTGCCAAATGCTCTGTTAAAATACAAATATGTGAAAAGTACTGGATTATCCCTCATGTAAGAAACTAGTGGCAGAGAAAAATTATGCTTTTTTTTTTCCCTTGGTGAACACATGTTGGGTCCTATTGTCTTGAATTTTTCTAACGCTATGTACTCTCAAGCCATCTCTTTAATATACCGTTATTAAAAATTGCTGAAATTTGATGAAAAATTCATGAGCAGTTGAAGAAATTACCCTCTTTTTCCTTTGCAAAACAGTCTCTCATTTGAGCATTTCGTGCTTCCATTACATTTTTTATTCTTCCAAAGTCCATCAAAGAACATTATGCACCTCACTTAAAAGTTTATTCAAGACCCTAAAATATAATTAATCTTAGTTTCCAAACTTGAATTTACGTAGGGCAGCAAGATGCTTTACAAAGTTCATTCAGCAACTATGTAGACCTTAGTAATGCTTATTCTACCCTCCCATGTCAGAAGATAATTCTCTTCAATAGAAAATGTAAAATCAAATAGAAATTCTTAAGTTCTACTTTGCCTACAATATCCATCCAGATTATATGATGAAATATATACATGTATCTTAGTTTTCATATATATAATATATATAGCACTGTTAAACTTTGAAATTTTGCTCCAAACAGACTTTGCAGTGTTTGATTTGTCTTAGTCTTTATGGGAAAATCGTATCAAGAACGGATGAAATAATCACATTTTTTTTGGACCAGGCCTACTATGAGATAAATTCAGGCCAGAATCTGATTAATCACTCCACCATGTCTGACAGAAGGACTTCAGTGACTTACTGGGGCCCTGAGGACTTTAGTTAGTTCAGAGCTAGTGCCTCCAAACACCCAAAGGGTCTGGAGGTTTCCCTTTTCCCACTGTCTATTTGTTAAAGTTTATCTTGGGGAAAGTTAAGAAGAAGATTAACGTATAACGTTTCTGAATGTATTGTAAGATCTTTCCTCAAAGGAACTTAGTCTAATTTTAATTCAAGAAACTCTGGGGGACTTCCCTGGTGGTCCAGTGGTTAAGACTTTGCCTTCTAATGCAGGGGGTGTGGGTTGGATCCCTGGTCAGGGAGCTAAGATCCCACATGCCTCATGGCCAAAAAATCAAAACATAAAACAGAAGCAATATTGTAACAAATTCAATAAATACTTTAAAAATGGTCTACATCAAAAAAATATTAAAAAAAAAAAAGAAGAAGAAGAAGCTCTCTGGATCTGTGAACTGACTCAGGACTGAAAATTGGATAAAGGCCCATTGTTCTCTATCATGTTAGCTCAGTTAAAAATTCTGGTCACCAGACATAGAGGTTTTGGTTATACTGATCCTCTGAGTCAGTTCAGGCTACTGTAACAAAACATCATAAACTGGGTGACTAAAACAACAAACATTTATTTCTCACAATTCTGAAGGCCAGAAGTCTCAGAATAAGGTGCCAGTGGATTTGATGTCTGAGGAAAGCCTACTTCCTGGTTCACTATTCCTGGTCTTCTTGCTGTGTCCTTACATGGTGGAAAGCAGAGAGAGGAAGCAAGCTCTCTTTTGACTCTCATAAGAGCATTAATCACATACATGAGGGCTCTACTCTCCTGACCTCATCTAATTCTAATTACCTCCCACAGGCCTCATCTTCTAGTACCATCACATTGAGGGGTAGGGTTTCAACATATGAGTTTGGAGGAGATACAAACATTCAGTCTTTAACACAAATCAAGTAGGCACTAAGTGGCAAGCCCATTTATTTTGGCTTTGGGAACCCCATTAATTAGCCATTTCGAATGGATCAAGCCACTCTGACAACCTCTTCTGACATTTGATCTTTTATATCAACCATGCCCAATTGGTACTGTCTCACCCACTCAGGGTTCCCTCAGCTCCACTGAGTCCAAACCAATAGCTACACAACTCACATTTATCCCCAGTCTACAAGAGGTGGCTAATTGTTGATACACAACCTCAGGAATTTCCTGGGTGAAATCTGAAATTGCTACCCCATACAAGGTGGGCAAGATGTAACCAAAGAAAGAGGAAGAACACTCCAGATAGATGGCAGTTTTAATAAGCATGGGGACTTACATATGAGGCTTGTCTTGAGCACCGAAAGAGGAGTAGACACTTCAACTGCCCAGCAGACTTTAAAGCATTTACATAGGGCCCTTAACAGGGTTGTCACTTGTACAGTCCAGATGGTCTCAAAAACACATTGCCCTCTTGAACCCAGGCCTCACTGAGAACTCAAGGGAGAACATTCATTCCAGGGACAGGGGAGGGAGAGAGGAGCTTCTATTGGCCCAAGTTCAGCTCTTGGTACAATTGGTGTCACATCTTCTCCCTGACCTCCTCCAACACTAATCCAGTCATTTCACTGATGCTGAGACTTCCTCATGAGGTGTTTTCCAACACCATGTTGAAGAGAACATGCTCTGGGCTCTCTTGGAAAAGAAATCATGGGGATGGTCTCCCATTATAAATTCTATCTACCCAAGTCTACTGATTTATTCCTCTGTATTAAACCGAGAAATATATGTGTAGCATATTAATTTAGCTGAGTCCACCAAATTTTAAATCAACTGACTGATTAAAAAAAAAATCAGAGGTATGTGTGGGTGGTTGGGGTGGGGGGGAACCTCCTGCAGCTGCTTGAACTCACATTCCTCAGAATCTCAGGTAAGTAAACTCATGTCAGGAAATGTGTCCTTCCTTCCTAGATGTAGTAGTATCCTCAGATACTTTTATCTGAGTATCCTCAGAATCTTTTTCCAAACTTTTAAAAAATGATATAAATTAGCAAAGCTAGCATTTATTTTGTGATTAAGCTGTTTCCTCCCAAGTATGACATTGTAACTGGAATCCTGGTCCATGCTGAGATCTGTTCTTAGTTACATGTCTGAGTCATTAGAAGTGTGACGGGGGATCTAAAGGGAGATGGCAACACCATGCAAAGGAACTAAATGAGACAATGTAGTTATGGGACCTGTTATATCAGAAAGGACAGGAGAGGCTGATGCTGATTCTGCTGTCAGTGGGAACTCTGTGGTGTTTGGGGGTTTGGTAATAGAAGTCGCAGAAATCCTTTCAAACAGTCTTCTTCCAATATTTAGATTTCACTTTTTAAGATCAATTCCCTAGTTTTCATGTAGAAAATTTGACAATAATATGAATTTGAATTCGAATATAATTTAGCAACCCAAAATATTGTTTCTATTTTATTTCTGGTATATCAGCCAAAATATTAGGCAACACACCAGAAGAAAAAAAAATATTAGTTAGTTGGTTTTTTTTAGAATATGATTAGCAATTTCAATTCTCAAATTGTTTCAGCTACTCCAGTTTCTTTGTTTTTAATAAAAAAAATAAGGTAAATTTGTGAATTTTTCCAACAAATACTACTGAGATTATAATTGAGGCTGCATTAAACATAAAGATCAATTTTGGAAGAATTGACATATTAAACATTTAAATCTGTCAGACCATAAACACAGTTATCTCTTTATTTATTTAGGTCTTAGTTTTTCTCCTCAGTGTTTTATAGTTTTCATCATATAAATATTGTACATATTTTGCTAAATTCATCCTTAACTAGGTCATGTTTTTGATGCTATTATAAATAGTACTTTCTAAAATTTCTATTTCTGATGTTTGTTGACAGTGTAGAAAAGAGAAATGTATGTATAGACACACATACAGACACAAACACACACCTTCTAACCTATAATCTTGTTAAACATGCTTATTAGATCTAGCAGCTTTTTTTGTGGAAACTTGAAGATTAGATATGTAGACAATCAAGTATGCAAATAAAGATCATTTTATTTATTTTTGTTTAGTCAATATACCTTTTATTTCTTTATCTTGCCTTATTGCACTAACTAGAACCTCCACATTTTAAATTGGGATGATGTGTGCAGACATTCTCGCTCTGTTCTTCATCTTGAAAAAAAAAAGCATCCATCTTTCAACATTAAATATGAAGCTACCAACAGTTTTTCTAGATATGCCTTGAGAAAATTCCCTTTAATTCTTAGTTTGCTTATATTGTTTTATCATAAATATTATGTTTGCCAAGTGTGGTGTTTTTTCTGTCTCTATTGAGATGACTATGTGTTTTCTCAGTATATATTGATGGCATGGAAAATTACATTGATTAATTTTCAATTTTTTGTCTAACATTGTCTTTCTATGTAAAAAAAACATTTGGTTATGATATAATATCATTTTTATATATTACTGGATTCTATTTGCTAATATTTTAGTAATGATTTTGGACTATGTTTATAAATTTTCTTTTCTTGAAATATCTTTGGCATCAGAGGAAGGAAAACATCATAAGATGAGTTGAGAATTCCCTCTTTTAAATTCTCCAGAAGAATTTGTGTAGAGTTGATTTCCTCTTTTCCTTAAATGTTTTGTAAAATTTCTAAGTAAAGCTATATGAGCTTTACTTTTGTCTTTGTTGTACGGTGTTTTACTATAAATCCAATGTTTAAGATAGATATAGGAATATAAAGTTCTTCTTGATTGAATTTAGTAGTTTGTTTATTACATGGAATATGTTTCAACAATTATAAAATGCATTGGCTTAAGGTTGATAATATTTTCTTTTACATTTGCATGATCTCTTTTAACAGCCCCTCATTTATCACTGATACAGTAATCTGTGTTTTCTCTCCTTTTCCCTGATTATTCTGTATATAAATGTATTAATTTAGTTGATTTTTTGAAAACCAGATTTTGGTTTTATTTCTTTTTCTCCCTTTTATTTCTCCCTTTCTTACTTTCTTCCCTTTTTTTTGGTATTTGATTTTGATTATTATTTTTATTTACCTCCTCTGCTTACTTTTGTTTAATTTTTTTTTTCTTTTCTTGTTGTTGTTTCTTAAGGTAAATACTTAAAATATTGATTTGATACCTTTACTGTACATAATATAAACATTTACTTCTATAAATTGTTCTGTGAGCCCATTTTAGCCACAATCCACCCATTTTTATACATTTTGATTAGATGTATAGCCCTCTAAAATATTTTCTAGAGTTCCAGTTCTGTATCAGGGGAAATTTTAAAACTCTATTATTTTTCTCACTGAACACACTATAAAATATATATATATATATATATATATATATATATATAAATAACATATAAAGAGTAGTGGGAATAGTGAGAAAGAAGATAAGAATTTAAAGTATTATAGAACCAGTGATGAATTTAATATATTTTATTCCTCCAGCATGCCTATTTTAGAGGAATACTCTTCTCCCTCAGAGTAATAGCCACTGCCATCTTCTTTTGATGCTTCTACAACTGCCTCCATGGTTTTGTTTGTCATATGGCTTGTAAAAGAATAGAGGAAAAAATAAACAGGAATTTTTCACACCCTGAGCATTATTCTTTCTTTAGCCAGTACTGGCAGACTTGCCCTGGAGCTGTCTGTTTGTGCTGATATGCACTTCTGGGTTTCAGACTATATTGAATTCAGGCTAAGAAATATAATTAATATTATTTTCTGTTTGTTCACACACATTGTTTATTTTCCCCACAGGAGCTATTAGCAGTTTAATCATTGTGGCCTTAAAAATCTCTCTCTGATCATTCCAACATCTGGGTCATCTCTGAGTCTGGTTTTGTTTGTTGCTTTGCCTCTTGACAGTGGATTGAAGGGTCATTTTTTTCTTGACTTTCTGTTTATCTTGTCATCATGAAAGTAAAGATTGAGATAAAAATAATTACTAAGGGAAATTAAATACTGATCCTTTTATCATGCTGTTAATATGGGCAGTTGAGTAAACTTAGTTGGGAGTTGACTGGGGCATAAGAGTTATTGCTGCCATAGCTACTTTCAGTGGGACAAAAAATTTAAATTTCTCTTACATAGGACTAGTGTTTAGTACCTGTGTTGAGATTTTGGTGAGATGTTGGTCAGAGTTAGTCCTCCATTCCCAGCTTTCAAAAAAACCCACATGACTCTGCCACAGTAAAAAATCTTTCTCCATGTTTTTCCACCTCCCCTAGAAGTAGAATGTTGTTTCTTGGTATATTTTGCTAGTTTCATGATCATGTCAGGAAGGGATTCTCCGTTGCTCTGGTCCAGCTTCCATTTTAGGGCAGTCCTATGTACTAGAGGCTTAAGTTGAGGCTTTTTCAGAGTTCCATACTTTCTTCCCTGTGGCACCCACATCTTCCTTGTATCTGAATTAGTCTTTATTGATATTTCCTTATTTTTTCCCAGAAGTAGGAGGCCTCTACTTGGTATCAGAAGAGGATAAGAAGATTTTCACCATCTAGAAACTAGTTTTGAATGAATGTAGATTTTTTACCCTTTCTCCAGAGGCACAGTTTGCCTTTCACCTTCTGGTCCTTGTGGACCATAGTCTTTGTGGCTTTAAGCTTTTGCTTTATAGGAGAGAAGAGTCTGGAGGAAAAGCAAGCATATTTTGCCTGTTCCTGTACAACTAAATAGGTGGTGGTCTTTGCTTGTATGCCTACACCAATAACAGAGGTTTTCCTCTGATTTCCTCTTCTACCCACAATCTTTCCTAGAGTACCTAGAGAAGACCCATAGCAGTGAGCTTGTGGGTCAGGGAAAAATCCCTTTAGTCAGGGGACCCCAGCTATTTTAGACTAACATGCTAACCCACACTTGACCATTGCCAGTTCTTTACAATTATAACACATTAATTTTCACCTGCTGCTATTGTGTCTAGCAGGATGTGTCTTTTAGCTGTGCAGTGCCACAGATGGGTTTGCATAACCCATGTCTCTTTGGAGTGGCTACTCACACTTTAGATTTCAGGTTATCTGATCATCTTGTAACCTCGACATTCTGATGAACTTTTGAAAAGTTATGATTTGATAGTTTGATCAGCTTTTTCTAATTATTATTATGGGAGCATCCTCCTTTACAACTTTCTACATCTTCATTGGAACAAGAAGATTCCTGTCTTTGCCTTTAATATTGTTTCTTCTCAAAATGTATCTTACATCCCTTCTTACTTTTTGGTGTATACAGGCTCTGCACATGTGAATATTTGACTTTTTCTTTCTCTGAAACTGGAATTTGTTGCCTGTACTGATTATTTGTCAGTTAGCATTTACCAGTCCCTAGATATGTTTTATTTTTTCATATGTGAATTTAACACTGGTTTAGACTACATATTCTTTGTGAAAAAAAAAACTTTTATACTTTTAATATCCCTCTCCATGTTCACAGTCAGCACATAGAAACTGCTTTTGAATGAATGTAGATTTTTTGGACGAAGCTCATCAGAGTAGCATTGTGACTAACATTTCCCTCTCTCTCTCTTCTCTACAAGCAGGCTATTTCACAAAGTTAGATTTTAAAGATGATTGAATGGGATCATGGTGTTCGTACTTTGCTCCCATGTTCTAGGTGTGGGGTTTGGGCTGTGGCTGGAAACAGAGGATCAGCCTCTCTCTATGATAGTTCCTTATGGCACACATTAAGGCTCCATCAGTAACTTGGCCTGAAGTCATTTTCTGACCGTGTTTATGGGCTTACCCTACTTATAGGTTAAGGGTACCTGTGTTAGCACTGTCATCTGTGGTTGGTGTTGCTGCCTGCCTCTTTTTGGAACCCACTGAAAATAGCAAATTCAGATGATATACTGAAGGATTGATCCTAAGATATGTGAAACTCGCTAACCCAAAGCTCTAACCAAATGAACAGAGTTCCTCAATTAGATCACCAGAATACAACATGTCCACCCAGAGAAAGGAGCAGCATGCTAACAGTTAAAGGCCAAGTGGGCTCCCCAAGTAAGTCTTCTAATTGAAGAATGTTGTTAGCTTTATGCCATCAAACTGCAGGCAATTAAAAATGAAAAGATCTATGTATTTATAGTTTGACCCCTCATAAGTTGTATGTGTGTGTGAAAGAGAAAGACAGGGAGAGACAGAGAGAGGAACCTGGAAAAAATATAACAAAATAACAACTTTGTTTTTATTTGTTTCTCAAATTAGGGCCTCAATTAATACATCACATTTCTCTCAGGACAGTTCCAGGAAAGATTAATGCAAAAGTGATGCATTCTATCTTTTATCTCAATTGTGTGACAGAAGTCTTGCAAAGTTGAAAAGCTGCTAATTTAGTAGTCAACAGTGTCAAATAAAATTTCTAAACTGTACGTCTATAAAAGAACATCTTAGCAATAAGGCACAGCAAATATGCTTCAAAACAGTTCAGTCAGCAAATCTGTTTCAGGTTTTGAAATATCTAGCAATGACATTTATTAGAAAGAAACTATAATATATCAGTGATATAAAAAGCTGTCTCTTCATCAGCATTGCTTTATTATAGGCACTAATTTTGTGCAAAATCCTTTAGATTCTTTGTAAAGCACCTGCTGAACTTAAAGAAATATGATGAGTGCTTGCACAGAGACAGATGTAGCTTAGCCACATAATACTGTATTTGACTTTGTGGTGTTAACAGTAAATGAACTGAGCATACCAATACAGAAGGCTTAAATCTTCCTCATATTTGTGTAAAGTTTTCAATGAATATACTGTTTGTGCTGATTCTTTCTTCATCAAATTTGAAAATATAAACAAATGACAATTATAAGAATTCTACCGACTGAATTTTTTTAATTAACTTGAATCACATTGAAGACAATGGTATGAAATCACACTCCCTTCTCCCACCAACTCCCACCTATTTCAATTTGCCTAACTGGCTGTTTTCTGGCTACTTTTCTCTTTGTACTTTCCACCCATGCATCCATTCATTCATCCATTCATCACATCCTGTTTATTCTATCAGATTACTTGAAAATTTCATGTTATACATGAATCTGCTTCAAGGTCAAATATGATGGCATTATTGCTCAGTAAAACATGGAAATAGAATAAGAAAGACCATTTTCTCATTCCTCTTCTGTTGCACAAGATTAGTTTTATATTTTGATTGATTTTTTGTGGTAGGCTAAGTAGATTTCAATGAATTTCACTCACCCAGTGTTGACTAGATTAAGATGAAAAATTGTTTACCCATATCACTTTTTCTCTCCTCTCTTCCACATCTTCTAATTTATATGTTCAGATGATGTTGTATTTGTACATATATGATGTAGTCTCTATGTGGGCCTACATGTATTCACAATCCTTAGTGAATTAACTATTCTTTCTTCATGGATTCTTATTTGTGTTGTAATGTTAAATAGTGGTACTTTAATTTTACTTCTTCAGATAAGCTGTGTGCTTAGGAAAACCATAAAACAATGAAACCTCATGAATATTTATATCAATGACTACACAGCATTATAGTCATAATCTCTGGAACTAGTTCTCACCAGTTCAGAATTAATTATCAAGTTCAGTTTTAATTGCATTCTTCTAAATTACAACCTGTCCCCTCCCCCCCCAAAAAAGACTATAATGAATTATCTGGTAAGTACTTTACTGGGACTAATGCATCTAGGAGAGCTTCTGAAAATCCTATTCTTTCGTTGTTGTTGTTGTTGTTGTTGTTGTTGTTGTACGGTACACGGGCCTCTCACTGTTGTGGCCTTTCCCGTTGTGGAGTGCAGGCTCAGTGGCCATGGCTCACGGGCCCAGCTGCTCCATGGCATGTGGGATCTTCCCAGACCGGGGCATGAACCCATGTCCCCTGCATCGGCACATGGACTCTCAATCACTGCACCACCAGGGAAGCCCTGAAAATCCCATTCTTAATGTCTAATAACAAAATGAAGACATATGATGCCAAACCAGCATTCTAATCCTTGTTATCTAAGGTATTAAACAATTGAGTCTGCTTCCTGGGGTTTAATATATTGAATTTTCACTCAAGATTCAGAAAGAATTTAACTGAGTTTAGGGAAATTTGTATCAAAAATTAACCCCTAAACAATCATTGTTTTGCTCTCTTATAGTTGTGAGTCTGAAATAGCATACAGAGAGAAGTATGTGAAGGGTGACCTCTGGAGAACAGTTGACCCTTCATTTAAAAAAAATTAAAAAACACATTTAGCACCAATATATAAAGGTGTTAAAGAGTCAGAGTATTAACATACATCATTTGAAGTAAATGAGATCCACTTAAAAGTTTTCTACCCAGAATGTTAAAACTACAGGAAAAATAAGAAAGAAAAACCATAATATTTTCGGAAAATTACTTGAAATAAAATAAAATTTTAAAAATAAAGGCTTGTTAAAACTTGATTGAGGATGGCAGAGTAAAAGGACATATGCTCACTCCCTTTTGTGAGAGGATTGGAATCATAATTAACTGCTGAATAATCATCAACAGGACGACACTGGAACTCACCAAAAAAGGATCCCTCAAATACAAAGACAAAGGAGAAGCTGCAGTGAGATGGTAGGAGGGGAGCAATCACAATAAAATCAAATTCCATGACTGTTGAGTGAGTGATTCAAAAATTGGAGAACAATTATAACACAGAAGTCCATACACTGGAGTGAAGGTTCTGAGCCCCACATCAGGCTTCCCAAACTGGTGGTCTGGCAATAGGAAGAGGAATTCCCAGAGAATCAGACTTTGAAGGCTAGCAGGATTTGATTGGACTTCGACAGGACTGGGGAAACGGACACCACTCTTGGAGGGCACACGCAATGTAGTGTGCACATCAGACCCCAGGGGGAAGGAGAAGTGATCCCATAGGATACTGAACCAGACCTGCCTGCTAGTGTTGGAGGGTCTCCTGCAGAGGCGGGGGGTGGCTGTGGCTCACCATGAGGACAAGGACACTGGCAGCAGAAGTTCTGAGAAGTACTCTTTGGCATGTGCCCTCCCAGAGGCCACCATTAGCCCCACCAAAGAGCCTATAGACTCCAGTGCTGGGTTGCCACAGGCCAAACAACCAACAGGGAGAGAACTCAGCCCCACCCATCAGCAGACAAGCAGATTAAAGTTCTACTAAGCTCTGCCTGCCAGAGCTACAACAGTTATACCCACCACCAATCTCTCCCATCAGGAAGCTTGCACAAACCTGTTAGGTAGGCTCATCCAGTAGAGGCAAGACAGCAGAAGCAAGAAGAACTACAATCCTGGAACCTGTGGAATGAAAACCACATTTACAAAAAGATTGATGAAATGAAAAGGTAGAGGGCTATGTACCAGATGAAGGAACAAGATTAAACTCCAAAAACAACTAAATGAAGCGGTGACAGGTAACCGTCCAGAAAAAGAATTCAGAATAATGATAGCATAGATGACCCAGAACCCCAGAAAAAGAAAAGAGGCAAATATCAAGAAGATGCGAGGAATGTTTAACACAGACCTAGAAGAATTAAAGAACAAACAGATGAACAATAGAATAATTGAAATGAAAAATACACTAGAATGAATCAATAGCAAAATAACTGAGTCAGAAGAATGGATAAGTGACATGGAAAACAGATTGGTGGAATTCACTGCCAAAGAACAGAATAAAGAAAAATGAATGAAAAGAAATAAAGACAGCCTAAGAGACATTTGGGACAACATTAAATGCACCCACATTCACATTATGGGACTCCCAGAAGGAGAATAGAGAGAGAGAGAGGACCCGAGGAAGTATTTGAAGAGATTATAGTGGAAGATTTCCCTAAAATGGGAAAGGCCATAGCCACCCAAGTCCAGGAAGTGCAGAGAGTCCCAGGCAGGAAAAAGCCAAGGAGAAACACGCTGAGACACAGAGTAATCAAACTGACAAAAATCAAAGGCAAAGAAAAATTATTAAAAGCAACAAGGAAAAAGTGACAAATGACATACAAGGGAACTCCCATAAGCTTAACAGCTTATTTCTCAGAAGAAACTCTACAAGCCAGAAGGAAGTAGCATGATATACTTAAAGTGATGAAAAGGAAGAGCCTACAACCAAGATTATTCTATCCAGCAAGGATCTCATTCAGGTTCGACGGAGTAATCAAAAGCTTTACAGACAAGCAAAAGCTAAGAGAACTCAGCACCACCAAACCAGCTCTACAACAAATGATAAATGATCCACTCTAAGTGGGAAACACAAGAGAAGAAAAGGACCTACAAAAACAAACCCAAAACGATTAAGAAAACTGTAATACGAACATACATATCGATAATTACCTTAAATGGGAATGGATTAAATGCACCAACCAAAATACACAGGCTCGTTGAATGGATATAAAAACAAAACCCATATATATTCTGTCTACAAGAGACACACTTCAGACCTAGGGACACATACAGACTGAAAGTGAGGGGATGAAAACAGTTATTCCATGAAAATGGAAATCAAAAGAAAGTTGGAGTAGCAATACTCATATCAGATAAAATAGACCTTAGAACAAAGAATGTTACAAGAGACAAGGGATAATGATCAAGGGATCAATTCAAGAAGAAGATATAACAATTATATATGCTCCCAATATAGGAGCACCTCAATATATAAGGCAAACGTTAACAGCTTTAAAGGAGGAAACCAAGAGTAGTACAATAATACTGGGGGACTTTAACACCTCACTTACACCAATGGACAGATAATCCAGACAGAAAATTAATAAGGAAACACAATAGACCAGATAGATGTAATTGATATTTATAGGACATTCCATCCAAAAAAGAGCAGATTCCACTTTCTTCTCAAGTGTACATGGAACATTCTCCAGGATAGATCATATCTTGGGTCAGAAATCAAGCCTCGGTAAATTTAAGAAAATTGAAATCATATCAAGCATCTTTTCCAACCACAATGCTATGAGATTAGAAATCAATTGCAGGGAAAATAACACAAAAAACCACAAACACAATGGAGGCTAAAAAATAAGTTACTAAATATCCAAGAGATCAATGAAGAAATCAAAGAGGAAATCAAAAAATACCTAGAGACAAATGACAATGAAAACACAACGATCCAAAACCTATGGGATGCAGCAAAAGCATTTCTAAGAGGGAACTTTATAGCTATAAAAGCCTACCTCATGAAAAAATAAAAATCACAAAAAAAATCTAACCTTACACCTGAAGGAACTGGAGAAAGAAGAACAAACAAAACCCAAAGTTAACAGAAGGAAAGAAACCATAAAGATCAGAGCAGAAATAAGTTAAATAGAAACAAAGAAAATAACAGCAAAGATCAATAAAACTAAAAGCTGGTTCTATGAGAAGATAAACAAAATTGCTAAACCATTAGCCAGACTCATCAAGAAAAAGAGGGAGAGGACTCAAATCAATAAAATTAGAAATGAAAAAGAAGTTACAACCGACACCGTAGAAATACAAAGCACCCCAAGAGACTACTACAAGCAATGCTATGCCAATAAAATGGACAACCTGGAAGAAATGGACAAATTTTTAGAAAGGTATAACCTTCCAAGACTGAACCAGGAAGAAATAGAAAATATGAAAAGACTAATCACAAGTGATGAAATTGAAACTGTGATTTAAAATCTTCCAACAAACAAAACCAGATGGCTTCACAGGTGAATTCTATCAAACATTTAGAGAAGAGCTAACACCCATCCTTCTCAAACTCTTCCAAAAACTGCAGAGGGAGGAACACTCCCAAACTCATTCTATGAGGCCACCATTACCCTGATACCAAAACAAGATAAAAATACTATAAAAAAAGAAAATTAAAGACTAATATCCCTGATGAATATAGATTAAGAAATCCTCAACAAAATACAAGCAAACAGAATCCAACACCACAGTAAAATGATCATACTCCACAATCAAGTCGGATTTATCCCAGTGATGGAATGATTCTTCAATATACACAAATCAATCAATGTGATACACTATATTAACAAATTGAAGAATAAAAACTATATGATCATTGCAATAGATGCAGAAAATTCTTTTGACAAAATTCAGTACCAATTTATGATAAAGACTCTCCAGAAAGAGGATATAGAGGGAACCTACCTCAACATAATAAAGGCTGTATATGACAAACCCACAGCAGACATCACTCTCAACAGTGAAAAACTGAAAACATTTCCTCTAAGATCAGGAACAAGACAAGTATGTCCACTCTTGCCACTATTATTCAACAAAATTTTGGAAGACCTAGCACGGCAATCAAAGAAAAATAAATAAATTAAATACAAGTTGGAAAAGAAGGAGTAAAACTGTCAATGTTTGCAGATGACATGGCACTATACATAGCTAATCCTAAAGATACCACCAGAAAACTACTAGAACTAATCAATGAGTTTGGTAAACTGGCAGGATACAAAATTAATGCACAGAAATCTCTTCCATTCCTATACAGTAACAATGAAAGACCAGAGAGAGGAATAAGGAAACACTCCCATCTACCACTGCAACAAAAAGAATAAAATACCTAGGAATAAACCTACTAAGGAGGTAAAACACCTGTATGCAGAAAACTATAAGACACTGATGAAAGAAATTAAAGATGAGGGCCTCCCTGGTGGCGCAAGTGGTTGAGAGTCCGCCTGCCGATGCAGGGGATACGGGTTCGTGCCCCGGTCTGGGAGGATCCCATATGCCGCGGAGCGGCTGGGCCCGTGAGCCACGGCCGCTGAGCCTGCGCGTCCGGAGCCTGCGCGTCCGGAGCCTGTGCTCCGCGACAGGGGAGGCCACAACAGTGAGAGGCCCGCATACCGCAAAAAAAAAAAAAAAAAAAAAAAAAAAAAAAAGAAATTAAAGATGATACAAACAGATGGAAAGATATACCATATACTTGGATTGGAAGAATCAACATTGTGAAAATGACTATACTACTCAAAGCAATCTACAGATTCAGTGCAATCCTTATCAGATTACCAGTGGTATTTTTTAGAGAAGTAGAATTTAAAAAATCTTAAAATTTGTATGGAAACACGAAAGACTTGAAATAGCTAAAGCAATCTTGAGGGGAAAAAATGATAGTTGGAGGAATCAGACTCCCTGACTTCAGACTATACTACAAAGCTACAGTAGTCAAGACAATATACTACTGGCACAAAAACAGAAATATAGATCAATGGAACATGATACAAAGCCCAGAGATAAACCCACGCACCTACAGTCAACTAATCTATGATAAAGATGCAAGGATATACAGTGGAGAAAAGACAGTCTCTTCAATAATTGTTGCTGGGAAAACTGGACAGCTACATGTAAATGAATAAAATTAGAACATTCCCTAACACCATACACAAAAAGAAACTCAAAATGGATTAAAGACCTAAATGTAAGACTGGACACTGTAAAACTCTTAGAGGGAAGCATAGGAAGAACACTCTCTGACATAAATCACAGCAAGATCATTTTTGACCCATCTCCTAGAGTAATGGAAATAAAAACAAAAATAAACAAATGGGACCTAATAAAACTTAAAAGCTTTTGCCAAGCAAAGGAAACTATAAACAAGATGAAAAGACAACCCTTAGAATGGGCAAAAATATTTGCAAATGAATAATCAAAGGATTTATCTTCAAAATATATAAACAGCTCATGCAGCTCAATGTTAAAAAAAAAAACAGACAACCCAATCCAAAAATGGGAAGAAAACCTAAATAGACATTTCTCCAAGGAAGACAAACAGATGGCCAAGAGGCACAAGAAAAGCTGCTCAACTTTATCAGAGAAATGGAAATGAAAACTGCAATGAGGTGTCACCTCACACCAGTTAGAATGAGCATCATCAGAAAATCTACAAACAACAAATGCTGGAGAGGGTCTGGAGAAAAGGGAAACCTCTTGCACTGTTGGTGAGAATGTAAATTGATACAGCCACCATGGAAAACATTATGGAGGTGCCTTAAAAAACTAAAAATAGGGCCTCCCTGGTGGCGCAAGTGGTTGAGAGTCCGCCTGCCGATGCAGGGGATACGGGTTCGTGCCCCGGTCTGGGAGGATCCCATATGCCGCGGAGCGGCTGGGCCCGTGAGCCATGGCCGCTGAGCCTGCGCATCCGGAGCCTGCGCGTCCGGAGCCTGTGCTCCGCGACGGGGGAGGCCACAACAGTGAGAGGCCCGCATACCGGAAAAAAAAAAAAAAAAAAAAAAAAAAAAAAAAAAACTAAAAATAAAATCACCATATGACCCAGCAACCCCACCACTGGGCATATACCCAGAGAAAACCATAATCCAAAAATACACATGCACCCAATATTCATTGCAGCACTTTTTCCAATAACCAGGTCATGGAAACAACGTAAATGTCCATTGAAAGATGAAAGGATAAAGAAGATGTGGTACATATATACAATGGAATATTATTCAGCCATAAAAAGGAATGAAATTAGGTCATTTGCAGAGACATGGATGGACCTAGAGACTGTCATACAGAACTAAGGAAGTCAGAAGGAGAAAAACTAATATCATATATTAATGCATATATGTGGAATCTAGATAAATGGTACAGATGAACTGATTTTCAAGGCAGAAATAGAGACACAGGTGTAGAGAACAAACATATGGACACCAAGGGGTGAAGCAGGGGTAGTGGGTGGTAGTTCTGGGATGAATTGGGAGATTGGAATTGACATATATACACTAATATGTATAAAATAGATAACTAATAATAACCTGCTGTAGTAAAAATAAAATTCAAAAAACCCAAAAACCTGATTGAGGAAAACTTCCAGAGACTTGTTTATTTCTTTTGGTAATATATAAGCTACCATATCTGAAAAGTTTTTTGTTCTTTTTACTGTATTTGTGAATGAAGATATCTGAAGGTTAGCACTGCATTTGTGTGGGATGGAAAGACAACAGATGAAGTTAGACAGGTAATAATTTGACAGCATTTAATCCCAGAACTTTACCTCATATTCAGGGATCATAATGCACTTCTAGTTGAGAGTGCAGGAAAGAAGGGTGATGAGAAGTTTGATATCAATTGGAAGCCTATTCCTGGATAGATAGCCCGGAAGAAGCTGAGCACTAATATTCACCCAGCAGAATTATTTGATTCAACTGAAGTTTGTGTCAAGTATTAATTAATATTTGGTCTTGACCATGTCCAAAGTTGAAACTCAGGTATGTCAGAAATAAAGATGAGCAAATAAGTAATTTTCACATTAGTGGTGAAATAGGTTAGCATGAAGAAAGAATGCAATTTTCTGCTCCCCCACAAAAGCAATTTGAGAACAAAGAAAATAAGTGGTCATTATGAGTCAGTATTAGTGAATCAATATAGAGGTTGTAATTCAATCTATAGGAAGCCCCAGGAAATGGGTTCAGTTGAAAATAAAAATCATCTTTTGCTTTAAGCAGAGGTTCAGTGACCTGAAAATAATATTTTACTGTATTTATGAATATATTAAAGCACAAATAGATTTCCATATTTACATGAAAGAAACACCTCAGTCTTGAGGGCCAAATTCTAGGAACTAAGACATTTTCTAGGAATGAAGAATTTTGGTTGGAAGTACAGCTAGGTCACTGGTGTCTTTCCAGGGCTTAATACAATGCTCAAGACACATAAGGCACTGACTACATATTTGATCAATGAATGGAGAAGTGAAAATCTGAGAGTTGTTCCAAATCAGAAGATAGCAATACAGTTGTCTAGAAAACAGACAGAAGATGAACATTGTCACAAAAATGTGTTTAATTCCATCTGTCTTTTATTCTGGATTTGTTCCTAAAAGGTTTATTTTGTTTCTACATCTTAAGAAGAATTTAATAAATCTACTGGCAATAGAACCTATTATCCCTTGGTTTAATAATCTTCTCCCATGACTTTCTTATGAGGATTCTACCCATCCTGGGTAGCTCCAGAATTCATGTGGATGGCTATACCAACAGGGCAGGGTCTTCTCTTGATATTATTCATGTGGCAGCAATTTATAGTCACAGATTAAATCTTTAAGAAAATCTTTTTCCTGCTCTCTGGCCAACAAATGGTGACACTAGCCTATTTGATCAATGTAATGCTATTTGAAGTCATTTTAAGCAGAGTGAGCTACAAAAATGGCAGAGGATCAGATTAACATTTTTTTATTCAGTCTCGTTTTCAAAAGGAAGAAAATATCCCAGTTGCATGATTTTCATCAACTGCTGCTTGAATTCCATTGCTGCCCAAATCAGACACAAACAACAGCATCTGAGCTGTATGATCTGCTTCTTTTAAAATAAAGTTTTAGAGCATACCACTGGTTTTTGACACATTTATTCCATAATATATTAGACACAGAGCAGCTTCAGTCATTATTAAACATTTTTAAATGTACAGTTAAGAAAATATAGCATATAACATGTGACACAGCATATGTTTATATGACACTGCATTAGAATCATTACTAAAGGAACAAGGCAAATGTGGCATGCTGTTTTTATAGCATGCTGAAAATTGGACAACAATAACTGCAATAAAAATGTCCTAAATGTATGTACAGATTATCTTCTATGGACCTTAAAACAGACAACTTATATTAAAAACACCTTTTTATGATAAGTCCCCTTTTCAATACTTATTACCTTAATTCAAATTCTGATATGTTCCATATGTGGAAACTGTTCCATGACAAAAATGCCACACCTATTTTTGGATGATCAAGGGAACACTGTCCACAACTGTAGAGCAATCCTGAACCTTTCAGAACTGATGGTGATGGCAATTTTTAAAAAGTGAGGTTTAAATGCAGAATTAGAATGAAAAGGGGTACAAAATAATGTGAAACATATCTTAAAAATAGAAGAGTATAAAATAATTAGAAAAAGAAAATGCAACCGATGTCTTCTTAGACAGTGATTTGTTTATTAAATTGCTGAATTTTAAGTGAAAATTCTTACCGTACTTGAAAATTCTTTTTTTTTTTTTCTTTTTTTGCGTATGCAGGCCTCTCACTGTTGTGGCCTCTCCCGCTGCAGAGCACAGGCTCCGGACGCGCAGGCCCAGCGGCCATGGCTCACGGGCCCAGCCGCTCCGCGGCATATGGGATCCTCCCAGACCGGGGCACGAACCCGTATCCCCTGCATCGGCAGGCGGACTCTCAACCACTGTGCCACCAGGGAGGCCCTGAAAATTCTTGTGTGATATTTTTCCCCAAGAATGTTGGAAAGCTATCTAACTTAAAATTTTATATGCCTTTTATTTATTTGTATAAATTTACATATAGTACGGAGTATTCATTTTTTATCTACAGTTTTCTGAGATTTAACATAGGAATTGACTCTTGTAACCACCATCCCAAAAAGATATAGAATGGTTCCAACAACCCACAGAATTTCTTCTTGCTGACCTTTTGTAGTCAACCCACACCCCCTCATAAACCTAACAAAATGGTATAGCCACTCAGGAAACAATCTGGCACTTTCTCACATTTTAATTTGATGCATAAATTATTAACATATTTACAGAATCGTCTTGGATGAAAATGTGACTTTAACATATTAGATACTGATTTATCATAGAATACACCACAGAAAGAGCTCAAAAAGTGAAAAAGTTAACATTTTTCATACTGATGAAGACTGGAGTCTATAAAGAAAACCATCCCACAGGCTATCCACTGTTGACACATAAATATGAGAAAGTAAATGATGGAAAAACTGGAACTCAGAAGTCCATGAAATCATCTTCTTTATATATTCTCTTATAGGAGCTATCTCTCATAACCAGGTGTCTTTATCTTGAGTTCAATCCACATGTCACCATATGTGGATATATGATTCCCCCAGCTCTGCGTAATGCTCTTTTCCTGATGCACACCAGAGCAATCATTCAGAATGAGTAAACTGGGCATTGATTTGGGGATAATAAATTCACCTGCACCATGCACACTCTATAGCTGTCCTCTTGGCTCTAGCCACAAATCCAAATTCATTAATTTTTTCTACAATCCTTTCTATTTTTTTATTGTTGTTGAGCCTACTGTTCTGTGTACACTTTTCAAATAGATTTGGAAGCTACCTTCTTGAAGTATAAGAACCACACATCGTCTGTTTCCTTGCAATTGAAAACTAAGTTTCCAGAAGCTGGTGCATCTAAGTTTGGTTACATCCACCAAGTTAGAAGTGAATAGAGAAAAACATCATTAAGAGTTGTGGCTACAAAAGAAAGTTTCTTCCATTAGATGAGAGGTTAGACCGCATGACCTCTAAGGTATTTTCCAAGACTTAATGACCATCCCTGGAATACTACTTTCTGTGCTATGATGTGTTAATTTACTGACTGAATTATGTTATGCCACCTCCCCACATCACTTGGCCTATGTAGACTGAACTTTAGTGGGTTTGATAAGCATTTACCTGCTTGTTAAAATCAAGCTTCTGGAACTTTAATTAATGATTGACTTGTCACTAGTTTTATTTTAATTGAGATTCTGACTTTTCATTTGAAGGAAAATTATGCTCTTCATATGGCAAAACCTCAGCTGTGGTTATCTGCTGGCAGCATTTTAGGTAGCACATTTTTATGCCATGTCACATTGACATGATCTTCACTCCTCCATGGCCTTGTACCCTTAGACCTTAGCATTTTTACTTTTCACTGGATTCTTCCCACTTGATATAAGCTGTATAGTAATTCAGGAACATACACATTGAGAAGGAAATAAAAATATGTAGAATTTTAGTTAAATATGTAAATGTGGATTTAAGAATGAGGTGAACACATGATAGAAAAGGAAAAAATAATTCTCATATAGCTTGCCATATAGGGACCTATCCCATATTGGCATTCAAAGACAGAGGACAAAACACACACACACACACATACACATACATATATGAACACATGCACACACAAAAAAACATACCTTATACTAAATGAAGAATGGATTAAAGTAGTTCCTCTAAAATCAAGAAGTAAATATGTCTGCTATAACTACTTCTATCCAATATTATCCCAGAACAACTAACTAGCACAGAAAGAAAAGAAAAAAGTATGAGGTTTACAAAGGAGCAAACACACCTAGAATTGTTTGAATAGAATAACTGAATATATAGAAAGCTAAAATAATTACAATAAATTTTTGAATTCATAAGAAAATTTATAAACATTGCTAGTATCAAAATTAATATTCTATAGTTGATTGCATTTCTACATGACAGCAACAAGCACTTGGAAAAATTATAATTAAAATATTATTTGTCACAACTAAATAAATACATTATAAATAATATCTAACAAACTAGATATATATGCAAGGTCATCATGAAGATTTCTTTTTATCTTTGTGGAAAGACATAAAAAAGGTGGGAGGGGGATGCAAGAGGGAGGAGATATGGGGATATATGTATACATTTGGTTGATTCACTTTGTTATACAGCAGAAAATAACAACATTGTAAAGCAATTATACTCCAATAAAGATGTTAAAAAAAGAAAAAGAAACTAAATAGGAAGATATTTTCCCTATGAATGCAATGTGTATTTGCATTCTAAAACAGAGAAATTGGATTAGGAATGTAGTCACTCTTACTTAGAAAACTGATTTCTATTATTTATTAAATTAGCAATAATATGTCCATTCCAAGGAGAAGGAACACATACTCAGACAAAAAAAGAAAGATCTTGAAACATGAAAATAATTGATAGCCTTCAGCATTAAAAATAAGAACTAAACATATGGGGAGCTATACCATATTCATGGATTGGAAGATTTAATATTCTTTGATAGTTCACCTACATTGATATATACACATTTACATAGAGTCAATATAATCCAAATCAAAGCCCCAATAGTATCTTGTATGGAGTTGGACATACTGGTTCTAAAATTTACATGAAAAATCAAAGCTCAAGAACAGCTAAATTACTCTGGAAGTACACAAGGTAGAAAAATGTGCTTTTCTAAATATCGAGTTTTAAAGATATGGTAATTAAGACTGTGACAGTAACAAGATGGGTAAATATTTCAATAAAAATTTGAAAAGAATGAAAATTCAGAATAATGGGAAAAAAGGAAATAACCAATAAATCATTAATTATCCCCATAAAAAATTTCCTAGCACCAATGCCAAAAACTCATTTTCTCTGGATTAGAGTCATAATAATAAAAGTCAAAACTATAAATGAATTAGAATACAACATAAGAGAATGCCTTTTAGATCATTGAATAACAAATAATTTCTCATGCAATACTTAAAAATATTAACCAGAAAGGAAAACATTAATACACTTAACTACCTTACAAGTAAGAATTTCTGTTAGAAGAAAGATATCTTAAAGACAATGAAAAACACTTCAAGTGTTGGAAGAATTAATGTTTAACACATATAAACTGGAAAAGGTTTAGGCTCTAGGCTATATAAAGTAGTCCTACAATTCATAAACAAAACACAAATAATAAGATTGGACAAAAAATAAGCTCTATGTGAAAGAAAATAAAGTATATAAATATAATCTTATAGCTATTAGTTTGATTAATATCATCAGATACCATTTAATACCTATCATATTTGCAAAAATATTTTAAACTCTAAAAATATCAAGAAGTTGTAAAGATATGGAGCAACTGAATCAAAGTGTTCAGCTCTTCATACAATGCTATACTATACTATAGTGTAGCACTGAAAAAGGATGAACTAACTGTAGCTACAGATATCACCATAGATAAATCTCATAATAGTGAATTTAAAAAGAAAATTGGAGTTTAATACATAAATGTCTTCCATTAATCATGCTTTAAATATTAAGAATGACTGACAGATGTGTGTGTGTGTGTGTACATCTTGAAATAAGTCTTACAGAGAAATTACAGGCAACAGGGAAGGAGATTGTTATAATTTGATAACCCACTATCTATGCCACACACACATAACTCTTGATATGGTTAAGGTAAAAGTGTAATATTTGGGGCCTCCCTGGTGGCGCAAGTGGTTGAGAGTCCGCCTGCTGATGCAGGGGATACGGGTTCGTGCCCCGGTCTGGGAGGATCCCATATGCCGCGGAGCGGCTGGGCCCGTGGGCCATGGCCGCTGAGCCTGCGCGTCCGGAGCCTGCGCGTCCAGAGCCTGTGCTCCGCAACGGGGGAGGCCACAGCAGTGAGAGGCCCGCATACCGCAAAAAAAAAAAAAAGTGTAATATTTGTTTATATATATAAGCTCTTGGAAAATATATTGTAATGTAATAACATATACTTTAATATGAAGTTTCGTTTTTAGCTATCTTTGGGGTATTCTTATTTTAAATCTTATTTCTAAGTGTATGGTGCTTTACAGTTTCCACGCACACATTTTCTCGATTGCTTGTTACACCTTTCACTTGAAGTACTAGCACCCTGTTACAGAACACAGGAAACTGAGAGTCATAAATACGAAGTAACATTAAGAACACACAACTAGTATGTGTGATAACAGGAAAACCTCAAATATTATGGACTGACACATTTCCAAATTTTTAAACACCAGCACTATCTTTCCCATGGTATCAATCCGTTTACTTATTATTCATTCATGTTCTATCTATGAGTAAGCTAGTAAGGACACCTGAATTTTCAAAGCATGCATAGTCCAAAGCCATTTTGTGGTCCACTTTCAACTTTACTATGACCCTAGATACAAGGATTTTAAAATATCATGATTCTCGTTTTTCTGGAAAACTTGAGACTGACAGTAAACTGATCAAGTACTTGGTATTATCATAACTCAATTATTTTACTGCTATATTTAAATGCTTATAGTCTGGGTTTATCAGTCAGAACTCTTTTTCCTTCAAATGACAAATGCACACACACACACACACACACACACACACACACACACACACACACATATATATATAACCAAGATATATAGTTCTTGCTTATGTAACAACACCAAAGGAAAGGCATTCTCTCTAGCCTTTGCTGCTGTTTTCCTCAGCTTACCACTGTAATTCTCTGCCACCAGTTCCTCCACTAACATGAAACCATGGGCACCAGTGCCTCTGATTTTTCATTACTACTCCTGTGCCCCCAAAATTCCCCCCTAAAAGAGACTCTTTCTTAATGGTTCTTGGAAGCAACCAAAGGATATACTTTTCTCCAGCCTGGCTCACAAGTCCATAGGTGTAAACTGAGGGAATGGATCTCTTACCAGGAGGGAAGAAGGAGGCCTAGAACACTATCATTCTACATCTGGTCATATGCCACTCTTTCCCTTCCCATTTCAGATGAGGCAGCTGGAGACAAATGCCATTCAGTGATCCATAAACGTCACAGATTAAGAAGAACAATATGACTAAATTCCTGCTCTCCTGAGTCTCATATCAATGTTTCTTCATACTAACACCCTACTAAAAGTTTTAGAAAGGCTTTTATTCACAAAGTTTGGTGTATCCCATTCTCTGCAAAATAGTAGCCAGCTCTGGTCAGCATGGATGATTGTTTCAAGTACCATCATAAGTGATTGATTAGGAGACTCCTTTTGAGCTGGAGAATAGAAATCAAACCAAATAGGATACTGTCCCTCTTGACTCTAGCACAGTAGAATTTGTTCTCACAAGTCTTCTTTATTTGCAAGTTTTGGATGAGGCAGCACTTTCCAGCAGACAGACAGATTAACTCCCAGTAGCAGTTACAATTTTCTTAATGATAAAGCCCTTTGGGGGCTAATTTTATACATCATCTGGTTTCAGCACTGGAGTCCTTTCTGAACACTCAAAAGGTGTGCTCATACTAACAAAACAACTGATGCAATGGTTTGCACATATCTGGTATTCAACAAAAGGATCATTGTATTGAATTAAATGCAAGCTGCAGCCATATACATCGGGGAAACAAGAGACAAATATTTATTAAGTACTGCTTAAATGTTCAGACTAATTTTAGATGTCTTTGTAAACACTGAAGAAGAAAACATGATAACCCTTATGGGTAGTTAGAAAAAATGACTATGAAGAACTGCTCTGAGTTCTAGAGTTCTTGGCAAAGATGATGTGCACTGCAAGGGCATGGCAAAGGGAGAGTGTGAATTGGAGTGACTACAATGAGAAAATGTACTGTGAAGTGGACCTTGAATGAATGATTCAGTAGATGGAAAATGAAGGGACAGGGGACAAACAGTATTGAGTGGGTCATTATGAGCATGTGTGCTGAAGTAAGGTAGCCCTAAGTTATTTGATCTGTTGCTACTACCTTTATTGAACATCTGCCATATGCAAGGTTCCAAGGAATAAAATAATTAGGACAATTTCTATCTTTGAGAGTCTTTCTCTCTTAACAAAGAGATAATAAGAGAAATAATTATTCAAAGTTTAAAAATACAAGATAGGAATAGTGGTTTTACTGGCTGAGTTCACAATCAGTGGAGACATTAATAAAAGTAGGTACCTGGGGCTCACCTAGGAGTTTCTAATTCAGTGGCACTGGGACTGATCCAGAGTCTAGATAGAAAGCCAGCTCTATAAATATTCAGTGATGATAGGAAGAAAACCTACACTGGGAGGGAGGGAGGCAGCAAAATGAATGGTAACAGAAAAGGCAGACATGAAAAGCATGAAGGAAAAACAGGACAGTGCTCTAGGTCTGGTAGAAATCCCCAAATTCAATATCATTATTTCTAATCCAAAGAGATAGGAATAACAATGATGCAGTTATTAGGCAGTTAAGAGGTGGAGCTGATATCAGAGAGGCAGGGCAATAAGAGATGCATTCAGATATGTTGGAGTTTGAGGAAACCAAATTTCCAGGGTAATCATCACGTGACTTAACCCCTCCATATCTTTGTAGATATAGCATTAGAAAAGATGAGTCACTATTAAGCCTCAGAGGAAGAGAATGAGCAGAAAAAAATCAAGAATTCTTGCTAAAGTTGGATGGAGACTCTGAAATAAGTTTCGTCCAAGCAGGAATCAATAAAGGCAATCATGTACAATCAACACTTATGTGGATTCAAGTAATGTGATTCAAGAGCTTAAAATAGAGTTGAATTAGACCAGATGGCAGCTTTCAGAGCAGCAGCCTAGGTGCAAGAATGCTTTACTTTAAGGAGATTTCACTGAGGTATTACTGAGAGACAGAGCATTTTACTGTAAGTGAGGCAGGATTCAGAGTAAATCACAGCTGAAGGTAGAAATGGGTGTAATATAAGCATGCTTTATGGAGAGGTATAAGTTCTTCTACTTATATATATGCAGCATTGAAGAGACCAAAAAAATTGCTTGAAGGTTTTTTGTCAGGCTGCATTCCTCTTTCCCATTCACAGGCAATTTACTTTGAGTTGAATCTTGAAAAGAATATCTTGATATCTAGCAAAGGGGTTAACCTTTTAGGAAGCTTTTCAATATTTATATCTCAAAACACTTTGTAAGTTTTCCCCTTTCGGGATAAATCCTGTATATGCATCTAGGGGCTTTTTACAACACTGTCCTGACTCACATCTGCATGTAGTTCTATAGATTTGCTTCTTTCATGCCCCTTCTGTTGTTAGGGAAATTTCGATTGAGTTTGCCCCCATTCCAAATATGGGAGACACAAATTAACAGACTTTAATTGGAATTTCATTGAATAGATACATCAGTTTGGTAAGAATTAACATCTCAATTTTGAGTTTTCTGATCCAGGAATATAGTATAAATTTCCATTTATTTGGGTCTTTTAAAATTTATCTTAGGTATGTTCAATAGTTTTCAATGTACAGGTTCTGCAAACTTTTTGTCACATTCATTAATATTTCAGATATGATGCTTTTGTAAATGGTACTTTTTATTTTAATTAATGATTGTGCATTTCTATTATATGAAAATACAGTTGAATTTTGTAAATTTATCTTATGTACTACAAATTTCCTAAATTCACTTACTAGCTTTTTGTAGATTCCACAGGATTTTCTAAATATGTAATTATGACATCTTTTATTCTTTTTCAATTTGGATCTCAATTGCTAATTGCACTGGCTAAAATGTTAAGTATTATACTGAATGAAAGTGGCAAAGGTGGACATCCTTGCCTTGTTGCTATTCTCAACTGGAAAACAATCAGTCTTCCCCCCTTAAGTATGAAGTTAGCTGCAGAATTTTCATAGATAACCTGTATCAGGTCGAGGAAGCTCCCTTCTATGATAATTGTTGAAAGTTTTAGGTTTCTTTTAAATGAAAAATGGATATTGGATTTTTTTCAGGTTTTTCTGTGCATTTATTAAGGTGATATTTTTGTTCGTTTTTAGCCTGTTAATATGGTGAAATACATTTTTTTAATTACAAATTTCTTGTGTGCCATTTTGTCAAGATGCAGTATACATTTTGTTATTGGATTCAATTTATTAAAAATTTGTAGAGAATTTTTGAATCTGTGTTTAAGAAAGTATTGGTCTGTAGTTTTATTTTCTTCTAATGTCATTGTTGTTTTTTTGTATCAGTGGAACATGGCCTCTAAGAATCAGTTGGCAAGCATTCCTCTTTTTCAATTTTTGGAAGAGTTTGTGTAGAATTTGTTTTATTGCTTACCTAAGAGATTGGTATAATTGACAGTAAAGCCATCTGGGCCTGGAGGTTTTTTCATGAAAAGGTTTTTAACTAAAATAAATTTAATATGTAAAGGCTATTTATATTATATATTTCTTTTTTAGTAAATTTTTTGTGGTGTGTGTTTTAGACGGAATTTGTCCATTTCTGCTAAATTGTAGAATTTATTGACAAAAAAATTGTTAATAATACTCTCTCTCATTTCTGATATTAATAATTTGCCTCTCCTTTTTTCATGTTTAATGTGAGTAAAAGTATGTCATTTTATTGATCTTTCATGACAACCAGCTTTTGGTTTCACTTTCTCTATTTTTTCTGTTTTCCATTTAATTGATTTCAGATCTGATCTTTATTATTTTTATTATTACCCCTTTTATACCCTCTTTGGCTTTAATTTACCCTTCTCTTTCAATTACCTTTGGGTGAGAGTTGAGGTTTGAAACCTTTTTAAATAAATGTATTCAATATTTGGTGATATATATATTTCCCTCTAGGTACTGCTTTAGCTGAACTTAAAAACTGATATGTTTTCTTTCACTTTAAAATACCTTATAATTTTAGAAATGTTTTATAATTTCTAAGTATTTAAATACTTTCCAGATTTTTTTATTAATTTCAAATTTCATTCCCTTTTGTTCAGAGAACACAATGTGTATGACTGGAGTCCTTTTCAATTTACTAAATCTTTAAATATATTGAAACTTCTTTTATACCTATAACATAGGATATTTTCATAAATGCTCTATGTGTACTTGAAAAGGATGTATATTTTGTTCCTATTATATGGAATGGTCTATGAATATCAATTATATTGAAGTGATTGATAGGACTGTTCAGCTCTTCCATAGTAATACTTTCTATCTACTTGTTCATTAAGTTATTGAGAAATGGGTACTGATAATTGTGGAATTGCTTATTTGTTTATACCCTTGCAGTTCTTGTCACATATAGTTTAAACTTCTTTCACTAGGCTCATAAATGTTTAGAATTTTTCTGTTCTATTGTTGAACTGACCATTTTATTATTATGAAATGAACCTGTTTGTCCAAATTGATATATTTACTCTGAAATCATTTATCTGATATAACTACAGTAGCTCTCACTTTTTAAAAATTGGCATTAGCATGACATAGCTTTTTCCATCTTTTTGCTTGTAATATCTTTGTGTCTTTTTATAAAAATTCATTTATTATAGACAGCATAGAGTTAGGTCTTGTTTTTAATCCAATCTGATAGACCGTTTTCACTAGGGTGTTTAGACCACATGTATTTAACAGAAATATTACACAGTTAAGTCCAAATCTGTAATTTTGTTACTGGTTTTCTATTTGTCTCATCTGTTTTGTGTTCACTATTTCTTCTTTTTGCATTTGAATTACATAAGTATTGTTTACAATTCCACTTTGTCTCCTTGTAACTCTTCTGTGATTTTTACTAGTTGCTTTTGGATCCACAGATTACAATTTTAATTTATTAAAGCTCACCTCCATAGGATATTATACTACTTCACGTAAAGTGTCAGAACTTTATAGTAGTATACTTTTATTTCTCCCTCTTGGGCTTTTATTGTAGTGTTTATATCTATTTTTACATGTTATAAATGCACAATGCATTCTTATTTTTGCTTTAATAAGTCAATTATCTTTTCAAGAGTTTTAAACAGAAAAATGTTTATTATATTTACATTCACTGTTACTATTTACAGTTTCTTGCCTTCCATAGTGTAGATGTGTATTTCCTTCTGGCATCATTTTTCTACTGCCCACAGGACTTGGTTTAACAATACTTGAATTACATGTTTGCTGATTATGAATTCTTTCAGATTTTGCATGTTTTTAACACTCTTTATTTCATATTTATTTTTGAGAGATCTTTTTTTGTATATAGAATTCTATTTGGACATTTGTTTTCCTGTAACACTTCAAGGATGTTTCTCCATTTCCTTCTTTGCACTGTATTAGACAAGACGTCTGCTACCATTCTTATGATTGTTTCTCTGTCCATAATCTGTCTGTTTTCCCTAGATGCTTTTAAAGATTTCTCTCTATTTTTAGTTTTAAGTCATTTGACAATCATCCATGGTATGCCTTAGTCTATATTTCTCATTTTCCTTGTGCTTGGGGTACATTGAGCTTCTTAAATCAGTTTGTGTATAGTTTTCTCATATTTGGGAATTTTCAGCGATTATTTCTTCAAAT